>NC_137237.1:26380561-27054801 GCF_051294905.1 Botryllus schlosseri | reverse complement strand
TTCTCGTACTCGACGCTAGCCTCTCACGCTATTCACCAGCTTCGAATTTTCCCTTCTTCGTGGGAGTGCGAGCAAGGATTTTCATCCCTGTGATGACTATCAAGTCGAAGAAACGAAACCTACTTGTTGCGCCCATACATGACACGAGCTATAGTGGAAAATAAACGAATGCAGCGATCGCATTAAATAAATTGACTTTTGTTGTTTGTTGTTATTTCATTATGTTGTTCTTCTTGTGACTGGTGGTGAGAAAACAATTCCATGCATCCCATCAACCCTGGCTGATAATGCCTAGAATTTGTTATTAAACCTCGCATATAGGTCAAATACGTGATTATGACGTCATAAATGACGGAACCATTCGTTGACCGGTTTCGGCGCGCTTAACTTATGCAGGTGGTACGCGAGCACTGCATAAAACCTCGAAATGGTACGTGGCTGAAAAAAGGTTGGGGACCACTGCCCTATGCGATGGTTGTTATAACAACCTGGATTTGATCTCGAAAATAACACATACAATTATACCGTTGACTAGTCGAGTGTTCTAATAGTGAAGTCCCAACCCGAAACCGGACTTCGACCGCGTACCCATTGTTTTTACTACAGTCCTTAAAATAGGAGGCGCCAGACCCAGACAGTTGTTGAAAGGGAGCACTGGAGAAAAAAGGTTAAGAATCACTGACCCCAAATTTTACCCACATGCTTAAGTGTCCCATTCCTTATTGTCGCATGCTGATGTGTCTCATGTGAGTAAGTCGAATGTGTATTGCTCATGTGTCAACGGACCGTATACAACGAACATTGCAACTGATATACTACGAGTGACTACATGTCAACCCGTTGGTGACATATTACCCTGTAGAAAAGGCATATAAACGACAAAAACTTCAATGTCGCAAGAAGCAATATGCCCATTTTCCTATTTACAGATTTATTCCACTCGAAACTTTTCGATTGACCTCATCAGGAGCGAGCGGTAACCGAACTCCAAGTATAGAAAAACTATTGTTATAGCAACGTAATAAGGACAAATACAGAGAGTGGCGAACGGCGTTATTACAAGTGGATTAAATTGTTTGTTGCGATAAAAAGTTCAGAAGCTTTTATAGAATGTCGTCCCTTTGCCTATACTTCCCAAGTGTAGTTCATTAAGGGTCTCATTCTCGTATATTTTATGAGTCAAAATCATGCATCGGTGTATACTGCATATGGATTATACGACGCGGCGACGATGATGGTTTAAAAATACAAATAATGATATTGCCGTTATTGGACACCTAGAACTTTCAGCGCAAGCGGAAATCGTTCCTAATTTAAGTGCATCGTTAATGTCATATGGATTCACGCCCCCCTCTGTTTCTTCCATGCCCTAGTTTAATAACCCCTGCATTCTGCAACCATACTTTTGAATCCCCTGTAGTAAGAGCACCATCATTTACCTGTGAGATACTGAAATAAAATGTCATGATGCATTTTGAACACGTCACATAGATCCCTATAGGCCAGTGGTCGGGAACCTTTTTCGTCTGAAGAGCCATATTGGCCCTATTGTTTCCATCTCAACTCCCAAAGAGCCATACATGCCAATCAACTGTTACGTAACAATTGAAAATTAATGACGTCATGGTAGCACTAATTCGAGCTCACTGCATGGGATTCCTCGTGTGCGCCATATTTTCTCAGTAAAATCTGGTATTTATTGTTCGGAAATAAAGGTCGAAACAGACGGGCCAAGCCTCACCCTTGATAACACAATTCATATGTAGCTTAGAATTGTTTACAACTGATAGCTATGGCGCAGTTTGTAATTCGAGTTTGTAATTGTCACATTCACAACAGTTCATTTCGCGACGTAGATCAGGAAGACAATGCGTATTTGAAAACTGCGCAATTCAAGATTTCGAGTCGGGTACATAGAATTCGCGAATGATATTGGTAGCCGGCGTGACAGTAACTTAAATTTAATGATTTTGAAAAAAGCGGGATCTGAGCCCCTAAACCTGAAGACGACATAGTCTTTACCTCTCAAAGACATGTTTGTATTACTGCCACGAGAATAATTATTTTAGCCGTGAATAAAATTTACCAACAACTCGTTGCAATATTGATCAATTCAATACAAAAATAAATATTTGGCAAAGAGCCATATCTTATACCCAAAAGAGCCATATATGGCTCGCGAGCCATAGGTTCCCGACCACTGCTATAGGCCATCAGTCATTACATACTATTTCTAAGGAAACAAAAGTCAAAATACTGCTTTCCAATGATAACGTTGATGTGGGCATATCATGGTCTCATGTAGGTTGTGTCACGTGTATCATGCAATCGGTGCTTGACTGCTGCTTTGGTGACGTTATTGATTATTTGCGCATCGCGACGTATGTGGTTACCTGAATTTGACGATGCCACAAATGTGCTGCTCGTCGGTTCCGTAGTCTCAATACTTCCAGTGTCTATAGTAGTCAAGGTAGCAGCAACATCTGGAATAGATTTGATATGCATCCTGAAGATTGATTTTCTGCGTCGATAACGTAGCTACAGTTAACGATGTTTTTCCACTTATTCTCGAAGCTATGGTTTGTCAACCATAATAGGCATGCAAAAGTAAATAAAATAGTAATTTTACCTACGTTTATACACTGAAGAAATGATGAGAAATGTTGAGAAAGAAATTTTCGAACTCTACCTTCAGCACAAAATCTGATTGTAAGTGGGCATAACGTCGTTGTAGCATGGACGAGGGACGTTTGTAGCATGGGTTCAGAAAACATAATGAGGGCCAGAAACTGGCCAATCTCGAAAAAAGCAAGCATTTAGCACTGCGGATATACTGCGGCTCGACCCATGGCCGGCCTATATAAGTCTACTTTTCCTTCTCAAAAAAAAAGAATCAGCATAAATTTCCAATTCAGCAAATAGTTGTTAGCTATTACACAGTGACCCTAGTGTCCGAAAATGTCTGTGGTCATTAGGGAAGAGTTAAACATGCCGCTGACTTGAAATCGAATCGTCTCGTTTTTATGTGGAATCAAATCAACAGGAATAACTATGTTGTTGTCATATCGGCTTTGGAGTGACTACTCCAAACTAACGTCATAGGCCTAATTCACTTAAACGAGACGACCCTGCACTAAGAAATCGTTTTGAAATCGAAGTTATTATTGTTATTTTGTGGTATTCAGGTGTTTGTCGACTACTATGGCCATGGTCATTTACACCAGGCCAATTTTCTTCATTTTTATTCCGTAGCTGCCGACTTGTAGCACGGCCCACATCTAGGCTTTTATAAGACACCGATGAGATGTCAATGAGCCTCGATAAACCTCCGACACCTAGGTACGACCTCTGGAGTCGACTTTGACAGAGGGCTCGAACCCTCGATCCATTCGTGTTGTAGCTGAGGAATATACCACTACGCTATCTCGCCACATTCAACGCAAGGTGATAAGTAGGGCGATTTTTTTTGACCTAAAAAACGGAAGATTTTGACCTAAAAAATCTAAATTTTGACTTTTTTTGACCTAAAAAAACTGTAATTTGACCAAATTTTGACCTCACGTATGCAAATTAGATGTTTTCGCACATAATGTTAAAATTGTACTACTTATCTTCATTTCTGGTTGGAACTGTCTGTCCTTACAAAGTAAATTGGCCTGAAAGAACGTTTTTGGCTCAAAAACGGACAAATTTTTACATGAAAAAACTAGTATTTTAACGAAATCTGGCCCTAGGAAGAATTGCAGTAGTTAGCCTACATTACGTATTATGGTGGAATAATTGAAATTTGTTGTAGTACAACGAAAGATACTTTCCTACATTCTCGGGTAGAAAGTGTTAGTTTTTTGGTATTCATGGTGTTTGTCAACTACTATGGTCATTTACACCAGGCCGATATTCTTCACTATTTTCCGTAACTGCCAACGTATAGCACGGCCCACCTCTAGGCTTTTTTGCAAGACACCGCTTACGCGGATGAGGTGGCGAGGAGGAGCCTAGGTAAACCTCCAACACTTAGCTATCCGAATTATGAAGTCGACCTCGATCGGAATCTAACCCACACCCATTGGTGTTGCAGCCGCGGATTATACCACTGCGCTATCTCGGGTAGAAAGTGTCTGTTCTTACTAAGTAGCTTGCCAAGAATGGAGAAAGAACGTTCAACAGCAGCAGTGGTTAGCTGACAACACTGAAGTTGTGTGCACACTGCTTGCTGGTGATGCACTGTGTTGCTTCATTCTGACAATGTTGTCTATATCACAATTTTTCAGCTTGCGCTTCTTGATGTAAGAACCATGTAATGCCCAAGCAGTCTTGCTTCAGTTAGGATATTGCGGTACGTTGACCATAAAACCATGTCACTATTTGTTTCATTTGACCGTTTATGATTCCCAATGAGCAGACGATGGGCCGTTTACAACGGTAGGCCTATAAAGTAGGCTACAGGCTGTAAATTATCAAATGATAAGTTCACAGACAGCGCAAAATCTACGATACAAACGAAATGTAGAGGTCAAAAAATGTTTGATTTTGTAAACAATTTTGACAAATTTTGACCTAACGCTACAATTTTGACCTAATTTTGACTTTTTTTGACATGTCAAAAAAAAATCGCCCTAGTGATAAGGCATGAAAGCGATTCAATTGTGTTAGCACTAGGGATGGTGTGAACCTCTGAAAGGTTCGGGTTCGTGTGAACGCGAACCTTTTCGAAATGTTCTGTGTGAACGCGAACGTGAACCTCATGACGTCACGTGACGTCATATTGCTAATTCCAACTCTATCTTTCAATGAAGCTTTCAATGATAGCTTATATTAATGTACATGATACCTAGCGACGACACGGGCCACATAATGCCATAATGCTAAACGTCGCTGAATGTATCAACCGCGGTAATCAAAGAATATAATGATCCCAAAAATCAATACATTCCGTCGCTTTGTCGACAATTTCGTCGAGGACTTACCTGGGAATATAAACTTACGCCTTAACGGTCTTGGCCAGACCGGACAATGTATTTCGAGTCTGAGTATTGCTACATTGATGTGGCGAGATAGCGCAGTGGTATAATCCGCGGCTGCAACACCAATGGGTGCGGGTTCGAGTCCGACCGAGGTCGACTTCCGATACCTAAGTGTTGGGGGTTTACCTAGGCTCCTCCTCGCCACCTCATCCGCGTCAGCGGTGTCTTACAAAAAGCCTAGAGGTGGGCCGTGCTATAAGTCGGCAGTTACGGAAAATAAGAAGAATATCGGCCTGGTGTAAATGACCATAGTAGTCGACAAACACCATGAATACCCCAAAACAAACAAAATTGCTACATTGATATTGAACAGAGTGTAAAACGGGTTTCTATATTGACTACCGATACCACAAACAACAACAACTTATACAGCAGTATAGCCAACACCTTAATCGCACGGATTTGGTTTTAATGAGACGGTAAAGATATGAAGTCAAGATTGACCCCGTACGCCTGCTAGATTTTTTACATCAGAAAACGATATCAATGTAATTGATTGGTTGAATAATCATCATTCGCTGACTACGCATTTCGCTCGTGATGTTGTGTGATTGCGGGTCAAGCTCACAGCAGAGAGTCACTAAATATTCACGAACGGAAAGCTGGATATTTCGAGAAAATTTTTGTAACAAAGCAATTAAAACTTTTAAAATTGTCAAGGTGCATACTCGTTTAGTGTTGATTTTTTATGCTGCCAGTGTCATGCATAGAGTGGCCCGCAGTTGAAATACAATAAATTTGAGCCAAAGATCTTATAATGATGTGAAAATTGCAATTTACCAAAAAGGTTCACAGTGCAGAACCTACCAAGGTTCTGTTGTGAACGCGAACCTCTAAATTTTCGAGGTTCACACACAGAACGCGAACGTGAACCTCACGTTCACACCATCCCTAGTTAGCACTCAACGCGCTCATTTAAGAGCCAGACATATTCATGCTTTTGCTATGTCCATGATAACTTGGGTTTGGATTTTGGCCTGTTCCATGTTGCCGACAAGAAGCAAAGAGCAATTCAACCAGAATTGGTCGTAATTTTGTTTGTAATTTAGATGGTTTAGAACAAAATTGCTCGTTAGGAATAAAGCGAGATTTATATGCGAACATGAATCTCCGAATTATTAAGTTCATATATGCCGATCACGTACGTTATAGTCTTATGTTCGCTGCTTTCGTATTCCTTAACACATGTCATAGTAGTAGGCTGCTAATCCTATAATAACGGAAATATGGCCAGTAGTTTGATTGCGTCCGACAGGGCTACTCATCAAGTATACCACCGATTGTGGCATATCATAAATTGATAGCAGAATAATTTCCGCTAAAACTGCGATAAAGCACCTGACGGTGTCAATTGCTATTGCGAGGACAATATGATTCATTGCGATCTCTGATCTCACCGGAATTAACGAATGCCAACCCGGTCCTGCTCATCACTTTGGTAGTTTCGTTATTGTTCATTTCCATGGTGATATCAGAAACATCAGCAATATGATGTGCATTTTGGACACGTTTTCTCTGCCTTCTACAGAATAACATCAACATTATAGAGTGGTTTTCCACAGCTAATCAAGCTTATCGCGGTAACATTGGTCAATGCAGTCGAGTATTTGACAGTAGTCAATTATAGAGTATGTCAGAGTAGCGGTTCACGAAGTTTTTGGACACAGCGCCGCGATGATAGTAAATGATTTCGCATCCGCCTTATCGCCAGATAAACACATTAAATGGAGCAAGCAGAATGTTGGCAGTCCCAACTTATAGTTTGATAGCATGGCAGGTTATCACTGTCTCCGGACTTCACAAATATGAAATTCGTACTATACACGGAGCTAAAACTAAGAGCCGGATGTTCAAAATATTCCTTATACAATGGTAGCACGTACCATATTGGTATTTTATCGATTTTGGTGTCTAATTCCTTCTATAACCCCACTTGAGGTTAGCTCAAACGTATACCTGACCAGTGACCAAAAGCTAAACCAGAAACCAATCGCGCACCGAGCTATAATGGTTTTAAACTCATATTCGCGAATATGTTGCTGCAATGAACTCACTGGATGTATTGAGCACCATATTTCGCGGTCTCGCGCGAGAGCATACTGAACCTGGTAATCAGTTCCTGCTCGTATTTACGACATTGCTACTTCTCATCGATAATCGTGAGTATATGGCACTATCAACTTTGCTGTAAAGAGAATAACTAAATGAAAATCTTGTAGACAACCAACGAAGCTTCGATCAGATCTGTTAGTCATTGGTCTGTACGTATTGATAAACAATGACAGCGAAGTTGAATATGCGTAGCGATTGAGTCAAGACAAAGTTTTCCAGCCTTCTCAAGCATTAAACTTTGACGCTCCCCAGTTTCAGAACTGCTGATAGAGACTGCATCACACATTTTGTTGAAGTCATGGTTATCGGCGTTGTGTGTATGTAATGTATAGATAATTCCCTGAATGAGATAAACAGGAAAATCGATACCAGTTAGTTTATGTACCTTTCCGCTGCGCAGACGCTTCCATTTCAACTCTTTTCTTCAGCTCGGCAATAATCTCATCAATTCTTGAGTTACTCTGTAAGCATTTTGGATTGCTTAATGCTTGCGAGTATATAGGCTTTGATCGACGTTCACGACTGTGACATCCCAGACTCTGGCTATAGCACTAGGGCTAGACACAGCGATTAGAATATCCCAATCCGATTCGAGTATCAATTGTAGTGGCTCGAGTGGAGCAGAGCATTCCTCACACCAAAAGTAATATTTCATCAACCAATAATGTGGTTTTAATATTTCATTCCAGCCGGCATCTCGGTTGGCCGCAGCCATGGGGTGATTACTGCATTAATGCAATCGAATACGATGACGGTTATATCTGAATCTTAAGATTACGATTACAGTACAATCTCGCACAAGTCAATAACGACCAGAATTGCATGGAAAACAGTTCGCGATTAGTGCCAATTACATTATTTTTGTTTCCTTAAAATTGCGCCCCACACATATTTGCATTACTTCTGATCATATTTATATATATATATATATATCGACTTTTCCATTAGATAAATTAAAAGGGCAAAAGAAAACAGGAAACAAAAGAACATCGAGATAATCAGTTTCGGGCTCGTGTTAAGCGTCTCCAACGTAGGCGGTCGTGGGCGTCTTCAAGCGACATTACGTCTGATTACGATTACAGCAATATGACAACGTAGTGCAGTGGTTTTCAAACAGGGGGGTGTGAAAGCCCTTGAGGGGACGAAGTCGCCTGAGTGAATTAATGTTTCTTCAACTCGACATGAGTTTAATTTGTGATGAAACTTCCAAGTTTCAGCAAGTGCAATAATCCTAATTATATTCGATTTGAAATGTCATAATTGCGTCGTACCATCTGTACACCGATGCTACATTTTGAACGATACAGAGCCATGCAGCGATCAAAAGCTTTCTCTGAATTAAGAGTAACTGGTGAATGTGTGTATAGCTTTTAGCTGATGCTTTTATGGTCTGTCTGTTTGTGCAGAGTGCGTAGAAAGGCACATAGAGAAAAAAGATATTTCTTTGTAAGGTCATGTCATATACCATGTATAATATGCCTTTTGAATCTAAGAAACGAAGTGGCTTACAACGTCGAAGCAGCCACTCGAAATATACTAAAAATAGAGCACATTTTGTAGAATGTCACTCTTACGACGCGCATTTTATAGCAGCCAAAAAGTACTCAATTGAACTATTTTTTGCCGAACACCTACGACCCGTAGAGAAAAAGAGTTTGAACCGCGAAGAAGGGTCACGTTTGAATAGCGTGCGGTTTGCGCCATTGGTTTTTTCTTTAGCTTATATATGGTCATTGGTCAGGTAACATCGAGCTAAGCTCAAGTCAGTAACAGAAGGGATTAGACACCAAAATCGCTAAAATAAATATATGCTACGTGCTACCATTGCACATGATAATTTTTTACGAAATATTCAGCTGAAATTTCCTTCTTCTCCGCTCGATTAACCACCAGATCGTAGTTATTGCTATGTGTATAGACTGAATTTCATATTTGAGAAGTCTCTCAACAGTCATAATATTCCATGCCATGAAACTATGCGTTGGGATTACGAATATTCCGGTTGTTTCATTTAGGAAAAATTGGTATGACGATATAGGGGGCCGCGAATTTTTTCACTATCATCAAGCGGACGTGTCTAAAAATAATTTGAGAACCACTGACGTATTAAGATTAAGATTACACGGGAAAGTAATCACGATTATAGATTCTATATTTTTGCAGCATTGAAATTACGCGACACTAGGCACTTGTTGAATATAATTGAAGCTAGAGCAAACAGCAAAGTAGCATTTCTTTCAAAGGATAACAAACAATCGCAATCAATTCGCGAGCTTCCCTTTGCAGAAACTTCAATAGAACCACTTATAAATATCTAATACGGAAAAGGTCAAATGAAGTTTTCAAGAATATATTTGTTGTTGTTGTTGTTGTTTATGGTATTCATGGTGTTTTATACTACAATGGCAATTTACACCAGGCCAATTTTCATCATTTTCATTCCGTAGCTGCCGACTTGTAGTCCGGACCACTTATAGGCTTTTATAAGACACCGTTTACACGCATGAGATGGCGAGGATGTGCCTCCCAGATAAACCTCCAACACTTAGGTAGGAATTCTGAAGTCGCCCTCGGTCGGACTCGAACAGCAACCCATTGGTGTTGCAGCTGTGGATTATACCACTACACTATCTCGGCACCAATATTTCATTTCAGTTGCATACATTTGCCATCATGAAACTTCGGGTTTATTTTCATTTTTGAAAGTTCCCAGGTCCGCAACATTTGTTTTACAGTTTTACCGCTCCGCGGTATTCGAGTATCACACAGTATGGAGTAGGCGAGAAGTTCAATTATGTATCTTTGATCTGATCACAAAGAATATATTACTAGCACTACACCAAATTGAAGATTTGATATTTCCTCGGGCATACCAATGTAATTGCACTTTGTGACAATGCCATGGGTTGATCATGATTTCATTGGAAAGTCATTTCCACCAACTTGCGTATGGAACTATCTTTTTTGGAGACTGTGATACGATCAAACGCGGTTTCAACGCTTGACGAGAAAACATAATCTGATAACACAATTCTTAGTCGAGCGGTGGGTATAAGTTCGGAGAAAGTCTTTTACTACTACTCGACTCGAATCGGATTCGAGTACTCAGATCGTTGTGTCTGCTAAAACTTAAATACCCACGTGAACAAAATAGCCGCCTGAGATGTAATATTCTAGTGTGAAAATTCATTTTAATCGCCAAATTGCCAATAGCCTACTGATACAAACATATTTCTGTTTAGAGGTGATTTTTGGGGGTATCGGAATAAATTCGCTTGCAAAATATCCATTTTCTCCTGAGATATACACAACTTTTATTCCAAAATAACTTCAAGATGAGCTGCTACATAAAAACGATACTGGACGTTATATTGCGGTGCCATGTATTTTGCTATCAGACCCAATGGTGTCGCAGTGTTGGGATGACTCGATTCACCTTTTTCGCATGACTTGACTTGACTCGAGTCACTTTGCTAAAATGACTTGACTTGACTTGACTCGGCGTATCAGAAATGTGAACTGACTCCTGACTCAGAGCAAAATTCCAAGTCAATTCCAAGTCATCAATTAATCGGTGTCGATAAAATCACTGTATCTTGCACATGTTCGGATTTTTCGCGAAACTCTGGTGTAACCCGTGAGAGCGACCAATCATTTAATGATCGTGCGTTTTACTGAGCCTGCATTGTTTTCTCACAAATGAATTGACCACAAATGAAGTGATCGAAACTTACTGCTTACGTTGTCGTAAACTAGTACTAAAGTAATATAATAGAAAAATATCTACCTTAATCAAACCTCTTGTTTTATTGATTTTGAATTCGAATATAGTTTATATACTCCTTAACCATTGGTGCAGGCTCGAATTGTATCATATCAATATGTAAATGGATAAAGAGTAATGTATTGCATCTTATCAATTCGTTTCTCTATTCTCTATTTTGGTTGGTAACTATTAACTGAGGCTACGTATATGTGAGCGATACAGCGCCTTGGGTGTATATTCAACTCTATATTCGTTCATCGGTTCAAAATCAATGACCACTCAATCTGTATTTCAGACAGCTAGCAAAATGTAATACCGCAATCAAGCCTCATACTACGAAAAGGCAACTTGACTTTAATTTTGACTTGACTCGTGACTTGACTTGACTCGACTTGACTCGAGTCACGTCCAAAAATCGAGTGACTTGACTTGACTCGACTTGACTCGAGTCACGTCCAAAAATCGAGTGACTTGACTTGACTCGAGTCACCTTCGAAAACCGATTGACTTGACTCGAGTCAAAATGTGCAATGACTCGAAATGACTCGTGACTCGAAGGTAGTGACTTGGTCCCAACACTGTGGTGTCGTCGGCAGCGCTACGCGCTATTATTACATTCGCAACCACCTATATATTTGTGGAAATTGATGGCTTTTCGGCTCTCGCTCAGGTCAAATCGACTGCGCGGATTTTCGATGCTCGCCGGTGTATTTCAAGAAATGCAGCCACAGAATTTGCTTTGAAATATTGAAAGTCTTCCCAATTTCCACCCAAATAGTATGATGTTAATTTCAAGAACGGTTATTTTGTTGCTGTTTATCACTAGCCTAAAGTTAATATCTGCACAATACAGATGACGGTTGCATGGTAATAGAGCGGGGGTCCGCAAAGACAAAAAGGTTGAGAACCGCTGGACTATAGATATATGAAATCATAGATTACGATTTCTTCGAATTTTTTCGAACGTGATCGATTGCAATTACGATTATTTGAAACTGCTGTAACAGTCGTAGTCGATCACGAATACATATCTCTTCTGTCTGGTAGGCCATATCTATGCATCAAATGTGGCACAAGCTACTGATTATGGATGGTGCTACAAGTTGTGAAGTAGTGATTGACTCTCACAACTGATATGAAGTAATCAGGTCCCAAATTATGATATTATTTTGGATGACGAGTTATTCATATCACTGTCATTGTGGTCGCAAACATATACCTATTTTTAACGCAACTGGAAAATGGGAATCCAATTACACAGATATTAGATTTACCCTAGCCAACCCTACAGGTAGGCTAGGGTAGGGATAGGTAGGCTGTCACGGCTTCAACTGTTCGATCTGCCTTGAAGACATCAGGCACGACTGGCACGTCTGTGATAGTCGACCGTGTGCCCATGACAACCAAATATGCATTCCAATGTTTCAAACGAGCTATCAGTGTTTTCTCATAGCATATGAAGAAACAATATTTGTTCCAAATCCAGTCTTTTGTATTCCAGTAGTAAGATTGCAATATGAGTATTTTACTGAATTTAAATCATGCGTTAGAGGTGTTTCCAAAACATAGCTACGATCTATATATTTATATCCATCAAACAGAAGCGGCAGAAAGCTTCAAATGAGTCGTAGCGAGCTACCCGTGCGTACCGTTACCCCCAATTGACGTATCAGTTAAGCCTGGATCAAAAGTGGATCTCTGATGCAGAACGAAGTCATAGTACGACACCGGTGCATCGAACATGGAGAAAATGATTCCATGATCTGTACTCGGATTTTCTATTTTAGATTGCGTCGGTAGCGAGCCACGTGAACATTTGCTTGACAGTTTATATTATATTACAACTGAATGTTGGAGGGGCACCGAACTTCACACGACATTACCTGGCAATCGTCCATAGCGGTCCAACCACCCCTTGTCGAATACTCTGCACAGATATCTCCTGAAATATGATAGTATTCTTCAGACACTCTTGAAATAGATATACATGTTTAATTTATTTATAGATATATAATGTTGAAATAAACCTGGAATTATACTATATTCAATTTTAAGTTGAATTTCTCTACACCCAAGAGTATCTTGATATAAATAATGATAACTAGATCTCGGGGCAGGTCAGCACAAATTTGGCAGATTTTATTCCTATAGTCTGGTGGCACAACTTGTGTATTGAATAATCACTTTAATGATAACGTAATTCACAGCGTGCCAGCTATGCTCGAGTAAAAATATTCCAACGTTTGTCATCATCAGGTATATGCTGTAGCTCCCAGCGACATTGCTGCACGTTAATAACTACTCTTTCCAGAAATTTCGTTACCATAATTCTTAGAATCCTGATGCAATATGTTGCGGAATATATGGTGCCTAAAATATAGGCTCTAATGATCGCACAGATGTAAGAAAGTAACCAAACGATTTTGATTGACAAAATGACTGTCACGCGGAATGGACGCACAAAATAAAGACTTTAAATTTAACTCGAATCGCAACTACCAACAGCTAGTCGATTCGGATTCGACCGCTCAAATTGCTGTGTAAGCGCTGCGGTCAATAAAGCTCAAAAAAAGAAGTTGAGGTGATACTATAATGGTCTTGGCCGAGCATACACTGAGATTCCTCTAGCCGTGAAAATTCTCTTAATCAATTTGACTCACCTTCACTTTTGGAAGCTCTAATGAGAACAACCGCAAACAGAATGGCATTGGTGCTCAAAATTACCGTCGAAGTCATCACTCTTCGCTGTCACCGAATTCAGTTTTACTGCTGATAACTTGCCCGCTGCGCTACCATTGCAACGTTCTAGCGTGAAGATGCAATACGTGCAAGTGAAAACAGCTCGTATGGTCGGGGAACATGGCTCTTAATCATCGCTCGCCAACGCGCAGCGGCCATGAGATGGGGGGCCCACGAGGTAATTTTCGTAATGACTTGTCATGGCCATGGCTAACCAAAAATATTCGTAAATTACCATAAAATAGAATATTTCCGCAGGTTTTTTCAACCTCAGGTTTTTCTGAGCACATCACGCGATTCAGTGTCACTAGATTTCTTGTTTTTACTATATGATCACCTCTCACAAAAACATGCTTAATTCACAGAATTATATCATGTATTCGCTATTGTTGGAGAACGTTATATTCTTAGTATAGTCGGAGGCCATTGAGATGCTTAAGCCTCGTAGTCTGCTGCCTGCGATGCGACACTAATAGACCCAGGCATTTGAATACTCTTGCACTTGGCATCTCTGCCCGCCGTACAACCGCGACCCACAGAGGACAATATTGCCCCTCGTTTTTTGCGAATTAAGAATGTCGCGCGTCCATGGCCATGACGTGTCATACCAAATGAGTTTTTAATTTAGTTTGGTCCAGTACAGTGGTTCCCAACGTGGCCGATATCGCCTCCAGGGGGCGATTTGGCGATCTAGGGGGAGCGAAAATAACGAAGGGTGCAATAGGGGGCGATGGCTCGTTAAAACGGCTATATTGGAGTCAAGTCGGAGAAATGACCTTTTTTTAGTCAACTAGCTGTAAAAGTGTAATTTCGAGGTCGAGCAGATAAGCTGACCTTTTTTTCTTAGTCAACTCGCCGGTAATTACAGTTTGTATGCCCATTTTTTGGTTCCCAATATTTGGGGGCGAGGATAGGTGTGGAGCTTGAAAAGGGGGCGATGAGTCGAAAAAGGTTGGGAACCACTGGTCTAGTATTTGTGAACAATCTACTTTATTCCACTAGATTTTTGAGTAGCGACAATCGTAACCGGACATTACTAATAACAACACTCTTTAACAAAGTTGTTATGAACAGCACGTCGCCCGAAGTAAACTCGTGAGATCCTTATGAATAGTGTTAACCGCGTGGCGAGTGGGGAGGTAGCGTAATGGTATAATCCACAGCTGCAACACCAATGGATTGTGGGTTCGAGTCCGACCGAGGTCGCCGCCAGAACTCCAACCTAAGTGGTGAAGGTTTATATAGGGTCATCGCCATCTCATCGGCGTAAGTTGTGTCTTAAGAAAGCCTATAGAAGTGGGCCGTGCTACTAGTCGGCAGTTACGGATTCACAAAATATCGAATATCGGCCTGGTGTCAATGACCATTGTAGTCGACAAGCACCATGAATACCACAAACAACAACAACAACCGCGTGGCACGGGCTCCCAATACTTTTTATACAGCTCTTCCATCAACTCTTCCAATAAATCCAATCAAGTATCTGCAATACATGCTAGCTCCAATATAATTGAACAAATTCATTTATGGATTGGAACTTTTCGTGCGTCGCGCGACTTGTAAAGAAATGTACGCTGAATTTCTATAACAATAATATTAGCGATGTCGGTGCATAGTAAGCCGATACATATAAATATAATCAGCTGATCACGATTTTAAAAAAGCTCATCAACACTGAAGTGGCCCGCGCAATCATTCATATATCGCATGTGGCCCTCTGGCCAAAAGGATTGGACATCCCTGTTTAAATTAAGCTATACCTATACTTTTTTAAGCTGACTCATTGAACGAGCAATGATGCCCTTTTAGCCAATGCCAACGCTAACCTCATAACCCGAACACAAAATGCTGGTCTATGCGGAAGCACATATTGCACCGATGATGATGACGCCAGAGTTGTCGGTTCGTACGCAATGTTGATGAGCTTGAGGAAACAAATCGTTTGGGGTCTATATGCGTTTACCGATGAAATTCAAGTATAAAACAAAGCACTGCAAGTATTCACTCAATCAAATACATGATCAAGTCGGCACCTACGGAAATAAACCTACGAAAATTTGTCTATGGTGTAAATGACCATACTAGTAGACAAACACGATGAATACCACAAACAACAACATGAACAATCATTCTCAAGGCTTACCCAAATAATTTATTATTAGTAATAGTCCTGTAAAAGGATTGTAGCGGTTATCAAATAGGAATGACTGGTGCGCCACGGTTTGTAGTTACCATATGTTACAGAGTACTTTGGAATAAGGATGGTGTGAACCTCTGGAAGGTTAGGGTTCGTGTCAAGGCGAAACTTTTTGAAAGGTTCTGTGTTAACGGGAACGCGAACTTATGACGTCACGAGACGTCATTTTGCTAATTCCAACCCTAAATTTCAGTAAAGTGACATATTAATGTAGCCTACATTGTACACTAGGGGTATTCAAAAATGACTTTTTTTCTCAAATCGTCCTGGCTATTTGATAAAATTGTTAGCTTATCTAATTTAGGCCCACACACACAATTTGGCTCAATTCCAACCAGTGGAAGCGGAATTATTGCCGTCGAAAAATTTGAACTATGAATAAAATAGTATTTACGGTGGAATTGAACCAAATTTGGTGAACATCGATTCTATAGACAACCCAACACTTTCAAGGGGTGAACAGAATATTTTCAAATTTTTGTTATTTATTTTTATATAATAAATCGAAACTTTCTTCTCCTGTAGCAATGCGGCTACTGGCTGGAGTTGAGCTACATTTGGTGTGTAGGCTTAAATTAGGTAACCTAACAATTTTATCAAGTAGCCAGTACGATTTGAGAAAAAAAAGTCATTTTTGAATACCCCTATTGTACACGCTAGCAACGACTCAGGCCCATTATATACCAAAATGCTAAAGTACATTCTGACTTGCAAGGGAATATAAAATTACGCCTTAACGGTCTAGGCCAGACCGGATAATGTATTCGTCGTCTGACCATTGCTGCATTGATATTGAGCATGGTGTGAAACGGGTTTCTATACTTTCTATATTCTATTACACCCATTTAACAAGTTGTACACTATACAGTAGCCAACACCCCAATCGCACGGATTTGGATTTGAAGATACTATAGACATATCAAATCAAGATGGATCCCGTACGCCTGTTAGGTCTTTGCATCAGACAACGATGTATTCTTTATATCAATTCCATTGATTGGTTGAATAAGCATCATTCATTGACTACCTGCAACTACATGTAGCGTATTTCGCTCTTGATGTTGTGTGATTGCGGGTCAAGCTCACAGCAGTGAGTCACTAAATATGCACAAACGGAAAAAGCTCGATCTTTCGAGCAAACTTTTGTAACAAAGCAAGTAAAATTTTCGAGATCGGCAAGGTGCATACTATTTTAGTGTTGATTTTTAATGCTGCCGGCGCCATGGAAAGAGTGGGCCGAAGTTGAAATGCAAAGAATCTGAACCAAATATGTTATAATGACGTGAAAAATTGTATTATTTGAAAAAGGTTCACAGCAATGTTCCCTCTAAGCCAGGGGTTGTCAAAGGGTGGGCCACAAAAGCATTTGAGGTGGGCCACCAAGCTATTTAGAAAATTTTAGAATTAATGTAAGTTTAGTTATATTTGTTATGTTAATCGCTAAAAATATATTCATATTATCTAATTATACGTAGGCTACGTAAAGCTTTTCATCTGACTCTGATGAGACATAGTGGCACGTATGGAGTCAGCATGTACGAGTCGAAAACGGGAGGGAGAAGCGGCGGCTTTTTCCACAAGCTATGACAACCTACGGCTAACAGCATCTAAATTAATTTCGGGTATATAATAACTGGAAGGTAATGCTGAAGTAACCAAGTATTCCGGCAGGATTGAATATTCTAACATCGCAACGTCAGTTGGTTCAGTGCAAGACATAGAATGCGCATTGTACATCATGCATATTAAAAAATCTTTCTCCACTTCTCTGTAGTACCCCATTCACCAATGAATTGTTTGAAGCTGACCCAGAACGATTATATTATTCCCCACAATAGTGAACTATCCCAATCACACCGTGGATGCGTAGATTTGATCATTGTAAACCTATTCACATGAGTCTCGACTTCCACTCGACAAAATCAAATGAAGCGAAGCCGATGACGTACTAGCACGCTTGAGTAGTAAAAGTCGCAGGATGTGTCGGGCGATTTTCAACTTCGGTTTTCACATGACGCGCGTGACCACAGTGGAGCTTGTGATATGATGGAGCCTCTTGATATAATTTTGTTGAGTTCTGTATATGTGATGCTGGCGTGGTTTCGGCGAAGGCAGTTGATGCGACGCTTTAGATTACGCAAATTGAGATCTTCGAGCTTACAGCGCTTGCTTTCAATGAGGACGAGCCACCTGCCACGACAGCGATGCTGTTGGAAAAAAAGAAGGTACAGGATGCTATATGATGTTGGTGTGGATTTTTCGCAAAATTTATATCCTCTTTTGCAAATAATATACAGAGTGCGAAGTTATTGGTACGATGTTGTCCCACATTATTCTGAGTATGACTGGATTGAGAACTTTCGCATGAAAAAGGAGACGTTTTATGAGATAACGGAATTAGTACGGAATGAAATGAGCCCAGGTGAGCACAATTTTGTTGAAAATACGGGCGTAAATTTGTTGATGAGTTTATAGCAGAAAAATTTAAGCACACCGATATTCACATAATGTTTATATTTGTTCCCCATGACAGTGATTATATATCATGCCCTCACATAAGTGCCGAGTTAATATGGAAAACACTTCTCCTGGTGTTGTGTCAAATGAGCAAGCGTTAAAATCTTTTTCTCGCACAGATAGTGCATCTGTTCGTCCACCAATACCTCTGGAAATGCGTGTGGCCATCGCAATCTACAAACTAGGTTCCTGCGCCGAGTACCGATCCGTTGCAAACCTGTTTGGAGTAGGGATTTCTACTGTGCAGAAGTTTGTGAAAATGTTAGTGAGTTTTATGCCAACAATCTTCTGTAGGCTCTCCAAATGTAGCTGATTGGGATGTGGGATTACAGCCTATCATCTAGGTCGAGCATTGTGCAAGTTCCTCCATCACTGTATATAGATTTGATATGTTGATGTGCCACTGCCTATGTTAGGTTGTCAAAGACTTATGAGTAGGCCTACCATATTGCTAGAAAATTATGATTTGCAATATCAATTTTAGGTTCTGCACTACCATATGCCTCAAATTACCGGACTTCATACACCCGCCATCCGATGAGGAGGCCAAGGACATAGCGCGAAGAATTGAAGTCAAATATGGTTTTCCTCAGGTACCTATTGTGCGTTTCAAATATCCCACGAAAAATATTCTATATTCTCACCATTATAACTGTGTATTGAGGATGGTGTGAACCCCTGAAATGTCTGGTTCATGTGAACGCGAACATTTTCAAAAGGTTCAATGTCAATGCGAACGTGAACCTACGATGTCTTATTGATAATTCCATCCCGACATTTTTGGGAAAACATTTTCCATTTTCTAGGTTTTCGGATGCATTGATGGAAGCCATATAGAAGTGACTGCTCCAGTAAATGGCAAGCGTGATTATCAAAATAGAAAAGGAGGAGAGTCTATTGTGTTACAAGCAGTAGTTGATGATAATTACTGGTATATTCATTGAAAATTCGACCGTTCAGAGATTTCAGATTGACATGTAATTGTTACAGTTTCTGGGATATTAACGTCACCATGCCTGGAAGTTGTCATGACGCTTTCATTTTCACAAACTCTCGACTTTACGAAAGCATGAATGTGTTACCTAGGGTACGTATCAATTTATCATGCTTTGTTGTCATCTTCATCTGTTTCATATGACGTGTTGATTTTGACAGGCTCCAGTGCAAATAAACAATGTGGAGGTTCCATTGCTGATTCTTGGAGATCCTGCTTATCCGCTATTACCATGGCTTCAGAAACCTTACACCGGGAGAAATTTGGCCCCTGCTGAAGAGTCTTTCAATGCCTATCTGAGCAGTGTCCGCATAGTAGTTGAAAATGCCTTCGGGAAGTTGAAAGAACGCTGGCGCATGATTGGGAAGAAACTGGATGCAAGAATAGACCTGGCACCTCAAATCATCGCTACATGCTGTGTTCTGCACAATATTTGCGAACGATCCCATACCCCTATTAGTGGGTGGTCTAGTGCCAATTACATTTCATCTCAAATGATGCCGAATCTGGTCCAGGCTCATGATTTGCCGTCACCCTCGCCGCAGCCACCTATTGCATCGGAAGTCCGGCGGGCGCTTACTGAACACATTGCCACAAATCTCCCGCTTAGAAGAAGCTTACGGCCGCATGTGTGATCTGGCCTTTGACGCTTCGGTGAATTTCCTCTTCTTGAGGATTGATTCGGTGAACATAATTTCAGTAGCGGGTTGTGTGGTTCCGTTCACACCGCATTGTCGTCATGTGATATATTCTATCACAGTAAATATGGCCCATCATAACGTTTGAAACTATACGATTTCGCATCTATTATTCATCTCATCGTCTAGCACAGCCTTTAGCGTTTCCTATTCTGGAGAAGTGGACTCTTACTATGTTGAGGTTTAGATCTGTTTTATCGGATCACCGTTGAAACTTTCTGGTTAAAAGAACGCTTTTTAGAAGTAGTATTTGCATTTCTCTTCAAATTCCCGGCGGTATCATACTTTGAGTTGTTCAGTCAGCGTTAGGATGCAGGACTTGGCACTTCGGAAATGTCAATTGCCTCGTGACCGAATTTACGAGTTCCAAGTCATCAAGTAACAATTAAATGACCCTATCTGATGGTTGTACGGATTGTTCACACTACTATTATGTCACTTGTGAGGGCAACCAGTCATTCACTGAGCATTGCAATTTGTTTCAATTTGTCGAGGCTTTGTATTTGATCGGCTATTTTGCTGATACTAAATTAATAACAGCATGTAGCTATATACGTACTTCCAGTTCTACTTGCGTGTGAGCGATACGTATGCTGCATATATATATATTGACGGTCTGATATACTGTTTCGTCATCAGCCAAGATGGCAAAATGTAACGACTTCTCCGTCATCATGTGGTTTGCATGCGTTGTATGTGCACCGTGACCTGCGAGAGGCACTGGTGTGGGGAGAACGTGAGAGCGGCGGCGGTGGTATGTCGGACTAAGTTTGCCTGTTTAAATTCTGTGAATACAATTACTATCTACAAGCTATCGCGGCAGTATGTCGACGGTGAGGATAACGGACCTTATGCCTTTGTATGTGGACTTCGCTACTTCGGGCGATGTAGCTGTGTGGCTTGATAAATTTGAGACTGTTGTGAAACTGCGAGGTAACAAGCCAGAAGAATATGTTCCTCTACTGTTGGGCACCGCGGCGTTCTCAGTATATAGACAATTGAGTGATGAGGATAAAAAGGAGTACAATACAGTAAAGGCTGCTCTCTTGGCAGCGTTTGGCGTCAATTGTTACGATGCGTACGGCCAGTTTCAGCGTAGGACTCTTCAAGAAGGTGAGAGTGTTGATGTTTTCGTAGCTGACCTCCAGAGACTAGCTGCTCTTGTGGGTATGGATCCTGATGCTTCAGAACCGATAGTAAAGTGCGCTTTTGTGACGGGGCTTCCGATCGATGTGGCATACCAGCTAAAATCTCTTGCTGAAATTGAGAAACTGAAAATTGGTGAATTGGTGATACGAGCTAGAATGATCTTGTCCACCAGGGTGCCTGTTGGTATGCTCTGTGCGGCTGGCACATATAAAAGGAAGACTTTTGAGTGCTTCGCTTGTGGGAAAGACGGACATATAGCACGCGAGTGCCCAAATAGAGATAAATGGAGACGTAGCTATGGCCGTGGACAGCCGCCAATATAGTGTTTCGAGTGTGGTAACCCTGGTCATATAGCTCGGTTCTGCAAGAACGGTGCTACACGGCCAATCAATCAGGGAAACGGCAATGGGGAACGGTCAGCATCGGATGGGTTCCCCAGCCACCGACAGTGAGGAAAAAGGTGCTGCCAATCATTTCTGTAAAAATATTTGGACTATCTGTAGAAGCTCTCGTTGATAGTGGTTGCCAGAGATCAGTGGTGCGAGAAGATGTGTGTAAGCAATTGGGCGTGCCAGTGAAGGGACCGAAACTAGTTGTGGAAATGTTGAATGGTGAATTAACACGTTGCCATGGTGAAGCGACAGTCAAACTAGAAATTGACAAAGTTGACCTCTGTATGGAAGTTTTAATAGCAACTCGTCTGGTTTGTGATGCAAGGATGATTCTGGGGACGGATGTGATCGAGATGATGGATGGGGTGTTTGTTGGTCCAGATCTTCGAGTACTGTTTGGTGCACTTCCCACATATGCTGCTGTCGGTGTGAGTTGTCAGGAAGAAAATGAAAAGTTGAGTGAAGAAGATGAGAAGCCGATTAAAGAAGAAGTTGTGAAGTTGAGCGAAGAAGAAGTTGAGAAGCCGATTGAAGATGAAGTTGAGAAGTTGAGTGAAGAAGAAGATGAGAAGCTGAGTGAAGAAGAAGAAGATGAGAAGTTGATTGAAGAAGAAGTGGAGAAGCTGGTAATTGATGATAAAGATTTTAACGCTATTTTTGATGGTTCAAAGTGGGTTGTAGAGTGGAAATGGACGAATGAAGAACCAACCTTGTCAAACCGTTGTCCGGGGTACGCGATTCCCCCTGAGTGCCAAGAAGAGTTCCATCATGAAGTGAATCAATGGATTCAAAACGGTTGGTTGGAAGAATACAACCCAGACGTTCATGGACGTCAAAAGGGTCTGATCCCTCTGATGGCAGTAAAACAACCAAACAAATCAAAAAAGGTGCGGCCAGTTATGGATTACCGCGAGATGAATAGTCATGTGATGAGTCATCCCGGTGCCGATGTTGTGGTGTGCCAAGAAAAACTGAGAGAATGGCGGAAGAAAGGTACACATGCATATATCTTAGATCTGCAAAAAGCATATCTGCAGATTCACATTTCAGAGCGCTTGCACACATTTCAAATTATGCAGCATGGCGGAAAGAAATACGTCATGACACGTATGGGATTTGGCCTCAATGTTGCGCCAAAAGTAATGTCAAAGATCCTGTCGGTGGTGTTGTCGCAGAGTCAAGAGATAAAACGTGGAACAGATCATTATATCGATGATATATTTGTTGATGCCAGTATCGCGGATGTGGAAACGGTGAAGACGCACTTATTACGGTATGGGCTGAGAGCAAAGGAGCCTGTCCCATTGAACGATGCACGGGTACTAGGACTGAGAGTCTCTGCGACAGCTGCGGGTTCGTATGAATGGGCCAGAGATGGAATCCTGCCGGACTCTGGTGAAGTATGGTCAAAGAGGCAGCTCTTTTCTATGTTTGGTAAACTTGTCGGTCACTACCCTGTGGCCGGCTAGCTGAGGATTGCTTGCAGTTACGTAAAGCGCCTTGCTAATGAAGTGGCGTGGGACGAAACGGTACCACATCATGTGTCACAACTAGCTGGCGAAATCCTTGCGAGGGTGAAAGAGAAAGATCCGGTGGGGGGAATTTGGCCAGCTCCTGCTGGAGGAAGGGCGCAACTTTGGTGTGATGCTAGTAACCTAGGAATTGGGTGTTGTCTGATGGTGGATGGTCATGTAGTGGAAGATGCGGCCTGGATGAGAAAGCAGGATGATGGTGCTCACATCAATGTTGCAGAATTGGAGGCTGTGGTGAAGGGACTGAATCTAGTGCTAAAATGGAGAGTAAGGAAAGTCGAGATTATTACTGATTCTGCCAGTGTTTACAACTGGGTGAGATCAATTTTGGAGGATTTGAACCGACCAAGAGTGCATGGCTTGAGTGAAATGATTGTGAGAAGAAGGTTGGGTTTGATGGCACAGTTGATTGAAGAATATGATATGAAAGTCGATATCCGTTTGGTCCCCTCTGCAAAAAACATAGCCGATGCTTTGACAAGGGTACCGCGTACTTGGTACCAGAAAGTTTGTGTGGGGGTTGCCCCGCAAAGTCAAGCGGTGGAAGATCGTGTCAAGAGGATCCACGAAAAGCATCACCTGGGAACAGATAGAACATTGTATGTAGCAGAACGCTGCTTGGGGCGGGAAGTAAGCCGGGAAACGGTTAAACAGGTGGTTGACAATTGTAACATATGTCGCCAAATTGATCCTCATCCAGTCAAGTGGGAACACGGGCAGTTGTCGGTGGATAAAGTATGGAGTAGGCTGGCATTAGACATTACATACGTTGGTGGGCAGCCTTACTTAAGTATGATTGATTGTGGTCCAAGTCGATTTGCGATATGGAGGAGGATAACAACCGAATCTACCGAACAAGTCATCCAGCATCTAAGCCAAGTGTTGCTGGAGCGTGGGGCTGTCGACGAAATTTTGAGTGACAATGGTAGTTGCTTCAGAAGTCACGAAATGTCACAATTTTTGTGGAATTGGGGAATTGGCCATGTATTCAGCTGTGCTTACAAACATTCCGGAAATTCGATTGTTGAAAGAAATCACAGGACCATCAAACGAATGGTGGCCAGGACTGGTGGTAGTGTGAGTGAGATGGTGTATTGGTATAATAATACCCCAAACTTTGAGAATGTCGTACCAGCTGAGAGGGTATTTCGTTATGAGTCTACTCTTCCAGATGGAGAGCGGGGAGTAGCAAAAGACCGCGATTCCAGAAAGAAACATTTAAACCCATACAACATCGGAGAAAGTGTCTTTGTGAAGCCCCCTAATGCGAGGTGTACATCTGTGTGGAGCAAAGGAACTGTGACCGATATTGTATCGGACTCGGTTGTTGAAGTGAATGGGACGAACCGTCACATATCACATATAAGACGTGTAATGGGTTGCGGCCCAGATCAGGAACGAAGCCAGAGCAGAATGCCACATCTGATTGACTTATTTTCAACTGATGACGAAAATGCCAGTGAATCGACAATGGCTTCGCAAGGTGAACCGCTGGGTGAAGAATTGATGCCAGAAGTAGAACAAAGACCATCTCGCAGAAGGGCACAACCCGGCTGGTTGGCAGACTTTGATATGGGATAGCATTATATTCTAGTTTGTTGCATTGTTTAGTGATTTGTTTCATTTCGTTCGCTTTTGATCTTGAGATCAGGGGGGTATGTGGTTTGCATGCGTTGTATGTGCACCGTGACCTGCGAGAGGCACTGGTGTGGGGAGAACGTGAGAGCGGCGGCGGTGGTATGTCGGACTAAGTTTGCCTGTACTAATTCTGTGAATACAATTACTATCTACACATCACTCATACTTTTAAAATTCAATTTGACCTGAATCGTGACTTGACTCGAAATGAGCAATAATTCGTGACTCGGAGGTAGTGACTTGATCCCAACACTGGTTAAAGTATAAAAGCAAGTGAAGTAATGTCTCCATTTTCCTTCACTGTATGGCTTATTTACGTTTTATAATCCGCCATATTTTAATAACGTATACGATCCGCTACAACTTCTCCGTATTGCTCTTCGACTAAGCTATGGGCTGGGGTGCCATGCCATCATACATTTGAAAATGGAGTGTTCAAGTAAACGAAGGATTAGCATCGCATTTCCATATCAATAATTTGCATCCCATGATGCGGACGAATGCGTATTCTGTACGGTTTCTTAATTCCTGTGAACCATACATAAGGTGTATATAGTAAGTAGATTTACATGAATGTGGGAGAGAATATTGGTAGTGAGAGAATTTAAAAATCAGCCAATTGATTTATTATGATTTGATTTCTGTAGTCAGTGAACTTCCACAGCTCTGCTTTGACACACACTTCGAAAAAGTAACTTGCTTATCATTGATAATTATTTCAAATTGCTGAAGTCCTATTCTGTTAACAACATCTCCCAGATCGACTCAAGTTTTGAGTTGACATGTTATTGCCAATATGATAATAAATTTATTTTTGCATTGAATCTGCCAATCGAGTTATGGTAGACATAAATTGTTCCATAAGCAGACTTGGACAACTAGATAATTCTAGTTGTCTACTTTCACTAAATTAGAGCGAAATGCAAGTAATCTAATTCTACTCTAATTTATGAAATGTATCCATGCTCTGATTCTAATTCTAATCTAATTTGTGAAATGTTTCTATGTTATAATTCTAATTCTAATCTAATTTGTGAAATGTTTCTATGCCCTAATCCTAATTCTAATCTAATTTATTGTTTTCCTGAAAATGCCTCGTTGTCCGCGGCATATTGCAGCGAGTTAACAAGAATATCCCTCTCGCGCAGGGAAATCTATAGAGCCACTGCCGAGCCGCCATCACATTACTTACAGTACACCGTACGTACGATCATAGTATTTTGAAAAAAACAACAACAATAATTGAAACTGATATCAATTTCAGCATTTGAAAATGCTTTACTTCGCGTTCGTCCAAAATCACAAATCAGATTGCCGGCCGCATGTGGCCAGCGTCTTGGTGGACCCTGCTGAGTGCAAAACGAGCCAAGTTTGGTGTACAGACGTTAACCATTCTCATGTATATGGGAACGCACTGTGATTTGATATGAACTGAACTTGATTTTTGCTACATTTATTTCTCATTCACAATTACATTTAATTTCCAAGTATTTGCGAATTCAGTAATTCTAATTCTAATATAATTTGGAAAATGCTGTGTAGCTTTAATCCTAGTTCTAATCTGATTGGGAAAAATTTTGTTACTCTAATTCCAATTCTAATCTAATTTGGAAAAACTGTGTAGCTCTAATTCTAATTCTAATCTAATTTGGAAAAAATGTATAGCTCTAATTCTAATTCTAATCTAATTTGAAAAAGTTGAAAATTTTCTAGTTGTCCAAGTCTGTCCATAAGGTCTTTGTCTGCCCGGCTTTCCTGCTGTATAGCCTTTATCTCTTCTCGCCTCAGCTTCCGCTCTTCTTCGATAAGGCTCAGTAGTCTCTCTTCAAAACTTCCAGATCCTACAAGTAGTAACGCAATGCTTTTTTCGCCTCTACTCTATAAACCAGGAAATCAAACATACGTCTTCTCTTATGTTTCGAAGCTCTTTGTCTGGATCTTCCTCTGCTGCCAACGGTTGTGGAAGACCCTGGGATCAAAACAGTGATTGCTGCAACGAAAGTGGGACACTTTCCTATAGCCTATCCCCGAGAGGATAGAACTACGACTGACGAACTTTTCCTCAGTCCTCCTTGATACTTGACAGGCCTACCTTCATGGTCACTTGCGGTGATGCTGTCGTCAGGGTCTCCGCTTTGGCCAGCAGCAGCTGCCGAGCAGATTGAACAGAGATTATCACATGATATAACAAACCATATTTTTGAGAACAGCTTAGGCCCTATAAGCACTCACACTTTGCAACGTAACAAAAATCGTGCTACGCAGTACTGTGGGTGTCAACACATTCTGGATTGATACTAAACACTTTACCTGTGCTTTCAGAGACCGTAAGACTGG
The DNA here is from genome assembly GCF_051294905.1 of Botryllus schlosseri. NCBI lineage: Eukaryota > Metazoa > Chordata > Ascidiacea > Stolidobranchia > Styelidae > Botryllus > Botryllus schlosseri. Next base: position 27,027,706 of record NC_137237.1, on the reverse strand, counting down.
CCTCGTCCACTTCCACAGTCAGCCTTGGGAACGACTGGAGACCTTCAGTAACTAGTGCCTGTAATGGGTTACGCATGAGCCACCTCGCAAATATCTAATTGATTAAAAAATCAAAATACCGCAGTTCTCGGCCTAGTTCGAAGCAGCTCATCTAGTTGTGAAAAGGGTGGCCAATGTCGCCCTTCTGCCCCCATTCCTGATGTCATTAGCTGTTTCTTCACTTTGTAATACTGCTTCTTCAGGTAGGCCTACTTCCACTGGTTTTTGACCTCTTCCCTGTATTCGAGATAAAACTGTTTATCTGCCTGACAAACTCAGTAGAGATATGTACTTAACCATGTAAATACATGTCCTGCCTCAGCTAGACTTGTGGCCAAATCTTCGAAAATCGGCCGATTTCTTTGCCGACGGGCATCTAGTTGGGCCAAGACACCACGCTCGTTAATCAACCCTAGCAAGGCTTGGATAGCCGCACTGTTCCATGTTTTCTAGAAACATGCGGATATGTTAGAGAACTGTGTAAATACATCAGAAGTACCTTACTTTTTTGGGGGTATATAATTTTCCCAGATTCCGACATTCCACAACGTACTGTAACGTGTAACGTGCACAATAACTGTAATAAAGTATTAATTCTATATGCAAGTAGCCACTGAACTGCAATAAGTAAACATACATCGCGTCAAATTCTTTGAAATTCGCCTATCAATTGATACATGATCTAGCAGCTAACATTTCCCGGTGAGCGAGATTACCAATATCACCCGACAAATCACGAATCTCCTGCTCCAGAGTCGAGCGACAACCGCCCGATAAACACGCCCGACAAAACCTCAGGTCATGACGTATTCTCTCGAATCGGTCACAGTTAACTGATCAACTGGAACTCGCTCGACGCGCTCAAATGTGTCGGGATATCAAATTGATGCATGTGAAAAGGCTGTTTCGTGACGCGAATGGAGCAGCAAACGATCATAGTATACACACCAGTTTTAGCCTATGACCTACCAGGATCGTAACTGCTGCACCCAAACCCCCAATGGCGGGCGCTCGAAGGGGTCAGAATTATTTCGTTGGTCGTTTGTTGTAGGATATTTATTCAACTTCTTGAAAATTTTCGTCGCGCTTCGCGCTATTCCGTGGGCAGAAAGATCTGCATTTAAATATCATCAGTAAATTAATCATCAGAAAAATACACATATCGGCGCCGTCGATTACCACGCATTGAACATGATTATGACTCTAGATAAAAGGATGGCCACAGCATATTTTCAAACCGGTAAATGGGCCACGGCCAAGAAAGGGCTGAGAACCCCTGCTCTAAGCTGTGCAATTGCGCAGTGCTGACACGGTCTCTGTGTACAGAAAATCTAAGCTGCGCCTAAAAAATACGAAGTGATGACCTTTTTTTTAGTCTAGTCTATCTACTGATTCTCCCTTGATGGAATGGTGTTGCCATCGCCAAAGCCGTTTTAGTTAACAAGCAATAGGCCTTTTGCAGGACTTCGATCACGTGACTAGATACGCATAGCAACAACAAATTGGTTAGCAAGCTACTTTCTCGCGCACCTGCTTTAGTGCTAAATATAGCATATTGTACTGTTGATTTCTGGTTGTAAACGTTTCGGAAATTTGTTGGAGAAGTCATCAGAGATTCACCTATGCTAGATGTCAATCCTGTACAAAGCATTTAGAATGATATCGTCAGAATTACGCAGAAATCCATCGGTAACGTAGTCGTATTACGGTACTAAACTCTGATCATATGTACTTAAATTTACGCATTTGAAGTAAAGCGATTGACTTATATTCTGGTAAGAGTGTTTGTTAGTTCAAACAGTACTATGTGTCTGTTGTGGAGCCTGATTTTGGATGGAAGATATGGCTGAAGCAGCCGGGACCCGCAAGGGCTAGGATCAGGATATACTGTCTGCTGGTTTGGGTGCTGGCGTGCTGCTATAAAACAAATGTCGCTGAACACATCGGAAGTATCTTTTGGGAGAACCTGCCGTCAAGACTAAGCAAATCAGTGCACTTTATTGTTGCCTTATACATTATACAATGCCAATTTTATTACCACTACTTCGCAACTGCGATTGAAGTGGATTTGGCAAATCACACTCGATTTTGATAAATAGTTGATGTCACATATGTGCGATATTTAGCGAACTAAGGGAAGTAACTATCATATAACTCTTAGATCAGCTCAAACGCAGTGACAAGATCGGTCATCCTATACCCAGACGTGGTCAACGTGGTCATTGTTGGGAACCGAGTAGAAGTAATGCCTTAATTTATACTCCAGTACAAGTAGCACTAATTACTTCCAGGACATGTCCAAAGTACTTCAAGTGGAAGTAGAAATGAATTTCTGAAAAGCGGTCAAGAAATTCGTTACATGAAGTAGATTTGGCTGAGGGTCACTTAGTTTTAGAAATTGATGCCATGTGACAACTGTAAACATTGCATGTTGCATCTTCTTGATCAACGCAAAAGGATGATGACACCACAAATAAGTGCAATTTTCAAAAATTAATTTAGTCACCGTGGTACTGGGGCTATTTTGCCCAGTTGTTATGACAACCTCACGCTTCAAGGGGATGCAATCATGCGCCAAAGCTACTTTCTAGTTGACAAAATCCCAAACCTGACAAAAAAGTACTACCTAAAAAGTGTCAAGTAGAAGTGGAAGTAGCCTAAACTCATAATGACGCTAGTACTCAGGTAAAATAGTACTTCGTTGCTGACCCCCTCTGTGTATTGGCTCAACCAACTCAGAAACATCCTCTAAAGACGACTAACATTGTTTCTTTCGCATTGACTCCGTAATATTCTGAACTTATGATATTCTTTGATTCATTGAATTTACAAATAAACTTGCAAAGAAGATCGATTTATTAATTTTTGTGCATTCGATACCCGGAGCATAAGAAATAGTTGAAGAAAAATGGATGTTAACCTTATCAAGTTCAATAACTGCCGAGACTGTTATGCCTATGTATTTTCCTCTACCTCCATAGCCACTTGTCTAGACATATTCATAGCATCCACGGAAGAGCGCTTGTCTTGCTGTACACAAATGAAATATCATTTTCAAAGCAGACATCAACATCGGGAAAGAAGTTCAGGACAGTTAGTCAGTGGTCAGATCATCTGCTGACATTTTCTGTTGGCATGAAACCACGCTGCCTTCCACCGCATGACCAAATTTTATGTGGTGATAATAATTGGCTCCAGGCTGAATTCTTGACGAGGGCATCATCAATTTCTTAGTTGCCTATGTTCGGCTCTCTTGGGATAATCCATCAGATCATTAATCCGTATGCATGTGGTATAGCCATATGTCTTGAAACTCAAGATATTTGCACTGTGCCGTAGAGTGAAGTAATCCAATCCAGGCAATCAATCAAGTAATCCAGGCCCCGGGACAGTTTGTTTCACCCTCAATTGGAGCTGATGATCATTTTCCTTCGGGTAGTGGCACTTGGCAGCATGATAGAATGATCAATAACTTGTAATATAGGTGTAGAGGTCTAAATATTTTGAATTGTTTAACTGAGAAGTCATACAATAGCTTAGGATATTTAATATATATATGGTAGGGGAGACCGGGGACAAATGTAACTAGGGGCAAATGTAACAATCGACCTCACCGCTAGTAGGATGGAGAAATCAGTTTGATATTTTAAGTGCACATGCAGTAGTTATCTCTCCTATTATACCCGGAGCTACGTTGAGCTACGACGCGAAACCCCGGAATATTTAGCAAAAAACGAAATTTTTGACCCTTGAGTAAAGTTTTTCTGGTCTGGAATAATTTGTCTGGACGAATAGTACCTCAAGTAGTTACAACGTAATATGTGTAGCTGGAACAATGTTACTATAGTCTACCGTAGTGATCGAAAGAATAGGACTTGCATCGCCGGGAAGGTACCATACTGAGACACTAATCATGGTGGAGCGTGTCAGGGGCAATCGTAACACTCTGTTACTTTTGCCCCGTTACAATATGTTATCAATTCTGAATGTCTTTGTTCATATGTTGGTATTACCATTCATCTACTGCAGATTAATCCTGCAACAGCGAGAAGTTCACCAGAACAGATACTGCCTTGCGATACCAATTCTAACATGATCATCTGTCGAAACGGCCATACAATAGTGGTGATGTGAATCTGACGGTTCGGTTATTTTCGTGATTCAACCACCCGTTCCCATGTTGATCGACTTTTGGTGTGTCGAACTTCAATAGTCATGTCTTAATTCTCGTCCTCTGACTTTGATCATGGCCCACTTACATTTTGATATTTAATGTGAACAATTTATGTTAATTTTCTACAGCACAGATAAATGTCATTATAGCTTTGACGCCACACAATGTTGCGTCCTCGTTTTACTATACTATCATCGGCCCATTCAACCAAGATATGTTAGCCAGGTCGGTTTCGCACCTTCGCAGGTGACCGAATGACCAACCCATTATGCCCGCTGAACAACAGAAACTTGGTAGAAGAGGCCGAATATGTGTAGGGAGATGATGGAATGAATGTGTCTCTTGTACACTTTAAGCTTGAACAAGACACGAAGGGTGATATTGCATTCAGATGCCATAAATGCGATGGGGTGTAGCTTGGAAGCGTTCAAACGTCTCTTCCTTTAGTTTCATGCAATGTTACAATTTGTGCTTACGTTTTCGTTGTTCATTCAGTTGGTGTTTAGTAATAAATACCACTGTTACAATTGCCCCGCAAGGGTGGTACAATTGCCCCTGGGTACGGGGCGATTGTAACATTTGAGCAGCAATTTTTGCGACCCAAAATTTCCATGATTGATTGTTGATTGAGTTCCAATTTAGTTTTCATATCAACTATCGAGTTGTTGGCTTCTTTATATAAAACTTAGAAAGTGAAATTTTCACGAGAAGAACTCGTAATGTTGGAAAATACGAAAAGTGTTACAATTGTCCCCGGTCTCCCCTATGTAGCACATTGCATGAATTCATAACACATCAACGTACTGGCACTGGCAGTCATTGTCTCTTAGGCTTAAAAATAGCAGTATCCTATATATATTGCAATCGATATCAATCATCAAAATGCTGCAATGCTTACCAACTAGCGCTACAATACACCTATAGTATACTATCCACACCTAACTTAATGCTGCAATAAATATCACGCAGTCAATGTCCTGCAATGTCGAATTTTGTGTCATAAAATCATAGTTGACTACCAAATAACGGCTACAATGTCGATCATTTTGACGCAAGGAGTTTACATAGTTCATGAATCAAAGACATCCAACATATTTGAATCCTTGCGCATCTCCATGACACTTGAGAACGTTTACAGCCCGAAAACGATAATATACTGTATTCGAAATACGGCTACGTTAACGACGGATTTCTGCGTAATTCTGACGATATCATTCTATGTGCTTTGTACAGGATCGACATCTGGCATAGGTAAATCTCTGATGACTTCTACAACAAATTTCCGAAACGTTTACAACCAGAAATCAACAGTACACTATGCGATATTTAGCACTGAAGCAGGTGCGCGAGAAAGTAGCTTGCTAACCAATTTGTTGTTGCTATGCGTATCTAGTCACGTGATCGAAGTCCTGCAAAAGGCCTATTGTGATGTTGGGATCAGGAGAATAGTTTATTTTGAAACAACAACAACAACAACAACAACAACAACAAGAATATGTTGAAACAGTAATCAACTTCAGCATTTCGAAATGCTTTTCTTAGCATTCGTAGCATTCACATCAAGTCGTGGGTCGCAAAATATGACCTCGCGGTTTGGTGACCCCTGCTCTAGTACGACACGTTCAATAAACCTTTTCATACTTTACACACCCCCCCCCCCCGTGGGATTTACCGATTCCATGCGTCGATATCGACCTATCTAGGTTAGTCTCGAAACAGGACGTACCACAGTACATCAAAAGTAGGTGTCTCGACTTCATCTTCGAAAGATACGTCGGATACGTCCAGATATTTACTGATGGTTCAAAGACTGAAGATGGTGCTGGACTTGAGGTCTACATCCCAAAATATTTGCATTGCTATAGTCGGGCTCGCCCGACTCTATCGTCCTCATTCTCAGCCGAATTGAAAGCTATAGTCTTCGCGCTGATCTGGATATTACAACACAGCATTTCTACGAATCGACGCTATGTGATCTTTTCCGACTGCCTTGTGGCCATGAGGGCCTTGTCGGCCCCGCATACCCGTAAGCCGCATAAGAAAATCTCTCTCTCATTTGATATTCTTTCACAGATAAAGACCACGAGTGGCATGTTAACATTTGCCTGGATACCAGATCACACCGGAATAGACGGCAACGAGAAGGCTGACCAACTATAGCTCCGGCTGCATCAAGTCAATCGCTGGAAGCCGGTATCGATATCCCGGCATTAACATTATCAGAGGCAAAAGCGGTCACCCGTCAGCTCCGCAGAGACAAATGACAAGCCGAGTTCACCGCAGAGGAGGGAGAGCACCACTACCGGATGTTGCGACCATCTATATATCAACAGTGGCGCCAGACTCCTGCCTAAATCGTCTATTTGAAAGAATTCTGTTTCACCTCCAAACCGGTCACTGTCGCCTGGCGGCACACCTGTTCAAAATAGGTTGCGCCGACTCCCCCGTTTGTAATGTGTGTTACGTCCCCGACACGGTTGACCACACACTGTTGCATTGCGAAAAATATGACTTTCACCGAACATTTCGTGCCGACGTATATACCACGCTCAATGTACCTCTTACTTTAACCAATTTACTTACTATGCCGCAATTATTTACCTCGATCGCCGAGTTTATTATTTCATGTAACTTGTATACATAGTTCCAGAGCACGAAAATTCGATCCTTGATAACCTATTTTGTCCGTGGTGCGCAAGGCCGGAAACGGCGACACGAGCCACTTAAAACTCGACAATAATAATGATAATATTCAGTGTCGGGATGACTCGAGTCATGACTTGACTCGAGTTTTTCGTATGACTTGACTTGACTCGAGTCACTTTGCAAATATGACTTTACTTGACCTGACTCGGCGCTTCAGAAATGTCAATTGACTCGTGACTCGGAGCAGAATTAACGAGTCAATTTCAAGTCATCAAGTAAACGGTTTCGATTAAATCACCCCATCTCATCTATTTTCGGATTGTTCGCGATACGCAGGTGTCACCTATGTTAGAGCAACCAGTCATTTACTGATTGTACGTTTCACTGATCCTTCATTGTTACATCACAAATAAATTGACCGCAAACGAAGCGATCCCTGCCTACGTTGTCGTAGATTAATCTAATAGCAACGCATCTTTGTTTCTTAGACGGCTCAGTGGTTACATCACGCAGTGCTCACCTTCACCAACCCTCTTTTATAAATTAAATCGAACAAACATAGTTTATGTGTTTATATTCTCGCGGATGTGTAGATGGGTATTGTACTGTACCATATCAATTTGTTTCAACTTCTCGAAACTTATTCGATACTCTATTTTGGCTGATAACAGACCGTAGCATGTAGCTAAAGCTTTACGCAATTACTCACGCATTATATTAGCAGTTGTACGTGTGTGTGTGTGAGCGATACAACGCCTTTTTTACGTATATTTACCTTTATATTCGTTATTTGATTCAAGATAAATGGCCAGTTTATCTGTCCGTCACCCAGTTATCAAAATTTAATGACTTATATTCATTACTTATACTTGGAAAATTCAATTTGACTTGAATCGTGACTTGACTCGTGACATGACTTGACTCGACTCGACTTGACTCGAGTCACCTCCAAACAACGAGTGACTTGACTTGACTCGAGTCACTTTCGAAAATGGATTGACTTGACTTGACTCGAGTCAAAATGTGCAATGACTCGAGATGACTCGTGACTCGAAGGAAGTGACTTGATCCCAACACTGATAATAATACACATGGAGACACAATAGGATTGGTCACTACATTCATCTTGAATTATGCAAACATTTTAACATCACCACTTCGACAAAATATTGGTACGATTACAGCCCAGCACCAGTGACAGAAAACGACCAAGTAAAAATTCTGTGGAATGTACCAGTTATAACCAGTGGCGGCTCGTGACAATATCGGGTGGTGGGGCAAGGGCCGCAAGCGACTTGTTATCAATATGACGTCACAGTAGCGTTTTTCAACGTTCATGATGGTCACATGAATTTCCCGTAAACAATGATTTTTAACGTAGGTGCCGCGAGAGGTTTGCCGGTGGCGTGACTTGAAGTGCGGTAACAAATGTTTTATTCATTGTTTTTTATTCAAATGATTATTTTACAAAATGTACGCGAACTAAGAATCGTTCCCATGCCACGAATCAATCATCAGGGTATCCTTAGTAGCATGCGTTATGATTTCGTGGTAGAGATTACGCAAGCGCCGAGTAAGACTATACCAAAAAATACACAGACCAACTATACCTACAAAGAGCATTCGCATGACACCTTGTGGTGTTTTAATCGTTCCATGCTCAGCAATTCTGTAAAGTGCTGCAGCGCCTCCGACCCGATTTGTATATGGTAGGATTCTCGCCCTGAAAGCGAGTCAAATCGATTTGCCCTCGTTTTTCTAAGCCCGTCCGAAAGTGTTTGGTACACGATCCTGATGCGTTACGACCAGGGGATAGGCAATCAAAGCGGTGGCACCCATAAACGTAAAACATTATAAAAAGCCAGCTGTTATCCATGGAAGATTAATTACGAGTCTGCCTGCCATCATTCAAGCAGGAATCCAAGCATTGTGTTAAATTGAAATGCGAGCACATATCGCATTAAACAATTTCATGAATAAATTATTTCATCTTGATGAATTTTTTACTTTTTTTCCATAGCCATAACAAAATATATCGGTAAATTAACTGCCAGTGTGCCTCGAGTAATAAGGATGAAAACCACTCACTTTTCCTTAGCCATAGACATGGTTGAGTTACCTGGGCTCACTTGATTGAAATTATTCGGAAAGAACATGATGTGTACAGTCGTCCGCCCACCAGCATTAATTTATGTCTTGTATAAGTATTGTGCGCGACGTGATTTCTTATTAGAAAAATGTTCAATAACGAGTTTATTGAAATCTGGAATTCCCAGAACCACGTCGTTGTGAATCGAGAGAACAGCCAACGCATTAAGCCTATCTTGGCCCATCCTGTTTCTGAGAAAGGTCTTGATACGTTTCAATGTGCTGAAACTGCGCTCGGATTCCGCGGATGATATCGGGGTGGTCAAAATGATATTCAGAAAGCTAGTTACAGTATAGCAAAGTTGATCGAAAGCGAATTTTTAACTAGGAATTTTGAAAGTTCACTAGTGGTTTTAACTTCCGAAAAGGATGTATTAGAATACAAACAAGTCAACTCGTTCTCCAACCGAGCAATGTCGATCATCGGGTAATAACGAGGCACGCTGCGCAGTAGTCCAGAAGGAAAATGAATTTTGTAGGCAGGGAAATTTCTCGGATTTAACAGGGCGAAAGTAACCAACTGGTCACTATTCAGACAATGTTGGATTTGGGACATCAGTATATCGCAACATTCGTAAGCCGCAACAAGCAGGTTTTGCACACTCATCCCACGACGTAAAAGTGCTGTGTCACCACGAAGTGTACATTCTCCCGAACATGCGAAATTGCCTCACAAAAGTGTGCAATACACATTTGCGCAGTAGTACCATTGGCCATACGCGACGAAAAAGTGCTGTACAGTGTATCGACGTGCATGAAGATGTCACAAAAAAGCTTCAAAAAGAACAAAAATTCTTCGTCTTCCAGGAGTCGTTTAAGCCCCGCCGCTTCACGTATGGTAGTATCATCCCAGACAGGAGAGCTCTCAATCACTGAGAAGCATTCCAGAAGCTCCACCCTACTATCTGACACTCGTTGCACAACTCTGGATTGGAAGTTCCACCGTGTTGATACGCATCTAGGTAACCGGTGCTTGCATATGTCGCGCAATAAATCAGATCGCTTTGGCGAAACAGAGAAAAAGGAGGAGAACCCAGAAAGATTTGCAAAGAATATCTTGACAGAAGATATTCCTAAGCACATTTTTTTCACTACAAGATTGAGCTGATGCGCGTAGCAATGCAAAAAATGCGCATGCGGGTAAACTTCTTTCATTAAAACTTGTACGCTATGTCGCAATCCGCTCATGACTGCTGCGCCGTCGTAGGTTTGCGCAATAAGTTTCGACTCAACTGAATAGGGCTGTAATGTTTTTTTTTAATACGTAAGAAATTCCGACAGCAGTGCGATCGTCAACAGCCACAAAGCTGTGGAATCGTTCGACTGGCATACCAAATTTCGTGAACCGAAAAATCACGACTAGTTGTGACAAACACGTAATGTCAGTTGTTTCGTCAGACTGAATAGATAGAAATTCAGCGTCAACAATCTCGGTAAACAAATGCTGTAGATCAGTGCTTTTCAACCTGTGTGACGGTTCGCACTAGTGCGAACGAAAAAAATTTCAGTGCGAATGACGAGCGTTGTGCGAATGGTGCGAATGAAAAATCTGGATGAGTGCGAACGGCAAGCGTGGTGCGAATGAAAAATCCGGATGAGTGCGAATGAAAATTGTCTGAGTTTCTCACTTTTTCCAACGTGGAATAAGTCAACTAATTTTGTCGTTTGGAAGCAACTCTAAAAACTTGTTGGTGGATAGGCTTTTCTAGTTCAGAAGTGAGGAACGATCCCGATGCGTGTACTTGTACAATGCAAAGTTTGAGATAATATTTCCGCGCGAGAGGATTATGTCACTGCATAGAAAAAAGAAGGAGTTGAATCGGTATTAGTTGCTCACTTGCTCGGGAACATACACCGTGTATGGATTGGATATTGTATACGGACCTTGTAGGAATGTAGGTAAAAGTAGCTGATGCCAGTGTTGACATTTGGCATGTTTGAATGCAAAATATTAGAATTTTGGCACACATTCATGTTGGTTAACAACATAATTTAGCCTTTCTTCAGCTATAACAATTAGCACATTAGATCTATAACAAGTTTTGTTTCCTCGTGTACCTCACTAAGGATTAGAGGCTGTTATAAATAAAATTATTGTAAGCACATTAGCGTCTTACGTCCAATAAATAGTTATCTTGCATCACATCGAATTATCAAGTCACTGGGCACTGGGCAGTTCATGTACTGACCAGTGCAATGGCCTGTTTGTAATATGAACTACACAATTTAGGCTTAGACACGCTTCACTGTTCTTGGACTGATGATCTCAGGCCAAGTCTAGATCGTAAAGGCATAGGCCTATATATAACGTATTGGTGATTCCACTAGGCTTGCTGATTCATAGGAAAAGTTTGCCTAGTTCGTGTTCGTACGAATCGTACCGCCTTTGTACAACAAACTTTGTAATACTCTACCGGTTTAGCTTGAGCAGATGAGCAGTGACCACCCTCTGCAGAGCAAAATCAAATCCACCAAGCCGTATGTGTTACGATCAGGGCTTTGGAGCCGGAGTCGGAGCCCGGAGCCGGAGCAGTGCATTTTCGCCGGAGCTGGAGCCGGAGCCGGAGCTCTAAATAAAATTCAGCCGGAGCCGGAGCCGGAGCTGGAGCCAGTTATTTGAGGAGTAGCTCCGGCTCCGACGTATTTCATAAGATGCTATTATATATGCAACAACCACATCTGCTGATTTATCGTAATTGAACAGCAGGCCTGAATTTTAATGCTGTGCACAGCAATGACATATAGATTAAAGTGCGTTCTAGTGCAACTATGATGTTATCGAGAACTGACAAGTATGACGTCACAAGCCAGCACGGCGGCACCTATGTCTTTGTTGCTACATCGGATGTTACTGACGGCTGACAGACTCTAGATTACTATAGATAACTAACCTAGGGGTAGATTAGTAATATATATAGACTAAGAATGGCGAACCTTTTCGGCTAAAGGGGCACATGCGATTGACAAACGAGTGCGCAGTCCACTAGCCGCGCCAAACGGGTGAAAATATTCAAAGTTTATAAATAAACTAGGTCAATAATTTTATTACTTGAGTATATTGCGGGTCTACTGTATACCGCCCGCTAGGCTCAGTTTGCAAGGACACGACTATTCGGCGTTTGGTCACATCGATATCGAAGGTCTCCGATCATATGCGACAATCATTTTGTGCCTATATTTCACCGTCGACGATCTTTATGCGAGCGCAAACGCGAAAAGACTTTCTCCCGTAATTGCGAAATAAGTTAAACTCAATCGGGTAAATTAGGCGTTTTTTCCATTTTCAGTAGGGGTAGGCTACCAAGCAAGAAATCGTGTGACAATTATAAACGCGAAGCGTGAAGAAAAATTTCACTACTATTTTAGTTTATTGTAATGTACAACGATTTACTGAAAATGTGACTGGACCCTGGATCTGCCAATGCCTCGGAACTGATATTTTAGTCATCAACATCCCAAGTGTCGCAGCCAGACTTGTAATTTTTGGTTGGCATTGCAAGTTCACAATTTGAGCAATTCATTTTCGATAATATAATAGGAAATTACCTCGCTGGCCACGCAAAACCATCTCGCGGGCCACATTTGGCCCGCAGGTTGGCCACCCCTGATATAGACAGGCCCATTCGATAATTTCAGAGCCGGAGCTGGAGCCGGAGCAGTGGTAATAATGCGGCTCCGGAGCTGGAGCCGGAGCTAATGTATGATAGAAGAAAGCTCCGGAGCCGGAGCTGGAGCAGTTTAAATTTACGGCTGCTCCAAAGCCCTGGTTACGATATTCCTTATGCAGCCTAATTAGACTGTTGAACCTTATAACTCTTTATGCATAAGGATATTTGTAATAGTAAAGATAATTTGGCATTATTTCAGTCAGTTTTTCAATAATGTACGATTGACCTAAGAGCCATCTCGCAGTTGGCTGCCCGGGCCGATATAACTGTGTGGTAATCATGAATCTTATGTGAGTAATAATTATTCAAGAAGGTGAATGTGTTGGCTTTGACAACACGGGGATGCCGAACGTTGTTATTGAAAGATATGTTGATTCGTGTACTGCATAGATAAGAAGTGAATGAAGCCTAAGCTTATTCATAAACAACAGTCATCAATTACTCGGATTGTGTGGCTTTGTATAGCAATGCATTCCTGATTTTAATGTCCACCGTGCCATCCAATCGTCTAACATTAGAGTTACCATATTTCGGAATCGGGAAAGAAGGACACTATTTCAAAATTTTCAAACACAGAATACCGGTGGAAAATCCTGAAAAAGTAGTAAATATTTACCACTTCATAGTCGGTTGACTAAAATAAAAAAAAGGTCAACTTTCGCTCAGCTCCCGAAATACTCGCCGCAGCGTCACTTCGGTGCTGATTTACGGCATCTCAGTTGAGTTTTGCTATAAATTTGACCAGAATTCCTAAATAAGAGGTCAAAATCTCAAAAAGGAGGAGATTTTCAAAAACCCGAAAAAGGAGGACAAATCCTCCTAAAGGAGGACGTATGGTAGTCGTATCGCACAAACCTTAGTACGCGTAGCATCTTTTCGAATGTTGTCAGAAAAATGAACCACAAGCAGGTGCTAGTCGCAACATTGATGCTACGATTCAAGTGCAGTTTCACTATTTTGTGCGTTCTAAATGCAAACACATTCACATCGCGATGACGTAACATATGGATTTAATGACGAAGTGATATTGTTGTGAGTGAATATTGTTCTTGGGTTCGCCCGTTAAGCTTCCAAGGAAATCACTGCGCGATACCCCCGGAAAATACAACTAACTTCTTGAGAACAACGAGAGTGCGATATCTGTGATTTTCCTACTGCAGTGATTTTAGTGCTTGATTAGTCAATAATACGATGCGCTGAATGCAAAATAATGAAGCTCTGTACCTCCAAGAAGCTCTTCGAATACAAAAGTGATAAGTTTCTTCATTTTATTTTCGTGTACTAAATTTCGGCTGACTGGTGCGAATGAAATTATTTAAAAAAAAAAGTGCGAATGGAGCTCAAAAAGGTTGAAAAGCACTGCTGTAGATAGATGTGATATATCGAATCAAGCACATCATTTTGAATAGTCTTTGAGGTACCCTTAGCTACTGTCGCGGTGTCGAGATGTTCGCGCAAAATGCTATCCATGGGTGCCGTGTATTTAATTAGATCCAAAAATACCCCCCTATTGAGAGAGCATTCCTTCTCATCGTGGCCTCGAAGGGGCAATTCATGAACTCCAATAAATTGAATGGCATCAATCACCCGAGAGAGAACATGCCTATTCTTATCTACAAGCTCATCGTTCTTGCAGACTGATACGCGATAACTTTCATTGAGCTGCGACATTACATTTACTCTGCCAAACAATTTATATTTAACTGCACTAGCCATGTGCACTTGGGATTTTTGGTGCGCTTTCACAAGCTCTGACAAATGCTTCAGATCGCGATAACCAATTTTGTTCCAACAAGAGCCACTGCTTCCGGTACCGGCACTGTCGAATAAAAGACAGTAAAAGCAAAACAAGGCGTTTTTATCCTCGCTATAAGTAAGCCATTCATTTTTATCGAAATGCGCTGAAGAAAAGGCACGAGTGCGTTTTCCTCCGGCGTACGATTGGACTTATGGGCAATTTCTAGGCTGATACGGACCTAGTCGTTTTACCTCTAATTTTTGCTCTAAAGGCAGCTGGCTAAACGGCGTACGGAGCAAAGATTCAACACGATTCATGTTCGCACTTGACCTGACTACTTATCTGCAGAAATGGAAATGACTATAAATCGAGAGATTGCGTATGCCTTACTGGAAAGGTCAACGAGTTCGGACACATACGCAATTGTTATCTCATAGATTGGACAAGGAAATGTCATATTGAATCCAAAACATCATTCTGAACAACTACGGATAGCATCCTCGGAAATTCGGTCCCGGTACAGCTTGGGAGATTTTGACCTTGAGGCTGGAGATTAACACACGACACATACGGCTTACGGTCTGTAGTGTCTACTGTCTATATGTCTGCTGCAAAATCGCCTTCGGAAAATATATTACCGAATAAATACGTGGATGAAAGCCGAAAACTTGGTACACTGTTACATGAAATCATCGAGAAGTAGCCTCATGACCGTTTTCGGTATGGTACACTGTCAAAATTAATACGAATTGATCAACGCCGAATTTTGCGTAAAATTTACTGAGGAATAGGCTGATCAAGCGATAAGCTGTTAGCCGCCATCGAAAACGAAACAGCTATCGCGCTTGACAGGGGTTGTAATTGTGAGCAAATGGCCCGAAGGCCACCATTCCACGGTGAAATTGACATTGGAGAATATAAAATAAAACTAAATATTTGAATGCAAACCGAGGATGTTAGTAAACTGTTTCATGATATCATCATCTCATCACCTATCTCAGTATGGAACACAGATACACCGGCTTTTGCGTGAAATCCGCAATGCGTTAGGTAGGCTAAGTGTCAGATCAGCGCACATCTCTACCATACTCGAACTTGATAACGAAATTGCTGCCCTAATCATTGAGTGCCAACCTTGAGACTTGGCACAGCGTTCGATACTAAAATCAAGACATACCATGTAAAAGCTCATGACGGATCTAGCTAAGGAGCATCGTTAAAATTAATGGAGACCAATACCGGCTTTGCGTGAAATATGTTTGCGATACATGACGGATCAGCACACACTCGACTTTGGAAACGGAATTACTACCCTAAACTTTGAGTAGAAACCCTGAAACTTAGGACAGTGTTAAATACCACCATCACGACATGACATGCCAAGTTTCAAGAATTATCATGGTGTGAAACACCATCAAAATCGACCTATACCAGCAAAGGTCGACTCAACGCATATCACGGTATCCGAGTTCAGACATAGATACGATTGTTACATCACACCTTAGGGGCGACAGGCATATATGCCCCGGTTGCTCGGCCATTTTACGAATAGGAGAGAGTATATCACCGTTTCTTAATTGTGCGCGGCTTTGAGAGAATAGATAGTGAAAGCTTGTTATGAGCGCTACCGGGGCAAGCCCCGGCTACGCATTCACAAAGCGAAAACACAGAAGAGAATTCGATTTTCGCAGAGACTTCGCTATGTATGGGCATTTGCAAGCGAAAGCACAGGAAGAACGCGGGTTTCGCTGTGATCTCGGTATATATTGTGCGCTGTGCGTCTATAAATGGTTAAATTGTTATTGAACAGAATTTTAGGTGGGGCAATGCCCCAGTTGCCCTATAGGACGAGCCGCCACTGGTTATAACTGACCGCGAAATCAGGAGCAACCGCCCGGATATGATCATCAAACTAAAGAAGAAGAGAGAATGCTTTTTCATTCAACCGGCTGTCCCAGCTGATCACAACATACTACAAAAAGAATCAGAAAAAACAATCCAAATACGCAGACCTCAAAATGGAATGTGAGAAAATGTGGCGATGCAACATAAACATTGTACCGATAGTCATTGGTGCTACAGGTGTCGTAAGCAAAAAACTCATGAGACATATCCAACAGATCACGTTATTGGACACTGTGTATATTCTTCGGAAGGCCTTGAATGCACCACTGGACTAAAATTACACTTGTGAATCACAGCATAATTTATGTAATTTCGATTCTTCCTTTTCAATCATCTCTACCTCTGCTCTGTAACCCTTGCCAATTCTTCATCTAATGCAGTGGTTCCCAACCTTTTTCCAACCACGTACCATTTTGAGGTTTTATGCAGTGCTCGCGTACCACCTACATACACCATTTATGACGTCATAATCCAGTATTTGACCTATGCGAGGTGTACTAACCAATTCTATTAAGCTAGGCATTATCAGCCATGGTTGATGGAATTCATGGAATCGTTATTTCACCACCAGTCACAAGGAGAACAACATAATGAAATAACAACAAACAACAAAAGTCAATTTGTTTATTTTCCACTAGCTCAGTGATTCCCAGCCAGGATGGGGGAGGGGGGAATTCCAGCATTAGGGGGAATCAATGATATATATCATTGGGGGTAATTTTGTAATTTATAGGGGGGATTTTGCCTTGGAGTTGTTACGGATTTACAAATTGTTTCATTTCCGAACTGTTAAGTAGTCAACTAGTTATTTCTGAGCGTATGTTCTTTTTGGCTGTTTTTTCTTGCTGGAATATATGTTCAAATGCTATTTGAAATTTCAAGTTACAAAACAGTACAAAGTCCTCGATTCAAGGCAAAGAGATCGCACGTGAACTTGCTTTACGTTAAGTGAACGCATTAAATACGCTTGATTTACAGAATTGAGTAAAACGGTATTCGCATTTATGAAAGGAGGGTATTTATTTAGTCTCGCTTGAGCCCGTAGGAATGCAACAGTCTAGAGTTGCGCAGTAGGCTACTGCGGGATCACTTGGCACATGCATATTTTGTTTGTTTGTTTTGGGGTATTCATGGTGTTTTCGAATACTATGGTCATTTACACCAGGTCGATATTCTTCTTATTTTCCGTAACTGCCGACTTATAGCACGGCCCACCTCTAGGCTTTTGTAAGACACCGCGGATGAGGTGGCACATGCATATCCGCGCTAGGACACATCACGACATAAATACGTTTCGCAAAATATGCGAATCCGCAAAGTGTGCTTCCAGAAACATCGACAGTGATAAACTTAGAATCCAAAATGACCGACAAATGTTTACCGAAACTGTCGATATTGATATGACTGCGCGGCTCCGAAATAATGGCTACGAATAGTTCTACCTTGAAATCTGAGCCCACCTGTAAAAATGCGACCCGACGAGAAAAACACATCACCCGGTCAAGAACTACGAATTAGGAATCTTTCGAGTGGCCTAGTGACAATCTTTACCGGAGCTCACGAAATAACAACATGCCCCAACAAAGTAATGTGGATCCATCCGAAACTTCAACAATAGTCTTAACTGTGTGACATTTGGGTGTCTTAAATTTTCGAAGACACCATTTCCATCAGCTCCCGCAGGAAATCTGATCACGTTTATGCTATACGTGGATTATGGAAGTTCCAATATTATTGACCAAATTCATACATAAACTAAAGAAAAAAAACAGTGATGCGACTACTAAATTTAGGCATACTGATTTTTCACATCATTTATATTAGCGATTGGTGTATGATGAGCCGGCAAACATAAATGAATAAGTTTTGCGTTAACCGTTACCTAGCACGGCCAGATCTACCAATCGCGTAATACCGGACCTAGTTTTCTACGGAAAGGGTGTGTAATCGCGTGTGTTTGTGTTGGTGTGACTTCTTAGCGAAGCCTTCCAAAAGTTGTGTTGATTGGGACAAATGCCATTTTTGGAGGTCGGCAAAGTATTATTGCGGCTTTCCTTGACACAAGTTCTCTCTAGCGTCCGCCTTATTCTTCAGTCAACATTGTGTGTGCGCGGAGAAAAAACGATCTTAATCATTGGGCTGATTTCTGTTGGGGGAAATTTTGGCTCAAATTTTGGCCAAGGGGTTCACGAGAAGAAAAAGGTTGGGAACCACTGCACTAGCTCACAGCCCATCGAAAGTCATGCATGGTCGCAACAAGTCGGTTTTGTTTCTTCGACGTACCTTACCACGACGACGACGGCTTCAAAAAAATCAAAATCAACCCCACCTGCACCAATAACGTCCTTCGGTCGAAAAAAAAAACAGAATCTACTTACCTACCACCTGGAAGACCTTCGCGTACCACTAGTGGTACGCGTACCACAGGTTGGGAACCACTGATCTAATGCAATTCTGTAATTTGACTTCTCCATTTATTGCATAGGAATAACAATTTGACTGTATTACTGAAATTATCAAAAATTTACTCCAATCCCGCCATTTTCCTTTGGGGGCAGGTTGCTCCCCAGATTATGTGTGTATTAACCAGTTTTACTGTGAATAAAGAATATTAATAATATTAATACTTTACATTTTGGGTTGATTTCAATTTTTGAAGGTCCACCGGTCCGCCAATTATTTATTGAAATTTTACCTGTCTGCGAGGTGAAAAAGGTTGAGAACGACTGGTCTATAGTACTTGCGGTTACAGGCGTCCATTTGTGTCGCTACTAGTGTTTTGGCTATATCTGCTTGCCGGAGTGGCTAATTCTGCACTATGTATATACTGACCGCTTTTGATAATGGCAATACGAATGGGTAGTCTCTCATCCCCTCATCAAGCCAAATTAACAAGAAGTGCGATTCGTTTAACATGGAATGGTTGTCGGAGCATGTGAAAACGGAAGAAAAAACTGTAAAATTAGGTCAGATTTTTTTTTCGAGCGAGAAAGGTCTGCTCTGCAAAATATGTCTGGAAGCAAAATATGGAAAGGAATAGCATTCAATTTCTTCAGAAAGCCACCGCAGTCGAACTGAAGCCAATACACCCTCAAAATGTGCACCATAGCACACGCTCGATATCCAAGATGTCGAGGTTTATCGCCATTGCGCGTGAATGCTTCTTAACCTTTGCGACGCCACAGGGTCGCACGTGTGTTATGGTGCATATCTCGAAAATATTTCAGCTGAAGCTCAAACGTGGTGGCTTTCTGAAAAAATGCCCTCAATGGCTTAACTTCAAGTCGGGACCACATCATGTTTGGAGCGTAGTTCCCCTTCTTCACTCATATTGTGAATATCTGGAGTCATGCAATAAAACTAAATGTAAATGATGTACTTTGCTTCTATCAATGAATCATGTGACTCGAATGGATACACGCACGTCTGGTGTTAGGCACAGGACCGTCATTGTCGCACCCCAAATCCCCCAATTGGGGGGACCGAGCTCGAAGGGGAACCAAAATTATTTCGTGAATAAACATAAATCATGTAGTATTTTTTTCGAAATTTATGCAACTTTTTCAAAGAAGAAATAACAATTTGAAATCGTGTACGTTTTAGTTTAGTACGTGTGGGCGATTTCAATATCTTTTGACACAGTAGATAGGAGGACACGAAATAGCATCATGTACCGAATTCATTATACCAACGGGTACGCCCAAAGATGTTTGATTATTATTTAGGGGTCTTTGCTTTTCCAACACACCTCGCTCGATCAGCTCTACCGGTAAATCTGATTACGTGGGCAGAGCGAGGATAAAAATTGATTGCATATATATGCAATTCCCTATCCTACTGACGGATTCAATCATAAATTTAAAAAAATTCGCGCTTGGCGCGTCCAGGCTATACACCCACTAAACGGACACCCAATGTGTACGATCAGTAGCGGCATAAAGCGTAGGGCCCGCGGAGCTCTTCTGAGGGCCGCGAAACGTTGTTTGGAATTCAAAACATAAAACCTATACATTTTAATAATGTTGCTGCGTGGACCGAAAGCATAGGCTGTATAAACTGAAGCGAAAATTCGTATATTTTCAAGCATGTTCATAAATATACCGCGATTACGCAGCCTACGTCTCCACATGCGTAATCAAGATTCAAAATAAGTCAATGTAGCAAATTATGCCGTAACACTAAAGTCACAAAAGTCACCAAACCTTTGTTGCCATTGCCACGTTGCACAATACACGTTATGTGCTTAGAATTGTTACGGGATACGTTTCCAAATTCCAAATTCCTAATTTGTAAAACAAGTCAATCAGTGCCCGTGAATATTATGCATCATCATCACCCATGGATGAACGGGCATGTCCAAAAACATGAAAGCCGGAAGCTGAAATTTAAAGAAGCTGTGGAGCACTAAATATGTCAAGTCAAGGGTAAATCCGTCCTTTTAGTACAGCGGTTCTCAACCTTTTTGGACATGCGCCCCCCTTGGGGATGATCGAAAATATTGCGCCCCCTGCCCCCCTGCCCTTTTCGTCATGTCGAAAAGAGAATATCATCTAGTACAGAGGTAGGCACCCTTTTTGCTAATCACGGCCCATTTCGATTACTTATGTAGCCTGAGGCCGCATTCCAGGGCATAGCATTAATGAACTAACTGGACGCGAAAGACCTATGTTAAACTGTCCATATCCATTGCCGGTGAACTACGGAGTCCGGACGATTATACTTTTAACAAAAGCCTTTTTTGTACGTACCGAAATCGCGAGTTGCAATGTTATGAATAGTTGCTGGGATTGCATATTGTCGCGCCGAGCGCGAAAAATTTTCAGATTCACGAATGAATTCCGTAATTAATAGTTGAATAATTCTTTGGGCCGATAGCAGACGATATAGATAATATTAGGATCTTGGTTGTTTTCACACCCTATTTACCGTCCACTTGCAACGTAATAATTTTATTTATTACACGAGCTTTCGGAGCTCCGCTCCTTCTTCAGGTGTTGAAATGAAAATAACGCAAAGCGATTCTGGATTCAAACATATACGCGTATTGTGACATCACAGAGAAGATAACTTTCAGGCCTAAAAAGTTTGTACCTTTGTGACGTCATAAACAATATAATCGAGATTGTAATTTGAAAGGACTACAGCAAGTTATGGCACTGAAAATGAGGTTTGAAAGCGTATATACAATGATTAAATACATATGCACCGAATTTCTCAACTGCAGATTCGCATGGTGTAATGTGACATGCACCCCCGATCTATATTAAGCCCTTGATGGAACGTATTGAATTGGTCGATGTATTTCTGTTCAGTGGCCTTGCGCAGGGTTGAGTCCTCGATGTTCCCGGCCAACACGTTAACAATCATATCATTTTCCGAGTGTCCCGCAGAAGAAAAGTGCTCACCGACAGGCTTCGATCTGTTTCGTTTAGAAATGTCATGTCGATGACTATTTATTCTTCTGTGGAGTGGTTGGCCAGTTTCGCCAATGTACCACGCAGCATCACATCCCTTTTTGCAACGAATTAAATATATCACATTATCAGATTTGCATGTGTACTGGCCTTTGGTCCTGTGATTAGTTTGTCCTCTAGTAATCACGGTGCTGGTGTCGAGAATTGGACACGTCTTACACGAAGTTTGTCCGCAATTTTCAACAACGTTTTTTTGTATTGTATGAGGTAATCTGCTTTGTACCAAAATGCTTCGCAAGTTTCGAGGTTGTCGGATGGCTAGAAGTGGCCTCCTTGGGAATGCCTCTTTACATTTTGGATCATTTTCCAAAATACGTTGGTGTTTCCGTAGCATCTTACGAATCTTTTCCGCCCCGGGAAAATATGTGGTAACCATCGGCACTCTGTGTTCTTTTTTTCCATCACTACTACTGCTGCCAAGGAGTTCTTCTCGTGGAACGTTGATAGCCTTGTTAATTTGGATCTTTGTCAGATTTTGATCATATCCAGAATTTATTAGTTCATCTCTTAGAACTTGCAGATGATAATCCCTGTCGTCTTTCTTTGAGCAAATACGATGTATACGAAGAGCCTTGCTGTATATTATGCCCTTTTTACAGTGCATCGGATGAAAGCTGTGATAGTTCAATATTTTACCGGAGTCCGTTGGTTTACGATAAAGTGATGTGGTAATAGAACTCTCTTCGATATTGACTAGCGTATCGAGGAATGGGACGGCGTTCGTCGAGTGTTCCATAGTTAGTCGGATATTTGGATGAAAGCCGTTTATGGACTCGTGAAACTGTTTTAGTGATTCTTCTCCGTGGGTCCATATCATAAATATATCATCGATATATCTGGTGTAGAATATAGGTCGCAATTTCTGGGTTTCCATAAAATCTTTTTCAAAATGATGCATGAAAATATTTGCATATTGTGGAGCAAATTTCGTGCCCATTGCCGTACCTTGAAGTTGTAAAAAAATGTCGTTATTAAATTCGAAGGTATTATGCGTCAACGTGAATCTGATGAGCTCCATGATGCTTTCTTTCATTGGGTGACTACTTTCCTCCAAGGATCTTTCCACAGCTTTCATACCATCACTATGTGGAATGCTCGTGTATAGTGACGAAACGTCCATGGTAGCTAATATAGTGCCTGGTTTCAATTTCTTGAAATGCTTGAGTTTGTTCAAGAAATCTGTTGTGTCCCGGCAAAAACTGGGTGTGCTTTTCACCAATGGTTTGAGATGTGTTTCCACGTATCCAGATATTTTTTCTGTTAGCGTGTTGTTGCACGAGACAATGGGGCGTCCAGGAATGTTCGCCTTGTGTAGTTTCGGAAGCAGATAAAAGCGGGCGAGGCAAGGATCAGCAGGCTTATTGATTTTCGATTTCTCTTCTTCACACATGTCTAAAGATTTGATAATGTCCCTCAATTCCTTTGTGTGTTGTTTTGTTGGGTCATTTGCTAATTTTTTGTACGAATCGGTGTCGTTCAGCTGCCTGTAACCTTCTTCTAGGTAGTCTTTCAAATCCATAACGACTACTTTTCCTCCTTTATCTGCAGGCTTTACCACGATGTCATGGTCATGTTTTAGTTCCCTTATTGCTCTTCTCTGCTCATTTGTGAGATTTTCGTCGTGGTTTCTTTTCCAATTGTCAGATTTGCTGATGAATGTTGCATTTAACTCATTGTGAAAACTTTCCAGATATTTATCCAAATTAGCGTTTTCGCCGTGTGGTGCCCTCCATTTTATATTTTTCTTCGGTTTCTTGCTGAGTATTTGCTCATTTGTATTCTGGACATTTTGAGACCCATCGTTTTTCGAATTGGTATCGTAGAAATGAAATTCATTTCTCATTTTTCTGTCAAATTCGTCTGCGTCTCCGGCGAGCACGTACGGATCTAGTTTTTGTGCAGGACAGAATTTCAAATTCAGACTGAGCACTTCTATTTGAGATTGGCTCAGTGTTTTGCTAGACAGATTTGCGATAGCCAGATTTGATTCATTGCTTTCAGCTGTTGCACCAGGAGGCAGTGATATTTCAGATTGCTGTCTTTCCGTTAGTAATTGCGTAATTTTTTTCTCCTTCTGCATGATCATCTCTTTTACTTCCTTTGTCGAAATATTTCGAACTACTTCACGCAACTCTCGTTGTGATTCGGGATTGGCAACTAAATTTATGGTATACTCAATATCGTACCTGAGCTTTGCTCTGCTTCTGTAATGCACATCAGTCAGATGTGCCATCAATTTCTTCGACATTCGTCGAGCCAAATTTTCGGAGTATGTTGTCCTGAAGGTGTTACGTAAAGGATTCTGAATTCGTAGACCCTTTGGGATCAGGTCGCGCTTTTTGCATTCGGACAGAAAAAAGATGTCCGCGTTTTTGCGAGCAATCTTCTTTGCGATTCTTTCCACTTTAACTCGGCATTTTCTGGTGTGATCCATAGTTGAATAATTCTTTGGGCCGATAGCAGACGATATAGATAATATTAGGATCTTGGTTGTTTTCACACCCTATTTACCGTCCACTTGCAACGTAATAATTTTATTTATTACACGAGCTTTCGGAGCTCCGCTCCTTCTTCAGGTGTTGAAATGAAAATAACGCAAAGCGATTCTGGATTCAAACATATACGCGTATTGTGACATCACAGAGAAGATAACTTTCAGGCCTAAAAAGTTTGTACCTTTGTGACGTCATAAACAATATAATCGAGATTGTAATTTGAAAGGACTACAGCAAGTTATGGCACTGAAAATGAGGTTTGAAAGCGTATATACAATGATTAAATACATATGCACCGAATTTCTCAACTGCAGATTCGCATGGTGTAATGTGACATGCACCCCCGATCTATATTAAGCCCTTGATGGAACGTATTGAATTGGTCGATGTATTTCTGTTCAGTGGCCTTGCGCAGGGTTGAGTCCTCGATGTTCCCGGCCAACACGTTAACAATCATATCATTTTCCGAGTGTCCCGCAGAAGAAAAGTGCTCACCGACAGGCTTCGATCTGTTTCGTTTAGAAATGTCATGTCGATGACTATTTATTCTTCTGTGGAGTGGTTGGCCAGTTTCGCCAATGTACCACGCAGCATCACATCCCTTTTTGCAACGAATTAAATATATCACATTATCAGATTTGCATGTGTACTGGCCTTTGGTCCTGTGATTAGTTTGTCCTCTAGTAATCACGGTGCTGGTGTCGAGAATTGGACACGTCTTACACGAAGTTTGTCCGCAATTTTCAACAACGTTTTTTTGTATTGTATGAGGTAATCTGCTTTGTACCAAAATGCTTCGCAAGTTTCGAGGTTGTCGGATGGCTAGAAGTGGCCTCCTTGGGAATGCCTCTTTACATTTTGGATCATTTTCCAAAATACGTTGGTGTTTCCGTAGCATCTTACGAATCTTTTCCGCCCCGGGAAAATATGTGGTAACCATCGGCACTCTGTGTTCTTTTTTTCCATCACTACTACTGCTGCCAAGGAGTTCTTCTCGTGGAACGTTGATAGCCTTGTTAATTTGGATCTTTGTCAGATTTTGATCATATCCAGAATTTATTAGTTCATCTCTTAGAACTTGCAGATGATAATCCCTGTCGTCTTTCTTTGAGCAAATACGATGTATACGAAGAGCCTTGCTGTATATTATGCCCTTTTTACAGTGCATCGGATGAAAGCTGTGATAGTTCAATATTTTACCGGAGTCCGTTGGTTTACGATAAAGTGATGTGGTAATAGAACTCTCTTCGATATTGACTAGCGTATCGAGGAATGGGACGGCGTTCGTCGAGTGTTCCATAGTTAGTCGGATATTTGGATGAAAGCCGTTTATGGACTCGTGAAACTGTTTTAGTGATTCTTCTCCGTGGGTCCATATCATAAATATATCATCGATATATCTGGTGTAGAATATAGGTCGCAATTTCTGGGTTTCCATAAAATCTTTTTCAAAATGATGCATGAAAATATTTGCATATTGTGGAGCAAATTTCGTGCCCATTGCCGTACCTTGAAGTTGTAAAAAAATGTCGTTATTAAATTCGAAGGTATTATGCGTCAACGTGAATCTGATGAGCTCCATGATGCTTTCTTTCATTGGGTGACTACTTTCCTCCAAGGATCTTTCCACAGCTTTCATACCATCACTATGTGGAATGCTCGTGTATAGTGACGAAACGTCCATGGTAGCTAATATAGTGCCTGGTTTCAATTTCTTGAAATGCTTGAGTTTGTTCAAGAAATCTGTTGTGTCCCGGCAAAAACTGGGTGTGCTTTTCACCAATGGTTTGAGATGTGTTTCCACGTATCCAGATATTTTTTCTGTTAGCGTGTTGTTGCACGAGACAATGGGGCGTCCAGGAATGTTCGCCTTGTGTAGTTTCGGAAGCAGATAAAAGCGGGCGAGGCAAGGATCAGCAGGCTTATTGATTTTCGATTTCTCTTCTTCACACATGTCTAAAGATTTGATAATGTCCCTCAATTCCTTTGTGTGTTGTTTTGTTGGGTCATTTGCTACGTACGGCAATGGGCACGAAATTTGCTCCACAATATGCAAATATTTTCATGCATCATTTTGAAAAAGATTTTATGGAAACCCAGAAATTGCGACCTATATTCTACACCAGATATATCGATGATATATTTATGATATGGACCCACGGAGAAGAATCACTAAAACAGTTTCACGAGTCCATAAACGGCTTTCATCCAAATATCCGACTAACTATGGAACACTCGACGAACGCCGTCCCATTCCTCGATACGCTAGTCAATATCGAAGAGAGTTCTATTACCACATCACTTTATCGTAAACCAACGGACTCCGGTAAAATATTGAACTATCACAGCTTTCATCCGATGCACTGTAAAAAGGGCATAATATACAGCAAGGCTCTTCGTATACATCGTATTTGCTCAAAGAAAGACGACGGGGATTATCATCTGCAAGTTCTAAGAGATGAACTAATAAATTCTGGATATGATCAAAATCTGACAAAGATCCAAATTAACAAGGCTATCAACGTTCCACGAGAAGAACTCCTTGGCAGCAGTAGTAGTGATGGAAAAAAAGAACACAGAGTGCCGATGGTTACCACATATTTTCCCGGGGCGGAAAAGATTCGTAAGATGCTACGGAAACACCAACGTATTTTGGAAAATGATCCAAAATGTAAAGAGGCATTCCCAAGGAGGCCACTTCTAGCCATCCGACAACCTCGAAACTTGCGAAGCATTTTGGTACAAAGCAGATTACCTCATACAATACAAAAAAACGTTGTTGAAAATTGCGGACAAACTTCGTGTAAGACGTGTCCAATTCTCGACACCAGCACCGTGATTACTAGAGGACAAACTAATCACAGGACCAAAGGCCAGTACACATGCAAATCTGATAATGTGATATATTTAATTCGTTGCAAAAAGGGATGTGATGCTGCGTGGTACATTGGCGAAACTGGCCAACCACTCCACAGAAGAATAAATAGTCATCGACATGACATTTCTAAACGAAACAGATCGAAGCCTGTCGGTGAGCACTTTTCTTCTGCGGGACACTCGGAAAATGATATGATTGTTAACGTGTTGGCCGGGAACATCGAGGACTCAACCCTGCGCAAGGCCACTGAACAGAAATACATCGACCAATTCAATACATTCCATCAAGGGCTTAATATAGATCGGGGGTGCATGTCACATTACACCATGCGAATCTGCAGTTGAGAAATTCGGTGCATATGTATTTAATCATTGTATATACGCTTTCAAACCTCATTTTCAGTGCCATAACTTGCTGTAGTCCTTTCAAATTACAATCTCGATTATATTGTTTATGACGTCACAAAGGTACAAACTTTTTAGGCCTGAAAGTTATCTTCTCTGTGATGTCACAATACGCGTATATGTTTGAATCCAGAATCGCTTTGCGTTATTTTCATTTCAACACCTGAAGAAGGAGCGGAGCTCCGAAAGCTCGTGTAATAAATAAAATTATTACGTTGCAAGTGGACGGTAAATAGGGTGTGAAAACAACCAAGATCCTAATATTATCTATATCGTCTGCTATCGGCCCAAAGAATTATTCAACTATGGATCACACCAGAAAATGCCGAGTTAAAGTGGAAAGAATCGCAAAGAAGATTGCTCGCAAAAACGCGGACATCTTTTTTCTGTCCGAATGCAAAAAGCGCGACCTGATCCCAAAGGGTCTACGAATTCAGAATCCTTTACGTAACACCTTCAGGACAACATACTCCGAAAATTTGGCTCGACGAATGTCGAAGAAATTGATGGCACATCTGACTGATGTGCATTACAGAAGCAGAGCAAAGCTCAGGTACGATATTGAGTATACCATAAATTTAGTTGCCAATCCCGAATCACAACGAGAGTTGCGTGAAGTAGTTCGAAATATTTCGACAAAGGAAGTAAAAGAGATGATCATGCAGAAGGAGAAAAAAATTACGCAATTACTAACGGAAAGACAGCAATCTGAAATATCACTGCCTCCTGGTGCAACAGCTGAAAGCAATGAATCAAATCTGGCTATCGCAAATCTGTCTAGCAAAACACTGAGCCAATCTCAAATAGAAGTGCTCAGTCTGAATTTGAAATTCTGTCCTGCACAAAAACTAGATCCGTACGTGCTCGCCGGAGACGCAGACGAATTTGACAGAAAAATGAGAAATGAATTTCATTTCTACGATACCAATTCGAAAAACGATGGGTCTCAAAATGTCCAGAATACAAATGAGCAAATACTCAGCAAGAAACCGAAGAAAAATATAAAATGGAGGGCACCACACGGCGAAAACGCTAATTTGGATAAATATCTGGAAAGTTTTCACAATGAGTTAAATGCAACATTCATCAGCAAATCTGACAATTGGAAAAGAAACCACGACGAAAATCTCACAAATGAGCAGAGAAGAGCAATAAGGGAACTAAAACATGACCATGACATCGTGGTAAAGCCTGCAGATAAAGGAGGAAAAGTAGTCGTTATGGATTTGAAAGACTACCTAGAAGAAGGTTACAGGCAGCTGAACGACACCGATTCGTACAAAAAATTAGCAAATGACCCAACAAAACAACACACAAAGGAATTGAGGGACATTATCAAATCTTTAGACATGTGTGAAGAAGAGAAATCGAAAATCAATAAGCCTGCTGATCCTTGCCTCGCCCGCTTTTATCTGCTTCCGAAACTACACAAGGCGAACATTCCTGGACGCCCCATTGTCTCGTGCAACAACACGCTAACAGAAAAAATATCTGGATACGTGGAAACACATCTCAAACCATTGGTGAAAAGCACACCCAGTTTTTGCCGGGACACAACAGATTTCTTGAACAAACTCAAGCATTTCAAGAAATTGAAACCAGGCACTATATTAGCTACCATGGACGTTTCGTCACTATACACGAGCATTCCACATAGTGATGGTATGAAAGCTGTGGAAAGATCCTTGGAGGAAAGTAGTCACCCAATGAAAGAAAGCATCATGGAGCTCATCAGATTCACGTTGACGCATAATACCTTCGAATTTAATAACGACATTTTTTTACAACTTCAAGGTACGGCAATGGGCACGAAATTTGCTCCACAATATGCAAATATTTTCATGCATCATTTTGAAAAAGATTTTATGGAAACCCAGAAATTGCGACCTATATTCTACACCAGATATATCGATGATATATTTATGATATGGACCCACGGAGAAGAATCACTAAAACAGTTTCACGAGTCCATAAACGGCTTTCATCCAAATATCCGACTAACTATGGAACACTCGACGAACGCCGTCCCATTCCTCGATACGCTAGTCAATATCGAAGAGAGTTCTATTACCACATCACTTTATCGTAAACCAACGGACTCCGGTAAAATATTGAACTATCACAGCTTTCATCCGATGCACTGTAAAAAGGGCATAATATACAGCAAGGCTCTTCGTATACATCGTATTTGCTCAAAGAAAGACGACAGGGATTATCATCTGCAAGTTCTAAGAGATGAACTAATAAATTCTGGATATGATCAAAATCTGACAAAGATCCAAATTAACAAGGCTATCAACGTTCCACGAGAAGAACTCCTTGGCAGCAGTAGTAGTGATGGAAAAAAAGAACACAGAGTGCCGATGGTTACCACATATTTTCCCGGGGCGGAAAAGATTCGTAAGATGCTACGGAAACACCAACGTATTTTGGAAAATGATCCAAAATGTAAAGAGGCATTCCCAAGGAGGCCACTTCTAGCCATCCGACAACCTCGAAACTTGCGAAGCATTTTGGTACAAAGCAGATTACCTCATACAATACAAAAAAACGTTGTTGAAAATTGCGGACAAACTTCGTGTAAGACGTGTCCAATTCTCGACACCAGCACCGTGATTACTAGAGGACAAACTAATCACAGGACCAAAGGCCAGTACACATGCAAATCTGATAATGTGATATATTTAATTCGTTGCAAAAAGGGATGTGATGCTGCGTGGTACATTGGCGAAACTGGCCAACCACTCCACAGAAGAATAAATAGTCATCGACATGACATTTCTAAACGAAACAGATCGAAGCCTGTCGGTGAGCACTTTTCTTCTGCGGGACACTCGGAAAATGATATGATTGTTAACGTGTTGGCCGGGAACATCGAGGACTCAACCCTGCGCAAGGCCACTGAACAGAAATACATCGACCAATTCAATACGTTCCATCAAGGGCTTAATATAGATCGGGGGTGCATGTCACATTACACCATGCGAATCTGCAGTTGAGAAATTCGGTGCATATGTATTTAATCATTGTATATACGCTTTCAAACCTCATTTTCAGTGCCATAACTTGCTGTAGTCCTTTCAAATTACAATCTCGATTATATTGTTTATGACGTCACAAAGGTACAAACTTTTTAGGCCTGAAAGTTATCTTCTCTGTGATGTCACAATACGCGTATATGTTTGAATCCAGAATCGCTTTGCGTTATTTTCATTTCAACACCTGAAGAAGGAGCGGAGCTCCGAAAGCTCGTGTAATAAATAAAATTATTACGTTGCAAGTGGACGGTAAATAGGGTGTGAAAACAACCAAGATCCTAATATTATCTATATCGTCTGCTATCGGCCCAAAGAATTATTCAACTATGGATCACACCAGAAAATGCCGAGTTAAAGTGGAAAGAATCGCAAAGAAGATTGCTCGCAAAAACGCGGACATCTTTTTTCTGTCCGAATGCAAAAAGCGCGACCTGATCCCAAAGGGTCTACGAATTCAGAATCCTTTACGTAACACCTTCAGGACAACATACTCCGAAAATTTGGCTCGACGAATGTCGAAGAAATTGATGGCACATCTGACTGATGTGCATTACAGAAGCAGAGCAAAGCTCAGGTACGATATTGAGTATACCATAAATTTAGTTGCCAATCCCGAATCACAACGAGAGTTGCGTGAAGTAGTTCGAAATATTTCGACAAAGGAAGTAAAAGAGATGATCATGCAGAAGGAGAAAAAAATTACGCAATTACTAACGGAAAGACAGCAATCTGAAATATCACTGCCTCCTGGTGCAACAGCTGAAAGCAATGAATCAAATCTGGCTATCGCAAATCTGTCTAGCAAAACACTGAGCCAATCTCAAATAGAAGTGCTCAGTCTGAATTTGAAATTCTGTCCTGCACAAAAACTAGATCCGTACGTGCTCGCCGGAGACGCAGACGAATTTGACAGAAAAATGAGAAATGAATTTCATTTCTACGATACCAATTCGAAAAACGATGGGTCTCAAAATGTCCAGAATACAAATGAGCAAATACTCAGCAAGAAACCGAAGAAAAATATAAAATGGAGGGCACCACACGGCGAAAACGCTAATTTGGATAAATATCTGGAAAGTTTTCACAATGAGTTAAATGCAACATTCATCAGCAAATCTGACAATTGGAAAAGAAACCACGACGAAAATCTCACAAATGAGCAGAGAAGAGCAATAAGGGAACTAAAACATGACCATGACATCGTGGTAAAGCCTGCAGATAAAGGAGGAAAAGTAGTCGTTATGGATTTGAAAGACTACCTAGAAGAAGGTTACAGGCAGCTGAACGACACCGATTCGTACAAAAAATTAGCAAATGACCCAACAAAACAACACACAAAGGAATTGAGGGACATTATCAAATCTTTAGACATGTGTGAAGAAGAGAAATCGAAAATCAATAAGCCTGCTGATCCTTGCCTCGCCCGCTTTTATCTGCTTCCGAAACTACACAAGGCGAACATTCCTGGACGCCCCATTGTCTCGTGCAACAACACGCTAACAGAAAAAATATCTGGATACGTGGAAACACATCTCAAACCATTGGTGAAAAGCACACCCAGTTTTTGCCGGGACACAACAGATTTCTTGAACAAACTCAAGCATTTCAAGAAATTGAAACCAGGCACTATATTAGCTACCATGGACGTTTCGTCACTATACACGAGCATTCCACATAGTGATGGTATGAAAGCTGTGGAAAGATCCTTGGAGGAAAGTAGTCACCCAATGAAAGAAAGCATCATGGAGCTCATCAGATTCACGTTGACGCATAATACCTTCGAATTTAATAACGACATTTTTTTACAACTTCAAGGTACGGCAATGGGCACGAAATTTGCTCCACAATATGCAAATATTTTCATGCATCATTTTGAAAAAGATTTTATGGAAACCCAGAAATTGCGACCTATATTCTACACCAGATATATCGATGATATATTTATGATATGGACCCACGGAGAAGAATCACTAAAACAGTTTCACGAGTCCATAAACGGCTTTCATCCAAATATCCGACTAACTATGGAACACTCGACGAACGCCGTCCCATTCCTCGATACGCTAGTCAATATCGAAGAGAGTTCTATTACCACATCACTTTATCGTAAACCAACGGACTCCGGTAAAATATTGAACTATCACAGCTTTCATCCGATGCACTGTAAAAAGGGCATAATATACAGCAAGGCTCTTCGTATACATCGTATTTGCTCAAAGAAAGACGACAGGGATTATCATCTGCAAGTTCTAAGAGATGAACTAATAAATTCTGGATATGATCAAAATCTGACAAAGATCCAAATTAACAAGGCTATCAACGTTCCACGAGAAGAACTCCTTGGCAGCAGTAGTAGTGATGGAAAAAAAGAACACAGAGTGCCGATGGTTACCACATATTTTCCCGGGGCGGAAAAGATTCGTAAGATGCTACGGAAACACCAACGTATTTTGGAAAATGATCCAAAATGTAAAGAGGCATTCCCAAGGAGGCCACTTCTAGCCATCCGACAACCTCGAAACTTGCGAAGCATTTTGGTACAAAGCAGATTACCTCATACAATACAAAAAAACGTTGTTGAAAATTGCGGACAAACTTCGTGTAAGACGTGTCCAATTCTCGACACCAGCACCGTGATTACTAGAGGACAAACTAATCACAGGACCAAAGGCCAGTACACATGCAAATCTGATAATGTGATATATTTAATTCGTTGCAAAAAGGGATGTGATGCTGCGTGGTACATTGGCGAAACTGGCCAACCACTCCACAGAAGAATAAATAGTCATCGACATGACATTTCTAAACGAAACAGATCGAAGCCTGTCGGTGAGCACTTTTCTTCTGCGGGACACTCGGAAAATGATATGATTGTTAACGTGTTGGCCGGGAACATCGAGGACTCAACCCTGCGCAAGGCCACTGAACAGAAATACATCGACCAATTCAATACGTTCCATCAAGGGCTTAATATAGATCGGGGGTGCATGTCACATTACACCATGCGAATCTGCAGTTGAGAAATTCGGTGCATATGTATTTAATCATTGTATATACGCTTTCAAACCTCATTTTCAGTGCCATAACTTGCTGTAGTCCTTTCAAATTACAATCTCGATTATATTGTTTATGACGTCACAAAGGTACAAACTTTTTAGGCCTGAAAGTTATCTTCTCTGTGATGTCACAATACGCGTATATGTTTGAATCCAGAATCGCTTTGCGTTATTTTCATTTCAACACCTGAAGAAGGAGCGGAGCTCCGAAAGCTCGTGTAATAAATAAAATTATTACGTTGCAAGTGGACGGTAAATAGGGTGTGAAAACAACCAAGATCCTAATATTATCTATATCGTCTGCTATCGGCCCAAAGAATTATTCAACTATGGATCACACCAGAAAATGCCGAGTTAAAGTGGAAAGAATCGCAAAGAAGATTGCTCGCAAAAACGCGGACATCTTTTTTCTGTCCGAATGCAAAAAGCGCGACCTGATCCCAAAGGGTCTACGAATTCAGAATCCTTTACGTAACACCTTCAGGACAACATACTCCGAAAATTTGGCTCGACGAATGTCGAAGAAATTGATGGCACATCTGACTGATGTGCATTACAGAAGCAGAGCAAAGCTCAGGTACGATATTGAGTATACCATAAATTTAGTTGCCAATCCCGAATCACAACGAGAGTTGCGTGAAGTAGTTCGAAATATTTCGACAAAGGAAGTAAAAGAGATGATCATGCAGAAGGAGAAAAAAATTACGCAATTACTAACGGAAAGACAGCAATCTGAAATATCACTGCCTCCTGGTGCAACAGCTGAAAGCAATGAATCAAATCTGGCTATCGCAAATCTGTCTAGCAAAACACTGAGCCAATCTCAAATAGAAGTGCTCAGTCTGAATTTGAAATTCTGTCCTGCACAAAAACTAGATCCGTACGTGCTCGCCGGAGACGCAGACGAATTTGACAGAAAAATGAGAAATGAATTTCATTTCTACGATACCAATTCGAAAAACGATGGGTCTCAAAATGTCCAGAATACAAATGAGCAAATACTCAGCAAGAAACCGAAGAAAAATATAAAATGGAGGGCACCACACGGCGAAAACGCTAATTTGGATAAATATCTGGAAAGTTTTCACAATGAGTTAAATGCAACATTCATCAGCAAATCTGACAATTGGAAAAGAAACCACGACGAAAATCTCACAAATGAGCAGAGAAGAGCAATAAGGGAACTAAAACATGACCATGACATCGTGGTAAAGCCTGCAGATAAAGGAGGAAAAGTAGTCGTTATGGATTTGAAAGACTACCTAGAAGAAGGTTACAGGCAGCTGAACGACACCGATTCGTACAAAAAATTAGCAAATGACCCAACAAAACAACACACAAAGGAATTGAGGGACATTATCAAATCTTTAGACATGTGTGAAGAAGAGAAATCGAAAATCAATAAGCCTGCTGATCCTTGCCTCGCCCGCTTTTATCTGCTTCCGAAACTACACTATTACTTCGTTTCCATGCTCGGCCGACGGTCGGCCGAAAGGCCATGACGCATGCGTTGTACATGTCGGCCGTGTTTCCATGAGCAGACGTAACCCAACCGTGACTTGGCCGAACTAGGTGGGCGCAGCGATCGCGATGACGTTTTTGGCTTACTTACTCAGTAACAATTTCATAATAATCAGAAGATTGCGATAAATGACTCGGTAGGAATGAGCCGAAAAGACTTGTAGCGGTCATTCAATCAAACAACACGCTTTGACCTTGAACACGAAATGCATCCAACATGTAAAATGGTCACGATGAACCAATTGCTTAAAACTAACAGAAGATAAAATAAGATGGATAAAAGATGAAAATTGGTGGCATATCTTAGTATGTGGGGGATATAGATATGGGATATCGTGGTCCAATAATTTCGAGCACAGAATAGTAACTTCTCCAGTAGTCTACCGGTACTACTGTTTCTTCGTCATGATTCAGACATGAACGTCCAGTGTCCTGTCGATGATTTGCTTACCAGGGGAATGTGAATAAGTTCACCTAGTTTGTGGTCAAGCGGTATAGTTTGTATTGTATCCATGCACCATATACTTCGTTTCCATGCTCGGCCGACGGTCGGCCGAAAGGCCATGACGCATGCGTTGTACATGTCGGCCGTGTTTCCATGAGCAGACGTAACCCAACCGTGACTTGGCCGAACTAGGTGGGCGAAGCGATCGCGATGACGTTTTTGGCTTACTTACTCAGTAACAATTTCATAATAATCAGAAGATTGCGATAAATGACTCGGTAGGAATGAGCCGAAAAGACTTGTAGCGGTCATTCAATCAAACAACACGCTTTGACCTTGAACACGAAATGCATCCAACATGTAAAATGGTCACGATGAACCAATTGCTTAAAACTAACAGAAGATAAAATAAGATGGATAAAAGATGAAAATTGGTGGCATATCTTAGTATGTGGGGGATATAGATATGGGATATCGTGGTCCAATAATTTCGAGCACAGAATAGTAACTTCTCCAGTAGTCTACCGGTACTACTGTTTCTTCGTCATGATTCAGACATGAACGTCCAGTGTCCTGTCGATGATTTGCTTACCAGGGGAATGTGAATAAGTTCACCTAGTTTGTGGTCAAGCGGTATAGTTTGTATTGTATCCATGCACCATAGAACGCAAACCTTCGAATTGTGGCAGCAGCGTATGTGATCAGATCGCGAAGATTTCGGTAGCCTACGGGTAATTCGTAGCAGTACCGGTACTACTAAATTCCGTTGCGATCATAATTCTTGGTTTCTCAAGGCGTCCAAGATCCGTCCGGAGTGCAGCCATGGTTAATTTGATACGAAAAGTGTATTGTAAGTAGCGAATACCAATTAGCTAATCGAAGACACAGCGCAAGCATGGCCGAAGGGCTAAGCCGAAGGATTTACTAGATGGCCGACGAGTCGGCCGACGTGGGTGTGCATCACTGTAAATGCGCAACAAAATTCTCTCGTTCGTCGGCCGAGTCTCTCGAAAATGGGCCCATCGGCCGAGCATGGAAACGAAGTAAAGGCGAACATTCCTGGACGCCCCATTGTCTCGTGCAACAACACGCTAACAGAAAAAATATCTGGATACGTGGAAACACATCTCAAACCATTGGTGAAAAGCACACCCAGTTTTTGCCGGGACACAACAGATTTCTTGAACAAACTCAAGCATTTCAAGAAATTGAAACCAGGCACTATATTAGCTACCATGGACGTTTCGTCACTATACACGAGCATTCCACATAGTGATGGTATGAAAGCTGTGGAAAGATCCTTGGAGGAAAGTAGTCACCCAATGAAAGAAAGCATCATGGAGCTCATCAGATTCACGTTGACGCATAATACCTTCGAATTTAATAACGACATTTTTTTACAACTTCAAGGTACGGCAATGGGCACGAAATTTGCTCCACAATATGCAAATATTTTCATGCATCATTTTGAAAAAGATTTTATGGAAACCCAGAAATTGCGACCTATATTCTACACCAGATATATCGATGATATATTTATGATATGGACCCACGGAGAAGAATCACTAAAACAGTTTCACGAGTCCATAAACGGCTTTCATCCAAATATCCGACTAACTATGGAACACTCGACGAACGCCGTCCCATTCCTCGATACGCTAGTCAATATCGAAGAGAGTTCTATCACCACATCACTTTATCGTAAACCAACGGACTCCGGTAAAATATTGAACTATCACAGCTTTCATCCGATGCACTGTAAAAAGGGCATAATATACAGCAAGGCTCTTCGTATACATCGTATTTGCTCAAAGAAAGACGACAGGGATTATCATCTGCAAGTTCTAAGAGATGAACTAATAAATTCTGGATATGATCAAAATCTGACAAAGATCCAAATTAACAAGGCTATCAACGTTCCACGAGAAGAACTCCTTGGCAGCAGTAGTAGTGATGGAAAAAAAGAACACAGAGTGCCGATGGTTACCACATATTTTCCCGGGGCGGAAAAGATTCGTAAGATGCTACGGAAACACCAACGTATTTTGGAAAATGATCCAAAATGTAAAGAGGCATTCCCAA
The DNA here is from genome assembly GCF_051294905.1 of Botryllus schlosseri. Lineage (NCBI taxonomy): Eukaryota > Metazoa > Chordata > Ascidiacea > Stolidobranchia > Styelidae > Botryllus > Botryllus schlosseri. The sequence continues at coordinate 26,989,995 of NC_137237.1, read as the reverse complement.
GGAGGCCACTTCTAGCCATCCGACAACCTCGAAACTTGCGAAGCATTTTGGTACAAAGCAGATTACCTCATACAATACAAAAAAACGTTGTTGAAAATTGCGGACAAACTTCGTGTAAGACGTGTCCAATTCTCGACACCAGCACCGTGATTACTAGAGGACAAACTAATCACAGGACCAAAGGCCAGTACACATGCAAATCTGATAATGTGATATATTTAATTCGTTGCAAAAAGGGATGTGATGCTGCGTGGTACATTGGCGAAACTGGCCAACCACTCCACAGAAGAATAAATAGTCATCGACATGACATTTCTAAACGAAACAGATCGAAGCCTGTCGGTGAGCACTTTTCTTCTGCGGGACACTCGGAAAATGATATGATTGTTAACGTGTTGGCCGGGAACATCGAGGACTCAACCCTGCGCAAGGCCACTGAACAGAAATACATCGACCAATTCAATACGTTCCATCAAGGGCTTAATATAGATCGGGGGTGCATGTCACATTACACCATGCGAATCTGCAGTTGAGAAATTCGGTGCATATGTATTTAATCATTGTATATACGCTTTCAAACCTCATTTTCAGTGCCATAACTTGCTGTAGTCCTTTCAAATTACAATCTCGATTATATTGTTTATGACGTCACAAAGGTACAAACTTTTTAGGCCTGAAAGTTATCTTCTCTGTGATGTCACAATACGCGTATATGTTTGAATCCAGAATCGCTTTGCGTTATTTTCATTTCAACACCTGAAGAAGGAGCGGAGCTCCGAAAGCTCGTGTAATAAATAAAATTATTACGTTGCAAGTGGACGGTAAATAGGGTGTGAAAACAACCAAGATCCTAATATTATCTATATCGTCTGCTATCGGCCCAAAGAATTATTCAACTATGGATCACACCAGAAAATGCCGAGTTAAAGTGGAAAGAATCGCAAAGAAGATTGCTCGCAAAAACGCGGACATCTTTTTTCTGTCCGAATGCAAAAAGCGCGACCTGATCCCAAAGGGTCTACGAATTCAGAATCCTTTACGTAACACCTTCAGGACAACATACTCCGAAAATTTGGCTCGACGAATGTCGAAGAAATTGATGGCACATCTGACTGATGTGCATTACAGAAGCAGAGCAAAGCTCAGGTACGATATTGAGTATACCATAAATTTAGTTGCCAATCCCGAATCACAACGAGAGTTGCGTGAAGTAGTTCGAAATATTTCGACAAAGGAAGTAAAAGAGATGATCATGCAGAAGGAGAAAAAAATTACGCAATTACTAACGGAAAGACAGCAATCTGAAATATCACTGCCTCCTGGTGCAACAGCTGAAAGCAATGAATCAAATCTGGCTATCGCAAATCTGTCTAGCAAAACACTGAGCCAATCTCAAATAGAAGTGCTCAGTCTGAATTTGAAATTCTGTCCTGCACAAAAACTAGATCCGTACGTGCTCGCCGGAGACGCAGACGAATTTGACAGAAAAATGAGAAATGAATTTCATTTCTACGATACCAATTCGAAAAACGATGGGTCTCAAAATGTCCAGAATACAAATGAGCAAATACTCAGCAAGAAACCGAAGAAAAATATAAAATGGAGGGCACCACACGGCGAAAACGCTAATTTGGATAAATATCTGGAAAGTTTTCACAATGAGTTAAATGCAACATTCATCAGCAAATCTGACAATTGGAAAAGAAACCACGACGAAAATCTCACAAATGAGCAGAGAAGAGCAATAAGGGAACTAAAACATGACCATGACATCGTGGTAAAGCCTGCAGATAAAGGAGGAAAAGTAGTCGTTATGGATTTGAAAGACTACCTAGAAGAAGGTTACAGGCAGCTGAACGACACCGATTCGTACAAAAAATTAGCAAATGACCCAACAAAACAACACACAAAGGAATTGAGGGACATTATCAAATCTTTAGACATGTGTGAAGAAGAGAAATCGAAAATCAATAAGCCTGCTGATCCTTGCCTCGCCCGCTTTTATCTGCTTCCGAAACTACACAAGGCGAACATTCCTGGACGCCCCATTGTCTCGTGCAACAACACGCTAACAGAAAAAATATCTGGATACGTGGAAACACATCTCAAACCATTGGTGAAAAGCACACCCAGTTTTTGCCGGGACACAACAGATTTCTTGAACAAACTCAAGCATTTCAAGAAATTGAAACCAGGCACTATATTAGCTACCATGGACGTTTCGTCACTGTACACGAGCATTCCACATAGTGATGGTATGAAAGCTGTGGAAAGATCCTTGGAGGAAAGTAGTCACCCAATGAAAGAAAGCATCATGGAGCTCATCAGATTCACGTTGACGCATAATACCTTCGAATTTAATAACGACATTTTTTTACAACTTCAAGGTACGGCAATGGGCACGAAATTTGCTCCACAATATGCAAATATTTTCATGCATCATTTTGAAAAAGATTTTATGGAAACCCAGAAATTGCGACCTATATTCTACACCAGATATATCGATGATATATTTATGATATGGACCCACGGAGAAGAATCACTAAAACAGTTTCACGAGTCCATAAACGGCTTTCATCCAAATATCCGACTAACTATGGAACACTCGACGAACGCCGTCCCATTCCTCGATACGCTAGTCAATATCGAAGAGAGTTCTATTACCACATCACTTTATCGTAAACCAACGGACTCCGGTAAAATATTGAACTATCACAGCTTTCATCCGATGCACTGTAAAAAGGGCATAATATACAGCAAGGCTCTTCGTATACATCGTATTTGCTCAAAGAAAGACGACAGGGATTATCATCTGCAAGTTCTAAGAGATGAACTAATAAATTCTGGATATGATCAAAATCTGACAAAGATCCAAATTAACAAGGCTATCAACGTTCCACGAGAAGAACTCCTTGGCAGCAGTAGTAGTGATGGAAAAAAAGAACACAGAGTGCCGATGGTTACCACATATTTTCCCGGGGCGGAAAAGATTCGTAAGATGCTACGGAAACACCAACGTATTTTGGAAAATGATCCAAAATGTAAAGAGGCATTCCCAAGGAGGCCACTTCTAGCCATCCGACAACCTCGAAACTTGCGAAGCATTTTGGTACAAAGCAGATTACCTCATACAATACAAAAAAACGTTGTTGAAAATTGCGGACAAACTTCGTGTAAAACGTGTCCAATTCTCGACACCAGCACCGTGATTACTAGAGGACAAACTAATCACAGGACCAAAGGCCAGTACACATGCAAATCTGATAATGTGATATATTTAATTCGTTGCAAAAAGGGATGTGATGCTGCGTGGTACATTGGCGAAACTGGCCAACCACTCCACAGAAGAATAAATAGTCATCGACATGACATTTCTAAACGAAACAGATCGAAGCCTGTCGGTGAGCACTTTTCTTCTGCGGGACACTCGGAAAATGATATGATTGTTAACGTGTTGGCCGGGAACATCGAGGACTCAACCCTGCGCAAGGCCACTGAACAGAAATACATCGACCAATTCAATACGTTCCATCAAGGGCTTAATATAGATCGGGGGTGCATGTCACATTACACCATGCGAATCTGCAGTTGAGAAATTCGGTGCATATGTATTTAATCATTGTATATACGCTTTCAAACCTCATTTTCAGTGCCATAACTTGCTGTAGTCCTTTCAAATTACAATCTCGATTATATTGTTTATGACGTCACAAAGGTACAAACTTTTTAGGCCTGAAAGTTATCTTCTCTGTGATGTCACAATACGCGTATATGTTTGAATCCAGAATCGCTTTGCGTTATTTTCATTTCAACACCTGAAGAAGGAGCGGAGCTCCGAAAGCTCGTGTAATAAATAAAATTATTACGTTGCAAGTGGACGGTAAATAGGGTGTGAAAACAACCAAGATCCTAATATTAGTAATTAATAGTAGCAGTATCACATATTATTATCAAATATTTATCCTCTCTTAGCCCATGTGATCAGATACACCGGTAGGGTTCATTGAGAGAGAGAGCTTTTGAAAATTTAGGGCAAGTTATAAATGATAATGCATTTTCGGGTGGGCCAAATGTTATTAGTCACTTGGTTGCATGCTGTTATTTTGTGACCCCCGATCAGGATAGTCGATTGTATCGGTAGTGGAAATATATTAAAATCGCCCAAATGTACCATAAACAAATTTCTTTCGTGCGGAACGCACGATTCCGATTCCGGCTAACAGTGAGAAGGGCGCTACTATATTAAAATCGAAAAATTAGGTTATGTTGAATATCGCGGAGTGTGAAGAAAATTTCAAAATTAATTAAAATCTCTCAAAAATTTTGGAGTGAATTCGTCATTTCAATTTGCATGTCGACGAATGTCTACACATGCTAATTGAATTGGGTGTAGACGGCCGCACAAATTCCCATCTACAGCAACAGGTTGCCCTTCCCTGATCTAATAATATACATATGGTATGTCTTACGCAAAGTTTGAATCCGCATTCCAGTTGTTGAGTCTTTAACATTTCTGACAAATTTCCCCAAACTTGTTTGAAAATAGCAAAGAAACATTGAACAGGACATTAAATTATTTTAAGGTAGGTTGCACTGAGAAATCCTAATGCTGGTAGTGACTACAGAGAGCACGGCATCGTTCTGTACTGACATGCTAAATTCGATCGGTTTTGGAATTGAATAAATTGTGTTTATTTAGGGTAGCTTAATTGAGGGCGAAACCGGGTAACCTATATTGCATCTAAATCTGTCTTAGGCAGTGCAGTTCGCCAATTAATAACAACTGCTACCCAGCGCATCCGAACTTGAACTTTAGGATACTGCAAAGCTATGAAGTAATGAATGACTTACACGTGAGAATTGCTCCAAATTTTCAAAGAATATCAAAAATTTGCTCAAATGAAGTTGAAATCAGCCTATACTCCGTTGAGCGCGAATGCTGGAGTTAGAATTTATTCCGAGATTTCTTGAATACGAAATCAGTTACATCTTTAACAATCGTCTTCTCAGAATGATTGTGATGCACATTTTTAGTCAGAATTCATACAGACGTGGTTAATTTCTCGCGCCCCCTCTGAGAGCTTCCCGCGCCCCCCAGGTTTAGAACCCCTGTTTTAGTAGTTAGTGGCGTGCAGGTCGCCGGGTTTGAAGAGTATAACTTAAGTCGGTCTTACAAAAACAAGAAGATATAGGCTACACTTGGTCAAGGGAGGGCGAATCTCAGAAAAGAACTGCAAGCTTGTCTCAACAACAAGGCTATTTCACCAAATTGCACACTGCTCGGAAGGCAGCGTCGAAGACAATAAGCTTTGTAGCTGCCCAAATAAATTTTATTGTCTTGATAGAAAAACGCGGATAGGGGTTTAAAGAGAGTTCAAAATATATCATGTTAAACATTGTTTCGAGATATGACGGCAAATAAATAGGCCTATTATTTTTTGGTAAATAACCGCCAGTTTCACATTTCCTTATATTTACACACCCCGAGCAGCATTTCTTAACGGCGTAATTCACTGCTTTCAATTTAGAAATAGAATTAATACGCTGGAGAATACAGTTAAATTTTTTTGACTCGGACCACCAACACTTTCTGCTGCTTTTCATTTGGCCCGCGGAGAAAAATAATTGCCCACCCCTGGCTGACATTGTAATGCATCAGTGTCGCAAGGAAGACAATAGTTTCCTAATACCTGGTTAGTATAATATTGCATCAGTACAGCACGGACGATAAATTTTATATTGTGTGTAATTTGTATGAAAACGGTTTTTGGCGCGACCACGGAGCCTACCCTGTTGAAACGGCATTTTCATTCAAGACATGCAGAAAATAAGAATTGATATCACTACTTCGGCGTGTTAGTGCGGGGAAGGGCTTACGGTCATTAAATGGCCAAGATTGTCAAATTGAGCCTGGACTATGGACATATTCTACGATGTGCTGTGAATGATGTTACACGTCGCATAGGCAATCTTGTCTACAGGTAACAGTTGCATCAAGCTAAATCTGCTTTTCTTACTGTTCATCGGTGTTATGGTATATTACCAACGAAAATTGTGGCACGATAACGTAGTGCCGGTAGTGGTATAATCCACAGCTGCAAGACCAATGGGTTGCGGGTTCGAGTCCGACCCAGGTCGACTCCAGAATTCATACTTAAGTGTTTGAGATTTATCTAGTAGGGTTACCATATTTCTCTGACCCCAATTACGGACACTCTTTAGCGCCGACTAGTGGATTTCAAAATGAGCTATGAGCACATTGTCCGTCAATATGATGTCACACTATTAAAGCTTTGCTTATAGATCAGAGATTGTCACGATCCGGTTCAGGAGTATGTGACTGTCTGTTGTGAAACCACATTTTTTCAGACCTTTCCCGCCCTAATAAACAATAATTTTGGGCCCACCATAAGGTATAATCGATGCAACTTCCGGAGAAGCGTGCTATATATGCATCTGGATTCTATATGCATCTTGTCGTTCTATATTTTGAATGAACTCTGTCAATAATATTGGTTCTTCCATATTACTATATAGTTTGATCCTCTCTCCTCCCACATGATCAGAGTCAGCGGTAGAGCTGGTGGATGCTAATGACTTCGAAAATACAGGGAGCGTACAATTGTATATCGTTAAGTCATGTCCATGTCACACCGATAAGATTGTTTATCAGCCTTATGCCGGTGGGCACCACGGAACTTTATGAACACCTCACATACAGTGGTTTCCGACCTTTTATGGCTGCGACTCCATCTCCCATTTGAAAATATTCCGTGGCCCAGATCAAAATTTAATGAGCTGATTACTAAATGAAGTCAGGACCTTTGCCCAGACCTACCCGCGGGCTATTTTGGAAGCTGATTACGTTCAACATATTCGCGAACCCCAGAATGAAGGCAAACAACCCCCACGTTTGGAACCGCTATCTTTGAATAAAGCATTCAAACAGCATTAACCATCTCTAGCAATACACCGTTCTCCAGAGTTGTAATGACTCGAGTCATGAGTCGACTCGAGTCCGACTCGAGTCACGTTTTTCTGATGACTCGACTTGACTCGAGTCATTTTCTCAAAATACGGAAAATACTCGACTCGACTCGAGTCAATTTTTGTATTGACTCGACTTGGACTCGAGTCATTGCTCATGACTCGAACCAAGTCATATGACTCGAGACTCAGACGGCCAAGTCCGACATTTATTTGTAATTTCGAAGAATAGTAAAGTTATAACAACACTATTGGGATTTCGTTTATTGGTACTGGCACTTGAAAATTCGACCAGAAACTGCTAAAAGTGAGGAAATTAGTGTATAGTAGATGCAAAATATCCGATATCACCAAACAGAGCTATAAAAAGTGGCTTCAACAAAAATTTAACTGGAAACTGAGCAGTCAGCACAATGACTTGGACTCGGACTCGAGTCATAGTATAATGACTCGGACTTTTCCCTATGCTCGCTGACTTGGACTAGGACTTGACTCGGTGGTGAATTGAAAATGACTCGACTTGACTCGAGTCAAAAGTATAAAAGGGAGATTGACTTGTGACTCGGAGCCTTGTGACTTGGTTACAACCCTGCCGTTCTCCTATAATTGCGATTACAATTAGGCTTATTTCAGCAAATGACTGTTATTTTTGTTTATATTTTATTGCATTTGAGAGGGTGATAGCCCCATATTAAAATCAATAAATGAGATAGTAAATCGCGCGCGGCCCGACGAAAAATATCATGTACCATAAATATTGTTAAAAATAATGTTAATATGTTGATTTACGAAAAAAATTATTAGCCTACGTCAAGCCTTCAAAATTCCGGACATTTGGGCATATTTTAAAAATTCCTTCCGGAAGCAAGTTTGTACAGTGAAATTCCGGACATGTCCGGGAAATTCCGGTTTTATGACAGCCCGAGACTCCTCCTCGCCATCACACCAGTGTTAGTTAGGGATACCATACGTCCTCTTTTAAAAGGATTTTTCCTCTTTTTTGAAAGGGTCCTCGGTGTACGCCCTAATGTTATCTTTTTTGAGAATTTGTCCTCTCTTTTCAAAATTTTGGTTAAATATAGGGTAAAATTTGGCTGAAATATAGGAAATCAGTACTCAATAACGCTCCGACGGGTAATTCGGAAGTTGGGCCGGAAAGTTGACCTCTTACCATTTTCAGGATTTTCCTCCGGTATTGCAAGTATGAAAATTTTGTAAAAGTGTCCTCTTTTTAGCTTTCTAAAATATCGTAACCATAGTGTTAGTGGTGTCTTACAAAAGCCAAGAGGTGGGCCGTGCTATAACTCGGCATCTACGGAATAAAAATGATGACAGATGGCCTGATATAAATGACCATAGTAGTCAACCAACGCCATCAATACCACGAACAACAACAACGCAAATTATTATTAATACTGTTACATTTCTCTAAAATAGGTCATTCGAGATCGAGGTGGTACGCGGTGTGGTAAAAAAAGTAGTGGTACGTGACTGGTGAAAGTTTGAGAAACACTGTCTTGTGGGCTTAACTATGTAAGTCACTGATTCCCCACCGCGGCTCCGAGAGCCGCATGTGGCTCCCAGCTAGGGTTCTTGTGGCTCCCATTGACGTTTGAAAATCCCACAAAAATATTAAAAAATATATATATATATAACAAAACAAAAAAACTTAATGTTTAAAAATTACCCTTGCTTGGCTCAGAGTCGGTAGTTTATAATTAGGCTAAGGGTGGAGACCAATTCCTATGCTGTCGAGTAGTGATTCCCCGATCAACAACGACTTCGTTACTCAACTCGCGCCAAAAAGTATACTCACGCTCAAATGCGTTCGTATCGGCACTCAAATTTAAGTCAGCTCACCTCACCAGACATAAGTGCAGATGCTGTTCCCACACATTTTCCAACGGAATCTGCCCATCAAACAAATGGATCATTTGATGCATACAACAGGCTTATCAGCAACTTTATTGATGAGTTTAGCCGCCGCTTTGATGGAATGAATGCTTTTTTGCCCATGATGAAAATATTTTTGAATTCTATTGCAGTTAATGTGGCCACTGCCCCTAGTAATTTTCAACTTGAGTTGATACTTGCTAGACATGCAGTCCGATATCGAGCTCAAGCAATTATTTAAAAGTGAAGAATTACTTGAATTTTGGAATCAAGCTCCAGAGGGAAAGTATCCCAACTTGATAACTAATGCCCAGAAAAACGATTCTTCATTGTGATCAACTTATGTATGTGAGGCGCTTTTTAGCAAGCAGCTACTGCGTACTGTATTCTCTGCAATTACGCCTCGCTTTGACACACTTCTTGAAGCTCAAAGTCAATGCCAAGTTGGACATTAAATTGATTTGTGTATTTTATTTCTGGCTAGTGTTGCTATTCGTTGGTACGTGCTTTCATGCTTTATAATTTTTGTTATACCTAATTAGTGTATTCGTGCGGCTCCAAAGGTACTCTGAAATTTGAAATGCGGCTCCGACACCAAAATAGGCTGGGAACCACTGATGAAAGGCATCATCAGGGGTTCTCAACTTCCTATGTTTAACGGGTAGCATTTTAATACCAAAGGACGTTGCGGGCCGCAGAACATTATTACCATGTATTTGTGGGCTACTATTACATTTAGGCTACTGTATCCTATTTACCAGTCGTATACGGGCATTTATTACATTTCAATGCATTCTAAAGCATTAATGGACGGCGTCTGTAAGTTTGTAGTTGCTGTTTTTTTGTGAGAATAGGTACATTCCAGCGGCGCAAGTAAATCACTTCATGGAGCGTGCATTGCATTCCTTGCCTAGTCGGTATATGCACTTTCAAACCCTTCCACCAGAGAACCAAACTCCACTTTTCAATGCGTGAGCGAGCAAGTATAAAATTACGGTAACTTTTTCGTAACAGAGGCCATTATCACTTTGAGCTCTCAGTGATATGAAAAGAAGTCTGGCGTTCGGGGTCATTTCTGGGCTAACCAATCAACCCTTTTCTTTTCCTTCCATGACTGGAGCCCTGCACCAATAGTTACAGAAGTCAGTTTTGTCAAGTTGATGTTTTTTGTTGGTCCCTTCCCCCACGTTTGCCCTGCCACCATCCCCCCTGCAAATATGTCCACTCTGATAAAACGCACCCAGATAATTAGCTATACAATGTCCATGGAGTCGGTGGATTCGTCTAATGCAGTGGTTCTTAACCTTTTTACCTCCAGCGCCCCCTTTCAAAATTTATCATGCCCTAGCGCCCCCCCCCCCATATTGTATGAACTGTAATAAAAACAATGGGTAAGAGGGAGAAACGTAACAGCACTTCGTCAGCCCCCCCCCCCCCCTTCTAAGAACGATGGTCTTGGGCATCCATAGCGTGATAAACCAAACTTCTGGGGGCTTCGCTCCCAAGTACCCCGTCGCGTGATTTCAATGGTCAGTAAAGTTCTATGAAGCATGAATGAATAGGTGGTAATTGCATATAATGTCGGCAAAATTTTTTTATCCTCTCAGCCCCCGTAATCTGGTTTCCCAGTAGCGCTGAGTGAGCTGTTGTCTTAGAAAAGGTAGGGTACGTAATTAATAATTAAACATATTTGGGGTTGCCCGTGGGTACAATTACCTCGTTACATGATGTTATCATGCTACCTCTTGTCCGCTATATTGTCAAAAGATATTGAATGGCATAAACGTATATAACTAAAAGAAGCACATAATTCAAAATTGGTATTTCTTCACTGGCGAATAATTTTTCTCTGATGGATCTTATTCGTCCTGTGTGGTTCAGATTGCGACGACATGATGATTTGGCACGAGCGATTTAAGCACCTATGGACAATTAGGCTTATATAGCCTACATGGAAGTTTACAGTCAACATAAGGGCAATCCTCTTCGGCTAAGGTTTTCTCGCTGACTATTTTTTTGGCTCACTTTCCGGAGTCCCATATTGGCCGAAACTTCAATGTCTTCGCGCATCGTGGCGGGGTAATGGCCGACACCGAAATGCCTATTTCTATTTTCTTTAATTATGCATATTTTTTCGTTAGGGAGTCGTCAAAACATGATGTGTAATTTATGTTCATTCACCGAAATAATTGAAGGCACCCTTCGAGTTCGCCGACCCTTTCACCGATTGGAGGGTTTGGGTTGCACCAGTTTCGGTCCTGGAAAGAGGTCAAAGTCCGGTTGGTCTTTTTGGGACTTTAGTAGTGGAAATATTTCGCGCTTTAATCGCGCCCGAGGAAAACTCGACTATATTAAACGATATAATAATTGTATGTGGTATATTCAGGGTCAAATCAAAGTTGTTTATAACAATTATCGGGTACGGACTCTGTGGTTCGAACCAGATGTACCCTGTGGTTGAAACCAGATGCACACATCCCTAAATCACATCTGCGATTGGCAATACGGGGAAATTAATGGTAGTGGATTTTGTTTTATAGCTATTTGTGACTAAGTAAGTCAACTGAGAATGGGATGCATATATCTGCTCACATTGAATTTAGTACTGAGTGTATTACAAACAAATCAACTCATATTATATATCGTTCATGTGATGTTGTGGACCACAACACTAGATAGTATCATCCTTTGTGATACGATGAAGAAGTATTCTGACGATTTAATTTTGTAGCTCTCCAACACAAGTATATTTAGTTATGCACAAAGCTTCAAAGCATATTTTATGTAGAATATTTTATGTTCTCACTCTCCAAGATACAGTGCCTCTTTCTTCGATTTCCACACGCTCTGCGCTGCAGGATATAATACCTACTTCGAAATATTTTCTTGAAAATAACCCTAGCAAGCGCAAAGGCAGTGTTTTAACGGGGAATTGACGACTAAAAGTACGCGCGATTCATTTTACATGAATTATATTAACCCAATAATATATTAATGAAAACATGTAGCAACATCATCGCGTAGCGCGACCAAACATTTCGAGATTTGACATGTTTTGTGGAATGTTAATTTGCTCTGAATACTCATTAATGATATGTCCTACTACTACATCATCTACTGCGAAGTCATTTTTCTTAAGCGCCCCCCATATCGCCCCCCTGAGCCTAGCGCCCCCCGTATCGCCCCCTGAGCGTTTCCACTCCCCGTATCGCCCCCTGAGCGTTTCCGCTCCCTCCAAAATCGCCAGCGCCCCTTGGGGGGCGCTGAAGACAAGGTTAAGTACCACTGGTCTAATGCATCGTATTTAAAGTATTCAAAAAATGCGCAGTAAAAATCTAATTTCTGCAGGTACTCGATTAAACTTTTTCTCATTATATTTCACTATGATAATTATAAGTTAGATTCTGTCTAGTATATTTTTATTTCATCGTTGGTGCCCACGCCAACGCATTTTAAAAGGTTTCAATTGCTAAACATTACAGAAAGTCAAAATGGTAATGACTTTCGGATCACTAGTGTAATTTTAAATAGCCACCCCAGCAAGTTTATAGCTGGTGGTGCTGTACTTGGAAAACAGATTCGCGCGTTTGGTAATCTACCTACGTTCTCTGTATGTACAGAAGTATTTATATTTATAAAATCTATATACAGCATATTTGAAGCTAACATGGTTATGACGCTGTCAGCATTGTGTGTCCTGGAGTTGAACCAAAAGTAGGATCAGCAAATCTATAAACAGATCACTGCTCACAGATTCAAATCTCCATCCTGTTCTAAGAATCAGGACAACCGACTTTCATCCCGATATAAGCTTTGAAAATTGGTGATATTGAGGTTGACCAGTAGCTTATGAAATCTCGCCAATGTTTCTGACGCTTGTACCATATCCTCAAATCAATGCTTGGTTGGTTTTAAATGAAATATATCCAATTTCCACATCCTCACTATATAATTAAATACCAACATTGCGTTTTGGTTTATAATACAAATTTTATATAGCGCGGTAGGCGAATGGATTTAGACGTTGAATGCTCGGTCCACGAGTGTTTTTCTTTTCAACCTGGTTACTGATGAGGACGATCCACTTATATATTATATCCATATTTCTTCGGTTCCTATATGACAGTGGTTGTCAAACTGGGGGGCGTGGAAGCATCTGAAAGGAGGAGCGAAGCCACAGCAAACTGAAAAAACTTTCGCGCTCGGCGCGATTTGTGTCCATTTAATGGTTATTGCTCTGTCTAATGTCCGTATTTCATATCAAACAATCCGTTTGGATTGCTAGCAATCTGATTCATCTCTTGGATATTTTGTGATATCACGATAAAGGGGGCGCAAAATTTTTCACTTTCATTAAGGGGACGTGTCTGATAAAGTTTAAGCACCAATGCTATATGATTAAATACCAATATTGCCTTTTGGCTAATAATCTCAATTTAATTCAGTGCGGCCCGCGAATGGATTTAGATGTTGTATGCGGCCCGCGAGCCAAAAGTTTGCCCACCGCTGGTCTAATGCTAGGCCAAAGTCGTCTACGCGACAACGTGTTTCAGAACATGCGATAAAATTTATACTGACATTGCTGTTACTCTTCTGGCCACGTTTGAATCAGACAACTGTAGCTTCGCAATTTGTCGGGTGATGTGGTACTTGCTGCTAATTCCCGGAAACCGCGAATATTCGCACAGTATGATAAAGTTCTATTCGTTCTCTAGTTCTATTCGTTCTTGGGTTTAGCGTTTTTGTAAGCAATTTTGAACGATACGTATCTTACGTCGTCGTTGATTTTAACAATGCCTCGAAATATGGATTGCCGGGCTTGATACCTAGCTAGCAATGTTTTACTAAGATCAGGCGTTATGTATCACTCCAGAAGATACTGTCGTGGTTATGGTATAATTTTTAACTTCCATGCTTCTTTATGACAACCGTTCTTCGACAAATATGACACAGCTGTTTTTCATTTATATCTGAGAAAGCAAGTTCACTGTTTCACGCAGAGTTAAAACGCAGTTAACGCCGTTCAATCCCCCGTTACTAGCCTGGTGTCTGTTCAAATCATTTGCGGTGAGTGAAACACTCTGTACCACGCGTCTCTTGAACTGGAGTCCAGCCGAATGCCGATTCAAAACAATAACAATCTGAACTCGAGCAATATCAAGAAACCACAACACATCAAAGAATGACTAATAATAATTAAAGAGAGGGAGCCAAGTTGCTAGTAACAATACTGTGCCACAGGCGATTGCGTTCATCATGAAAGATGTCGCGAGCCGCAAAATAAACGTCTGCGGGCAGCAGGTTGAGAACCCCTGATGTAAGGGATACATTATGTCAGGATTACAGGACATGGGCGTAGTTACTAGTCATGAAAACATGAGCCATGCATAGTTCAGACTTTCAAAGCAAATAGGTTACGATGGCGAACAGGAATTGGTCTTTCTAAGCTGTTACTTGCGATACGTGAATGTAGCGAACGGCGTACGGATCAGTTCGATATAAGGTCGATGACGAACGTCAAAAAGTCTTCCTATTCCAACGTTCAACGCATCACTCCGGTGATAAGGACTTATTTCCGAAAGTAGAAGTGCGAACGATAAGTTTTACGTTTAGCTGGCTCGATTAATTAGCAGGAGAGCCCTGTGCTGTGCGTACGAAATAATCAGAAAATCACTTATCGGACGTAATCACGTAATACGCGGTAGATTTAGTATTGGCTCTGCCCGACTCACGTGCGTGTAGACTCGAGATATTTCGCGACGCGATGGGTTAATCGCAACCATGTGATCACGTAATCACTTTGACACTGTATGGCGGTGTTGCCTTGTGTGTGTGTATGACGTCCATACTGTTGACTCATGCAAGGGAGCCCACAAATAGGGAAGTTATTCAGGCTATGGAATAGGTCGAATGTCAGACACAAGACGCTTGGATTGGAGATCATTTGCTGATTTCTCTAGCTAACTCATTTAGTTAGACCAGGCAAAATAGCAGTAAGACGTATTATATTGGGGTTCCCGCCGAACTATTGCAATAGGCAGTTTTATAGTAATGTATTGTTCATGAGCTATGCGTCCAGAAAGAGCACTTGAGACAGTGTGAGAAGACATCCTTAACCAAAATATCAGTTTCGATCGCATTACGAATCCCGTCAAATGGACGAGCCAATTTTTGGATTACGAGCAGCTTGCAATTTTGTTCGTTGATGAGTTCTCGTAAATAAGCTGTATGTGGTGTGACATGGTTCCAACAAGCCTAAATAGTGACAGTTATACAGTCCATTCCGCTTAATTCTGGCACTTTGATTCCACTCCCGTTTGGCCGAACTTAGCGAAGAAACGGTTTTGTCCGCACTAAATATCAAGAATGTTAAAGTACCGAACTCCCGGAAATGGGTCAAAGATTTTGAAATTCGGCTTGCTATCGATTCAGTTACCATCGGTGTTGTATGAATCGTGCATAGTTGGCAGAGATGAGCGGATGTGGAATTTCTATGTCCTAATCCAATCCAAATCCGAACCTCCAAATCCAAATCCTAATCTATAACTTTTTCATATTCTAGTTCATGTCCAATCCTAATCCGATTCTAACTGGAAATTCAGAGAAAATGCTAATTTATGCGAGGGAGGAATTGGAAAATTTTCTTTCACAACCAACGATTCCCTTGATTCAAGATAACTTAGTAACCATAAGTACATTAATAACTGATCTGAATAAGGTTTGTCGCCATTCGCCACACGACATATCGATCTCCCAGAAAATAGGTAAATCCAATCCAAATCCTAATCCGTTCTGAAAACAATCTCTAATCCTAATCCAATGCAAATCCGACAAAATTTCACAAATCCTGTTTTTTCAAATCCTAATCTTAATCCATGCTCATCTCTGATAGTTGGGGGCCGAGATGTCGCAGTGGTATAATCCACAGCTGCAACATCAATAGGTTGGGATTCGTGTTCGGCCTACGTCGAGTCGAGAATCTCTTCTCAAATGCTGTAGGTTAATCTAGGCTCCTCGCCATCTGATCTGCATAATCGGTGTCTAAAAAAGCCTAGAACTGGGCCGTGCTACAAGTCGGCATATGCGGAATCAAAAATGGAGAATATGGGCCTGGTGTAAATGACCATCGCAGTCGAAAAACACCCGGAATACCACAAATAGCCACTACAATCGCGTAGTTGCGACGGGCAACATGTAGTAGAGAAAATACAATCAGGAATGATATAGCTGCTCCGTATATTCAATCCACAGCAACCTTCAAACGTGAATATGTGGTGACTTTTCACGTAACCTGATCGTGTAGAGTGCTACTATGTGCTAATGCTCATAGGTATCAACAGCCAACTGAACGAGATACCATGTTGGGTTTATATATTTGTAAATATGGAGTCGGTGTCTCACCAGACATGAACCTCACCCCACGTCACTAACTCAGATAGATACTAAGAAGTAAGAACCGTGAAATACCAATTAGTGTCCTTTCAATTCCCGGGAGTGCTGTTCCATAAATCAGGTCCGGCATATTTGATAGAGTTGTAGGAGTCGTCGGAGAATAAGACAGAATTGACAGAACGATTAATGCTTCCCGTAGCGCGAAACAGGTTGAAAAGCACTGCCGCATAGGCAAGTATAAATTGCAATAAGTTCAATATTACTCAGCATATAATCTCTCGCAAACTTGTGTGATGTGCAATAAGTGCTGGAATGTATGAAGAGCTATCACATACCGACGTAATAGTATGTTGTAGTCATGATATGCATTTTCAGTTCAATGTATAGCACTCGCCAATTTTCGTCTACCAATGCTAAAATAACCGATATAGAATCTATAGAAGTCTATGTGCATGCCTTCGAATTAGCTATGGATGTCGAGATTCAGAGGTAGATAAAGATTGTGAATCACGACCACCCCATTTCTGTCGAGAACAATAGTGCTTCCCTAATGAGATTGATAAAGTAACACCATTCATGTATCATACCTTTATTCTTTTATAGAAAATTATCAGTCTATTCAGCCAGATCCGTTGATAACACAATGAACATGATGTTTTCTGTTGCCTGCCTCCTATGGATGTGCGTTGGATCAGGTACGTTTTATTAATTTCAGTACCGTAACCAGAAAATTTCGAGTCTTTATTGCCATATCCTTGTACCATGTTATTAAGACTTTGAACTTGGACTAATGTCTTCACTCTTTATGATTGATTGAAGGGAGCAATTGCTAGTGCCCTTGTGTACGCTTGCTCTACCTAGAAGAAATCATATGGAATATTAGCAATATGCTATATTGTGTTATAGTAATAACCTCGAAACTGACGGAAATGCCAATGTCAGTCAGATATTAAAGAAGACCTGCCGCTCTAAGTATTATGTGATCCCAAATTGAAGTATGAAGTGTGAAAGGTGTCCTGGCTTCGGTTATTTCCCCAGGAAGCCTCCGTATTCGAACTGCGCTTACACACGAGTTCTACCATTCTACTCCATTCATTTCTATGGTGTTGAGGTCACTCGTCATCAGTCATCATCACTTCTCAACCATACTGGTCGAGCTTTCTGCTCTACGCTATATCTGTATGATGATTATACATATTTACAACACATCAACCAAAGCCCCGATGGTATTCTCGGCCAATGGATATCGTCTGCAGTACCATGCCGTATGTACTACAATATTAACATCAGTTGATATGAAGTAATGTGTTATATGAAGTAATGTGTTATAACTAACAGGAACTGCGTTCGTTAGATCATTCTTGTGGGTTCAGCAATTTGTGATACATGCATCTTTACTAATTTACTATAAGATTCGAAGGCGTCTGTACAGTACCGTATGCGTACAATCGAGACCCGGTCAGTATGGTGATAAAACGACTATGTGTATATAATATATACCAGTGGCAGTGGCGGCTCGTGACAATATCGGGTGGTGGGGCAAGGGCTGCAAGCGACTTTTTATCAAGATGACGTCACTATGGCGTTTTCCAACGTAAACAAGTAACTTAATGATGGTACGGTAACATGAATTTCCCGGCAACAGTGATTTTAACGTATGTGCCACGAGAGGTGCGCCGTTGAGCTGCGACTTGAAGTGTGGTAACTGCGTAAACGGCGTACGGAAAAAAGATTCAACACGGTTCATGTTCGCACTAGACCTGACTAATTATCTGCAGAAATGGAAATGACTATAACTCGAGAGATTGCGTAAGCCTAATTGGAAAGGTCAACGAGTTCGGACAGATACGCAATTGTTATCTCATAGATTGGGCCTGTCATATTGAATCCAAAACATAATTATGAGGAACTAAGAATAGCAGCCTAGAAAATTCGGTCTCGGTACAGCATAGGAGATTTTGGCCTTGAAACTGGAGACTGTAACACGACACATACGGCTTTATTACTGCCTATAGGTCTGCTGCGAAATCGCCTTTGGAAAATATATTACCGAATAAATACGTGGATGAAAGCCGTAAACTTAGTACACTGTTACATGACATCGAGAAGTGGCCTCATGGCCCTTTTCGGTATGGTACACTGTCAAAATTAATGCGAACAGACCAACACCGAATTTTGCGTAAAATTTATTGAGGAATAGGCTGATCAAGTGATCAGCTGTTAGCCGCCATCGAAAGCGAAATAGCTATCGCGCTTGACAGTGGGTTGTAAGCAAATGGCTTGAAGGCCACAATTTCACGGTGAAATTGACATTGGAGAATATAATATCAAAGTAAATATTTGAATGCAAACTGAGAATGATATCATCATCTCAGTTAACGTTACCGCAGATACGCCGGCTTTTGCGTGAAATCCGCAATGCCGCGTTGTAGGCTGAAGTGTCAGATCGGAGCACATCTCCACCATACTCGACCTTGATAACGAAATTACTGCCCTAATCATTGAGTGTCAACCTTGAGACTTGGCACAGCGTTCGATACTAAAATCAAGACATACCGTGCAAAAGCTTATGACGGATCTAGGTAAGGAGCATCGTTAAAATCAATAGAGACCAATACCGGCTTTGCGTATAATCTGTTGGCGATAAATGACGAGTCAGCTCTCACTCGAATTAGGAAACGAAATTACCACTAACACAGTTCAGTGACAAACTTAAAACTTGGTACAGCGTTCGATACTAACATTAAGACTTACCGTGCCAAATGTCATAACCGATCTCAGCATTGAACACCGTCAAAATCAATGGATACCAATACCGGCTTTTGAGTAAAATCTGTTCGCGATACATGACGGATCAGCACACACTCAACTTCGGAAACGGAATTACTACCCTGAAACTTGGGGCAGTGTTAAATACCACCATCACGACATGACATACCAAGTTTCAAGAGTTTTCATGGTGTGAAACACCATCAAAACCAACCTATACCAGCAAAGGTCGACCAAACGCATATGACGGTAACCGAGTTCAGCTATAGATACGATTGTTACATCACACCTTAGGGGCACAGAGCTATTGTGCCCCGGTTGCTCGGTAATTTTATGAATAGGAGAGAGTAAATCACCGTTTCTTTATTGTGCGCGACTTTGAGAGAATAGACCAGGGGTTCTCAACCCTCGGCCCGCGGGCCGCATGCGGCCCGCAGACGTTTATTTTGCGGCCCGCGACATCTTTCATTATAAACGCAAGTACTACTGACACAGTATTGTTACAAATTAATTTAGATACTTAACACTTTTATCGCACCGTCTCTGTTTCGTTTGATTACTCGTTGTTGAATGCAATGGTTCTCAAACTGGGGCGCGCGCCCCCTAGGGCATGAAAGCATCTGAAGGGGGGCGCGAAACTGAGGTCAACTGAAAAAAATGTTCGCGCTGGGCGCAATTTATCTCCAATTCATAGTGATTTCACTGTATATAGTCTGGTTTCATATGTGAGAATTCTCTCATCAACAGCCATAACCTTCCATGCCATCAAACTAGCGGTTTGTATTGCTAGCATTCTGGTTGCATTTTGCTATATGACGTTAGGGGGCTTGAAATTTTTCCCTATCAAAAAGGGGGGCGTGTCTAGCAGAGTTTGAGAACCACTGCTTGATGGGGCGTTTCTTGATATATGCTCGACTTCAGATTGTTATTGTTTTGAATCGGTATTCGGCTGGACTCGGATTCAAGAGAATCCCGCTATGTAGTAGGCCTACATTTTAAAGAGTGTTTGACTCTGCCGACTGCGTTACAGACGCATCATTCAAAATTGCTTGGAATATGGCTAAACCCAAGAAATCTGCTATAGAAGGTGTGATTTCAATAAAACCTTAACATTGTGTGCGAATATTTGCTGTTTCCGGAACTTAGCAGGAAGGACAACATCACCTGACAAATTTCTAAGATACAGTCGTCCGATTTAATCGTGACCAGACGAGTAACATCAGTGCCAGTCGATCTTTTATCGCATGTTCTGAAACATGTGCTACGTAGACTACTTTAAACCCAGCCTCGAACGAATACACCGACTTTGCATAATATATGCAGAGGAAATGCTGGCTGGGCAAACGTGGGGAGGGGACCAGCGAAAAATATTAACTTGACAAAGCTGGCTTCTGTAACTATTGGTGCAGGGCCCCAGGCATGGAAGGAAATGATAAGGGGTGATTGGTTTGCTCAGAAACGGCCACGAACGCCAGACTTCTTCTCATGCCACTCAGAGCTCAATATAATAATGGCCTCTGTAACGCAAGAGTTACCGTAATTTATACTTGCTCGCTCACGCATTGAAACTGAGTTCGGTTCTCTGGTGGTATAGGGTTTGAAGTTCCATAGACCGACTCGGCAACGAATGCAATGCACGCTACATGAAATGATTTACTTGCGCTGCTAGAAGATAGGCCTACATATTCTCACAACAAGCAGCCGCTGCAAACTTACGAACGCTGTCCATTAATACTTTGTAATGCATAAAAATGTACTAAATGCCCGTATGGCAAATAGGCTACAGTAGCCTAAATTTGACAGTAGCCCAAAAATAGATGTTATATTATTCTGCGGCCCGCAGCGTCTTTTGCAGTTAAAATGCGGCCCGTTATACAAGGGAAGTTGAGAACCCCTGGAATAGACAGTGAAAGCTTGTTATGAGCGCTACCGGGCACGGGCTTGCCCCGGCTAGGCATTCGCAAAGCGAAAACACAGAAGAGAATTCGATTTTCGCAGAGACTTCGCTATATATGGGCATTTACAAGCGAAAGGACAAGAAGAATACGATTTTCGCTGTGATTTCGGTATATATAGATAGGGGTGCGTCTATAAATGGTAAAGAATTGTTATTGAACAGAATTTTAGGTGGGGCAATGCCCCAGTTGCCCTATAGGACGAGCCGCCACTGACCAGTGGTTCTCACCCTTCTTCACCTCGCGGACCGGCAACATTTCAAAATATATGTGGCGGACCGGTGGACCAAACTGTAATGTATTCTACAAATATAGTACTAGAGCAGGTGCGGTCAACCTTTTTGCTATTCACGGCCACATTTCGATTACTGGCCTGGACATAGTCGTAATGAACTAACTGGACGCGAAATACCCATGTCAAACTGTCCATGTTCAATGTTCATATACTGGTGAAGTCCGAACTAATCTACTTTTTGATATCGCCTTAGTATCAGAGTTGGATCAATTACAATAATTCAGTTCAATTACAATTACAATCACTCCCATGCATGTTTCAATTACATTACAATTACAATTACTCAATGCTTAAAGTATCAAATTACAATTACAGTTACTGTTAAACATGTAATGAATTACAATTACAAATACAATTACAATTACTGTTAAACATGTGATGAATTACAATTACAATTACAAAGACAATTACAATTACTGTTAAACATGTAATTGAATCGGTAGAGAGGTGTTCTTTGACAACCGTAGCGACGTAATTAGCAACAATCTCAAGCTATTCATGTTCCATTCATGATACGTAGAATACCCTTTAATTAAAAAAACTCGAACGTATTCGAACTATTCCTAATCATGAGTACTTGAAACTACAAACACAGAAAAATGTTTCAAGCGACTGTTAACAATCAAAAGTTTGAGCGACTAACAGCGAATAGGCTACAGGACAGTTTATGAAATGCAATCAAACGCATCTGCAATCACTCAGAGCTGATTGAGGATAATGAAATGTAATTGGTAAGGCGTCAGCGATAAGGATGATACCGATAAGGTGTGTAAAATTAAAATAAATGCAAAGGGAAAGAAACTCCTGATAACTACGAATTACAACATTTTGATTCGCATTTACATTTTCACTTGCTCAGAAACTGTTAGATTGCATTTGATGAACATTAGGGTGCGAAAAGTTTCTGGCCCCAGTAAATTTGGCCAAGATTGGAGGTAGGATTGGGATAACATCTCTACAAATGCGGGATCAAGTTTGATAAAGCCTTGGTTGGAAACTTGAATTTCTTTTTGCAATTGCTGCTGCAAGCCTCGGTACTGGTAAGAAATTGAAAAAAAAACCTGACCGTGGCGTAGGAAATGGTTCATCACAGGTTTCAGAAGAGGAGTTTATTTGCTGTTCATCTATTTTTGAAATATTAAGATTTAGTTTAGCCCACTGGTTCTTCAACTTTTTTAGACACGCCCCTCTTTATGACAGTGAAATGTTTCGTGCCCCCCTTATCGTCATATCACACAATGAAACCAGAATGTTAGCAATCCTTACAGGTAGTTTGATGGTATGGAAGGTTATGACTGTTGATGAGAGAATTCTCCAATATGAAATTCGGACTGTACACAGAGCAATAACTATGAAATGGAGGTGAATCGCCCCATGCGCGGAAAAAAATCAGCTTACCGGAGCTCTGCGCCCCCTTCAGATGCTTTCACGCCGCCCAAGGGGGGCACGCCCCCCAGATTGAGAACCACTGGTTTAGCCTATATTGTAATTCACAAAGTTGTCTGTTGCTACTGAAGTATGGGAAACAGTTTAGCATAGCTAAATTATCTAGTTATAACGCGGCACGCATAGAACACCGATGTAAATAGGCTAATTATTACAGGTGGCGACTGTGTACTAAGGCGTTAAGGCCTTGCGGCCCCTCGTCGTCATCCTGGTCCGTACCGGATTTTCACTGGTGTGACGAATAAATGATTGATTGATCATTTTATGTTGTGATTTTCAGGGTTCCATGACAATGTAATTGAAATTGTAATTGAGCAAAATTTTGATCACATTACAATTACACAAAATATAAATGCTTCTATTACAATTACAATTACATGAAAAAATTTAATTAAATACATTCAGCTCAATTACAAATTACAATTGATCCACTCTGCTTAGTATACGCCGCGAAATCACTATAGGGTAATTTATATAGTGCTCATGTTATGAATAGTTGCTGGGACCGGTTATCTTCGCGCCAGGCGAGAAATTGTTTTCAGATTCACGAACGAATTTCGTCATTAATACTCGTAGTTTCACATATACTATCAAATATTTATCCTTTCTCAGCCAATGTGATCAGATTCATCGGTAGAGTTGATTGAGGAAAATTTTCGAAAATTTAGGCAAGTTATAAATGATAATGCATGTTCGGGTGGGCCAATTGTTATTGTAGTCACTTTGTTGCGTGTTGTTAATTCTTTACCTCCCATCAGGATTGTCGGTAGTGGAGGGATATTGGAATCTCCCAAACGTACCAGAAACAAATTTCTTTCGTGAAGAGCGTACTATTCCGAGTGGGTATTTCGATATGGGGTGCATCATTTTCCTCTGCTGCTTGCATCTGTACTGTGGGGTTCAGATTACAAAGGGTGCTACGACTATAATAAAATTGAACAATTATGTCGCATTAAATCGCGCGCAGCGCGAAGAAAATTTCAAGTTTATTCTAAATATCCTCAGAGATATCCAGATATTATCTCAAAAACGAGCTCAGGGGTCGGGAACCTTTTTCGACCGAAGAGCCATGTAGACCCAATATTTCCAATTGTAACTACCAAAGAGCCATACTTATCAATCAACTGTTACGTCACAATCGGAAATTCGTGACTTATTGGTAGCACTAATATATGGGATTCGTAGTGTGTGCCAAATTGTTGTGCTCACATGCGTAGGTGGGGCCAAACATGGTCACTACAGCAGTACATACCCACTGCAGGGTGTGATACGTCCGTGGCGTGGGATTAAGGGAGGCAAGTGACGCAGTGCCTCACGTATCGTCAATGATTAGCGAGGGAAACTTGTGAAACCTTCAGTGATTATTGATATTTATTTTCGATGTTTTCCAGTGATTATTGATATTTATTTTCGATGTTTATGAATGATAAGATTTTAAACATTTCTATTCACAAAATCACGAAATATTCATATTTATTGATAACTGATATTATTCAAATAAATTGTCGCGCTGATTCCAAAAATCTAAATATTGATCGACTTCTAAAGTATTGAGCGTCACATAACGCTACACATCTACATTTTACGGCGGTTCTAGAAAGCTACTTACGTGACCAATCCAGAACTTGGATGGCTATGGCGTTGTTTTGAATTTTTTATCAAATTTGAGGATTCTCAAAAGGGGGGAGAGAGCCCTTGACCCTGGTTACCCCACTGCCTTGACCTCTCAAACATATGTTTATGCTGCCACGAGACTAATTATTCGGGCTGTCATGAAAATTAACTTAAAAGTTGCTGCAATATTGATAAATTGAGTACAAAATTAGAAATCTGTCAAAGAACCCGTATATGGCTCGCGAGCCATAGGTTACCGACCACTAATACAGTAGCCAACACCACAATCAGACGGATATGGTTTTTATGACACAATTAGGACATCGAATCGAGGTAGATCCCGCACGCCTGATAAGGACGTAGTTTCTTTTTGTCCTTGATGTTTTTGCGGCGTATACACCGACTGATGATATACATACACACGATCTGTGCATATGTATACCATGAGTGCCTGATGTGCATATGCCGCTGGACAAGGAAGGTACAGATATAGCCTAGTACGACTTTCTAAGGCTTGCACCACCCCTCCCCGCTATCCCAGTAATGCATGAGCGCCAAGCGGGGGGAGTCATGGATTCCAGTGTTCTGTGTGTGAACCTCGGAAATTTAGAGGTTCGCGTTCACAACAGAACTTTGGTAGGTTCTGCACTGTGAACCTTTTTGGTAAATTGTAATTTGCACTTCATTATAAGATCTTTGGTTCAAATTTATTGCATTTCAACTGCGGGTCACTCTATGCATGGCGCTGGCAGCATAAAAAATCAACACCAAATGAGCATGCACCCTGACAACCTTAAAAGTTTTACTTGCTTTTTTGTTACCAAAAATTTCTCGACATATCCAGCTTTCCGTTCGTGAATATTTAGTGACTCTCTGCTGTGAGTTTGATGCGCAATCACACAACATCACGAGCGATATACGTAGTCAGCGAATGATGCTTATTCAACCAATCTATGACATTGATATCGTTTTCTGATGTATAAAATCAAGCGGGCGTACGGGGTCAATCTCGATTTCATATCTTTACTGTATCATTAAAACCAAATCCGTGCGATTAAGGTGCTGGCTACTGCTATATAACTTGTTGTTTATGGTATCGGCAGCAAGTATAGAAACCCATTTACACTCTGCTCAATATCAATGTAGCAATACTCAGACTCCGAATACATTGTCCGGTCTGGCTAAGACCATTAAGGCGTAAGCTTATATCCCCTGGTAAGTCCTCGTCGAAATTGTTGGCAAAGCGACGGAATGTATTGATTTTGTGAGATTATTATATCCTTTGATAACCGCAGTTGATACATTTAGTGACGTTTAAACGCCAATATGTACTTCAGCATTGCGATATTATGTGGCCCGAGTCTTCACTAGGTATCGTGTACTTTAATATAGGTTATCACTTCATTGAAAGATAGGGTTGGAATTAGCAATATGACGTCACGGGGTTCACGTTCGTGTTCACACAGAACCGTTCAAAAAGGTTCGCGTTCACACGAACCCGAACCTTTCAGAGGTTCACACCATCCCTAGTTACTACTCAGGTCTTTGGTCTGAACCGGCCGGGAATCGAACCCACGACCTACCGATCAAGAAGACGGACGCTTCGTCTTTACGCTATCTTGTCGGCGATAGGTTTTTTACAATAGACATCGATGCATTCTTTATATCAATTTCGTTGATGCAAATAACTGATTGGTTGACTAATCACTAAGGCAAGCTTTTGCAACTTTTTTTACAGCTTTTGGCAGCTTCCTAAATACTCAGAAGTTATGTAGCATGGTGTTTTAGGCTGTTAGGAGGATTCTTATATTGCAACTTTTTGCAACTTTTCTCCATTTTTTCCTGCAACTTTTTGTAACTTTTTTCAATTTTTCATGCTATCAACTTTTTACTGGAAATATTTGACACTATATGTAAATAGATCGCTGCATTATTTCACTGTTGTTTAAATTTGAGGTCCTTTCTGATCTGACGTACATTCAGGCTAGACCGCTGAGAATATATTTTCCCCCGGGTCAATTTTTTCATGCTATTGATTTTATTCAAGTCGTCAACACTTTGTTTTGCTACAGTGCTTTGGATACGGATAGATTCGAGTATCTCATACCCTAATAATTTCAAGGATCTTGTCCATAAATGCTACTTTTTAGTGCAACTTTGTGACGAAATAAATGCAACTTTTTACTGCAATTTTGTGACGAAATAAATGCCACTTTCCACGGATTTGACTGCAGCAAAAACTTGCCCTACTAATAACAATTCACTGCTTCCTTTATGTAGTTTGTTTCGCTCTTGCTATTGTGTGATTGCGGGCAAAGGTAACAGCAGAGAGTGACTAAAGCTGAATATTCCGAGCAGAAATTATTTAAAATTGGCAAGGTGCTTGCTCGTCAATTTCTTTTCATAATGCCAGCACCATGTAGAGAGTGGTCCGAAGTCGAAATGCAAGGAAATTCAAGCAGGGACGGTATAATGACGCGAAAATTTTGTATTACATGAAAAAGGTTCACAGTGCAGAACCTATCAATGTTTATCTGTGAACGCGAACCTTCAAATTACAGAGGTTCACACAAAATACGCGAACGTGAACCTTCCGTTCACGCCATCCCTATACCTAATAGTTTCAAAATCGTATCTTTAATTATGGACCACATCGTATTTAGAGCACTGTGCCACTTTATTATTGTGGCCGGCGTAGATGAAACGATTAATATATTTTTATATGCGATATCCTGTTCTATATTCTAGTTCAGGAATTCATTGCGTAATTGTTATGTTCGTGCATTTTACGTTGGTAGCGTTTGTCTCTTATTCGTCTAGGATTAGTAATAACCGCCAATCATTATTTCCTCGTGTGTCGGGCTTCGTATTTATACCCTGTGTTCTGTTGTCTACTGGTCTTTCATTTAAATGTACTCTGGATCGTGTCGCTACCTTTAAGTTGTTCTGCTGATGATATACTGATTTCATATTGCAACCTCGTCGTATGAATTATTGTTCAAACAAGATCAATAACATAACAGTAATGTACCATACCCGAATACAACTCGCACGTAAACTATTCCCCTTAAAAATCCCATGTGCAAGTCCCTTAATGGGCCATGAATGGGAGCATTTGTTATTTGAAGTCAGACCTAAATCTCTACTAATGCGTTCTAAAATTCAAACCAGTGCTCTTCTTGAATTGAAAGTATTGCGGTATTCTAACATAACGACACAGTTCCCATATAAAGACGAAGAGATAGTAGGCTAGTTTCTGTTTCTGCATGACAACTGCGTCAAGAAAATTGCCATGCCTGAATGAATAGATGACCGAAAACGCGTAACCAGTAATGACTTATCAGTATCACCGATGAAAATTTCAATTCAATTCAATTTATTGCTAAAAATTCATCATTTCAATGCACCACAAGACTGCGATGCAATGAAAGATAGTAAGGTGTCGAAACGAGTTGGAGTAGTCTTCGAAACCAGACACCCACCTCGCCTAGGCGACGTAAAAAAGGAGACATGTACATTGCACACTGAATGAAGAGTAAAAGATAATATAAAAGGACTGGGGACAAAAAGATTAGATTACAAAAAGTTTGCATGTGTAGGAAGGCCAGATCGATATGTCAGGTCGTGGTCTGGTAAATTAGAAGGCTAACTAGTATTGATTCAGTAAAAATTGTTTGTATTTCAACTTGAATGTGGACGTGCTCGATGATTGTTGGATAGCCGGCGAGATTCTGTTCCACAAATCAAGTCCGGCATGTTTGATAGAGCGATGATCTTTTTTGCCTACCATATGGTAGACAGATAGTAGACAGATGGTAGACAAAATACAGATGTTTTCGTCAGTGATGTGTGTCTGAGATGTCTATATACAATAATATTCCACTGAGATGCCCCAGCACCGCTGAACTGCGTTCGCACTCTTCGCCTACGTCAAAATCGTTTAATATATGTCTCCATTTTAGTAGTCTTTTTTTGAATATCCTGTTCGCAGTTGTCTGAAGGTCAATATTTATTTCTCCGTCTCGTCAAGATTGTTAACTGATAATATGATTCTAATTTCAGTTTGTGGGCTACAATGTTTCAGTGGAGCGTCGTCAAGCTACCAATTGACTGACTGTCGGTCTTCCGTAACTCAGTGTCTCAAGGTTACAGCAAACGGTGAGGTGATATGGTTCTGGAAGTCGTTGTTAATGTAGCTGTGTTGCATCGGAAGATGTCACAGATCGTTCAAACAACTGCTTATGCATATGTAGTATGAGATTGGAGATTCATTATATCTATATGCTTCCAGACCAGACCATAAAATCCTGTTTTGATACAACTACCGTGCACCAATTGGTGGGATTGGATCTGAGCTTAAACGACGGTTGCCAAACGGAGAACACTGCGCTGTATTCAGCGGAATACTGCCTTTGCTCTACAGGTATGAGTAACATTCAACCGCTACCTCAAAGATTAAAATAACAATGCGTCTCGTGACATCATGACTCGAAACCCCATTTCGATTACGTTAGCAAAACGTTATGCATTGCTTCAATGTGTAAGCGATTTTAAGTGCCGCAAAATGTCAACACGAATATTTTTAGTACCTGATTTTCCACACTAGTGCTGAGTCAAATACGAACAAACTCCCTTGTACAACCTCAAAATCAACAGCGGTTGCAAGTGAACATCGGTATTCTCAAGGCAACAAAAACAGAAATTAGCTAATTTTAACTAGATACGTCGTTATCGCATGGATCATGCACCATAAGCCGGTAACGACCATAGCGCGTCTCTATACTCTGACATTCGGGAGCCCAAGTCCAAATTCTGATACGAACAATTATAATTAAATCTTGAGCATATCAAGTCGGTCGATTCGTCTGCTATTTCCGGTGTGATGGCGGGGCCAACAGTGATTTAAGTGAATTCATCTTCAGCTTCAGGAAGAAAAGTGGAGCCAGTACGTCAGATATGAATGAATTAAATAATACAAGCTGAAATCCTGTTGCGTGTTTCCGATTCCAAATCCCAATTCACTCTAAAATACCTTGAATAGTGTTCGAAGATGCTAACATGCTTCTAATCCAAATCTAATACCACAAACGGTCCGTGGACATATGAGATTGAGCATGCGACACTCGGGCATGCGACAATTCGGCGTACGACAGGTGAGTATTGGGTTGAATTGCAGGTTAGGGTTGGATTTATGGTTGGGTTACGTTAGGGTTATGGTTGGGTTAGGGCTAGTTTTCGGGTAATGAAGTGACGCACGCTAAATTGTCCCATACACAACTGTCGTTTTCATTGTTTCGCATGCTCGTATGTCGGGCAACCACCACAAACTGTCAAACCGAGAGCCGTCCACACGCATCCGAAACCCAGGTTCATTTGCGGTGTGGGTATAGGCAGCGAGCGTCAACTTGCGTGGGCAATAGTTCCAAATTCTGCCGCAGTACGCAGTGTGCAGACACACGCTATCACTTATTATTTAAACTACTTCTTTAATATTGATTTTATATGTTCCGATACTAGAGAACGGCTCCAGCGGACAGTACAGGGTGAACTCTCTGTATCTGTTCACGTTACCCTGGTGACCCAGGTTACTTTCCTTTTCAGATGCTTGTAACGGATCAACTGCTTCGCACGTCAACAAAATGTTTGCTGCCATTCTTTTCGTTTTCGCAGCCTACATCATGATGTGACGCGTGCGCGACTTCCATTTCGTTAATCCACGAAGTCTAGTTCGTTTAATTTGCAGTGTGATTCGTGTTGGTGATTTATCTTCAAATTTTGGTATCGGAATAAATTTCACAGCTGCACAGAACTATCGAGCAGTTATAATTAGGGTGATTTTTTTGACCTACAAAACGAAGGATTTTCACTTCTGACCCTAGAAAAATTAATTTTGTCCAAAATTTGACCTAACGTATGTAAATTAGGTGTTTTCCCACAAAATCTTAGAATGGTACTACTTGTTTTCATTTCTGGTTGGAAATGTCTGTCATTACGAAGTATAGTTAGGCCTGAGCAAACTATTTTGGCTTGAAAACTGACTAATTTTTACTCGGAATAAATCTGGACCCATGAAGATTCCCAATAGTTACATCGCACATTATGGGAGAACTAAATAAAATTTGTTCAAGTACATCAAAAAATATTATCCTACATTCTCGGGTAGAAAGTGTCTGTCCATACAAAGCAGCTTGTCAAGAATGAAGAAAGAACGTTCAACAGTAGAAGTTGTTGGCTGGCAACACTGCAGTCGTGTGTGTACAGTACACTGTACAGTACACGGCTGGTGTCACATCGGGTTGCTTGATTCTGACAATTTTGTCTACATCACAATTTTTCATCATGCTCTTGTAGATATAAAAATCAAGGGCAGACTTGCTTCAGTTAGGATATTGCGGTACGTTGAGCATAACACCATTTCAACCAATTTGTTTCATTTGGCCGTTTATCATTCACAATGAGCAGACAATAATGGCCCGTCTACAACGGTAGGCCGATAATTGGGCTACAAGCTGTAAAATATCAATAAGTGCACTCAAAGTGCAAACATCTGCGATACAAACGAAATGCAGGCTGCAAAAACATTGACTTGGTAAACAATTTTGACATTTTTGACTAAACGCTACAATTTTGACAAGATTTTGACTTTTTTTGACATGTCAAATTAATCGCCCTAGTTATAAGAGATTTTTGCCGTTCCCTATATAATCAAGCCAAATTCGAAAACGAGTATTGCTGCTTGTCAGCAGGCTTGCAGTACAAATCCATGGGTGGGAAATAGTTTTATTTATCTGACTAAGATAATAGTAGCCATGGTGTGTGGTTTAAGTCAGGTAAATGGTACCTTCAGGTCATAGGTGTATGGGAGCAAAAATTTTTAGGGATGCGAAAATATTTTTATCGCCCAAATAGACAATGAATCACAAAAGCAGTTATAATGCATTTGTTTGTTTCGATGTCGCACTGGGAACAACTTTTCACATATTCAGGATATTCAGGGCTGAAATACACTGAAAGCAAATGGCTGATACACACACACACACACTGATACAGAGTCTCTCCAGGCTTCCCAATTTATGGGTAGTGTTGGCCATTCAAAAAAAGTATTTGTTTCTGCCATGGCGAATACCAAACACATCTATGATATTCTCAATATCAATATTATTTGTCATCTCTCTTTCAAGGTATAATACCGCCATGTTAGTGAGACGTGGCTGCCCCATAGTGGATCTCAGATAGGTCTTGAGCCTTCTCAACCCTGAAAAAGACCTTTCAGCAGTGCAAGATGTCGCTGGAATAGTGGCAAAAATCTGTGCGGCCCTCGAGAAATGGGGAAGGGTTTTTCCAATGCCAGTAGACACAAGAAGTTCCGTACATTCTCCAGCACTTTTGATCATACCTTGCGGATTTAAGTTTTGGAACAGAATGCACTCAGATTCCAACAATTCCTGATCTATGGAATAAAAGGCTGATATTTTTTTATAGTCATCCATAGTTCCTTTCCCTTGTACCATTTCTGCTAGCGACAGAAGAACTTTCGACGTGTTGTTGGCAAACCGTTCAGATAGCTCAGTAGTGATTCTATCAATCGCGTCGAAGTACACTTCATAGCACATCCTTTCCTCATCAGAAAACCCCCTAGTTGCGTCCCTCTCACCATCCTCACCAACCAGTGCTTGGAACCTTTTAGATGGCCACTCAGCCAACACCACAGACCACGATATTTTCTTGAAGTAGCAAAATCTATGTATGAAGCGAGTGGCGCATATAATACGACAAACCTGTCACGAATCAAATATATTTTAACAGTACCCACTTTTCCATAACTTCCCGTACCATGGAAAACAGATTTCCATTCATTTTCCCATGCCTGTACTAAATCAACGTAGCGACACGCTATCACTATGACATCACTTAGGGTACTATCCACAATGCATCTGTATGTAGCGATGACGTCAATTTACATTGCCGGAGATCGCAGTAGCAAAGCCTTTAGCTATGGCAGTAGTTCGGAGCTTGGTGATATTAGATTGCTTTTTCGATGTACGAGAGATGATTTTAAAATGTGCCTCTTATTTTATTCTGTGCCGCGATTACCTCGTGGTATCGTCTATCAGCCGTGTAGTCTTTCTACTTTCCATGCAGTGTGCAATCTGCACATCCTTATCTTTACATCGCCAAGGCCAAGGTGAGTGTCTGATTTCAAATACTATTTAAGTCGTTTCGATACCTTTCTATCTTTTCATTGTATCGCAATTTTTGTGGTGTATTGCACTGATAAAAGTTGCTGATAAACCGAACCTATGTTAACCTATGACCTCAATGTTTTGTTTCAACCCAGTGACCATGACAAGTTTACTGCGTCTAGCTGCGGTAGCGTCTAGCACTCTGGCTAGTAGATAGGGATATACTAGGTAATCCTAGTAGCTTGTCGTGTCGTTCTTGGCGATGGCATATAAAAGTTGATAAGTTATTTATTTAGTCAATGATTTGAATTACTTTGGATTTTCAAGTTATTGCTTTGCAAGAAAATGTAGGATAATTAACGTAATCTACTGACATACGTTCAGCATGATAACAAGCTGGGCAAATTCTGAGTGGTTTGATTCCGAATGAGTAAGGTATTAGGTTTCAATTTCAAGCACAGTATAAATCATTAGAATTTCATAACAGGTCAAATGAGTATTTTATGCTATAGAAAAAGAAGAGGCGGGAAATTGGGCAAATGATCTTTTATGTTGGATAGCAACTCTGAAACGTGGAAGAAGCCGAAAATATGGACTTTGCCGCATCGAGAAGATGGCGTATTTGATTCAGATAACGAAATCTGGGATCGAAACAAGATGAAAATATTTCTAAGAGCGGAAAGTCAACCATCCAACTTAGATGACATTACGACATAGCGTTCACGTTCAGCGAAACGGTCATAATATGCTGAAACCAGGATCTACTATCTACATATATGGAAAATGTTTCTAAAGAGCGCCAGAGCGGAAAAGCCAGCCATGGGTGTTCCAGGCTAATCTGGAGGAAGATTGCCCAATGCCGATTGATGACACAGTGGACAACTGGACAGTAATGTAGTCATAATATACAGAAACCAGGATATAGTTGAGGGGAAAACATTTCCCAGAAACAGAAATGCAAACCATGCATGTCTCAGGCTTATCTGGAGAAAGATGCCGATCGATGACATAATGGACATTTGATCATAATAATATTATGCGAAAACTGGAATTCAAATTAAGACTTCGATTCTCTGTTCGTGCGCTTGTCATGGTGCCGTTAACGTCATTGATCTGATAACTCAATACTGCAATGAATGTAGTTTTGACAGAAATATGCACGTTACGTTAAATATATGCCCGTTACGTTAAATATATGCTCCTTGTATATTGTTAAACAAGTTTCTGTCACTGATTTTGTAATATAGTAAGGAAACTAAAAAAGTCAATTTGTGACAATCTCAGATATTTGGATAGGGGATGCGCCCGCATCCGTCGCATACTACTCCCATACACCTATGCTTCAGGTTCTAAATATTGCTTTCACATGCATTCCAATGGGTGAAAATGAGTGGAATACAGCAATTCTCATTGCATATATCTCAGGGGTGTAATGAGTTCTGTTCGAGTGTACCCTCTTTTCGGGGTGGCTCGATCTGATCTATGTCATCATCATCATCATTAGTTTATCAGCAATTTTATCTGTTCAATACACCATAAAAATGCGATAGCCCACAATGAAAAGATAGGAAGGTGTCGAAGCAACTTCGAGTAGTCTATGGAATCAGACTCCCACCTTGGCCTAGGCAATGTAAAGAGGAGGCATGCACACTCAATGAAAAGTAAAGAAGATAGTATAGAAAAAAAGCAAGCGACAAAAATGGGGTGGCATGTCATGGAAGGCGAGATCGATAGGTCAGTCGTGGTCCGGTAATCTTGAGGATGCACTAGTATTCATTTACTAGTAATTGCTTGTATTTCGACTTGAATGTGGACACTGGACATGCTTGTCGTCTGTCGGATAGCCGGCGGGATACTGTTCCAGACACCAGGTCCGGCATATTTGATGGAGCGATGATATTTTCGGTCGATGTACGAATGAAAATATCTACAAAAACGTCAACACCTCGGCCAAACCTTAACATCACGGCCCGAGTGATGACATTTTGTTTAGTTATCACTTTCCAAAATGCTACTGTATGTGGGCGGTTGAGGCCCCGGTTTGATTTTTGGCAGTAGCAAGATACGTAGAGTCCAATGTTCATCTGGGAGACGCAATCGTACGGCAGACGCGTGAGAGATTGTTTGGGTTCACGTCTTGTAAACACGAAAAAACAGTTTCAAGTTCGAGGAATTTATTTCAGTGTTGCCAATTTAGCGATTTTCGCGCTAGATCTAGCGATTTTTCATCCGACTTAGCGCTAAAAAATATGGATCTAGCGCCTAGCGATAAATCTAGCGATTTTTGAAAAGGTATTTAGCGATTATTTAGCGCTTTTTTACCGAAAATAACTATACAAATATCGGTTCTGGCCGACGACTGGCGACTCATCTGCCACCAGAGTGCGGACTCGATGATATACAATGAAATTAATGATAGATTATAATTACTAACATACGGATAGATACGCAACTCCTGGCGGTTACGCATGGGCAAACTGTGTCTATTCTCGCTGAGTAATCTATAAGTAGCATAATTGACAGTGCTACATCTGGCGACCTGAGCGCTGAAATTTAATATAATTGGCCTTGATCGAAAGCTAGTGTCGCAGTGATTTCGAAGATACAAAATAAAATCTCGTCAGGGCAATGGAACCATGCACCCCGAAACAGCCCTCGAAGTCTGAAAACCAGCACTGCTCCAACAATGGCACACTGCCGCAACACAATGAACATAACAATGACCAATTTCGTCCAGCGATTGCTCTGATCAATGCCGATTTTCAGACTCTGGTGTGCAAGTGTGTCAAGTCGCATGTCGTGTTCAAGTACTCCAACTCAGTTTAGAGAAGTCAAGCGCATGTCCACGGTACATCGCATCACGTATTCACGGACGCATGGAGCAAGGCACACTTACATAGTGAGCGGTTATGCCTGTAAACCTGGTCAGCGGTCACGTATAACGATCATTGCGCAAAGCGATCTGCTCTACCGAAATGCACTGCACGTTTTGTTCCGCTTAGAGCTGACTATCACGTATTATGAACTAGAAATATGATAAGTGACTTTGGCCCCAGACGAGTAAAATACAGCTGAGAAGAGTGTATTGATATTATGGTTCAATTTAACACCTTGAACAATTAATGCAGATTTAGCGCTATTTTTTAGCGCTTTTTTTCAATATTTAGCGACATCTAGCGATTTTTCACACCAGTTTTAGCGATTTTCTTCCGTCCGGAGTTGGCAACACTGATTTTATTTTTCAAACGCAAGCACACGCCGTGGTAACCACTTGGTAAGCAGCTAATGTGATAACTTAGTGAATACTACTGTCGCCTAGTCAGTTACCTCACGTTTCTAAAACACGTAAAATTAATGACTTACGTTGATTTGTTGTATCAGAATGCTATAAAATGTGAACCTACTTTCGATCATCTTTATTTTGTGAATATTCAATACGCTATTGTTCTGGCTAAATGTACCCTGTTCAGCTCAATAAAGCAATTACTTCTTACTATTCGGCTGCCAACAACCAAATGAACGAACAAATACGAACTGTATTATAGAATTGAACGAAAGAGATGTATAAAATGATGGTAGAGTATCACCTTGCACCATACAGAAACTATAATGAAATTTATTTAGGGCAAAAATATTCGTTTTTCGTGATAGTCAGGAAAACAATTTCTGTCCTAGTTCAAGCAGAGTGGCATTTGACAAAGTTTTGCAGACTTTGTAACTCAGATGTGTTGTTAGCTTGATACCATCTACACGTGTCGCCATCTTTCTCGCCGAACAATATAGCCTATACACAATGCTTGCATTGACCAGCAGGGGTTCTCAAACTTTTATTCACCCACATGCTAGTTTTATTGGCATCTCGCCACCCAAGCCTAGCATATGGAAATAAGTAGGCTATTTTCAATGGTAAATAATAGGGATGGTGTGAACCTCTGAAAGGTTCAGGTTCCTGTGAACGCGAACCTTTTTGAAAGGTTCTATGTGAACACGAACGTGAACCTCGTGACGTCACGTGACGTCATATTGCTAATTCCAACCCTATCCTTCAATGAAATGATAGCCTATATTAATGTACACGATACCTAGTGACGACTCGGGCAACATAGCGTCACAATGCTGAAGTATATATTGACGTTTTAAACGTCGCCAAATATATCAACTGGGGCAATTAAATGATATAATAATCCCATAAAATCAATATCTTCCGCCTTTGCCAACAATTTCGCCGAGGACTTACCAGGGAATATAAGGAAAGGTAGGTGTATTTTTGTCTTTGATGTTTTTGCAGCATATACACCGAATCATGATATACATACACACGATCTGCGCATATGCATACCATGATTACATTATGTGCATATGCCGCCGGGCAAGGAAGATGCAGATATAGCCTTGTAGCAGTGTTGGGATGGCTCGAGTCATGACTTGACTCAAATCAGACTTGAATCACCTTTTTTGTATGATAGACCGGAAAATGTATTCGGCATCCGAGTATTGCTACATTGATTTTGATCATGGTGTGAACCGGGTATCTATGCTTGCTACTGATATTACCCCATTAACAAGATATACAGCAGTATAGCCAACACCTCAATTGCACCGATTTGGTTTTAATGATACAGTAAACATGAAGTCAAGATTGACCCCATGCGCCTGCTAGATTTTTTACATCAGAAAACGATATCAATCTCATTGATTGGTCGAATAAGCATCATTCAATGACTACATAGCTTATTTCGCTCGTGATGTTTTGTGATTGCGGGTCAAGCTCGCAGCAGAGAGTCGCTAAATATTCGGAAAGCTGGATCTTTCGAGCAAACTTTTGCAACAAAGCAAGTGAAACTTTTTAGATTGTCAAGGTGCATGCTCGTTTAGTGTTGATTATTTTATGCTGCCAGCGCCATGCATGGAGTGGCCTGCAGTTGAAATGCAATAAATTTAAACCAACGATGTTATAATGAAGTGAAAATTGTTATGTATGAAAAAGGTTCACAGTGCAGAACCTACCAAGGTTCTGTTGTGAACGCGAACTTCTAAATTTCCGAGGTTCACACACAGAACGCGAACGTGAACCTCGCGTTCACACCATCCCTAGTAAATAATACGTTTCACGGGAATGTTTGAAATATAAAAGGTCGAGACAACCAGTTGTTCAAAACGCAGGCATATGAAACATGTGTGATGCAGGTGTTTACGAATTGGGGTGCATTGTTTTTCTCGGTGTTTCGCTTTTGTGCTGCAGGGCTCAAGGACAATTCCGACGACTGGACATAGCAATATCGAGGGTTTTGGCCAACCAGCGACCGCCGCTGATCTTTTTTACACCGAATTCGGCCCAAACGTATTTTGCATAAAATTTCATGTGGTATGGTATTCATATGGTTGTAATCATTTTGGGATTTTTAGTAAGAAACACTTCCAATAAATAATCCACCACGACAGCAAATGTACAGTACGTTCATAGGCCATGACCATCTGACATGATTTCACCCAAGTCACCATTAAGAACAAGTGGATACAGAGTTCAGAGTTTTATGTAGAAAACGGACCCAACACTAGTTATTCTCAGAAGCGAAAACGCCAATGCGAAACCGTTATATGTAGGTTACATGAACAATATAATAGTTCATGGAAATATAATTCAAATATAGGTGGTCAGCTTTTGTATTCCTCAAAACGCACTCGCTGGTCTGACGCCAGTATACGACTAAAACAAAGAGTGCTGCATAAAAATATGACAACTCATATCATCGTAAGAGCCTCATGTTTTAGCCGTATATATAACCGCGCACGCAGTCATCGTATTATTGCCATCATTATATTGTTTGCGAATAACAGTGTATCTAGGATAGAGCCCCTATGATCAGTAATATAATGTAATATACTATTGTGTGTATATATATGTGCTTGATAATAAAGTATTCAAATGAAAATCAAGGGCACGAGTTTTGAGGTAATATTTTGGAATCTTTTGAATGGTGTGGCCCGCGAGCGATCTGAAGGTTTGAATCCGGCCCGCGACGCAATTCGAGTTTGAAATCCCTGCTTTAGGATATTATAGACACGACAGTCAACGATTTAACTACGAATGAAGGACTCTACCAGCAGACTTGGACAACTAGAAAATTTTCAGCTTTTCTGAATTAGATTAGAATTAGAATTAGAGCTCCACACTTTTTTTTTAAAAATTAGATTAGAATTAGAATTAGAGCTACACACTTTTTCCAGATTAGATTAGAATTAGAATTAGAGCTACACAGCTTTTTCCAAATTAGATTAGAATTAGAAGTAGAGCTACTAAGCTTTTTCAAAATTACATTATAATAAGAATTAGAGCTACTTAGTTCGCAAATACTTGGAAATTGAATGAAATTGTATATGGGAAATGAATACAGCAAAATTCAGTTGACATCAAATCACAGTGCGTGGTGCAAAAGGCCGTCAGACGATAACCACCACATATTTGTGTTTAATAAACAACAACAACAGTGCATTCCCATAACCATGAGAATGGGTAACTTCTGTACACCAAGCTTGGCTCGATTTTTACTATACTTTAATAAAATATGACTTCTTTTATGGTAACCATGGGCATCGCCCATGTTATTCAGAACGGCGATGTACTAACGTGAAGTTTTAAAAACTAGAATATTGTTCGCAGACTACAAGCTACTCTAGCAGGCTATTATTCGTCATTATATCTACTATGACTGCACGATGAAGGTAAGGCCATGGCGGCTTGGCACTGGATTTCCCTGCGGAAGAGGGATATTCTTTTTAACTCACTGCAATAGTGCAATATGTCTCGGACAAAGAGGCATTTTCAGGAAAACAATAATTAGATTAGAACTAGAATTAGAGAATAGGGACATTTCACAAATTAGATTAGAATTAGAATTAGAGCATAAGAACATTTCACAAATTAGATTAGAATTAGATTACTGGCATTTCGCTCTAATTTACTGATATTAGACTAGAATTATCTAGTTTTCCAAGTCTGTCTACCAGCATGACGCGCGGTAGTGATTATATAGAGACTAAGATTCGAATACGAGTACTACTCTAATGGTCTAACGACGAACTAAAGTGAGGTCGGTATGGTGATAAAGCTATAAACGACAAAATGATGTGTTTTGCGACAAAGATGCACTTTACAATGTGAAAGGCTCAATACTGGACAGTGTCCAGTGGACACTCACGACATATAGACAGATGAATAAGCCTAGAGAAAAAACAAATACAAGTGATGACGGGAAAGTGAACACTAAATATCCATTTTAAATACTGGTGACAAAACGAAATCATTCAAGTGATGTGGAGTACGAATATACGGTGGCTGGCCGACACACAGTTCGTTCGCGAAATATCAGCTTGCGGTGGCGTCAATCCGTCGAGACGCTTGATGAGAAGTCTGCCAAGTATAAGCCTGTCCGGTTGAGGCTTAATACAGACCCTTATTCATTTGAGTGGACGATTTTCATTTTTGCTTTCGGGCGCCGCCATCTTGGCCTATGGTTGGCCGCATGCAGCTGAATCGAGCTTCATATGCGCAGGTGGCTGTTTTGGAGAAGGTTACGTTATTTAACGCCGTGCGTTTTCGCTTTATGGTGGTTCCGCGTTTTGGTGCAAAATTAGTATTGGTAACATACTCATCAATGCTATACATTGTTTTTGAGCGAAAAACCGAGCCGGTTTACAGTCGTTTTACAAAGCTTTCTTGTGCCGGTGTGTGACAACTTTTCACTCACAAAAGTCGGGGAACAAGTATAATACCAGATAGACTTTGAGGCCATAGCATAACCCTATCTGTGAAATAGTTGGTCATAACGCATATAAAGTAGTGAATAACTGTTTCAATCTCTCATATGTTCTGTAAAGCAAAGGAACGAATACTGAATTTGAGTGAAGAACTGGAAAAGTTGAGCTTGTCCTCATTTGGCGTTGAAAGATTCAAAGCATCCGATGATATGTTTCGATATTATTCTGGATTTTCAAGTTACGGATTATTTTTAAAGTTCTTTGATATCATCTCATTCACGGCTGCCACTGTTCCTCCTTGGTCAGCTGTTAAAGATGATGTCAGAAGTGGTAAGGTGATGAATTTCAATGCAAAGGCAAATTCCAGAACTCTTCCATTACATGACGAACTATTTTTATTTCTTTGTCGTATTCACCAAGGCTTTGGTGTGAAAGACCTTGGTGTTCGATTCAACTTGTCCACTGCATCTGTTAGCAGGTTATCAATAACTAGGGTCAATTTCCTATATTTCACTCTAGGCAGCTTACCAATCTGGGCAAGTAGGGAGAAAATTCAGGAACACATGCCCCAATCTTTCAAATTCGGTAATTATAGTGGCACGCGTGTCATAATTGACTGTTGTGAAGTAAGAGTCCAGATACCATCATCTTTACTTGTTCAGAGTGAACTTTTTTCCTACTTTAAGAACTACGTAACCTGTAAATGCTTGATCGGTATTGCACCACATGGCCCTGTTAGTTTTGTTAGTTCTCTTTATTCTGGAAGCATTTCAGACAAGGATATTTGTAAACGATCTGGTTTATTTGATCTACGCGAACCACGTGATTCAGTGATGGCTGACAAAGGATTCAATATAGCAAAGCTTTTGCTGGACCGAAATATTGGGTTGAACATGCCACCCGTAAATACCGAAGAAAGATTTTCTGAACGGCAAGTACATGAAACGCAGGAAATTGCCTCTCTGAGAGTTCACGTTGAACGAGCTATTCGGCGAGTTAAAGAAAATCAGCTTTTCAGTAGTCCCCTTCCACTCACTCTTTTTGGTACTGCTAATCAGTCGTGGTGTGAGGCATGTCTTCTCACTAACTTCAGGGGCCCGTTGTTTTGAATTTTCCTACGTTTCCAACTTCATAGCAGCCAAGCTATTTACAATTTTTGCATTTTCATAGCTGATACCATGTAACTTTTCTCCATTACGTTTTATGTAGTTTCTAATGAATCTGGGACAAGGTCCGTTGCTGTTCCTAATATGCTATTGTCACGGTGGTTTTTGTCCGTATCAATGGTTGGTCACGCTCGAGTCACCTCGCCGCACGCGAGAAGAAACTAGATCACGAATCATTCTTTCCGAAAGCGGCCGTGCTGTTAACACTTAACAGGTCTTCCACGCCGCTCTGAATCTGACCCTAATTAATGTAATTTCTCATTTAGAGTATATGGCAGCGTATTTTTAACGATATGCTATAGTCTGGGTTGTTTGATCGCCATTCTACAATACACACAAAGGGAAACTTACTGTTTCCGGACTATATGCAGTCAGTTAGGAATCGTGGTCAGTTATACTCGCAGCGATTGCTCCAGTCCAACTCGCCGTCGATTTGTATCAGTCTCTCTGAAGGACTGATTGTGTCAATAACAAGGACATAAGTTAAAAAATACGCGAGCTGACTGACATCGATATGTATCGATCACTGCAAGCTGCCGGTCGACAGGTGTTAAGCAAGCAGCATATCGATGATCGCCTTCAAAATTACACCGCTGCTTACGAGAGAGCCAAGCGCGCTTTCTCATACGCTATACCAGTGCTTTTCAACCTTTTTGAGCTCCATTCGCACTTTTTCTGTAAAATAAATTTCATTCGCACAAACTAATCAAAGATTTTTATACATAAAGAATGTGAAGATAGACCTACTTAACAACATTTTTTTAGATGTGCAACCAATTCACTATTATGTAGCTTAAGCTATCCAGTGCCTCATTAAAAAGGCAGCATTTTTCGCTCGTTTTGCTTTCAACTATTTCACTAAAACGTGCCCTTCTTGGCCAAACAATGTTGCTGGGAATTTGTACCAGAACGTCTATTAGTGCTTGGATGGCCAGGTCTTATAATCTGTTCTGCACTCCTATCCAAAATACAGCGTATTTTTCGCGAGTGAAAAATGCTTGCTGGCAGAAATCGTTTTTGAGAGCTGACACGAAGGTCCCGCGAAGCTCCAGTTTGTCGAAAGGATGAAAAACCCACATGTTTGTGTTGAGGCTTTTGTCTTATGTCTTAGGATTTTCCAAATTTTGGACAACCCTAATGCCTATATATAACGAAGTTTTCGGTCATTATAAGGGCAGTCCCTTTCGGCCAAGGTTTTCTCGCCGGCGATCGTTCTGGCACACTTCTTGGAGTCGCATATTACATGGCCTAAAACTTTATGTCTTGGTGCGTCGTGGCGCGGCAATAGCCAACGCCGATATGCCCATTTCTATAAATGTTGCGTATTTTTTCTTCGGGGAAGAGTACCCAATAATCAAGATATCCGGCAACCTGAAATCGCGCGCAGCGCGAAAAACTTTTGATAAAGTTCCACAAATTTCCAAAAAATACTCTATAATTTATGCTAATTCACGAAATAATTTTGGGCCCCCTTCGAGCTCGCCCCCCCCAATTGGGGGGTTTGGGGTGCGGCAGTTACGGCCCTGGCTACAATTTTACGGACATGTATGACATACAGAACGCGTACACCACAATTCTAACCAAGACAGCTCTACAAAACATGTATGACGCACGTGATTTCAAATTAGGGCGAATTAAATTCCTCTGCGTATCGCAGTTGTACTACTGTCTACCCAGATTGCGAGAACGGGACTATTCCGTATCGACAACGGAGCATATCCAATCCATTTTGAAAGGATTGGTCATCCAGCATTGGTCATTTTTAGACCGAGGTTTTGTCGCCGCGTATGTTTTTGGCACCGCATTTTATCAGCGGTTTGTTCGCCGAAACTTTACGTCGTCACGTGCCCCGACGCAGAAGGGGTTGGCCTCGAAATGAATGAATCTCATAGGCCCGAACTCGCTCGTTGCACACTCCTACAGGCCTACGCTAGTTCATCCTAACGGTCTTCGACCATGTTTTCCAGAAAAAACCGCGTAGAAGAAAGCATCCTGTTTCGTCTTCAGTCCGACCACTGTCGTCTGAATAACCATTTGCGTAGAATAGGTTCAGTGGAATCTCCACTTTGCTCTCTTTGTCGCTATCATGAAACCACTGAACATGTTTTGATCCACTGCTCAAAATATGATTTCCACCGTACTATCCTCATTGCTAAATGTGCTGAATTGAATGTTGATTTCCACCTTGGAATTATCCTCATGGAGGATCGAATCATCCCTTTTACAATTGAATTTGTGTTATCCTGAAACCGTTATTTGTGAATAGCCGTGAATGCGGTCTTTTCAACTGCTTAGTAATTTCCCTTTTCTCGCCTTGATATTATTTCGTATCACTGAAATGCTTTTCTTTTTTTAAATGTCTATCCAATACGTACTCCATCATTGACTGATTTTCATTTATTACGCAATTCTTGATCGTGGTGCAAAAGACCAACAGGTGATAAGCGCCAAATTTTTCTTTTTAATAAACAACAACAACAACAATATAATCAATTGAAAGTCTAGACGGGACAGATACAGAAATGTTGACCATCTGTGAACTGGGTATTGGAAATATACTACTAAAATGGAAACGGAAATTGAACGATTTTGACGTTGGCGTACTTGTTCAGTGTTTCTCAATGCTCAGGCATATCAGTACATATTAATATATACCGACATCTCACATAAACATCACAGACGATCACTTTTGTGATTTCATATGTGATCACTAATCACTGATCACGCGTTTCCGCTCATTTGCTCGTTGCATGTCAATTTTTTGAAGCAATCGTCAAGTATAAACCGAAATTACTATTTTATTTCTGTTGTTGGGGGCAACGCTTGTAATGTTCGACTGTCGCCTAGCGCAATACTCTCAACTTAAAAAACATGACTTTGGATTTTAGAAGACTGCATTAAAGGTTTCGGTCTGACTTCGATCAACTACACTCCGAATCACGACCCATTAAACAGCTGGTATATGGGATATTTAGTCGGGAAATAATGTAGGGCCCGAATGTGACTTGTATTACGGTATGATACGAAATGAATTTCTGA
Source organism: Botryllus schlosseri (assembly GCF_051294905.1). Taxonomy (NCBI): domain Eukaryota; kingdom Metazoa; phylum Chordata; class Ascidiacea; order Stolidobranchia; family Styelidae; genus Botryllus; species Botryllus schlosseri. The sequence goes on along the minus strand of NC_137237.1, from coordinate 26,945,498 downwards.
TTTGATTTATAAACTAGAATATAGAACAGGATGTTGCATTCCAAAAATACACACGCTGGTAATGGTATTAAAGTGGGCACTGCGCTCTAAATATCTTAGCGCAACTATTTCCTTCTGAAAGCCACCGCGTTCGAACTGCAGCTATGCAGCAATGCTTTTCAACCTTTTTGAGCTCCATTCGCACTATTTTTGTTTCAATTCATTCGCACCAGCCAGCCGGAATTTATCACACAAAAAGAATATGGAGAAACTTATCACTTCGTTTCTTTGGGATACATAGCTTAATTATTTTACATTCAGGGTATCGCATTATTGACCAATCAAGACCTAGAATCGCTGCTGCAGTAGAAGAACTACAAATATCGCACCGCCGTTGTTCTGAAGGGGTTCGTTGCTTTTTTCAGGGGTATCGTGCAGTGATTTCCTTCGAAGCTTAAAAGGCAAACCCATGAACAATATTCACCCGCAGCAATATCATAGATAGACAAGTTACGTCATCGCGATGTGAATGTGTTCGCATTTAGAACGCACAGAAGAGTGAAACTGTGCACTTGAATCGTAGCATCAATGTTGCGACTAGCACCTTTGATTCATTTTCTGACAACATTAGAAAATATGCTTCACCGTACTAAGGTATGTTAGCCGATTGAATGATGGTGGGCGTTGAAAACAGGAACGCATTACTATACAAACCCACACAATCCGAGTACTTGATGACGGTTATTTATGAATAGGCTTAGGCGTCATTCACTTCTTATCTATGCAATACACAAATCAACATATCTCTCAAGAATAACGTGCGGTATCCTTTGTTTGTTTGTTTTGAGGTATTCATGGCGTTTGTCGACGGTATGGTCATTTACACCAAGCCAATTTTCTTCATTTTTATTCCGTAGCTGCCGACTTGTAGCACGGCCCACTTTTAGGATTTTATAAGACACCGCTTACACGGATGAGATTGCGAGGGGGAGTCTATCAGAAGAACCTCCAACACTTAGGTAGGAATTCTGTATTCGACCTCGGTCGGACTCACACCCGCAACCCATTGGTGTTGCAGCTGTAGATACCAGTTCGCTACCTCACTAACCTGGTGCGGTATCCGTATGGTTGTCAAAGCCAAAACTTACACCTTCTTGAATAATATTTATTATTACTTAAGATTCACGATTAAAACACACAGTTATATCGGCCAGAGTTGCTAACTGCTGGATGTTGCATTTAAAACAACCAATTTTAAACAAACAAGTTTAAAACAAGGCTCTTGTTTAAAACATGTTTTTTGTTTGTTTAAGCTATGACGTCACTAATATTCAATTGTTGCGTCATAGTGGATTGACATTGACACTTGAAAATATAGGATAAGTTCCTTCGGCGAAATATCTTCGTACTATAGCTGTTTAACCGACCATTTTGTGGGGTTCCAATTTCCAACCATCCCATATCGTATAGGTCGGCTATATAGGGTGCGTCTGTAGACACATACAACATCTTTTTGGAAAGTATTGACACAATTATGGCATAATTATACAACTTAAAAAACACAATTGTTTTAAAGGCCTTTGTATAAAACACTGTTTTAAACATGTTTTAAACAAAGTGTGATAAACAAGCATTTGTTTTAAATGCTACCCTAGCGGGATGGCTCTTAGGGCGTTCGTACAATATGGGCAAACTGACTGAAATAATGTCAAATTATCTTTAATATCCCAAATATCCATATACATTGTTCGCTTTGTTTGGACTACCAGGCTATGTGCATAGTCTTTTCTCTCTAAAGATGTCCATGAGTTTTTGATCCGAAAGGGTGTTGCGACCAGTCGTACCACTCCTTATCACCTTACGGGTAACAGTCAGTGTGAGCGGGCTAATCAGACGATATGGAGGTCAATTAAACTCTTACTCGAATCTCACAAATTGCCGGAGAGCGCGTGGGAAGTGGTGTTAGCAGACGCCTTGCACTCTATACGGTCATTATTATGTACTGCCACCTACTCTATACGGTCATTATTATGTACTGCCACCTGAGTCACTCCGCATGAACGTTTCTTTTCATTTTGCCGTCGATCGATGTACGGTCAATCTATTCCAGATCCAGCAAAGATGCGCTCCTGAGAAAATTTGTCCGAAATAAAAGAGATCCTCTCTGCGAATATGTCGAGCTCATTGAAGTAAATCCAAAGTATTCTCTTTTAAAGCGCCGAGACGGTCGTGAAACTACGGTATCTGTGAAAGACCGTGCTCCGTGTCCTCCTCGTGAACGAACAGCAACCTTGCGCCCAAAGTCCGGAACTGAGGAAGATATGGAGATTCCGGAGCGTTAGCCTGAACAAGTGGTTGAAGAATCTATGCAGTAAGTTGAGAAAGAACGCACGAGCACCGATTCTCAAGTAGATCGCTCAGATGACGTCGATGGCAGTCCGATGCCTGATATATCTCTACGTCGATCCACTCGCATCCGTTGGCCTCCTGATAGATACGGAGATTGGGCCAAATCGTGCGGTCGTTTTGTTGTTTGTAGCTTTAAAATTTGTCATTTGTAACGATTTATTTATAGTGAAGTCTTATTTTTAAGGAGGGGTGATTGTCATGATTATTGTTTCTTTGTGTTCTCATCATTTGTGTTGATTACCCACATCTGACCCTACCTATATATAGGGTGTTTTTGTGTATCGCGTTTAGTTGCTTGAGTCTTCATAATAAAAAACAAACTGGCGTTGAGTTCGACAAGATAGCGTAATGGTGAAGCGTCCGGCTTCTTGATCGGTAGGTCGTGGGTTCGATCCCCGGTCGGGTCAGACCAAAGACCTGATTAGTAACACTGGTATCCTTGACTTCCCTGCTTGGCGCTCATGCATTACTGGGATAGCATGGAGGGGGTGGTGTATGACTTATAAAGCCGTAGAGGCTATATCTGTGCTTCCTTGTCGAGCGGCATATGCACATCATGCACTCATGGTATGCATATGCACAGATCGTGCGTATGTGTATCATAAGTCGGTGTATATGCCGCAAAAACATCCAGGACAAAAATAAACTACGTCCTTTCCTTTCGTAGTACGTTTTCAGTACACATCACGAATAAATTGACCGCAAACGATATACGAACACATATTATATTGTCGTAGTAGCTGTAGATTAATCTAATAGAAGCGTATCTCTATTTCTTAGACTGCTCAGTGCATACGTGGCGCAGTGCTCACCTTTACCAACCCTCTTGTATGATTTGAACGAATATAGTTCATGTGTTTATATTCTCATTAATGTGTAGATTGGTGTTTGTACCAACTTCTCGGGGCTTGCTATTCGATCCTCTATTTTGGCTAATAATAGCAGATTGTGGCATGTAGCTATGTAGTTACTCACGTATTTTATTAGCAGTTCTAGGTGTGCGCACGCGATACAGCGCCTTTTTTGCTTGTATATTTAACTTTATATTAGTTATTTTATTCAAGATAAATGGTCAATTAATCTGTGGTTCACACAGCTAGCAAAATGCAATAACTTTCAATCATCACTCATGCTTCGGAAATTCAATTTGACTTGAATTGTGACTTGACTCTTGACTTGACTCGAGACTGGACTTGACTTGAGTCACCTCCAAAAAACGAGTGACTTGACTTGACTCGAGTCACTTTCGAAAATCGATAGACGTGACTTGATTCGAGTCAAATGTGAAATGACTCGAGATGAGTCGTGACTTGATCCCAACACTGGTTTTCAGAACATTAAAACGCACAGAGACTTTTTTCGGAATCGGGACGTGTACAGATAGGCTCGATGCGTTAGATGTGCTCACAATTCTCAATGCTGTCATTCTGGGTATTCCAGATTTCAGTGAACTCGTCGTTGAACATTTTGCAACTATGAAATCACGCCGCGGGCAATAGGCCTACTGATACAAACGTTAAAATTTGCAGGTATGAACTACTGCACCTCAAATTTTCTTCCGAATAATTTGAAATACGTAAGCCTAGTTAACCATGCCTAATGTCTATGCCCCATACAAACTGTGTGTGACCACCACGAAGTCACATTTTCACGTCGGAATACACTATTGTGACGTCACTTAGACAACAAAAATCGGGTGAACCCCTTTCCCCACCACCCGATAATGTCACGAGCCGCCACTGAGTAACTGTGTAGTATCATTCTATAATTATTAGCCAAATAGAGAATAGAATACGGAGCCTCAGAAAGTAGAGACGAATTGAGCAGATAGAGCGCGTTCAAGTTGAATACACTTTTTGAATACCCTATTTTAAATATATAAACGGTAGTTTTCGAAATTTCAAAGAATCGGTGGTGGCACATGCAGTGGTGTGCTGCGACCCGCTGTTTGGGAATCACTGACGTACGCTAACGAAAGTCACCAGGTCAAACGATGTGGCGTAATCAACCGCGGCGAATGGCAAAGCAGATCCTGAAATTACTTAGGCACATTAGTTTGTTGAATCATGCCGACCATCCTCTGGAATTGACTCCTCGAATACGTGAGTCTCGACAAAACCAGCATCAGATTTATCGCCACTGCCATAGACGGTGAAAGCGAATAGAAAAATGTTTATAATCTACATTGACAATTTATTGCCCAAGCCACTTGTTAAATATAGCTGTAATTCGTACCCGGTTCTACAGACACATAGCCATAAGGCAGGTTACCTAGAAAATCATCTTCATGACCGCATCAACTAGTAACAAAAAGTCAACAGTAAAACTTCATCCGCGTTCCCTCAACTTAGTAGAAAGCTTAGGTCAAGTCCAAGAACATTACTTGTGTGTTTCGGAAAATACGACGCCCAACATCAGTGGTTCTAAAACATTTTAGACCGCGACCCAAGTCGGAGTTTTAGTGGCATCTCGCGACCCAAGCCTCACACATCAAAATATTGCATTTTTAATATTAAAATATGCTACGTTTTACCGGCATAAATGACAGTAACAGCAGTACAACAGTTGTATGCAACGCAGCTCTATGAAACATTTTTGGGACAGCATTATTTTCTTCTGCGGGTCGCATTTGCACTGCATTGTACTACTGTCTCCTTATATTGCAAGAACGGAACTTTTCGATCCCTTTTCGACGACCGCACATGTCAACATCACAAGATTTGGACGATCATTTTGGCATAATTTTTTATAGGCACCTCGCTTTGCATAGCCGTATGTTGGCCAAGACTTCATGTCTTCATGTATCCTGGCGCGGAAGGGGTTGGCCTCGAAATATCTGTTTCTCAAAATCCCGTAACCGCTCGCTACACATTCGTACACTACAGCATCACAGCGGTCACTGACTGTATTTTCCGGAGAAGATGGTGTTTTCTAGAGAAACCAATGTCGAATATATCTTATTATGAATTCAAAACAATTGTGTAATGCAAAGGTCGACACATTTTTATGATCAAGGAATATTATAGTAACGACTTTTCTGCACGTTTCAATTATTAGCTATAAGTAGGCTACCCAACACATGGACTTATGTACACTGTACAGATTATCCACGGAAAATCTCGTGAATAAATTTTACGTTGCAAGTAATTCTACAAATACTACATACATATTAAAAAATCTATTTGGTGCCGTCACTACCCTAAATTTTACCCTTCGCGATTCCTGTTTTGGTCGCAACCCATTGTTTAATGAAACACCGATCTTGCTCAAATACACTAAATCAGTAATTTGAGTCATAAAACAATCTACTGTGGAAGAAATATCGAGCATCAAGACGAAATTCCTGGTTTAACTATTGTTTTCGTCGAGCTTTAAAACTTTGCGCGACTCTATACGATTACATAATTAAAAGATGCACATTGCATGATAAAAAATTTCATAAAATTGATCTAGTGTCAACTGCATCAATCGAACGCGAAATTGTCAGCTCTAGTTCGGAAATATAACGGACATTCTCCCGGTAACATTTCCTTTTTGGATCATGATGACTCTTGTAGGAAATTAGCGTTTATTCATCTTCTGCCGTCTCTCATTCTCTCTGAAAAATATATACCGATTATATTATTAACGAAATGTATCTATTTATCAAACACTTCTACAAATAATATCGACCGTGAGTTAGAAATGGAGCCTGTGCGTATAGCTACGTAACTACACTGTAGCAAATAGAAATATACTCTATGTAGGTGAACTGTGCTCATAGCCGTATGAATTGTAGCGATTTCAGACCCTGGTGTGCCTCTGTCTATATTGGATTTATGAGATGTGAAATATGGAAATGTGGCAATACGATTGTCGGACTCTTTTTTAGCAGGTTCCAGATGCCTCGAAAACGGATTTATCATGAGGTGCCAGGTTGAACGGAAGTTCCAATCGCTTGAGTCGGGATAAATTAGCTGTACAGCTACGTTCCAATCTCAGTCAAGCAGGGTTTTTAGTTCGAATATAACGATCGATAAAGGTAATCACGTCCAACTCTCAAAACAAACTTTTAATAGCCGGTCCTAACATTTGGAATAGCATAGCCGTTACTATTCGCGAATGAAGCTTAAACGGTTTTTAACAATCACTGATAGACTATCTGCTGGAAACTTCTAATCAATCTATTGGTCTGTGATTGATGTGCACTGTTGTTGTTGCTTAGGGATGGTGCGAATCCCTGAAAGGTTCAGCTTCGTGTGAACGCGAACCTTATTGAAAGGTTCTGTGTGAACGCGAACGTGAACCTATGACGTCACACGGCGTCATATCGCTAATTCCAACCCTACATTTCAGTACCTAGCGACGACTCAGGCCAGATTATGCCACAATTCTGGAGTATATGCTGACTTTTGTATCAACCGGAGCAAGAAAATACAATAATAATTCCATTAACTCAAGCTGTCGCTTTGCCGACAATTTCGGCGAGGAATTGAAAGGAAATATAAGCTTGCGCCTTGACGGTTTAGGCCGGACAACTTATTCTGCAATTGACTATTGCTACGTTGATCTTGAGCAGAGTGTAAGACGGGTTTCTATACTTGCTACCGATATTACCCCATAAACAAGTTAGCCAACACTCCAATCGCACGGATTTGGTTTTTATGATACAATAAACATATCAAATAAGGATGGATCCCGTACGCTTGCTACATTTTTTTTACATTAGACAACGATGTTCTTGATACTGTGTGATAGCGGGTCAAGCTCACAGCAGACAGTCGCTAAATATTTACAAACGGAAAGTTGAATATTTCGAGCAGACTTTTGTGACCAAGCAAGTACGATTTTTGAGATTGTCAAAGTTCATGCTCGTTTACTGTTCATTTACTGTTTATTGTTGATTTTTTATGCTGCCAGCCCCATTCATAGAGTTATTCGAAATTGAAATTCAGAGAATTTCAACCGAAGATGTTATAATGACGTGGAAATTGTAATAAATGAAAAAGTTTTACAGTGCAGAACCTCCTAAGGTTCGTTTGTGAACGTGAACTTCTAAATTTCTGAGGTTCACAAACAGAACGCGAACGTGAACCTCACGTTCACACCGGCCCCATTGTTGCTGCTCGAGCATAGCTCTCTTACGTGTAGGTCAGTGGTTCCCAAACGGTGGGGAATTCCCCACTGGTGGGGAATTCAATGGTTTCTGGTAGACGCATTTGGTCAGAATTATATAGAGGACAGGCTATATATTCACGGAGACACATCATGCGCAATTACCGTTACCAGTTAACTGCTCTGGAATGTATGTATCGAAAATTATATTGCGTGTTGTTCACAAAACCTCATTTTCAACTCTGGATGGTCAATTATGGCGTCACAAACACATCCAGCACGACTAGTTTGATGTGAAATAACGCTTTCGTGAAATTTTGAGCGCTACTGGTATCGGTTCACAATACGTTTTATGTTGCAGTTATAGGCGATTATCTTGCGTGCTGGTGTGATTGTGTGTCTTAAGTAGTCAAACCAGCAAATAGCTGCTCTGTGATGACAAAAGTGCTGGGTAATGGGGAACAGGACCGTAACTGCCGCACCCCAAACCCCCCGCGATTTAATATTGCCGAATATCTGATCACTGGGTACCCTTCCCCCACGAAAATACGTAGAATTTATAGAAATGGAGACTTAGGCGTCGGCCATCACTGCGCCACGACGCACCAAGCCATATGAAGTTATAGGCCATGTAACATGCAACTCCGAGAAGTGTGCCAGAACGATCTGCAGCGAGAAGACCTTGGCCGTGAAGGAATGCCCTTGCGGTGACCCAAAACTTCGTTATATATACAATATACATATATGTTTAATTGGCTAAATGGCTGGCGCCGAGTTCCTGTCCAGGCGATTTGAACCCCACAGGACAAAAGCCATCCCGCAGGGAAAAATTATTTGCCTGTAAAGCAATACCAATTCGAAACCGTGTGTACCTTTTAATTTTGGCGATTTCCATATCTTTTGACATAGCAGACATATGAGGTCACAAAATAGCATAATGTAACGAAGTCAATATATCAGCGGGTGCGCCAGAAGCTGTTCAACTCTTATTTAGGGGTCATACCTTTTCCAACACACCTCACTCAGATCTACCGGCTAATCTGATTACGTGAGCAGAGAGGGGCTAAAAAATTGATAGCAAAATATATGCAATTCATATTGGCCGATTCAATCACGAATTGTGTAAATTTTTCGCGCTACGTGCGTTTAGTCGAAATAAAGCGACGCACCAAACAGTGGACCCAATGTAGCTGATAAGTTGCAGGGAAAAAGCCTACAGGCTCTGCGGGACTAAGGGGGTTCTGGAGGCCCAAGACCAACGTTTTGTTGGCGGGGCTGAAAAGTGATGTTGCGGTCCTGGTGGGGAATGAAGGCTCGAAATAAATCTTAAGTGGGGAATGAAGACAAAAACGTTGGGAACCACTGGTGTAGGTCGTGTGCTGATACGGATCTCTTTCATTTTTGTGTTTTTCAAATCTACCATTGTGTTCGTTCTGTCTCGTCTCTGGTGCTGTTAGATATAATTTGTATGCTCTCTAGGGAAGGGATTGACTAGCTGACCACCCGGCCGTATCGTGCCTTCCCTGTCCATACCGATTATTTGAATGTTTCAAATTTTCCTGGTGAGACAAATCTAATTAATGATCTATCTATCACTATCTATCCAGTGTGGCTAAGTCCGTTTCGTGGTTATTACCGTTAGGCAACTCAATTTATTAAACCAATCATATATTGACCAATTCTATTGTACGCGTCAAAAAATGTATTCGACCAATAATTTTATTACAAAGACTTGTTCCGAAGGCATACGATGAAAACCAAAGGTAAAGATCGCGAGTTAACGTTTTACTATTGATATACTGGTCTGTCTGAAATTCGATCGGGATATTTGTATCCGGCAAGCAACCGAAACAAAGTTGGAAGTGCTTGTTTGATTCTCGTACCGAGGCAAGTTGGATGCTATACCGTTCAAAATTTTACATAATATCGAGAGTATAAGTTTGTTGAATGAAATAGGAATTAGTTCTTATGACGTTGCGTTGTCTGATACACGGTTTGTAATAGTAACGCTCAAGCCATCTAAAACACAGCATTGGATGCTACTACATTCGGATGTCACATCACATGTCACGCCCCGTCTTCGACTGATAATCTCGCATGACCAATCAGAAGTCCCCTCGGCCCACAATCCGATGTAGAGCAATATATTAATTCAGGACATGCAATTATTGAGAATAAACGTGATTGTAACCAGGGTTTTGGATCCAGAGCCGGAGCTAGGAGCCGGAGCCCCGGAGCCGTGCATTTTCCGCGGAGCCGGAGCTGGAGCCGGCGCTCTACATAAAATTCAAGTGGAGTCGGATCCGGGGCTGGAACCGGTTGCTTGAAAAGTAGCTCCGGCTCCGATGCGTATCATAAGATGCTATGCTACCACTAATGGCTGAATTCACATGATTTTACAGTAATCGTTCACAAAATTAGGAATTGTTGCCTCGTATTCACCAACTTTTCCAGCTAACCATGTTCAATCGCTAAACCTGGCAGGCCGGACATGTGGCGCTTACTCCTTAATTACTGTATTATGGGTATTCGTAATACCCGCAATTTCGTCATCTGCGCAACACCTATGACCAATTGTGTGGTTGGAAAAATATTGATCACCATGCATGTCACAAAACGAGATTGATGCTTATATGAACTACAGCAATTTTGACAAATAAATAATGAGGCGAATATATAATCGATGCCAGACGATAAAAACGTGACCTTGTTGAACAGTGCGTATGTTGATTTGGAGGCGCCCATGCCGCCCGCCGAGAAGCACCGTCTCTTTCCTGAATTGGAAAAGCAAATCCATATTCTTTGTTGATAGAATTTTAATCGCAGCGCGAAATAGGATAGTGTGTGATTGTGTATGCCTACGAATTGTAATTCATTACAACGCATAGTCGTTTACTTCAGGAACGATTTGCCAACGTATATAGGGAAATGCATCGAAGCAACCCATAACGCCGTTATAGTCCACATACAATTGTCGCGATGCTAGCAAGCCAATACGATGTGCGGAATCCCTTACCCCTGGTGTTGGATATAAGAGGGCCATTAGGGATTGGATTCGCGTTTTCCAGTTTGTAATCATCAATTTTGTGTATTTATTCTTGTCTACTTGATACACTCGTATTCTTGAATTGTCGCGCAATGCCACTTGTGAGCTTGTTGTTTTATCAGTTACTGACTAGTAGCCTACAGTGCACGGCGTCGAATTAAGCTGTCAAATATTGATGCAACACCGTATGCTCAGTGGCACAAATTCTGAGTTTATTCGATTCGCTGGAAGGGGAACCATCTATATTTCACTAAACTTGATGAACTAGCGCACCAATATCGAAGTTCAAACCATTGAGTATTTGGTAGAAAGTGGATAAGGTCCCGACATGCACTCATTTCTGCAATTACAATTGAACAAATCGTACCATGTCAAGATTAAATTAGACTGCATGGATTGATATTAACGAGCGCAGTGCCGGTATTAAAGCGTCAAGTCATTGTTTTACTATTGTGCAATATATACAATGTACACTGTACAGCAGTGGTTCTCAACCGGGGTCCACTTCAATTCAGAATATCCCGAGGCAGTTTCGCTTCAATACTATTAAAACTCCGAAGCTCACATCAACAGAATGGTCACCTGATATGGAATATCCTACTGTGCAGACTCATTATAATTGCTAAATTGTCAATGGCCTACTGATAGAAACATTTTGATAACCTAATTTGTATTTCTTCGAATTCGGAAGATATCGAGGCAGTTTCGCTTCATTAGTAGTAAAACGCCACAGCTCAGAGAGAGAGAGAGAGAGAGTCTTTATTTTCATCGAACCAAAATACATAACAAACGGCAGTGATGGTGGTACAGAAAATATGCGTGCACAGTATTCGGTATTAGATAGGAATGATCGATAAGACCGTGAAGGTCATCTAGTCTGATCACACCAGCATCAAACAGGTACACTTGGCTCAGAACAGTCTGGCTGTAAAAAAATGTTTAGTTACGAAAGGAAAATAGAAAAAAAATCAAACAATGGTAGCAAATGATCAATGAAGCAATGTCTGGACGAGGTAGGGCAACAGTGTTAAGCCTGGAATAGACGATGCGTAAACGCGTCCGTCTCTTTCTCTCCTTATTTCTCTTCTCAAACGGATGCGTGCGAGAGAGAAGAGGGACGAGGAAAAAATGAGGAGCAGAAAGAGCAAAAGTGTGAGAACCCGCACGCGTTCGCTTTCATGCGTATTTTCCATCCGCTCAGCTGCGTTGGCAGGTCTGTAGTGATCGGACTTCGCACTTTCTGAAGTTGCAGTGATTAATCATGCGATTTTATGCTAATTTCAGTTGCAAAACAAAATGAATAATATAGAAGACGAGAATCTAATTGCCGCTGTGTACAATCACACCAATCCAGACTACTATAACAAGGTAGCTATGAACACAATTTGGCGTGATATTGTTCTGTGATATGGACTTGAAGATATGTAAAGTATGAGGAGTCTTTCCATGCTCGGCATTGTACACATCAACATTCAGAATCCATCGGGGGAAGACATAAAGTCAGCCAGAACACCTAAAAGTTTAGCATTGTTCTTCCTAAGGCTCGAGATTTTAACCACTTTTTTTGAAACGGGGCTTATTTCTAAATCTAAACCAATATACCCTCAATCTCAAACACCAAAGCGACAATAATGTCAGGCTCAATAAACATTTGTGAATATTCCCAACAATCCCAGCTGTGTGCTGTGCAGGTGATGATCATCGATACGTGAAAGTCACGGCTGAGCGCATGTTGTTTACTACCCTTACGATGACGCAATCTCACTATCTCACCATAGTGTCCTATATGGTGTCGACACAAGCAAATCTCACGGTTCAATGAAATTGTATCACGTCACAATTTCCATTTGGCTACAGGCAATTTAACGGTCATTTTTGACCGGCTTGCCGAGCATTAAATTTGATGAATCGGGTATCAATCGAAAGCTGACTCTGCACTGATTACGAAAATATAAATTTTATTTCACTCATGGCCTTGGAACCCCCACAATCAGCCCCAAATTATTCATTGTTAAGTAGATTGGCAGTGTGACGCAACAATGCTGTCTGGCGAAACGAGAGACTAGCTCAAGAGCAAGGATGCGGCCGAGCGGCGAGAGTGGGATCAGCTGACGTCGCGGCAATAGCAATGAGCAATCGCGTCGCAGAGAAACGCTGCGCTGTTGATACTTTTTGGATGCGCTTCGGTACAAGCGAGCACGCCTTATCAGCCTTTCCTTGACTTGTAAGGGTAGACCTGGGTCCACAGAATGTATTAGGGCCCTACCAATTTTCGCGCAATATCCTTCAGCTGATAGAGATATGTAGGCTACGTCTAAATAGTCTACATTGGATATGTCACATTATTATGATATCGATTGCCTTAGCCCGCTAGTTTCGTAGGGCTCCAGAGACGCGTGGCGCTGTTGATACACAACACACACCCGCCTTTCCTTGACTTTTAAGGGTAGAACTGGGTCCACAGAATGTATTTGGGACCTACGAATTTTCCTGCAATATCATTCAACTTATAGAGATCCTTCCGTCTAGGTATAGCTATATACATTAAATATTGTATTAGCCCGCTTGTAGTGTCGGTCCCCAGAGGCAGGTTGCGCTGTTGATGGCGGGTGTCGCTGTCGATACTTCCTATAGCCGCACACATTACGAGCCTTTCGTTTACCTGTAATAATAGTGGTACACAGAATGCATTAGGGCCTTATGAACCTTCACGCATTCTTCTGCAACTTATAGATCTTTCCGTCTATGCAGCTATAAACAATAAATATGTCAGTGTCAGATCATGAGGTCGACTGGCTTAGTCCGGAAATAATACAGGATTTACTGGCGATTAATGACGAGGATGAGGCACCGAGAGTATCTTCCCGGCTATCAGTCGGGCCTACAGCAACGGTAACCAACGCAGATGTTGCGAATCCGCTGATTGCTTTAGGAATAAATGACATAACCTTCACTCCGTATGGGCACCAAACTGTAAAGAATTGGATGATGGATTTCGAGAAATCCCGCAACAAAGACAGGCTGGCCAATGGCCATGCAGCAGGGCAAACACTGCGGCTGAGTTTTTTTTATCAAGAGTCTGGAAGAGCAGATGATGCTTCGCATTTATTGCTGAAAATTATAAAACAAATAATGTATAAAGAACAAGACACGTCGGAAAAATGGAAAGGTGGGGAGATAACATCATATGAGTGCGACGTACTAGAATACCTTGGCGGATACGCAATAAAAAAAGCGATTTCAAAATTCAGTGTAATAAAAATTCATTCTACTAAACCGAAAGATGGCAGCTTTATTACGCTAATGGAAAAGAAATCCGGATCTCTCCATTGTCCTTCATAGGATCTGCTCAGTTTAATGCAAAAATTTATCACTTGCTCAGCATTGAATTCAGCCGTCGGCCGGACAGCATCGATACCCGTGGCTTTATTGAATCACTGATGACTAATTCTTATTATCAGTCCTTTATTCGGAAGATTGAACAGACGATGCTGTCAGAATCAGATCCCGAGTTGATGGAAAGAGTACTGACTCATAGCCTACATATCTCTATCAGCTGAAGGATATTGCGCGAAAATTGGTAGGGCCCTAATACATTCTGTGGACCCAGGTCTACCCTTACAAGTCAAGGAAAGGCTGATAAGGCAGGCGTGCTCGCTTGTACCGAAGCGCATAGAAAAAGTATCAACAGCGCAGCGTTTCTCTGCGACGCGATTGCTCATTGCTATTGCCGCGACGCCAGCTGATCCCACTCTGGCCGCTCGGCCGCATCCTTGCTCTTGAGCTAGTCTCTCGTTTCGCCAGACAGCATTGTTGCGTCACATTGCCAATCTACTTAACAATCAATAATTTGGGGCTGATTGTGGGGGTTCCAGGGCCATGAGTGGAATAAAATTTATATTTTCGTAATCAGTGCAGAGTTAGCTTTCGATTGATACCCGATTCATCAAATTTAATGCTCGGCAAGCCGGTCAAAAATGACCGTTAAATTGCCTGTAGCCAAATGGAAATCGTGACGTGATACAATTTCATTGAACCGTGAGATTTGCTTGTGTCGACACCATATAGGACACTATGATCTCACCAATCCCACTAAACGCATGCGCTCCGTACGGATCGTCTATTCCAGGCTTTAGTGTAACGACAAGAGGTGATCAAGTAGGGCTTTTTTGAATCTATTATAAGGCAATTCACGGATATGTGATGGTAATGCATTCCAGATGATAGGTCCCGAGTAGTCGATAGATCTCTTAGTTAGGTTGCTATTGGGTTGGGGTAAGTAGACGTTTCCTTTAGACGAAGATCTCGTGTAATGGGAATGGACATGTTTAGCAGGTATGAAAAAGTCATCAAACACAGGAGGGAGACTATTGGAAAAATATTTGTGAACAACTTTTGATACTTCGAAGCGATACAGTTCATCAACTCGCAAAATTCGATGCTTACGGTAGTAAGGCGATAAATTGGTACGTAAAGGTACAGATGAGATCAGCCGTATCGCACGGTTTTGCAGGGTTCGAATTCTGCACAAAAATGTTGTACATGCATTTCCCCATACTACGATTCCATATTGCAGATGCGAGTGGAAAAGAGAGAAGTAGATGGTTCGTAGTACTGATCTGGAAACCAAAGATTGGAGACGGGTCATTATTCCCACACACCGAGCTAGTTTTGATATTGTGCATTCAATATGCTGCTTCCAAGACAATTTGGAATCAATGGTGACGCCGAGATATTTTGCTGAGCCACATATTGAGATTTGTTTATGATTGATGTTCACAGTGAAATTATGACTGGCATTATTTAAAACGAGCATCTCGGTCTTATCTGCATTCAAACTTAATTTGTTTGCTTGCAGCCATCTCGACACTTTTGGGAGTTCCCTATTCACAGATGCATGCACATCATCGACAGTGTTGGAGGTTATGAAGAGGTGAGTATCATCAGCAAATAGCGTTGTGCGGAATAAAGATGCATTAACAATGTCGTTAATATAAATGAGGAAAAAAGTCGGTCCAAGGACTGAGCCTTGTGGGACTCCACAAGTTATATCTCTGGTAGTCGTTCTTAATGTCCCCAGTTTAACAAATTGTTTGCGGTTTGCCAGGTAGCTTTCAAGTAGAGTTGCTGCAATACCCCTGATTCCATAGTGTTCTAGCTTGTATCTTAAGATTCTGTGGTTAACTGTGTCGAAAGCTTTGCGGAGATCGATAAAAATGCTGCAGCCACTTTCTTTTTGCTTGATGGTTTTGTAATAGTCCGTTACAATTGATAGTATTGCATGGTTGGTGTTGTGGTTGGATCTGAATCCATGCTGGGTCGGAGACAGTACTGCATTCAATTCAAAAAAGTTCTTAAGTCGGCAGTCAATCAGTTTCTCAAAAACCGTGGCAAGATTTGGCAAAACAGATATTGGTCGGTAGTTAGAAATTAGCTTTTTACAGCCTTTCTTAAACACTGGCATTACTCTGGCAGTTTTCAGTGCATCTGGGAAAATGCCTAGACGTATCGACTCATTGAAGAAAATGCATATAACATCACCAATAATATCAAAGACTAGCTTCAGAAAGTGAGTTGGGATGAGATCGGGTCCTACTGCTTTGTTACTTTTCATTTCAGATAATACGATCGCAACTTCTCCTTCACTTGTCGGCTCAAGAAAAATGGATTTCTGAGGGCCAGGACTCAAGTACGAGAGAAAGTCATCGGAGGAGTTTGGTATTGAAGCTGCAAGATCCGGACCAATGTTGCAAAAATACTGATTGAACTTTTCTGCTACTGCAAGCTGGTCTTTGATGATGCTGCCATTCTCGAGTAGCTCGATGTCATCAGTACTCTTGGGAGCATTACCTTTAGTTAGGTTGATAATTTATCCAATGGTTTTCCATGCGTTCTTGGGATCTTTGGAGCACTCTTCGAATCTTTTTTGGAAGTATGCTTTTTTGGCATTTTCTTTCATATGCGTCACTTGGTTTGCATATTTTTTGTACACTTTTTTGCCTTCGATGGTGCCTTGCAGATAGTAGTGCTTATGCATCCAATCCCTTGTTTTCATCGCAACTAGTATGTCATGACCAATCCAGGGTTTCGATTTCAAGCGCCTTGCATTGCGGTTGACTTTCCTAATTGGGAAAGATGTGTCGAGGGCTGCCCGCAGTTCCTCAATAAATTTTTCAAAATGGCACTTGTAGTTGTCAGTTGTGAGTGGAGGAATTTTGTAGTTGTTGAAGGTATTGCTGACAATTTCAATATACTCCTCTATACCGCGTGGGTTTAAGGGCGTTCGAGATTCAAATTCTTTAGCACAATGTGGCAGGGCCAATTTCATGTGGCAGATGATGGGATAGTGATCAGTCATACTGTGTTGGAGCACAAAAGGGGACAGGTGATATTGATGAGTGTTGCAGTAGAAGTGATCTAGTAGAGTTTTGGATTGATCAGTTATTCTTGTGGGTTCAGTAATTATCTGAGCTATTCCATAAGAATCAAGCATTTCACGGTACCTTGTGTTAAAGTTGGTGGTCTTCAGCAAATCAATATTTATGTCTCCCATAATAAATATTTGTTCGTTAGCTGCCGTTAGCGTGTCCAGAATATTTGAGAATTCGTCAAGAAAAGTCTCTTGCTTTGTTCCTGGGTGTTTGTAGATGACTGCCACTGTGAGAGCTTTTTGTACATGTACTCTGACAAATATATATTCTACGCCTTCGGTTTCAAATTTTACGTCAGGCATCATGTCATATCTCAGACCTTCGTTGATGTATAGTCCAACACCTCCAGCGTTCGTTTTAGATGGCGAGTGTAAAAAGTTGAAACCTGTCAGGTTAACATTAGTCGTTGGATGTTCTTTCAACTTGGTCTCAGAAATTCCGATGATGGTTGGTGAGCAATTGAACATTTCAAACAGGGGGGGAATTTCATCTAGATGAGCTTGGAGGGATCTTGTGTTTAAGTGTGCAAGTAAAATTCCTTGAGATGATGGGATATCACTACTATTCGTTGAATTGATAGATCTGCAGTTGCTCACGTTGAAAAAGTTTTGAGCCATTTTTTAGTGTGGGTTGCGTTTGCAGTGAGAGAGCAGTATAGCAGTTTCTATTTGAGTTTATCGAGGTCATCCTTTGACTCAATGTGGATTCTGGGTGCACCATCATTCTTTTTCATGTAGATATTTCCATTTGCAGTCCAGAGGTATTTGAAGCTTTTTTTTTGTTTCGCAGCTCGCGCTTCAAAGAAAACATCTCTTCTGTAATTTGTTAAATTTTCGTTTAGGAAGAGTTGTTTCATTCCTTCTACACCAAAGTCCTTGATATCCCTTTTGGCCTTTTTCACTTTGAGAAATTCTTTTTTTGGTTGCTCTGAAGAGAATTTGGCTATAACAGGTCCTGTTTTGTCCTTATTTCTGAAGCGCACTCTATAACACTGCACAATCTGTGGCGCAGTAATCTCAGCTTTCAAGGCATTAGCTATTTTCATGATAGTTTCAGGCAGATTTTCTTTTTCGGAGTGGGGAACACCATGAAATTCCAGGTTGTTGTTTCGAGATTGCTGCTCCAGGTTGTCGTTGGTGCGTTCTAGGTCAGATATTTTTTTGTTCAGGAATCTCATAGTTGACTCAAATTTGTCGTGTTCGTTGAGCATGGATTCTTGTGAGGCGAGTTCTAGATTTTTTTTGGTGTCCTCAAATTCTGCATTCATGAATTCCATACCAGTCTTGCAAGATTCTATCTCTTCTCGCAGTTCTTCTACGGCAGAACCAGATTTTTTGATATCTTCAGCTGTAGTCTGCAGTTCTGAGATGATGTTGCGCAGTTCCTTGTTTTCTTCCTTTAACACTTTGACTTCAGCGAGCGTATTATCCAGTTTACTCTCCATCTTTTTCAGTCTCAGCAAGATGACATCTTCGTTTGTTCCGGGCTTTGTCATTTTGTTTCTTGGATGGGTATATAGCCTAGATTTTAGCCTATATTACTTTAAATCTTAATACAACCAAATACTCCAATCAACAGATTGGACATCTGAGATGAAATTACTTACTGTGCAGGCTCATCTTAATTGCTAAATTGTCAATAGTCTACTGATACTAACATTTTGCTGTTTAGAGATGTTCGGTGGGGGATTGTGGAAAAAAAGTTGGATGAGTAAGGTGAATCGCGGTGACTTCGAAACATTTAGAGAAATCAATTTTCTCCTGTGATATAGGCATACATAATCATGTTTGCCATAATAACACCAAGATTAGCTGCTAGATAGAAATGTCCAGGCTTGGCGTTATATGTTCATTATAAAACAAATTGTCAATTTTGGTGGCATATTTGTTGCAATTATACCCACATGTGTCGACGGAAGTGTTACGCGTTATTGTTACATTCACCACCACATATATTTGTGGAAATGGATTTTCGGCACTGGTTCATATCTAATCGAAGGAGCGAATTTTCAAGACAAGACCACGTATTTCAAAAAATGCAGTTGCATAAATCGCTTTGAAATAAAAAGAAGTCAACTCAATTTCTACATGAATATTATGATCTTACTTTCAAGAAAAGTCATTTTGCTGCTGTTTCTCACTAAGCCTAAAGTTATCATTTGCACAAGAAAGATGACGATTGCACGATAACAGAGCTAAATTTGAACTGAAACTTCGTGGGGGTCCTCGGCTTCCGTGACGATCCGAAAGGGGTCCGCGAAGACAAAAAGGTTGAGAAACACTGCTGTACCGCAGTGATTCCCAAGTCTTTTTTGGTGTTGGAGCCGGCCGCATTTCAAATTTCAGAGTACGTTTGGAGCCGCACGAATACACTCATTAACAAAAATTATAATGCATGAATGCACGTACCAACGAATAGCAACAATAACACGAAAAAGTACACAAATCCATTTAATGTCCAACTTCGCTTTGGCTTTGAGCGTCAGGAAGTATGCAAAGCGATGCGTAATTGCGGGGAATGCAGTACGCAATAGCTGCTTGAGGTGGTCATCGGTCAATCGATTGCGATATTGATTTTTGATTTGGATCATTTTGCCAAAACATGCTTCACATAGGTAAGTTGATCACAATGGAGAATCGTTTATTTGGGCATTAGTTATCAAGTTGGGATACTTTCTCTCTGGAACTTGACTCCAAAATTCAAGTAAGTCTTCATATTTCAATAATTGCTTGAGCTCGATATCTGACTGCATGTCTAGCAACTCAAGTTGAAAATTACTAGGGGCAGTAGCCTCATTACCTGCAATAGGATTTCAAAACATTTTCATTATGGGCAAAAAGCATTCATTCCGCCAATGCGGCGGTCGAACTCATCAATAAAGTTGCTGATAAGCCTATTATATGCATCAAATGATCCATTGGTGTGATGGTCAGATACTGTTGGAAAATGTGTTCTAACACCACCTGCACTCAAGTTTGGTGGTGAGCAGACTTAAATTTGAGTGACGATGCACGCATTTAAGTGTGAGAATATTTTGGGCGCGAGTTGAGTAACGAAATAGTTGTGGAGTAGAGAATCGTTACTCGACAGCAGACGAATTGGTCTCCACCCTTAATTATAAATTCCAGACTCCAAGCCAAGCAAGGGTAATTTTTAAATGTGAATTTGTTTTTGTCATGATTTGATTTAATATTTTGTGGGATTATAAAACGTAACGCCGCAGCAAGGCTAGCTGGGAGCCGCGGTTGGGAATCACTGCTGTACAGTGTACATAACTATGACATGGAGTAGAGTGCGTTCTCGTGTGGCTATGACGGTATCGACAGGGGACATGAGGTGATTTTCACGTTACGGGACTTTGCACAACCACATAAAATAACAGTTCCTTGCTACGGCTACAATCCAACCATTCGATTATTGCCGGAGCCGTAGCTGGAGCCGTAGCCGGAGCCGTAGCAGTAGTATCAATGATCTGCGGAGCTGGAGCAGCAGCTAATTTATTATAGAAGAGAGCTCCAGAGCTGGAGCTGGAGCAGCTTAAAATTTACCACTGCTATAAAGCCCTGAATGTAACACATCGTACAGCAGCGAGCGAAATGGGTTGAAACGATGTGCTTGCTGGCAGACTTTGTTGACAGTTTCCATTTCGCTTTGAGAATGGAAATCGGCGCGTAGTTTACTAGGACCGGGCGGGGCAGAGTGATTACACACTGTAAAAAATAAAGGTGTATTTTGGGGGTGGAACAAGGGTGGAAGTATTGTTTCCACTTATGGTCAAAGGAGGGCGAATATAATACACATTCCAAAAGGTGATATACTTTTCTCCACCCCTATTTGAGCGTGGATGATGAATCCACCTATACGCGTAAGGTGCTTATACGGGATTGATGTCGCGAAATTGAATGCATGTACGCAAGGTGGCTGGTTAAACAAACATATGAAGGCCGAAAAGACAGTGATATGTGATTGTGTGACAGTCATATGTGATTGATATGTGACCCTCATATCGATACACAGAGACAGCGAGATATTACCATGCAAATCAAGCACATATTCATGGAATGAAATGAAATGTTCATCGTTCTCTCTCTCTTCATTGCACGGGGCAGATATTTGTTCAATTTAAAAGTGTTGGAATATACAATTATTCAATCGTCCTTTGATCGTCCGTAGTTCGACCGTTACCGTATATAGTTCGAAGTTTGTTGTTATCATTGTAACGGTGCGACTTACACGGTGTGTGATTTTGACTGTTGCGGCATAGGAATACAGACACTGAAAGAAATCGTCAGACTGATGCCTGCTTCTGATTGGTTGTTGAATTACTAAAAAGTTCGGGTGGTAAAAAAATGGCACCGACAACACAGATGTTGTAGTAAGACGAGCGAATTTTTGTGAGTCCGTCGAGTATCCGAGAGGGAGATAGTTGGCTTTGGATTTGGATTGGCTTTGTCCTGCATGCATTATAAAGGCGGTTTCGTGTTGGACATACTTTCCCAGCCTGTCAAGTGTTTAGCTGTAAAATTGGATCGTGCAATCAGATTGCCACGACATTCATCGACATCTTTGAAACGAGCTGTATAATTAATCATGCAGCTCAATGTTTCATGGCCAAGAAACGATCTGATTCTTGTTATACCCATAACAGTGCTGAATACCGTACCAACTGATATTGGTTCAGACCGCTAACGCAACCACAAATCTCTGTGTTGCCGATCCTTACTGATTTACCGCCCGATTCATCTGTTTCTGTCCAATTGGATAACATTGGTGGTGGGTCAAAAATAATTGTTTGATCAAAGTCACAGCAGTTATGTTCCACTGTGTGATACAGACTTGGATAACTAGATAATTCTAGTTGTCTAATTTCACCAAATTAGAGGGAAATGCCAGTAATCTAATTATAATTTATTCGTGAAATATTTCCATGCTCTAATTCTAGTTCTAATCTAATTTAGAGAAAGGTGTGTAGCTCCAATTCCAGTTCTAATCTAATTTGGAAAAATCTGTGCAGCTCTAACTCTAATTCTAATCTAATATGGAAAAACTTTTGTAGCTCTAATTCTAGTTCTTAACTAATTTGGAAAAAGCTGTGTAGCTATAATTATAATTCTAATCTAATTTGGAAAAACTTGTGTAGCTTCAATTCTAGTTCTAATCTAATTTGGAAAAAGCTGCGTAGCTCTAATTCTAATCTAATTTGAATAAAAAACTGTAGCTCTAATTCTAGTTCTACTCTTATTTGGAAAAAGCTGTCTAGCTCTAACTTTTATCTAATTTGAATAAAAAACTGTGTAGCTATAATTCCAGTTCTAATCTAATTTGGAAAAAGCTGTCTAGCTCTAATTTTTATCTAATTTGAATAAAAAACTGTGTAGCTCTAATTCTAGTTCTAATCTAATTTGGAAAAAGCTGTGTAGATCTAATTCCAGTTCTAATCTAATTTGGAAAAAGCTGTGTAGCTCTAATTCTAATCTAATTTGAATAAAAAACTGTGTCGCTCTAATTCTAAACCTATTTGGAAAAACTTGTGTAGCTTAAATTCTAATTCGGAAAAGCTGAAAATTTTCTAGTTGTCCAAGTCTAGAGCGATAGGTGTTTCATTTCTTATGTCGAATTCACTGGTAACAGTGGCTCGTGGGTATATTCATGTTTTGTAATACCGAATTCTGCAGTGCGGTTTTTGTTTGGTAATTCCACCCCTGGTCTTCCCCTACCTGCTTTTGATTACGTAATATTGATAGTTCTCAAACATTCACTCTTGCTGGTGCGAGACAACATTGTTCTGTTTAAGAACTACGATTGGTGGTGTGTCGCAAGTCCAGCAGCTTTCAAAAATGCTTCATGACGACTAAGTTTGGGTGTCACTGTACGGAATGTCCTATCAAGGTAATTTGAAAATTCCACGCCCGAAAAAGTAAAGTATATGCACAATTTTCATTCGCAAAAGTGCATGCCATCTCACAGTTTGAAACGCAATGCTGCAAAGCCAATTTTGGTTCCTTCAGTATCCCTGCTACCATAAGTACACATCTCTGTATCCAGGTAGATATTGCATTGCGGAGAAATTGAGTGATCCATTAGATATGCTGTCGAACATCCCCTCATTTTGACGCCAGGTACTCATGACGGAAACAATAGTTCTGGTGAGTTGTTGTAGTTCTGTTGGTTTTAACAGAACTAACGATCTCGTCAATTATGCAAACAAGTAATTAATTGTCATCCATTATTTGCTCTAAATGTTCATTAGTAGGGCGATTTTTCTGACCTATAAAACGAAAGATTTTGACCTAAAAAATCTAAATTTTGACATGTTTTGACCTTAAAAAACTAAATCTTGACCAAATTTTGACCTAACGTATGCAAATTAGGTGTTTTCTTAAAAATGATAGAATTGAACTACTTATCCTCCTCTCTTGTTTGAGCTGTCTGTCCTTACGAAGTAGTTTTCCCTGAAAAAACGTTTAGACTCAAAAACTGACAAATTTTCACATCACAAAATATTGTTTTAACAAAATCTGGCCCTATGATGAATTCCAGTACATGACGTACTATGATGAAAATAATTCAAAATTGTTGTAGTACAACGAAAGATACTTTCCTACATTCTCGGTGGAATATCTAGATATCTAGTTCTAGATATCACTGATTCTCGGGTAAAAAGTGTCTGTCTTTACTAGGTAGCTTGCCAAGAATGGAGATGTGGCGAGATAGCGTAGTGGGATAATTCACAGCTACAACACCAATGGGTTGTGGGTTCTATTGTCCGACCGAGGTCGACTCCGGAATTCCTACCCAAGTGTTGAAGGTTTATCTAGGTTCCTCCTCGCCATCTCATCCGCGTAAGCGGTGTCTTACAAAAAGCATAGAAGTGGGCCGTGCTACAAATCGGCAGATACGGAATCGAAAATAAGGAATATCGGCCTGATGTAAATGACCATTGTAGTCGACAAACACCATGAATATACAAACAACAACAACAAGAATGCAGAAAAAACGTTCAGCTGTAGCAGCTGTTGGCTGACAACACTGAAGTTGTGCGAGCGTACACTGCTGGTGACACACCGTGTTGCTTCATTCTGGCAATGGTGTACATCTCAATTTTTCATAAAGATGTAAGAACCATGCAATGCCCACGCAGTCTTGCTTCATTTAGGATATTGCGGTACGTTGAGCGTAACACCGTGTTAACCTATTTGTTTCTTTTGACAGTGTTTATGATTCACAATGAGCAGACAATGCGCTGTCTGCAACGGTAGGCCTATAAAGTAGGCTACAAGCTGTAAAATGTCAAACGATAAGTTCACCGATTGTGCAAAATCTACGATACAAATGAAATGCAGGTTTCGAAAAATTTTGTCTTTGTAAACAAATTTGACTTTTTTTGACTTAACGTTGAAATTTTGACGTTATTTTGACTTTTTTTGACATGTCAAAAAAAATCGCCCTATTCATTAGTCATGTTCAATTGTACAGCAATCAACATAAGGACGTGCCATCAGTTTTTGTGCCATTTTTAATATATGTCAGGGGTGGCCAACCTGTAGCCTCAGAAGCCGATATGAATAAATGTGTGAGCTCGGAGTATACCGTAAATCAGAGGGGCAACTTCTCGACCGGGCGGGCCGGACAGGGGAACATCAAGATAAGACGGGTCGGATTCCTGAATTTTTTTTATGAGCTTTGGGGAACTTCCCCCGTGGGTACGCGCCACAGATCCGTCCATCCTACCCTGCACTACCCTTTGTACATACAATTCACAGACGCACACTTTCTTGCAGATGCGAACTATATCTGGTATTAGGCGACCAACTCACGAGCGATCCTAAATCGGCGATATGAATGTGATAAAAAATCAGCTTGCATGTGGCTTCTAGTCGCGCGAAGCGCGAAATGTTTTTGAATAAATCAATGAATTTGATCAGTGATATTGGTGCTTGTATGAGCAAGTGGTTTCTTCGAAAATTTACGCCCCTGTCGTAAATGGACGTAATAAACAATTTAATGCGGATATTTGGCGTCAACTTGGTGCATTACGACCGTGTGCTCGAATGCTGCCGTAGGCTGTTTTAATATTAGAAAATGAGGCCGTGAACAGCAAAAAGGTTGGTCATCCCTGATCTATACCAATACCTCCTTAGTAAACAACACACTTATGCCCTGTAAGTTGTATTTTGTATTACAGAATCTGAAGATCTAGACTGGATGGTTAGTTTACCTACCATTTTCGGCGAAAAATATTCCAACTTCTTCCTGGTTGATCAGGTACGAATATTTATCGATATTATCAAGTAGTTGTTTGATTTCAAGTATACATAATTCAGGATTGTCAGAACGATTCGACAGTCCTAGTTGAAACGTTTTCCCCACGGTGAAAATTACCAAACTTTGAATTTCATAGCAACTATGTAATTATAGTTCAAACACATTCTTTTCAACGGTATATAGCCCATTGCTATGAAATCGTTTTTAGTCTGGCAATCTTTCATAACTAATCACGTTGCTGGGAATTCGACAGCAGAGCAGTCATATCTTCTATAGCTGCAACCGATGAAATAAGATCAGATAGGAGCATTTGAACATTTACTCCTGCTCAAACGCCCTGCTGTTGACAAGCCTATGCTTCCTTTTCATCGCAGTCTCAGTGAAGCAGTGGTGTCAAATGGCGTTTCGGAAAGCAATTTCAGGGTGTCCACTGTCCACGCACCGAATTGGCAATATGGATGATAACCTAATTTTTAAGCCCAGATAGATCATCACATTTAGGCTATTACAAGTATAGAAGTGGTGATCTCCAATCCATGTTAGTGTTATAAACTTCAAGTGTGAATCTTTAGAAGTAGCCTACAGCTTTTTCGAAAAGTAGAACTGATTGCATAATTTTAGCTGTAATTCGAAGGTGACAACTTTTCAACTTGATAGATGCATATTCCCAACTTACTCAATATAAGTAATGACAGGACAGATGGCAGTTGAAGTAAAACAGAGTTACAAATTTAAAAACTTTTGAGGGTGTCCAACCCGCAGCACTGGACAGTCAAAAAGAGGTCAGTGGTGACGACAAAATGTTGGTGTCAACGTGAGCTGCTGACCAACACCAGGTTGTCAAGTCCACGTATTGGTCATGTGCCCGAGCCAGAGGCGGTGAAAGTAGTTAGCAAGGCCATAATGAAGTAAAAGTAGGGACGCAGAATTTTACTCAAGTACAAGTCTTGTTTTAAAGCAGCCTCAAGCAAAAGTAGTTTGACTGTCTTTTGATACTACTCAAGTGAGTAAGTATTTTTCAGTAGTTCTAATACGCTGCCAATATCAATTTTTAACCTGTTTAACACTACGAAACCTTTCTTTAGATGCCCAAATCAGCCTATACCTTACAATTGTTTCTGCTGTGGAAAAAAATGAGGGGGCCATCTACTTTGATGGGGAGAAAGTGGGAGATATCAACAGATTTCATGAGGCATTTGCGGTGATGCTTTCAGTCCACTGGATATTCGACTGACCGTTTTCGACAAACATCAGAAATTCCCTCACTTTCGTGTTAGGTCTGGCACACTGCCCGTGAAAGAGATGAGTTCTGCTGTTCGCACCAAACCAAATAAAGTTTTGGAATAATGGCGATGTTGTGATTTATGTCGACGTGAATTATGACGATTTAATGTGGATATATTTTGGGTGCATCTAGGTCGTTTGACGAAGATATCCAGATATGGTGAGGTGGTATCTGGATAGGATGATGAGGTGGTTTAGCGATAGGATAGGGGATGAAAATGTCCCTCCTAGCCCACCAACCTCTTGGGGTGGGGAAAAATACCCCCTCATTTTGGTGATTTTTGAAACACCTCTGTAAGGTTGCCACAGTTTTTACAGTGCAGTGACGTAATCTGAAACGACTAAATGCAATGATTTGAGTCTAATAGAATCCTCTAATGATATGGTCATTTCCAGTTAGAGTTAAATTAGCAACAGAGATTATATAGCTGCTATCATTTTACCATCGTGAACACCTTGAAACCTGTATTGGCCGTAACAAAGCATACGAAACACATCACAGGCTATGTACGTTTTGGAATTGACGTTTAAGTGAGGTAGTGATCAGACATGGGGTGATTACTGTATGAATGTAATCGAATCACGTGATTACCAATACGATTACGATTATAACAAAATCTCGAAGTAGTCAAATACAATTACTTGGGAAAGGTAATCACGATTACTCACAATTACATTTATTTTTCTATACTTGGGACTTGAGCCTTGAACGCATATTGGAAGCCATTATAACGATTAAGCTGGTTAAGTCACAATATTTCATGTAGGATACCCAAAAGTGTGTGTCATTTCCAGGGTTGTAACCAAGTCGCAATGCTCCGAGTCACAAGTCAATCTCTGTTTTATAGTTTTGACTCGAGTCAAGTCGAGTCATTTTCAATTCACCACCGAGTCAAGTCCGAGTACAAGTCACCAAGCAGAGGGTCAAGTCCGAGTCATGGTATTGTGACTCGAGTCGAGTCAAAGTCATTGTGTTGACTGCCCAGTTTCCATTTAAAGGCTTGTTAAGTCCACTTTTTGTAATTCTGGTTGGTGATATCGAATGGTTCGCATTTATAATATACTAATTTTCGTCATTTTTAGCAGTTTCTGGACGCATTTTCAAGTACCAGTACCAATAGACGAAATCCCAATAGTGTAATTACTTTACTATTCCTTGAAATTACAATGAAACGTCGGTCTTGATGGTCTGAGTCTCGAGTCATATGACTTGGTTCGAGTCATGCGCAATGACTCGAGTCCAAGTCGAGTCAATACACAAATTGACTCGAGTCGAGTCGAGTCATTTCAGTATTTTGAGAAAATGACTCGAGTCAAGTCGAGTCATCTGAAAAACGTGACTCGAGTCATTACAACTTTGGTCATTTCGTTATTGTGCTTGCGAAACACAAATTTCATCGCACATGTCTGCGCGACTTGTGTACTTGGCTCAACCGTCTTTTACCAAGTTCAGCCCCATCTTCCGCTATAGCCAAATTTGTTCACTCTAGTAGTAAGACTATCTGTATACCGTTTTTCCGAATTTGTTTGCGCAGTAGTAGTCCGCGGCGCACAAGGCCTCAACCAGTGATTATAGTGCCACTCTAATTTTTTATAATTCATAACGATAACCTGACATGCCAGAATGGTTGTGGTTCTTAACCTTTACCAACCTGGGAAACAGTTACGTTAATATGTATCGGAAACTTCACATTTTGGTTGAGTCACCAAAACAATAATCTACCACATTAAACATCTAATCAGTGGCGTGCCGTAAGAGAAGTCAATCTTGGCAAGTCCTCATTTGTCGACAGGACGAGCAAAAGTAAATTGTGTAAACCTACAATGACTATAATAGGAATATAGCCTACCTATCGATATTCACGAATAAGTAAAATTTGAACATTTTTACACTGGAAATCACGATATTTGTATATTTATTGTTGAAAAATCTAGCGCTAAAGGAGAAGTAACGCACAGGTGAAGTACAAGCATGCAAAGCTTTACCTCTCATGACATTGGAATGACACATGGAGAAGTCCATATATCAAAACACCAATGATATCAGATCACCAGGACCCCTGCACAATCCCGAAGAGATGTGAAATTCAGTTTTGTTACGTGCAATGACAGCGCAGAGTAACAATACCGGCGTGAGACACAACAGAACGTGTCCAGCTCATAGTAGGCTAGCAATTCGACAATCGGAGCACAAGTTTTAAATGAACAAGACATCGCAACACCATGAACATTATTCAACATAAAGAATATAATTTTCTTTTAAATTCACATTTATTGGAGGAACAATTGGTGATGTTGCGGTATTCACAGAGATGGATTTAGGAGATTCCTAATTTACACCGGGGATCAACCGATGAAACTCCAAGCATTACTTCTATAACAATACTTGAGTACTTGTCAAACCTGCGTTTCGACTATTCCACCGACAAGATAGCCGAATGGTGAAGCGTCGGGCGGGGTATAGGTCGTGGGTTCGATCCCTGACCGATTTGGACCAAAGAATTGTTATCCATGACTCCCCCGCTTGGCACTCAGCAGTGACGGGGTAGCATGGACTGGTGGTGCAAGACTTACACCTTGTCCAGCGGCATACCCAGTCAGTATTCAGTATGCACATATGCACAGATCGTGTACATGCAGGATCGTAATTGCCGTTGCCCAAACTTCCCTATACTGGGTGATCTCGAAGGGAGCTTAAAATTAATTCGTGAAGTAAAATAAATTATAGAGTACTTTTTTGAAACTTTTTGCAGCTTTTACAAAATAAATTCTCGCTGCGCGCAATTTACAGTTCCCAATTAATTAGCTATCCCTCCCCAAAAAACACGCATGATTTAACGAAATGGGCGACGGCCATTACCCCGCCACGTCGCACCAAGACGTATGAAGTTTTAGGCCACGTAACATGCAACTCGGAGAAGTATCCTATGCCAGAACGATCGGCAGAGAGAAACCCTTTGCTGAAAAGGACTGCCCATATGCTTACCGAAAACTTCGATATAAATACATCTATGTTTAATAGTTCATAGGGGCCTAAATGGCTGGCGTCGAATGTTCCTGTCCTATCAATCTGAACCCAAAAAAACACTGAATAACAGTGAAGAAATCCCAATTTGAAGTCGTGTGCGTTTTTTAGTTTGATACGTTTGGGCTATTTCAATATCTTTTGCCATCGTAGCAGACATGAGGTCACAAAATATCGTCATGTTACGAAGTCGTTATACCAACGGGTCCGCCCGAATATATTTAATTATATCATTTAGCGCCCCTATCTCTAAAACAACACATCACTCATCTATATCGGTAAATCTGATCACGTGAGCAGAAAGAGGATAAAAATATTGATAGCAATATATATGAAATTCCCCATTAGAATGACCGATTCAATCATGAATTATAGAAAATGATCGCGCTTGGTGCGATTAGCGATATAAGCAGACTCACTAACCAATTGGTACAACAAATCTCGCTGACCAGTAGTGATGAAAAGGTCCGGTCTGATGGGGGGGGGGGGGGGTATCTGGGGGGAGAAGCCCTCCATAAGTATGCTTTATCGCATCTGTTGGGAGCCCGAGACTAACTTCTTTGGGGGGGGGAGGCTGACGAAGTGCTGTTTAGGCCCTGATAACATGAATCGGTGTATATGCCAAACACACCAAGGACAGAAATGTACAACGACCTATTCCTATTCTTCTTGTACCTTCGGAGAAATATACGGAATTACTTCAAATTCCAACCGTATTGAATAAATGTCTCTTTTTTTGGTCTTCATAAAATAGACGAATAAATATACGAATAAATATTATGACCATGAACTATATTTCCTCATTACAGAAGCTGAACAATCCGACAATATTATTTCGCGACTTCCCCCGTATCAAATATGAATGAGAATGTGATCTGCGGCAGTGAGTCATTGTGCATCGAAATCGCACGTGATTGTCGAATATCGATCATAGTATTAGGCATTGACATGATTTACTGTTAACTGAACCAACTTGATCATTTCCAAAAATCCATGTCGCGCCCGACATCGGAACGTCATAATTGATTATACAGATTTAATGATATTTAAATCAGTGGTCGCCGGCTCAAAACGGGCTGCGGGCCACTCTTCAAATTTAGTAGCGGCCGCGTGCGGCCACCACGTTTAAAAACTTTACGTCAGTACAACGCCGTGCTACTTAACATAGGCGATGGGCAGGGTGACCACAAAAGAAGAAATATACAAATACAACTAAAAATCATTTTAATCAATTTCATTTTATTTTGAACTCTGAGCTGCGCACGATACCTGGAACGATTTTTAGTGACTAAGGAATCAATATTGGGGCTAGTGAGTTACGTTACCAGCTGAAAGACCATCTCCACGCAAAGCTTGATCTTGTGGGGAAGCCCTAAGCCGTTTTCCAAGCGTCTCGGTCTTGGAAGTGTTTGGACCATTTCACGTCAAGGCAATTAATAATATTCGTAACATTGTTGTTTCTAACAGGGTGTATATGACAATTGATCGACCATGAAGTGGAAGGATATGTCTCTATTCTAAATTTTAGCGAAATCAACTCACCTGTTATGGAATTTGTAGTCGAGGAGCCGACAGCCATCACGATTTTGTCGAAATGCTAAAATGAGATAAAATATACAATACAACTATAAGAGGGGTGGCAAATTACAGCCCGCGGGCCGCATGCGGCCCGCAACACCGTTCTGTGTGGCCCGCGAGAGTCTAAAGAAACTTATTAAAAATATTGCTAAAATGCGTACCCTACTTATAATCGAATTAATGCAGGGACTTGATTGAACATTCTCTTAGTATATTTCACCATGATAACTCTAAGACAGTGGTTTTCAAACTGAGGGGCACGTTTAAGCTGAGCTCAACTGATTTTTTTTTCGCGCTTCGCGCGACTTACATCCAATTCATGATTATTGCTCCGCATTTAGTCTGAATTTCATATCTAAAAATATCTCATTCACAGTCGTAACCTTCCATGCCATCAAACTATCCGTTAGGTTTGCTAGCATCCTGGTTGCATTTGTGATATGACGATAAGGGGGCGAAATCTTTCACCATCATAAGGGGGGAGGGGGGCGTGTCTTAAAAATTTTGTGAACCATTGTTCCAAGGTAAATACTTCCTATATTATATTTTATGTTTAACTTCTGGCGCGACAGTCAGATCTCAGGGACCACGCAGTTCGATAGGTTTCAACTGCTAAACAACACAGAATTCCTAAATTAGATTGATATAATGCGGTTCACGAGTGTGATTTCAGATTGGCCTCTCCAGTTTTAGTTATTTCAGGTATGAGCTTAAGAAAAAAAAACGATTCGCCCGTGTCTTAGGTAGATTCGTTTTCTGTATGCGTAGAATTAGGGTATTTATATTTTAGCTACACATAGTATAGCAGCCTGTTTGAAGCTAACATGGTTTTGATGCTGTCAGCATTGTGTGTCCAGGAACTGAACGAAAGTGGATTTAGTAAATCTATGAGCAGATCGCTGCTCACAGATCTACATTTCAATCCTGTTCTAAGAATTGGGACAACCGACTGTCATCACTATAGTTTTGACAAATTGGTTATTGAGGTCGACATGCCTATAAAATCTCACCACTGTTTCTGACGCGTGTACGATATCATCAAAGCAATGTTGGGTTTCTTTTAAATTAGCATATATACCATCTCCATATGGTCCCTATATAATCAAATACTAATATTGCGTTTTGGTTTATAATCCCAATTTATACAGTGCGGCCCGCCAATGAATTCAGATGTTGAATGCGGCCAGCGAGCTCAAACGTTTGGCCACCCCTGAACTATAAGATACATTCAGTAAAAGACGTCTGCCTCTTAAGAGTTTTGTTCTGCCGGCTCTTAACATATTGTGTATTATCTGAAACCGTTCATGCGTTCGAAGCGAGTTGTAAGAAGGAAAAAATAATAATTTTCGCTCTTCTTGTCCCTAAATTGTATTTATTTTTAGCGATATAGGTTCGAAATCCCAGTTTGCTGGCTGGGTTTACCATTCAAATAATATATAGTCACTCATGTCTGCGTCACATGATTCCAACTGCTGTTTCAAATCAGCAGTGGGTGCTCGTTCTGACAGTGGAGATTGCGGAAGTAAAGTGTGGCGCTGGAAATCACAATGCGTAGAATGGTTGAGTGCCAATGAAAATTGGTGACGTCACTTTAAATGTTCGAATCTTAATAATTCAAAACGATGATATGAGTGAAACAGGTCCAACTAGTTTTATCCAATTATCAATTGTTCGATGCTCATGTTTGGGTGCAGATGGCGTTTAGCTGTTCAGACTCCAAAAATAACAGGTCTGATAATAATTTGACGACGTAAGTAATAAATTGAATCCACTACGATCTCATCTGACGTGTGAATATATTCGTTGTCCCTAACCAAATTATATAGTCCTATATTAGGAAAAGGTTAAAATATGTGTACGTTATCAGTAAACTATCGTGACAATGGCAGGTCATGCATGGCACACGAGTTATAGATGCTTTGATAACATTGTAAGTGTTAATTGTCGGACTCGAATGAATTAGGGCTGTTGCACGAACTGGTCATTCATATAAAACGCAAGCGCTTCATAATAATTCCATCGACATGACATTTTACTCGTAGTATTTGGACAGTGACAAAGCTATTTTTGATTATAGCATGTCTCTGTGATTCGATGCAAGTCCAGAATCAGCTGTCTATCCAAATGATGTGTAAACCGGATACAGATTTCATTTATGCCCCACACGATCGAAAAAAATCCTGAAGAACTGTGGTATGTTCGACGACCTTTTATATAAAAGAACATTTGGTAGAGTATGAGATTGCGATTTTTTCAACTTGAGTAGCATGATCAACTTAGTCTAGCTTTGTTTCGATTGTTTGTCCAATAATTATGATATTGATCAGCGAGGTGACACCGACCGTTATGAATTATAATGATTACAACTAATTTGAAGTACGCTGCACCCGAACACCGACTCACATTGTAATTGTGTAACTTCCAACTCAGTGCCGAGATCATTTGAAATCGTCCGCATTTTTTTCAGCTCATCTCCTTTCAACATATCATCTTCTCCGGTGTATATCAATGTGACATTCTTTAAATTAGAGTTGTTTACGAGAGATGAAATCTCATCGAATGAAGCACAACATCCATTGCTGAATATGCATCTGATATATTTGATCTGTGATGGGAGATAAATAATTAGTAGTAATGTTGCGAATCATAGTGACGCTTGTCGCTATTGTTGGTATTTTCATCGTGGGCAATAATTTGTTACGAGATACTTTAGACGTGCGTATTTACTAGAAACCGCCAAATCTGTAACTAAGGTAGATAGTTTCGGGTGAATTAATGGGAATGAGACTAGCAATGTACGACCAATTTCAATGAAAAAGGCGCAAACGATGTGGAATATGCACTTTCATAACTTGTGAAACCAGATGAAAAATACTACCTTGTTTTGCTGACAAGCCTCAACTATCATTCCGGAATGATCATCTTTCCCAAGATAAAACATTGCATGGATATTGATAAAAACAGAAAATTTCATTCCGCCTTCCAAAATTCTCTTGTAATCATCGGCAGATGTCTGGCCATTCACAGCAATATTCAGGAGCGGAGCCTAAAATTGACAAAGAGAGATCATTCAATATGAGATACGAAAACATCACCGAAACAATTATTCCTGAACATGAACAGAGTCACCGAAGCGATTATCGGATCTGATGCCCAAGGAAATGACAAGAAACTACAAAAAGTATTTGAGAGCATCTAAAATCAAATGAAGAATCCAACCTGAATCTTCTTCGAGAAATTTTCAATCAAAGACCAATCGATAACTTCTTCTTCTGTGCAATCAAGCAATATATTGCTTATCTGAACGCAATAGTGATTCCACTTAATCGTGACATTGATCATCAAATGAAATCGTACTTGATACAATTGCAATAGTTATTGGTTAGAAACGCTTCCGTCTTTCAATATCCGAACACAGAATAGGTTTGATTTGCATTCCTGTTTATCTATTCGTGTTGCAATCGACATATTAATATGCTATGTGGGATAGTAAAATTTCTTCCGGTCCATATTTTCACAAAGATACCTCCTCGAAAATCTTAGAGCGAGAATGGAGTATTCCTGCTTTATCCTCACGAATGAATATCACTAACCAGCTAAATGAAAAAAAAATGGCAGAACATCTAGGAGTCGTTTCTGGGCTTTTCAAGGTTGCCGATAACGAATATCACATTAGTTACGCCAAATTTTCACTAGTTTGGAAGATGCGTATACCCCACAAGCCCAAATACTGTATTCACCCCCTAAGTATTTCACTTAGTAGGAAGTAAATCGTAGCCTTTTACCTTTATACTGCACATAAGAGGTTTATTGACTACGAAGAATCCCATGTGGTCCTCACTTATTCAATCAATATGAACAAGACCTGATGCAAGATTTTTGTTAGTCAAAAAAGAAGTTTGTATGCCTAAAATGGTACTTATGCACAGCGGAAATTCATGTTCTCTTGTACTAATTGGTTATTTTACCAATATGAAAGTGGAGTAAAAGCTTTCCAATTTGTCAATGACTAACTAAACTAGAATAATGATATGCGTCTCATCCCTTTAGACTTGTAAATGGGCAATTTTCTGCTGAGAAAACAATTAGCATCACGAAGCTTCAAGCTGGTATCTTTGATGGACATTGGATTCGAATGAGGATGAGAGATTCAAATTATATATTGAGATCGGAGCTCATCGCACGTAATTCCTCCTAGGATATTGCAAACAAACTTTTTGTAAGAGCACAAAGCACCTAACTACAAACAGTTGGTCCGAAAGTTGGTATCTGCATATGGAAAACTTGGAGCAAACATGAGCATGAGCATGGAAGTTCACGTCCTGTTCAGATATGTTTCCTGATCATCTTGGAAATTAGAGTGAAGAGCAAGATGGAAGGTTCCACGAAGACATCAAAACAACAAAACAAAGTATTCAGAACAGATGAGATGAGCGTATTATGACAGACTATTGCTGGGACCTTTCGCGAGATTGCACTAAATTGCTTACAAGCGAAAATCGTACAAGAAATAATTTTGTTTCAAGATAAATTATCAATATTATAATCCAGCTGATTATTTTGAATTTACATATTATTTTGACATAAAACTTATTGAATAATTACAGCGTTATTTAAGTATCTAGGTTGATACTGATGATTGGGGTTTTATTATGTACATTATATCCGTGAAATTGTTCAATTATGATACATTTAATACCCCTAAATATAATGATGATGGTGTATTTTGATTTAAAACAGTCTTCACTGTGTAAAAATAACAAGTAGATTGACTTTCTGAATTTTATAATACCACTAAGCTTTTTTCTACTATAGTCCATAGAGCGAAAAGATGAGATGTTAGGGAAAAATGCCCCATGAGTTATCTCCAAAATCAAAGCCAATTTGAAAAAAAACTAATGTCATGTTCGGAATCAGTGCTTTTCAGAACCCCCAAAACCACCTTTACTTTATCTGCTTAGAAATATATGTAGACTAGTGTATTGAGTAATATACGCTGTATCCAACGCCGGATATGTAACGATGTCGTTTGTGGTACGACAAGGCAGTTGTTGATTTTTTTTTATTGATTGGCGATTATAACGCAAGTGGTTTTTTTCGCCATATCAAAAAAATCTTTTTATCTTCTAGGGATGTGCATTACATTACATTACAAAATTTAATGTCAAATGTATGGCTTCGTAGCGAGAACAAATTCCATAACGTTTGGAAAAATCAGCGCGTCAACCAACAAGTTCATTACGATGGGAACGATATTCTTCTATCGACACGTGCTCATGAGGACTCTTCTCTGGTGTATATAATTGCGACATGTCAATAAATAATGGCTGACACTCTCTTCTTGACGGCCCGTTGAGCAATTTTCCCCAATCTGTTATTTCCAATTTGAATAGGTGCACTTGTAATCCGCAATGTCTGGTTTGCAGTCGGAACAAAATCACTTGATACCTCTTCGGTAGTTCATTAACGTCTGCTCTGTGGCAAACGGTTGGAAAACATTCCTTATATCCAGGGTTGCCATACCGTCCTTATTTCTAAGATTTGTCCTTATTTTCGCCTTGCGTCCTTATTTTGTCTTATTTTCAACCACTACAGAACTTCGATCGTCTTCCTTTGGTATATGTGTTGCATATTGTTCTCAAATTATGCTTTTGCGTCGAGATTTTATGACATCATAAATGAAAGGAACTCTCGTGACGTAGACACTACAAGATTTGACTTCCAAGTAATGAGATAGCTGGGGCAGTGAGTGGTAATATAGCAGTCTCGTCTGGACCAAACTACCACAGCGGACGTCATTTTAGCAGTAAACAGCAGTACCAGGTTCCTGCTATTTGGTCCACAGCAGAATAAGCTCAAGCTGTGGGGAAGGCAGCATTTATTGTGTAGTAAAAAAGGCGCAGTGCAGTCTACAAATTGGTTAAACAGTAGTGAAATATAAATCATTGATAAATTTATCTAAATCAGGAGCCGGCCACCTTTTGTGTGCGGCGTGCCGGAATGTCAAAAAATGTCAATTTTTTACCAGCTTGCGTGCCAAACATTAAATTTATTATTATTTAACGTCGCAAGCAAGGATTACCACCAACAGTTTGTCAACGGCATCCGTTACGCCAGTGATTCTTGAATTATTGGTCGAGACGGGAATAACTTTTGGTCGCTACCGCATCTGACCTATCGCTTACATGTACGTAATATTTACATAATTTATTTTAAGTCACGCAATGATCGATCTTCCGTGGTTGATTTGGTCGTATCCAAGTCTACTGTATTTGGTACCATATCCAATAAGTGACAGGCCAATCAGTGTTGTTACGATTATATGGTCTGAGCATGATGAAAAATGTGCCCCCCTGTATCATTCAAGTCGGTTTGGTGTCACATTAAGGTTGGTCTGACACTAAATTTGTCTTGAAATGTCGCGGTAAAGCGGTATAGATTGCTCCAGATATATTGGAATCGCTTGCACATCAGATGAAACTAATAGAATATCTCCTTTCGAGAGGCGAACACGATTCCAAATTCGCATTTGAAGAGCTTTTTGGAGGTATACAGAACTTCAATATACAATTTAATAGCATATTAATATTGAAATGAACCGGAATATTCTCGGCTGAAACAAGTCAGGGATAATCGTCAGCAATAAGTAGAGAGTTGGAAAGAACATTGCATATCAACAATCGTATCACAAAATATGACGTCACCAACATGAAATTTCGAATGAGAGAGCGTTCACGTTTCAAGAAATCGCGCGAAGCGCGGTAAAAAATTTCAAGAGAAATAAAACCTGCCTTAGAAGACTCTATTTTATGTTGATTTACGAAATAATTTTGAATCGCCTACGATATTTGTACATTTTGGAAACTTCTGTTTCACTTTTTGCAAAAACATGCTCCCAATTTGGCGTGCCATGAAAAATCATCTCGCGTGCCACAAATGGCAAGCGTGCCGGGGTTTGCCGACCCCTGATCTAAATTATATTGCACTTGCGCGTATAGTTTTAGCTACTAATAAGGGTAAATCTGATTAGTTAAAATGACCAGGCGTAAAAGCGTTTTTCGTGACGATTATGAGAGAGAATTCAAAAGCGGGAGGGGGGGGCACTCCGCACATTGCAATATCTGCAATTGTGACATTAACCCGGATGCTTTAGGAAAGACCGATATTTCAACTCACATTGGTACCCCAAAACACAAGAAGTGTGTCAAAATGATTAATTTGAGCCAGTCGATGAATAATATTTCCACAAGTCGATCAGCACCAACGACCACAGACTACAAGGCAGCTGCTGCAGATGGTACCTGGGCATTCCATACTGTCAAACACCAGCAATCATTCCTCGCCAACTACCGCACATCGTAATTGTTCAAAGCAATATTCCCCAATTCCAACATCGCAAATAAGTTATCTTCGGCCTGGACCAAGTTTGGTTTATCACCCTATAAGGGGGGCGGTGCAAGACCAATGTTTTCTTTTTTTCGGGTAGGGGGGCCTACCAAGTGCTGTTTCGGTCCTGAGTAAAGGTAAACCTAGACCTGAGCTGTCGTGAGATCCATAAAGCACTTTCTAATAACAAGGAGTTGCTGGAGCAGATTGTTTCTGGCGAAAAGTATGGAATGTGATATGCCACGGCTCGTATAAATACGAAGTATGTACAAAAACACTTTTCATGCTAATCTAATTGTTTCGACTGTCCATATTTTTGGGTCCATGTCGATGGCAACTCTGGGTATGTATCTATATGTATATTGCATATATGTGTGAATGGGCATGCGCATACCAATATCCAATACAATATATCTTATGGTTTTTCTGGAAGCCCTTTGATGGAGCTTTGTCTAGTCCCCCACACGGTGATACCAACACTAGGCTGTAAGTATGCCATTTCCATTCACATTTATACCATGCTTGATGAGTTATATTGTGGTAGATGCTGACGCACCTGATCCGCCAACACATGAAGTAGCAGTTGGGAGCTGCATTTGCTAGTTGTTTTGTGGGCAACATTTCCAATCATATCAAGGAAAATTTGCATTCATTCCTAGTTCACCAATTGTCCATTCGTTATCTCATTATTGAAATGGGAATTTGTATTGTTGTCTGACGATATGTAAGCCTACTGCAATAAATTATGGAGTCTTGTAGGCTATGTATTGTAGCAGTATAAACATTAAAAAATCATTCGAAATTCATCATTTATATCTCTACGAACAGCTCACTCAATTCCAGGCCCAAAGTTAGCAATGATGCAGCGAAGATTTATGTACTTTTACACTAAATTTGAGAAGAGCAAAGCTAAACAATACTCGGACATCTGTGATAATGGAGAAGAGAATAAAACTAGTTGAGCAAGGTCTCAAAGTTAATCATTTTAGAACAGGGGTTGGCAAACTGCGGCTCTTTCAGCCTTTGATTGCGGCTCTTTAATTATTGCACAGTACATGCGTTTCGCCATTATGCTAGAAAGGTTTAACCAGATTATAAATTGATGCTTTTTATCGCGTAACGTTATGCATATTGTCTTCGTGTTGTTTCTTTCG
Organism: Botryllus schlosseri; assembly: GCF_051294905.1. Taxonomy (NCBI): domain Eukaryota; kingdom Metazoa; phylum Chordata; class Ascidiacea; order Stolidobranchia; family Styelidae; genus Botryllus; species Botryllus schlosseri. Next base: position 26,905,847 of record NC_137237.1, on the reverse strand, counting down.
TTAGGGTTCACGCAAGACTCGAAAAATTTAGGGGGAAATGGAACTATACATGGCTATAAATTGGCAATTGAACTCTCGAATCGAGCCTGGTCATCAATCAATGACAAATCATTGTGTTCAACAATGAACTTGATAATTAATGCGCCAGCGGAGATCACAATCCTTTCCGGGGTAGCAATGGTTCATACAACTCTTCCATTTGTACTGTATAGGCTAGCAATAACGGCAGAGTTTGGCCAAGTAAATGTCGTCGAGATTTACCGAGCTGAAAGATTCCTTAAATTCTCATCAGCACTTGAAGGAACTGTTCCGCACTGCTTAGACGTCATATTGGCCTGATTTCAAACACCTTGCAGCCCACGATCCAGTTGGAGACGCATCTTATCACTACAAAATAATAAACTTCATTCGATAGCTTACAGGTCATTGTGACGTCATAAATTTGTATTTTTGAACTTTTGTGTCGTGGCTCTTTTCAAAGTATGATTTCTGATATGCGGCTCGCGCATAAAGCAGGTCTGCCCACCCATGTTTAGAAGATGCAGGACCAGAGCCGTAACAGCACTTCGTCAGCCTCCCCCCCCCAAAAAAAAACGTTGGTCTTGGGCCCCCCATAGAGTGATAAACCGAACTTCTGGGGGGCGCAGCCGGTATGCAGTTTACCGCTGCTAACCATCTATATAGGGTGTCCGTTTAGTGACTACGATTTCTCGTCTGACCGCACGGAGCGCGAAAAAAATGTATAATTCATGATTGAATCGGTCAATATCATCGAGAATTTCATATATATTGCTACCAACTTTTATCCTCTCTCTGCTCACGTAATCAGATTTACTGGTAGAGCGGAGTGAGGTGTGTTTCAAAAAGTAGGACCACTCAATAATAATAACTAAACATCTCCGGGCGTATACCTGTTGGCAGGAACGAAACAGCACTTCGTCAGGCCCCAAAAAAGTACTTGGGTCGTGGGCTCCCATAGGGGGATAAACCGACTCCCCCTCTCATCACGTTGTTCGATTTTACAGCGACATCAGTTGCACTCTTTAATGAGCACGCGCGAAGCGCCAAAATTTTCGATGATTCATAATAAAATCGGTCAATAAGATCTGGAATTGCATATATATTGCAATCAATTTCTTGTCCTCTCTGCTCGCGTAATCAGATTTACCGGTAGAGCTGACTGAGGTGTCTTGGAAACTGTAGGGCCCGTAAATAATAATTAAACATCTTCCGACGGGCGGACCCGTTGGTATGAGTCAGTTACATGATGTTATTTCGTAACCTCAGCAATATCAAAAAATGTAGAATCGCATTAACGTACTAAACTAAAAGACGCACACGATTCAAAATTGGTATTTCTTCACCGGCATATAATTTTTCCGTGCGGGGTAATATTTGTCTTGTGAGGTTCAGATTGCAAAGACAGGAACATTCGTCGCCAGTCATTTAGGCGCCTATGGACAATTAAACCTATATGTATCAGCATAAGTGCAGTCCTTTTCGGCCAAGGTTTTCTCGATGCCGATCGTTCTGGCACACCTCTTGGAGTCGCATGTTACATGGCCTAAAACTTTATATCTTGGTGCGTCGTGGCGCGGTAATGGCCGACGCCGATATGCCTATTTCTATAAATCTTGCGTATATATGTTCTTGGATGAAGAGTACCCAATAATGAAGATATTTGGAAACTTGAAATCGCGCGGAGCGCAAAATTTTTTTGAAAAAGCTGCGTAAATTTTCAAAAAATACTCTATAATTTATGCTAATTCACGAAATAATTTTGGGCCCCCTTCGAGCTCGGGCCCCCCCAATTGGGGGTTTGGGGTGCGGCAGTTACGGTGCTGTGCAGGACAACATGAATTTTACAATCGCCCAGCAGTTGTTCCCAACCGGAGACACATGCGCGATTACCGTAACCAGTTAACTGATCTGGGATATGTATCGAAAATTATATTGCGCGTTGTTGCGACTCATTTTTAACTGTGGATAACCAATGATGGGGTCACAAACGTGACGTGAAAGAACACTTTCGCTAAGTTTTTAGGGTTACCGCTCACGCGGTATCGACTCACAATACGTTTTATGTTACAGTCATAGGCGATTGTCTTGCCTACTGTTGTGGTTGTGTGTCTTGGGTACTGAAACAAGCAAATAGCTGCTCCGTAATGACAAAAGTCAAAAGGAAATACGACGATAGTTTAGGGTAGTGGGGAATGAAGACTCGGAATAAATCTGAAGTGGGCAATGAAGACAAAAAGGTTGGGAACCACTGCCTCGCCGAATCAAGAGTCAAAACATGTATTTGTACATCTCATTCTATACTGTGCTGCAAATTTATAAAATTAAACTTAGCCTACTTACGGCCGCATTGCACATTTGACCTCATTTTTAAATGTCACAAAGCAGTAGTATGTTTTGGAATGTAATGAAATGCAATGCATACAAGAATATCCAAGGACGCTCGTTAGAAAAATATCTCAAGATCGTGCTTTGTCGTGTAGATTTTTCGCTGGGAGTCGATACCACATGAGTGTGTTCAAATGCTTCTGCTTCAAGTAATTCATCAAATAATGCTTCATTTGTCTTGTCTGAATTGCTAGATAGTACACTGCGCCGGCATAGCGATTGTCACAACGATATCATGAGGTCCTTGAAAGGTATACCCAATGCGCAAGATCTTCTTCTCAACTTCGAAAGCACTGCTCTATGCTAAATTAGGACACAATATGAATACAATAGTGATTTTATTTTGGTCAATGTTCTTGAAGAAATTAGTAGTAAGTAAGAGAGTAAGTAAGTCCTCAGTGTGGATTAAGTATCTTCAAGAGCCTACATCCATCAAGAGCATAATCTTCATCATTTAACATGCCACATCTCTAGGCAGTGGTGTCTTTAATAATCAGAATCGCAGTTGCACTCTTTCGTTGAATACTCTGCGAAAGGGTGCTGAGCATCTACCAGAAACTTCCTTGGCGTTCCGTTCTGGTCATCGTCAGCAAATTTCACCAACTCAATCTGACCCCTTACCGCTTTGACCTCGCTACAGCGACGGAGTAGATGGTCAATCGTCGCAATTTACGGATTAAGCGCACTTACAGGCGAACTCGGCCGAGCCCGCCGGCAAATTCAGATTTTAAACGGATTTGAGACCGTCAGAGCCTGGCAACTTAGGCAATTCATTGACTGACCTTAAGCCAGGTCTAAATGGAAATAAATTTTCAAACACACCCTCAATTTCAGGCAAATATTCCGTCAGCCTGAAAGTATTGAATGTAAACATGGAATGGCAACGACCGATTTTTTTTTGCTTCGTTCAATTGAAGCTGCAATTGCGGCAGCGACTGTAGGGTTTGAAATCTGCATTGTTCAGAACAATGGGATGACCACTAAAACAATGACCATAACAAAGAACAATTGCAGCTCTCCGATTGTTTGGAAAATCGCGATAGTTCAGGCTTTGGGGGTGAATTCGGGTGGTTCCAGCGTCCTGATGATATTTTAATTTATATTTTCAGAATCACTGCGACGATAGCTTTCGACTAAGACAGGTTTCAGTAATTTCCGCTTCCTGGACGGCTACTTAATGGATTGTCAGAGATCCTACAGTCGCCGCCGCGAAACAATCCATAATAAACCGTCGTTGCCGTTGCCATTCCATGTTTACATTCGATACTGACACTGAATCTGATCAATGGTTAATCCACACCAGAAGCTATAAATATTAAGCGAAATATATCAGTCACTGACCTTTCCCAATTTGGTCTTCGATAACTCCGACAAATTCCCGTGCGTGGCATATAGATATTCAGGAAATTGAATACCATTTGCTTCGAAAAGAATTTCCAAATATACCGCTTGAGGAAGGTTGGCACACGATTTGAATACTAGCGTAGAATCCTGTGAAAAGCAAGTATCCTTAGTTACGTCACAATCACCCCCACAACAAACTTGTTATTGCAGATTGAATTAGAACGTCTACTCTACGCCGGGGCTTCAAACCACCCCTTAAAAGACGAACTTATTCAAGAGTGGCGAGATAGCGCGTTGGTATAATCCAATCAGCTACAACATCAATGGGATGGGAGTTCCAGTCCGACCGAGGTGGACTCCAGAATTCCTACCAAAGTGTTGGAGTTTTATCCAGGCGTCTCCTTGCCATCTCATCCGCGTAAGGAAGCGATGTCTTACAAAAGCCTAGACGTGTGCCGTGCTACAAGTCGGCGGTTACGGAATTAAAAATAAAGAATATCGGCCTGCTGCCTGTAAATGACCATTGTAGTCGACAAACACCATGAATACCATAAACAAGAACGACAACAGACTTATTTGGAGCAGTAATAACATAGTTCAGTGCTTTTCAGCCTTTTTGAGCACCATCCGCACATTATTGAAAAAAAAAATTCATCCGCACAATTCAACCAAAAATTGTTTTACACAAAGAAAATGAAGATACGTAGCAACGTTTTATTCTTACGTACAACAAGTAGGCTACGGGTCAGCTCTTTTCCTAGTTTTGATTTCAAATATGGTACACCAAAACCTCTTTCAGCCAAATAAGCGTTGGCATTATTTGTGAACCTCTTCTAGTGCTTGGACGGCCAGGTCTTTAGAAAATAACCATCCAGCACTCCTATCCAAAATACAGCGTATGTTTCGCAAGTGAAAAATGTTTGCTGGAAGCAATGACACAAAGGTCTCGGACTCTCGGAGACGTCAGTTCGTCGAAGGGTTGCAGATCCCACATGTATGTTTTAATGCATTTGCATGATGGCATGGCAAATAAGCTCCAAAACTATCAAGGAGAATGGGCTATTAGACTTATAACACTGTGCGGCATTAATTTTAAGGTTACTGAAGTATTGACGGTCCTTAGTGTACTTTTTGATGCTGAATCCAAAACTGTTATCCGTTTTCTTCAATCAGGTCCAGAGTTTTGGCCAATTGCATTTGAATTCACAAAAACTGCAGCTTTCAGCGTTATGCGATTAAGATGTATGACGTCATGAAAAGGATGTAGCAATGATGTTTTGATGAAAAGTTTAGAAAATATTTCAATTATGACGAACACCATTCCCTATAGCAGTGGTTCTCAAAGTGGGGGGTGCGAAAGCATGTTAAGGGGGCGAGAAGCCGCTGTTACCTAAATTTTTCTCGCGCTTAGCGCGATTTATCCACAGCTCATGGTATTTCTAGTGTCTATTGTATATTGTCCGAATTTCATAATTTAGAATTCTCTCATCAATAGCGATAACCTTCAACGCCATCAAACTATCCGTTGGGATTGCTAGCAATCTGATTTCTCTCTGTAATATTTTGTAATATCACGAGAACGGATCGCGAAATTTTCCACCATAAAAATGGGAACGTGTCTAAAAACGTTTGAGAACCACTGCCCTATAGTATACTGTAAAGACGTTTAAGGATTTATATCAGCTTTGGGCATAGGCCACAGATCTGTGAACTGATCAAAGGCGAAGGTTTCACTGCACACATGGGTGCAGTAGAAAATGACCATGAGCAGCTTTTCGAGTAGTTATTTAAAATTCCCATGAAAGCATAGAAGCCGTGATTACGAAGCACAGGTCAAAGAGGTGCTTGAAAGCTTTCAATCCCTTGGAACCCTGATGATGTCTGTGAAAATGCACGTTCTGAGTTCTCGTTAGGATTACTTTCCATTCAACTGTGGTGATTACAGCGAACAACAAGGAGAGAGATTCCACCAAGACCTTCGCCAGATGGAAGACGGGTATCAAGGACAGGAACGTAAACATGTTTGCAGATAACCGTTGGTGCTTAAAGAGAGATCCGCACATAACTCCAAACATGGAAGATAATCTTTGTAGCGACATTTATTGTCAGCGTAAATTATTTGTGTCTTATATTGATATTGTATTTATCGTCGGAATATCAGTGTCAGTTTCTTATATCATCTGGTTCCGCACAACGCTTTCTTAGTTAAGCTATTTTGAACACTGCGTTTTCATTTCACACTTTCCACATTGATGTTGGCAAGGATTTCGCATTTAAAACGCATTTGTGATGTTAAGTGTTTACTTATCTATAATGTAACATATTAACTTCTGCCTTCTTCTGTTAATTTGAGCGCCATTGAACTAAATTCTGATTTCTTGGTTAGTTTTAAGTGCGTTTATTTCAACATTGTTATTATATTTTAGTAGTATTTAAAACGGCTGTCATTGTAAAACCTTGAATTCAAATAAAAATACCATCTTGCAAAAATTGTCAACATGCATGACCAATTAGCCTGCCACAGAAATTAGTTTCTTTGTGTAGAATAATGACCAAAAGCTAGCATATTTGAATATGCCGTGGAGAAAAAACGTTACCTGATTGAGTAAAATTGGTTGCATTTTTGAGTACAGCGCAAAAAATTGATCCAAAAACGGTTAAAACATCTTTGACCTTTAAAAATTAATTTTCAAACGCGGAACAGTGTAATACGCTGCTTCAATTTGTGTTCGGTTTCCTTTTCAATTTCCTATTTTCTGTCTCACAAGTAAATGTGAAGAGAAAAGAAAGTCACGATACCGCGTGCTCGACTCGTTAGCTCAAGCTAACTTGAAAGTTCATAGCAGTTCAATAACCTTAAACAGTGATTCTTAAACGTTTTACACCGCGACAAAAATTTGAGTTTTATTGGCATCTCACGGTTTTTGTCTTGTTTTGATTCTGTCAACTGATGTTTTCCGCCCCTGATTCTCAATGTGAACTCAAATTTGCAGTATCACGTTTTTTTAGTATTGAAAATTTCTCTATTTCACGCATTTTCGTCTTTTTCGTATTGATTAAGTAAAGAGTAATTAAGCAAACTTAGTCACATCAGAACAGTAATTCCAAACCGAGGGAATTTTGAAATTTTTAGGGGGGAACGGGGCCTACGATATTTACGGCCTTGTCCGGTACATTTCACTTGCAAGAGCTAACAGGCCGATGCTCACGAAACAGAAATTCGCGATTACTCTTGACGTAATAATGGGCGAAAGTTTTGATAGGACGATTACTCTCAACGTGACAATCGGCGATTGTCTCGATTTCGCTTCTCATACCGGACTCTTCGCATTTTAAAGCGAGTTTTCGAGTTGAAGGTTGATAGCTATGTTTTAAGATGTCAATTTACCGTCTTATACTATTAGACAGGCTACAGTAATGCGATTTAAATACTCTGTAGCTGACCCCTCAAGTTTGAGTTGATGTTTTTGAGCTTTGAGCTAGATAAATGCTCCAGGGACGATATTCCGTATATAGTGGAAAACGTTTAGCTGTTGTTTTGACCGGCTTACAGCGTGACGTAGGATACCGCTATGCAGTGGTTTAATAATTCTTTATGGTGCGTATTATGTATATGGTGAAGAATTGGTGGTCAGCTTCATGTGGCCTTTCTTCCAGTTAATTTTGACTGGTTGTATATACTTGATGACTCAGGTTTAGGGTAAGGTAAAATAATTGATAATGGTCAATAAATGCTGTGCTTATGGTTGCATGGCTGGATATTTGATAACTAAACAAAACGTTTCAATTTCCATTTGAGGATTTGGAGTTACAAAAAATGGATATCTTTCGTGAATGGACGTGATTGGAAGCCAACGAAGAATTATGTGATTTGTGCGTTGCACTTCGAAGCAAAGTACATTAAAGACTGTGGCTTTCGAAAAAATAACTGCTCTTGGATAGAAAACCAGTTCATACCATCCGATCGGATCATGACCTGCAACGGCCTTCATTGATTCCGACTATGACCCCTTGCAGAAAACCACCGAAGAGAAGGATATTTCAGAATGATCAGTTAAAAGATTTTGAGCTGTCTGATAAAATGAGCAGTTTATAAGATTTGACCGAGTCCCACACTACAGAAAGCTATGCCATGTACAAAAGAGGGTAATCAATGTGTAATTTTCCACGGTATGGAATTCAATGATGACTAGGTGCATGTGACGTGGCACATTATTCAACTTACCGAAATATCTCAAAAATGTATGAGACAAATCCGAGCGAGACAATCCGAGCACGATTTACTGGAAGAACTTTTCGAGCCAGGAAATTTGTCTTTCCTCCATTCTCATTCGCCGTTTATTGTTCAGGTGTATCATCACCCAGCGGATTTATTGCATGGAGCAATCTTCACAAAATCAGGGAATGTCATGATAATGATTCAAATTTGTGGAAAGCGCCAAAAGTGATATGCCTCGTTACTACATCCAAGCAGAATGTCAACTTAGCTCTTGCTCCATTCTATGAGTCGACTATTGAAGCTTGCAAAAGTTACTTGCCTCTCACGGAAGATATATGGCTTCATTCTTGAACCTGATTAATGCTTGGTTGACGATTCTCATGCTATAGGCAAATGTGTGGGGGGAGGTTTCTGGTTAGTTCAACAGAAGTTACCGATTCTGAAAAGATAATTCTGCTCTGTTCCATCCTAAAATATGACATCAAGCTCAACTAATTTTTACCATTTCAAAAAAGTCATTGAAGAAGTGGCTATTGAAATTACCGAATCATTTCTATCTCCTTACAGTGAGAAGGTGTCTGTAGTTGACTGGGTAACTTGGAAAGCAAGTTGACGCTAATTCGACTTACTCGAGATCGTGGGGGACTGCTTACTCCCGCAGAACCACTTGCCGAGTTTGTTTCATACAGATTTTTGATCCTAGACTGTTCTGATAAAATCATCTGCCCTCACCCTAAGTCGCAGTGAATAAGTTTTGCGTCGTTTCGTTTTTTATTTTTATTTTATTTATTTTTTGGTGGGGGGCTTGAAGGCTTTGCACTTTGCATGTTATGATCATCGAGATCAAGCTTTGAAATTGACGACAAAATCATTGCGAATATATATATTTCAATAACAAGCAGAAGCTAGTTAATGCCTCTGTCAGAAAAATGCTTTAAAAACGGACTTTAAAACAACGACAGTTGAGCAAGACGCAGCTGGCATACTTCGGTGATGCATTTCGTTCTCATTACCGGTACTTGTGGTCGTAGCTTGTATGCTGCAAGTTTGTTTTTGATACAAGTTGGTTATTGCAAGGAGTTTCTAATATGACATGTGTACCAATTCTTCTTCACGTGCTTGACTTGATTTTACCATGCAATAAAATGGTTTACATGAGTATGTCGGTGTTTTCTCACTACTTAGCCTACTTCTGCAATCGGTGGATAACTGCGTCTCTTGTCACTTTCTGACGGTAAGGTACTAATTTGAACTGTTGTACGAATACATACAGCTTATCTGAGGCGAGGCGTCTGGTAGCGTGAAGCGAAATCGCGCATAATCGCGAATTTCTGTTTTGTGAGCATCGGCCTGTTAGCTCTTGCAAGCGTAATGTACCAGATAAGGCCGTGAATATCGTAGGCCCCGGGGGGAAGTTTGCTTTAGAATTGCAACGGATTTACCAAATGTTTCGTCTTCAAGCTGTCAATCAAGTAGTCTTCTGGTTATGTTCCTTATGGCTGTTTTTTTTTCGGAAGTATTTTCAAATGCTATTTGAAATCTCTAGTGAAAAACATTTCAACGTCACCGATTCAAGTCAAAGAGATAACAAGTGAACTAGCTTTATTTTATTGAACACCTACCCAGGGTTGTAATGACTCGAGTCATGAGTAGACTCGAGTCCGACTCAAGTAACGACTTGGTGATGACTCGACTTACGGAAATGACTCGACTCGAGTCAAATTGTGTATTGATTCGACTTTGACTCGAACCAAGTCATCTGACTCGAGACTCAGACGGCCAAGACCGACATTTCTTTGTAATTTCGAAGAGTAGTAAAGTAACTATTGGCATTTAATGTATTGGTACTTGAAAATGAGACCAGAAACTACTAAAAGTGAGGAAAATTAGTATATTATAAATGCGAACCATTCGATATCACCAAACAGAGTTATAAAAAGTGGGTTTAACAACAGTTTAACTGGAAACTGAGCAGTCAACACAATGATTTGGACTCGGACTCGAGCCATGATACCATGACTCGGACTCGATCCTCTGCTCGCTGACTTCGACTCGCACTTGACTTGGTGGTGAATTGAAAAGGAATCGACTTGACTCGAGTCAAAACTAGAAAAGTGACATTGAGTTGTGATTCGGAGCCTTGTGACTTGGTTACAACCCTGCACCTACCTCAGCGATAAAAACATGCTAAACCTGGTGCAATGTTGCCAAAACGGAAAGTGAGGAACTACATTTTATTGTGCTATATTTATTAACAAGAGGAAAAGGGACCATGCCTTCGATTCTTTTGTAATTTTTATTTAATGAGCAATGAATAGACTATTTTGGGGCAAAGTGGTATAATCCACAGCCACGACACCAATGGATTGTGGGTTCGAGTACGACCGAGCTCGACTCCAGAATTCCTACTTAAGTGTTGGAGGTTTATCTAGGCTGCTCCTCGCAATATCATCCGTGTAAGCGGTGCCTTATAAAAGCCTAGAAGTGGGCCGTGCTACAAGTCGGCAGTTACGGAATAAAGATTAAGAAATTGGCCTGGTGTAAATAACCATAGTAGGCCATAGTAGTCAACAAACACCATGAATACCTCAAAACAAAACAAAACCTGAAATATTTCTTTTTCCGTTTCGCACGGTTTAGTGCATCTAGAAAACTAAAAAGGAATAAAATAACGCATCAAATACGCCTGATTTACAGAATAGAGTACTGTGTTTGCAATTATGAGAGGACGGTATTTTTTTAGTCTCTCTTGAGGCCGTAGGGATGGGTTAGTCTAGAGTCGTGCAGTAGGCTAGTGCGGGATCATTAGGCACGTGCAAAGCTGAGCTAGGTGACATCACGACATATAAACGTTTCGCGAAATCTGCGAATCCGCAGAGTGTTCTCCCAGAAAGATCAACGGCGGTGATTACACTTAAAATCCAAAATGACCGAAAAATATTCACAGAAACCGTTGACATTGATATGACTGCGCGGCTCCGAAATAACTTTTACGAATATTCCTGCCTGCCATTGAAATCTGAACCCAGCGGTACAAATGCGACCCAACAAGGGTCGGAAACATCACCCAGTCAAGAAATAACAATTTTGAATCTGTCGAGTAGCCTAGCAACAATCTTTACCGGAGGTCACGAAATAACAACATACTTCAATAAAGTAATCTGGACCCATCCGAAACTTCAATAATAGTCCTCACTCTGTGGCATGGGTGTCCTAAATTTTCGAACACACCAATTCCATGAGCTCCTGCTGGACATCTGATGAGGTTTATGCTATATATGGATTCTTACATCAACTACAAAAAAAATTCACGCGACTAGTAAAATTTAGGCATACTGATGTTTCACAGCAGTTATATCAGCGATTAGTGCATGGTGAGCAGATAAACATAAATGAATAAGTTTTGCGTTCACCGTTACCTAACACGGCCAGATGTACGAATCGCGTGATATAGGACTTGGTTGGCTGCGGAAAGGGCGTGTGAGCGTTAGGGCTGTTGAAAAATAACTTTTTTATCCGGATTCCCTAAAAACGCTGCACACCAAATTTGGTGCAATTCTAACAAGTATAAGCCTCCGCAGTTCCAATTAAAATTTTTAATTTATTAGGGAAAATTAAAATAAAAAATTTTCAAATTTTTCTGCCAACCTTATCAAATTGTTGAGCTGTCTTCAAAGACGATGCAAAACAAATTTGACTCAATTCCGACCAGTAGAAGCAGAGTTATGTGAGTTTTTCGTTGATAATTCTCGGATTATCCACCGATTAAAGATAATCCAAGGAGTATCATCGAAAAACTCACATAACTCCGCTTCTACTGGTCGGAATTGAGTCAAATTTGTTTTGCATCGTCTTTGAAGACAGCTCAACAGTTTTATGGGGTTGGCAGAAAAATTTGAAAATTTTTTATTTTAATTTTCCATATTAAATTGAAAATTTTAATTGGAGCTGCGGAGGCTTATACTTGTCAGAATTGAACCAAATTTGGTGTGCAGCGTTTTCTAGAGTAACCTGACAATTTAATCAGTGAATGGCTGGAATCCGGGAAAAAAAGTTATTTTTGAACAACCCTAGTGACCGTGTGTATTTGTGGTAGTGTGCATTGATAGCGAAGCCTTCCAGAAATTGTGTTGATTGGGACAAATGCCATTGTTTTGTTGGAGGTCGACAAATATTGTTGCGGCGCTCCTTGACACAAACACTCTGTAACGCCCGTCGTATTCTTCAGTTAACAGATGTGTGCGCGGGAAAAGGCGACCTTTTTATAATCGTGCTGATTTCTCTAGTGGGGAATATTGGCTCAAATATTGCTCAAGGGGTCCACGAGATGGAAAAGGTTGCGAACCACTGTATTAGAGTATCGAGCACGACGTAGAAAGGGCGGGCCTAGGATTGCATATAACACAAAGATCAATTTAAAACAAACCTGTTTAAAATGAGGCCCTTGTTCAAAATGTGTATAACCAGGACTACATCGTCATGCAGCATATTTACGGTCGGCGGTCATTATCATCAGAACGGTCATTCCTGACCAATGATCTATCTATGTTGTATAGCTGTGGCGATATAGCGCAGTGGTATAATCCACGGTATAGCGCAGTGGTATAATCCGCGGTATAATCGACTTCAGAATTCCGATACCCAAGAGTTGGAGGTTTACCTAGGCTCCTCCTCGCCTCCTCATCCGCATAAACGGTGTCTCACAAAAAGCCTAGAGGAGGGCCGTGCAATAAGTCGGCTGTTACGGAAAATAATGAAGAATATCGGCCTGGTGTAAATGACCATAGTAGTCGACAAATACCACGAATACCACAAAACAAACAGACGTAGTATAGCTGTTGAACCAACTATATCGAGGGTTTCACCCATCCCATATCGTATACGTCGGCTATTTCCGGTGGTAATCGTCTGTAGGCTCATACGACATGTTGTTTGGAAAATATTTACACAATTATGGCATAGCCTAATTTTTTTAAAGGCCTTTGTCACTGCCACTGTCGCGTCGCCATGGTCCAAAGTCGCTATGCTCAAGTGTCGCATGCTGATATGTCCACAGAACTAAGTCTATATTTACTAGCATATGGCAGTGTTGGGATCAAGTCACTACCTTCGAGTCACGAGTCATCTCGAGTCATTACACATTTTGACTCGAGTCAAGTCAAGTCAATCGATTTTCGAAGGTGACTCGAATCAAGTCAAGTCACTCGTTTTTTGGATGTGACTCGAGTCAAGTCAAGTCAAGTCAAGTCAAGTCAAGTCAAGTCAAGTCAAGTCAAGTCGAGTCACGAGTCAAGTCACAATTCAAGTCAAATTGAATTTTCGAAGTATCAGCGACGATTCAAAGTCATTACATTTTGCTAGCTGTGTGAAAGACAGAATAATTTGCCATTTATCTTGCTTCAAATTACTTATATAAAGTTTAATAGGCATGCAAGAAGGCGTCGATCACGCACACGTAGAACCGCAAATAAAATACGCTACTAACTGTATAACTATGCAGCAGTCTGTTATTATATCAACCAATAGGATCGAATACGAAGCCTCGAGAAGTTGTAACAAATTGCTATGGATTTGAATCATACAAGAGGGTTGATAAAGGTGATCACTGCGCAATGATAGCACTGAGCCGTCCAAGAAACATAGATACGTTAATTGCTATTGCATTTTTCTTCTTCTTCTTCTACTACTACTACTACTACGACAACGTAACCTGTGATCAATTCGTTTGTGGTCAATATATTTGTGATGCAATAATGGAGGATCATTCAAACGTGCATTCAGTGAATGCCTGGTTACTCTCACAAGTGACACAAGCGTATCGCGAACAAAACGAACATATGCACAAAATACACTGATTTGATTGATATCGTTTACTTGATGACTTGAAATTGACTCGTAAATTTTGCTCCAAGTCACGAGTCAATCCGCATTTTTGAAGCACCGAGTCAAGTCAAGTCATTTTTGCAAAGTGACTCGAGTCAAGTCAAGTCATACGAAAAAGTGACTCGAGTCTGACTCGAGTCAAGTCATGACTCGAGTCATCCCAACACTGGCATATGGACATGAGGTCATGAAAAGAGGGGACATGTAGAAACCTTGGTACAATTGGACCAGACAACCGAAACCGGAAATTGCCTGATATGGATATCGGCGCTTCAATTCATGGAACTGGAGCGCTTTGATTTGCCCAATGCGCGCAATTTCGGCGCTACATTCGATATTCGACTCATGTCGTCATTTGAGATGCATGAAAAAAATCTGGTAAATTTTGTTCGATACAGTACCCCAGTAATAGCTCCTACAAATTCAGGCGATTTCGTTTTTAGAATTAGAAGAATTTGTACACTATACTGGATATTGAAATAAAGCCATGGTTATGATTATAGCCATCCCTCGCGAAATTCAATGCCTCAAAGCAACAGGTAAATGTCTCGAAACCAATTAAATTTATGTTCTGAATATGATAATAACGCCATAGGTATTGGACGCAATCGCAAACCAAACTCGAATCTGCTAACTTCGAGATGATCGATATATGTCCATTTATATTCGAATATTTATCAGACAAGCATCGTGTGGTCACTTGACTGCTAACTGTTCACATAAGAAAGGACTCTCATATCGGTCGGACTTGACCAATCCATCAATTAATGTTGCAACGCTGAAACCTATCAGAACGTTACTGACCTCCAAGTCAGGATGAAGCAAGAACTATTCGAATATGTACATTCGTTATAATACACGACATAAAAATGTAATGTAATGTTCGAACTCATCGTGTTAGCTTTCGTGTACCTCGCACTTCACAGAAAATGACACGAGGGCGTAACGAATTTAAAACATAAAGGTATTATGGTGCTGAAGTAAAATATAAATTGTAAGAAACGGACAGAAACATGATCGATTGAAATAGAGACTTTTGCTTTGAAGCATTAGCATCAAATCGCTTCAAATAATAGTGATATTCGACCTCTATGTTGAAATGCCCGTCAACATGTATCCCAGTAATCTTGATGGCATCTTCTTCGTTCCTCAGTTTAACACCATAAACTCCGTCTGAATCCAGCAAGACAACCTGAATATTGTCCAGATATGAAACTTTGGATCGTGAAAAGTAACGATCATCGCTGAAATAACGTGACGTAATAACGCGGATACAGTGACGTCAGCGATTCCGCGACCGGAATCAGGAAATAAGACATTCATAAAAATGGACTTGAAAACAGAAGGGAACATCGAACGGTTTCATTGTTCTTTCGAAGAAATCATCAATTAAACTTTGTGACACAACTAGCATTATTTATTAGTTTGTCTCACAAAAACACAACCACTCCATAGCAATATCCGTTTTGAATCAACGCCGGTACCAATCCCGGATAAATAGCGTGGGGTTGCGACAAGATGGGCATCCGGGCTAAAAAAAGTCAAATCACAATGCGGATCAATCAAAGCAAATGTAGATGAACTAAATTAAATCATGGAACCGAACTCACTTTCCAATGTAACTTTCCAGCTAGCGATTCAATCTGGCGATGTCCGAGAAGTGAACGTAGTGCTGTTGCTGAGAAATTGTTGAGACGCACATTTACTTCCTGCACCTGGAACGATGGAAAGATTTTATTGAAATGTGGACGAGAACTGAACGGTAAAGTCAGTATTAGATCAAGTCTTCAGCTTCGAAATACATATTCATTGATCCGTATTCATTTACGTTGCTGTCGAATGGTCTCCGATACAGCGTACATTAAAATCGACGTTGTCATACTTTGTGATATCAGGACTCTTATCAGTGATTGATATTACCAGGGCTACACAGCTACAGGAAGCGAATTTATGCCCGTTATGTCAAGTCAATACGAATAAAACTATTCAGCAAAGGATTCATAATGAAACTAACCAGCCCCTCCCTCATTTCGGATTTAAAAAGCCCAGATTAGGTACGAATTTGGATTCATTTTATCAAAAGTGTTACGTCCAATTTTGAAATCCAAAACTGAATTTCTTCTTTGAAACCAGATTTATATTTTCTGCTTCCATTATCCGGATATTCGAATCCAAATCCGGATATTCGAATCCCGATTCCAATATTTCTAATCCATATTCGTATAGAAAAACTCCAAATACGAGATGCTGCGAATGAAAAATATGAAAACAAAAGAAAATAATGTAGGATTCCGCACTCTTCGCAGGAAGAGAGTATTTCCACCTATGTACCACCGCTGACTTACGGGTGTGAATATACACCGATGGCACACGAACCAGTCGACAACTTTAGCCAACTCTATAGCAGGCTCAGCTATCGGTCTTAACAATGCCCGAATTTCAGGGCTAAATTCCTCAAATCATAGTATGGGAACGGACGTAATATTAAATGATACGGATTAAGCTCGATAATGGGCATAAGTCGATTGTTTGAAACCCGCCCTCAGTGATTTGTTACTGCGAATCACTTTCATGCAAAATATTGAGAGTTTCTAATTTTTTAAGTTTCTTATTTGCAAATGTGTAAGTTTTACATTCTTGCTCGTATACATTGACACGGATGTAGTTCATTTTTATCCTTGATGTTTTTGCGGCATATACACCGACTCATGATATACATCTGTGCAAATGAATACCAAGAGTGCATGATGTGCAATTGTGCATATGCCGCTGGACAAGGAAGGTGCAGAGACAGCCTTGTAAGATTTTATAAGTTTTGCACCAACTCTCCATGCTATCTCGGAATTGCATGAGTGTCAAGCAAGGAAGTCATGGATACCAGCGTTACGAATCAGGTCCTTGGTCTGACCAAGCAGGGGATTGAACCCACGACCAACTGATCAAGAAGCCGAACGCTTCATCATTGCACTATCTTGTTGGTAGACCAGACCTGGACACTGTACGTCCCGCGGGTCAATTGAGGCTCACAACGCGTTTTTGACCGGTCGGTTAAAAGTTCTTTGGAATTTAGAGATCATAAAATATACTTATTAGTGTCAATACGTGGACTACATTTATAGGCTCTATAATCTGATCCAGAAATGCTTTTAATTTGAATACTAGTTTGTCCCGTGATTGAGGTTATAAGCTGCTTTAAGGTTATAGAACTGTTATGAGCTTTAAAATTAGATTGAGCTTAAGAGCTGAATATCGTCTCGTGACTTTCTTTGATCTTGTGATTTACCCGCGAGACAGAAAATTGGAAATCGCTAAAAAAACAGAACACAAGTTCGGGCAACGTATCATATGGTAGTGAGCTCTAATGTGCCTACTCTCCTTTATCATTTTGGAGCTCTGGCAAAAGCCTCAACACAAACATGTGGATTTTCGCCCTTTCGGCGGACTGGAGCCTCCAGTACCTTTGTATCATCTCTAAAAAACGATTTCTGCCAGCAAACATTTTTAAGTCGCGGAAAATACGTTGTATTTTGAATAGGAGTGCCGAACAGTAGTCAAGACCTGGCCACCCAAGCACTAGTAGACGTTCTTGTACAAAACCAAACAGCTTGTTTGGCCGAGAAGGGCTTTAGTGAAATAGTTGAAATCAAAACGAGGGAAAAGAGTTGCCGTTTTAAGGAAACACTTGATGGCCCAAGCTAAAGTAGCAAATTTGTGGCACACCTAAACAAAATATTGTTTAGTATCTCCAGCGTATTTTTTATAACAATTATTGGTTGGTTTGTGCGAATGAAATTTAATATAAAAAATAAAAGTGCGAATGGAGCTCAAAACGGTTGAACAGCACTGATCTTGTTGATTTGAGGGAATTGCAATCGGAAAGATTCCACCAAGACATTAAAGCAATAGGAGAAAGATATCAGGGCAGATGAGATGATTATATTACGGCAGACTATTGCTGCAACCTTTCGTGAATCTGCATTAAATTGCTTACAAACGAAATTCGTACAAGAAACGATGTTTTTTCACGATAAATTACTAATGATATATTCCAACAGATTATTTGGAATTTACAATAGGTAAATGTCGTAAAGCTGATTGCACTAATGCAATGTTGTTTGAGTATCCAGGTAAATACTTCTATAGATGACTGAATTTATTTATGCACATGATATCCGTGAAATTCCCCAACTATGACAAATAGAATAACCCTGAATATGATGCTACTGCTGTATTTTGATATAAAACAGTCTTCAGTGTGTAGAAATTACAAGTAGATTGAATTTCTGAACTTTAGAGTACGACTGAGCCGAATTTTTATCCAACCCCATACATCGAAAATATGAGATTTTATTCGAAATAGCCCAAAACTAGAGCCAATTTGAAAAAAAAGAACCAAGGCAATATTCGAAATCAGTGCCCTTCAAAAAACCCCAAACCACTCTTACTTTGTTTGCCTAAAAATATGTGTTGACCAGCGTGATACATAATATGAGACATGAGACATAGATACTGGATAGGCATCATTTGAGATTTTCCAAAGTATGGAAAACCCTAAATTGTTCAGTTCATGCATAGGTGCTAAACCTGGGTAGGCGGGATATACAGCGCCTGCTCCGTAATTACTTTACTATGGGCATTCGTCATACCAGCAATTTCGTTATCAGCAAAAATCCGATGGCCAATTCTGTGGTTGGAAAAACCACCTTGATCACCATGTATGTCGTCAAACTGGATTGATGCGTATGTTAGGTTGAGCAATTTACCTAGTTAGCAATTAGCAACGCTAGAGGATAAAAAAACGTGACTTTTTTGCACATGTCGATTTGGAAATGGATGAGTAAATACACGTTCTTGATGTTTTTTAATTGTAGCGCGACACTGGACAATGTGTTACTGTGTATGCCTACGAATTGAAATTCAATCCAACGCATGGTTTTTACTCCAGCAGCGATTTGCGAACACAAATTGGGAAATGCATCGAAGCAGCCCAGAACATCATTATGGTCCGCATACTATTGTCGCGATGCGAGCTAGTCAATGCGATGTTTGAACCCCTGCCCGTGTTTTGGATAGAATAGGGCAATTAGTGATTGGATGCGCGCTTTGCACTTTGTGTACTCATCAATTTTGTGTATTCATTCTTGTCTGCATTGTTCCGCAATGTCATTTGTGAGCTTGTCTTTTAATTCGTTACTTACTTGTACAGTGCACGGCGTTGAAATAAGTTGTCAAATATTGATGCAACATCATTAATGCATTAATTCTGAGTTTATTCGATTCGTTTGAATTCTATATTCCACTAAACTTGATTGACAAAGGACCAGCTGGTAGCGAGCGAACCAATATCGAATTTCAAGCCATTAGGTATTAGGTAGAAAGTGGATTTCTGCTGATAAGGTCGCGACATGCGCTCATTATTGCAGTTACACTTCAACAAAAGATTAAACTAAAGTGTATAGCTTGATATTGACGAGCGCAGTGCCGGTATGAAAACGTCAGGTCACTGCTTTAATGCTGTACAATATGTACATAGCAAAGACATGGAGAAAAGTGGTTTCTCGTACGACTATGACGTCATCGACAGACGACACGAAGTAATTACACGTCACAGGACTATGCATACCCACAAAATGACGGTTCTTTGCGACGGCTACAATAGAATCATTCGATAGTTTTTGGAGCCGGAGCTGGAGGCGGAGCAGTTCAAAATTTACGACTCTTCCAAAGCCCTGGTTGTAACTCGACGTTATGTTAGCGCTGAAGAACTTGAGTAGTAAAGTTAACCGAATATTATCGGTTTGAAATGGTATCCGCCGGGGAAGTTTCCTCCCGACTTGAAGCAACTGATTGAACATCTCTTCAGTAGTACAATTGAGGTATGGTACCCTCGCGCGCGATGTATGGAATTTCTTGGAATGCCGTGCTACTGAAGAATATTCAGTTGATTTGCACGTTTACTGTTGTCAATGATTGTTGGCAACCGGGCATTAAAACATCACGCCTTTATGAATCTCTTATGTATAGTTAACTTCGAATTGGTGCATCAATGTCGTCACGGATTTTCGATCGTGACGTGAAATTTGACATCGGTGTATGGCTCCTCAAGAATTACAATTGAAAATTTAGGGTGAATATGGCTCTTCTGTCGAAAAAGGGCCCGACTTCTGCTTTATACCTTGCGGAGATTCAGTGTTTACGATAGACAATTTTAACGGGCAGGCGTAAAAGGTTCGTGTTCATAGTCCATTTTCTACAAATGTTCGTGTTCACACGACCCCGAACCTTTCAAAGGTTTCGATCTCTAAACAATACACAATATATAAGCGAATTCTGTGATATCGTTGAGATCAACCATCAATGCTGCGAGCTCATAACAATCAACTCTATACCTCGTGGACAGCATAGAGGCTACACGAGACAAACTCGCGCTAGACATGAGGTTTGTATTCTATAGGTCAAGGCCCAGTAATGGGTTACGGTGCTGTTTTCAGTGGTCCACAGAGCTTGTAGCTGGCCTAAACAGCTGGGTTTTGCAACCTGGCGGTCATTTGCTTATTTACTGGGGATCGCGAAGTTGCTGAGCTTCTCAAATGGACCGTTAGTAAATCTGAGCAGAGGTGCTAAACTTTTATTTGTATTCACCCTTCC
Organism: Botryllus schlosseri; assembly: GCF_051294905.1. Lineage (NCBI taxonomy): Eukaryota > Metazoa > Chordata > Ascidiacea > Stolidobranchia > Styelidae > Botryllus > Botryllus schlosseri. Next base: position 26,885,347 of record NC_137237.1, on the reverse strand, counting down.
AAATTTACGGTGGGCTATGCGGAACATTTTCAAATCGGAAATTGGCCTGGGACCATGAAAAGATTGGGCGCCACTGTAGCCACTAGCCATGTATCAATCCAATAATTCATTGTGTTTAAACTTACATCTTTTTGATATTCCAGGCATCCTGCGATGATCGCAATTACATCGTTTTTCATTTTGCAGTTGAATAAATTAAAGCAAATCAGACTTTTACTGCTTGCTGCCAGCGATCCAATGATATGAGCTTCATCACGACTCAATGAAATACCAGATGCATCGATAGCGGAAAGTTGTTTCATCAGTCCGTCGTCATTTGATTCATAAATTGCTGTATAGAGTTCCATGCGAATGTATCCCTCATTAACATCCGTTTTCGTCCAGTGTTGCCATCGAATCGATTGACCGAGAACGCGTTGTTTCACCAGCCGATTTGAGACTGTCATGCAAAACATATTCACGTCGCAAGATGGCGTTACAAGTGGATAAAGATGATATCATCCCGTGGTCACTGGTGGACAAATCGGAGCAAGACTCCTTGAACCCTGATATGTCAGATGATGCTACAACATGATGTAATATATAAAAGAAGAATTAAAAATAGATACATATGAATATAGCAATTGGTTTACGAAGTATTGCTAGTTGAATGTCCATCGTATCGATACTGGCCTGCATCTCGTATTCAGTGGGAATTTAGTCCATGTCAACGTTTCCTAAGCATCAAAGGTGACAGCAAATATCTAATCACTAACTAGGCTCAATACTGTTATTCCGTATATCAGAAAACATTTTAGCACTCACGATAACGCTCTCGCCTGCGACAGCCAAATGAATTTTCAACTCATTTATCGGGTTTGACAAATGATAATATAATTATCCACTGTATCTGTTGTTATTTGTGGCATTCACGGTGTTTGTCGACTACAATGGGCATTTTCATTATTCAGATATTCTTTATTACGATTACGCATCTGCCTACTTGTAACACTTCTTGGCTTTTTCAAGACAACGGTTTAAGTGGATCAGATGGCGAGAAGTTATTCACTGTGTCGTCATACTCAAGGAATCAGTCTCGTGCAATTCCGACCTAAAACCTTTTTCCTGCCTGTGGACCGTTAGTCATCACTAACTCACAATATTTTATTATATTCGGCATTGTAATAAACAAAATGCATACGTATTATACTAAATCATGAATACCACCTGTCTACAAATTGAATGTACCATGCACTCTTTGCGAAAAGGTCGTGTATTCACTCCAAAAGGGCCGAAAAGGTGGGTTCACGAAAACAGAACCGAACTCAGTACTATATCGCTGCCATAAATCCTACGTGCATGCATCCTAGCGTTTTCCATAATATGACAAATCTCAAAAATGATGCGTATCCATTAGGGTTGTCCAAAATTTGGAAAATCTTACAAATCCTCCGTTGTAATGTCTTATTCTATAGATTATTGATAAAAAACGACACGGGGCTCAAAAAAAGCTCACCGGAATGCCGTTAAGATTTCGTGCAAAGCGTTTGAAAGTAGCTGCCGAAGAATGGGCGTGCCACCGACCATAGACCGACGAGAAGACTAGTAATCACGAATCCACAGCTCCTAATTGGCTAATCGGCTATGCTCCAATGACCACCGCATCAGCAGCTTGCTGATTAGGTGATCAAGGAGTCTGCTACCGGCGACGATTCTGAAAGCGCATTGTGTGTAGGTTGCGAGATAATGATTTAGGATTGATTCAGGGTATGTTGAGGTACGAAATACATGATGAACAAACAACAGCTGCTTCACAAAAACGTGTAAAGCATGATCGCTTTATTGTGAAGGAAACCGCCGTAGCCTATATGCCTTTGTTTCAACGAGGGAAAGCATAGGCGCTTATGCAAGTGGCGACGGATTCCTAGTTTCAGAAAGGATATATCATCATTGAATACAAATACAAAGATTACCAATGACACTATATAATATGTGTGATCTTATTGGGCTCAGGTTGTAATACATAGTAGACGTTTTGAAAGATTAAGGATCGGCTGAATCAGCGGGTTATGCTTGGCACTTATCAGATGCTCATATCAAATTGTATTAACTTGCAAGTGTTGTCAAAGTCCTTAATGATGACACAGAATAGAGGTGTAAAAGTAGTAAGCACATAATGTGCCGGATATAACATGTCGAACCCCTTAATGATCGCGCAGAAAAGAGGTGTGAAGGTAAGCACAGACAATGATGCATAGTGCATAGTATCCAGCATAGTTTGGATATCATATCAAGCATAGTCTGTGCTTACATTTACACCTCGTTTCAGCGGCATCATTAGGAACTTTGAAACACTTACAAGTGAATTCAATTTGCTGTAAACGTCTGATAAGTGCCAAGCATAGCCTTTTGATTCAGCCGATGCCTAGAGCATCCCAAACTTCACCTACATACTAGAACCTGGGTCCAATAAGATCACACAAATTGTAGTGTAATTGTTAAGCTTTATATTTGTATTCAATGATGATATATCGCATCTGAAACTAGGAACTCGTTCACCACTTGCATAAGCCCCTTTGCTTTCCATCGATGAAAAAAACAAGGCATGTAGACTACAGCGGTTCCCTTCACAATAAAGCGGTCATGGGAGACGTTTTTGTGGAGCAGCTGTTTTTGGTTCATCATGGATTTCGTACCTCAACATGCCCTGAATTAGTCTTAAATCATTATCTGCCAACCTACCTACAAGGCGCTTGCAGAATCGGCGCCGGAAGCAGACTCCTTGATCACCTAATCAGCAAGCTGCTGCTGCCGTGATCATTGGAGCATAGCCGATTAGCCAATCAACAGCCGTGGTTTTGTGATTACTAGTCTCCTCGTCGGTCTATGGTCGGTGACACGCCCATTCTTCGGCAGCTACTTTCAAACGCTTTGCACGAAATCTTAACGGCCTTCCTGTGAGCTTCTTTTAGGCCCAGTGTCGTTTTTTATCAATAATTTATAGAATAAGACATTACAACGGAGGATTTGTAAGATTTTCCAAATTTTGGACAACCCTAGTATCCATGTCTCCTTATTGATAAAAAAACGTCAATAAGCCTGCAATAAGCTCCCATGCAGGAAAGTCGTTGAGATTTGTCTAAATGAGTTTGAAAGTAGCTGCTGTAGAGTGGGCGTGCCAGCGACCATAGAACGGCGTGAAGACTAGTAATCGCTAAATAACGGCGCTTGGTTGGCTAAACGGCTATATGCTTGAATGATTAAGACTGTTGAGGCTTGGTGATCAGCTGTTTAAGGAGTCTGCTAACGGCGGTGAATCTGTAAGCGCATTGTCGGTTGGTCCGCAGATGATGATTTAGGATTACTTCAGGATATGTTGAGTAACGAAATAAATGACGATTAAAGTATAGTTGCTTTCCAAAAACGTTTAAAACATGACTGGCGTATTGTGAAAGTAACCGTTGTAGTCTGCATGCCTTGTTTTCATCGAAGGAAATCACAAAAACACGCAAAGAAATATTGCAATGGCGCTTATGTAAGTGGCGTACGAATTTCTAGTTTCAGAAGGGATATACCATCATCGAATACAAATATGAACCTTAACAATGACACTACTTGGTCTGATGTTATTAGGCTCTTGTCGTGGTATATAGGCCTAATTGAAGTATTGAATGCTCTAAGAATGGGCTGAATCAGCCGTTTATACGTGGCACTAGTCAGACTCTTACTGAATAATGAATCTACCCAATAAGTGATGTCAAATCCTCAATCGTACGGCAGAAAGAGATCGAAAGGTAAGCACAGACTATGCTGGTAGGATCAGCAAAATTACAGTTTGCTTTTATAGCTTAGCATGTCACAAATGAATCATAGGTCGTTACTGGCTCAGGGCTGTGGAGTCGGAGTCGGTGGAGTCGGACTTTGGCTAATTTTCGCTTGATGGAGTCGGAGTCGTGAAAACTGTAGTGGCTGGAGTCGCAGTCGTGGTAAAAATACTGACTGGAGTCGGAGTCGGAGTTTGTGAAAATGACCCTGACTTCGACTCCGACTCCAACTTCTTTATCATGAAAACAATTGCTTTCAAAAGCATCTTTAAATTACTAAAAATAACCATATTAGGATTTTTATGTACCATCAATCACTGTTATTAGTAAGGATAACGATTAGGGCAAATGTGCCCCGCGAGAAGGCTTTGTGTGGCCTGCGAGGTAATTCTCGAAATTATATATAACATCAGGTAAAATTGCAAGGCCACCAAAATTTGATTAGCCTGACCGCAAAAATTTGATGATGGCTAAGACATCAGTTTCGACGCATTGGCGTAACCAGGGGCCAGCCACATTTATCGCAGATCTTCGTATATGACCAAAAGTAGAATATTCCGTAACAGATTTATTTGACTTGAAATTTTTCTGAGCACTTCGAATGATTTATTGTCACATATCTTGCATTTATTATTGGAACCCCTCCTGGAAATTATTAATACGCGTAATTTACAGAATTGAGTCCAACTATACTCGCAATTAGGAGATAACGTGTCGTCCAACATGCGACTTGGCTTGCGCGCTCAAAGCGAGATCGCCGGCGATGAAACATTTGCACAAAATTATAGAGGCATGTTTACCGACACCTTCGATATTGCTATGTCTAAATAATCCTGTCCTTGCCAAATGAGCCCATTGCTATACAGAGGCCACTCTCAATATATGCAAGTAATATATTTATTGATCGAATTCATTCATTACCTTTGAAAAAGTTACGTGCTTCGCGCGACCGGGGCATGACTGCAGTGCACACTGTACAGTTGCACACGAAGTTTTCATGACATAATTGTTATCAATTTTAAAGCGTAGTCAAATAAGTCTTGTTATCAATGTTACCTATTCCGGTTCGTTCCTATCGGACGAGTAAAGAAAAGGCAATCAACATTTAGGTTGCCCGCACAACCCCTGACATAGAATTGGACAATATTTGCAAATTACTAATCAGTTGCATAGAGGACGAAAGGGACAATATGCATCTTTGCGATGCAGTCACAAATTGATTCAATGTTTGGAATTATACCATGATATTGTGACAGAGCAAATATATCGCCTGGTTGTAAAATTGATGTAAATATAATCAAACGCTCCTTCCCACTTGACCAAATGAAAAAATATTTGTAAGGTAGCTTAGCTGCTTGGGTCGAAAAAATGATTAAGAAAGACTGCAAGTCCTAGTCCTTGAATACTTGACTCAGTGCATGTAGACTAGACATATGCTATTTGACTACTTCCTAAATTTCGTTTATGACCGATGTCTATTAGCAGTGTGCGAGAGTGTGTGCTGGTAATGAGAAAATTAGTAAGATGCATCTCTCTAATAGTTGCTGACTCATACACAAGAGCAACACTTCGATTGTTTTATCTACATTTTAAGTATACATGATGGGATATAGGCTATGTCGTATTTGAATGATTCATACATATTAGGTTATTAGAGAGTCAATGTTATAAAAACTAATTAAATATGAAAAAAGGGTGAATATTTAGAAACACAATCTTTCATGCATAGTGAATAATTCGAGTTGTGCCACAATGAAACAATTTTGCATGCCATCATTAATCATATGTTTGCATATGTTTAATGGTTATATGATAGTCATTTAACCGTCACTGTGACATATAATTTTCGAAGTAAATTGGTAATACTGTTGGAGTCGGGGTTGGACTCGGATACGGTAGGTTTACAGACTCAGGAGTCGGAGTCGGAGTCGGAGTCGGTCCATTGAAAATGTCTGGAGTCGCAGTCGGAGTTGGAGTCGGTGGTAAAATTTACCGACTCCACAGCCCTGCTGGCTGCATCACGAGTAATGCTTGAATGAAAGCAGACATGGGTCTAATGTTGTATTGAAGCGATGCGGCAGTTACACTTTTTCATATTTCTCATGTAGCCTAAGCTGCCTGGTCGGTCCACATATCATCTTCTGAGCATACAGGATTGTGTGCAGCATACATCACACATGGTGTGCTGCACCAGTTTGGCGATGACTAATATTTTACCTGCACCCATAAAAGCAGGAGGACTGGGCGTAATCGCAAGCATATCAGAATAGATATTTCTCGGATTTATACTTAGTTGTACAAGATCACATTCATTCACTATTTCCCCTCTGCCATGTCTGCAACAGGCTATCGTTGCTCTGAACATATCGTGCCCTATACTTTTAAAACTAAAACATTCAATGACCTGGTGTCACATTTTATTGGTAAATCACCAACCTACAATGCGCTCACAGAATCATAGCCGTTAGTATACTTCTTTAATGAGTAGAAGCACGTACATAATTAGTAAGCCTCTGCGGTCGTGATCATTCAAGCATAGCTGATTAACCAATCAAGAGCCGTGATTTCGTGATTACTACTCTTCTCGCCGTTCTACGGTCACTGGCACGCCCACTCTACAGCAGCTACTTTCAAATGCATTTAGACAAATCTTAACGACTTTCATGTGAGCTCATTGCAGGCTCATTGACGTTTTTTTTATCAATAATCTATAGAATGAGACATGGATACGCATCATTTTTGAGAATTTCCAAATTATGGACAACCCTAGTGCATACCCTGAAGGTATTACCTTGCTCCTTTTTTGTATTCATGCCTAATTTGGATTAAAATGTTGTACTCGATTTATACCGCGGTGTATGTCTGAGGTAGGTTCTGGTCTCGTGTGTCATGAGTGTATATCCACACCCGTATATCAGAGGGGGTTAACGGGTGGAGATACACACTCATTTCGCTAAGAGTTTGGTTTATCTTTACACGTATCTTGGACATGGATGTGATAATTCCAGAGTTATTCAAGCGACTGCATCGAGAATAATACGTCCCGACAGAAATAGTTTGTACATCTCTGTTCGATGAATTTTAAAGTGTTGAAAATACCGAAAATAAGACTACACTTCTAATAAAGCAGGCCACATTATCGAAATATGTATTCTCCGAGGAGACTGACCTTCATGCAGTTGATTTGGCGAGTTGTCATAAATGATGCCGCACACGAATCTGCGGACGACCGACCATCGCTCTTTGTGAAGGTGTTTATTGTTGAAGATCATAAACTTTATTATCGCCATTTCAGCTACAAACACCGCCGCAAGGAATTCCTGTAAACTTTGATGACAGAAAAAGAAAATAAAATCGCCTTCTACGAGATTGCGACTGAGGAGCTTATTTCCGGGAACCTTCATCATGAGGTCACGAACTTCTTCTTTTGAGATCCCAAACACTTGTAAATCCTTCTCATAAAACACAACTCTCCCTTCCTCCATACCGCGATATGCCATCGCTTGCAATTTCTTGATAATTATAACGATATCATCGGCATTTATAATGTTTTTCACATCACTGAGAGTGGAAATGATTCTTTTGTAGAGCTCGGTTACTGTATTCGGAGGAGGTTTGGTCGGATCCTTGGACATTATCACTGCAGTTAGGACCAGAAATACAGGGATGGAGACTAAATTGAGCAGCCTTGGTGACATGCTTTCTATCCTCTCCCATGCATTTACCCCTTCCTTGCCTATCAGAAACACAAAAAGCTTTTGTGCGTCATTTAGGGTCAATCCCAAAAGCCTGATGATGTCGTCAGGTCACGTTTCCGCAGGTAAATCGGAGATTTGAAATTCGCGAGAAGAGATGACGATTTTTGTACCTGGAAGAATATTGCGTGAGAGGATATTGCCCATGATCGTTGCTGCGTCGGCCGAAGAAAAAGGATTTATCTTCCTGTTGGTATTTTTACTGATTTCCCATGTAGCCTGATCCAAACCATCGAAAAATATAATTGCCTCAGATTGATTTTTGAGCATCCATTGATACAAATGCTCCTCGTCGATTTCGTTTTGGAGCAATCCACCGAAGAGAAATTTGGATGGTTTAATTGATTCCGAACATTGTATATCCTTTACTTCGACGTAATGTACGAATTTATATATGGACTGTAGAGAGGCTGAAGTGGTTGCTTGATTTGCAAATGAATCTTCAAGTGAACGTCTTGCCATTCTACGCATGAGAGTAGTTTTTCCCGATCCGGCAGAAGCAACGATAACGGTCACAGAATTATCACGTATGTCCGGTTGCAAAATCTCATCGAGTGTAATGAAATTGCGATCTTAAAGTTGTTGGCGGAAAAATCCAAACTCTTTTCGAAATTGATTTTTTACGACCTGCTTCTTTTGTTTCCAAAACCATCCAGTCTTCGTTTTGACTACCATGTCCTGCACCTGTTCATATTTGCCTTTGAAATATTCCGACCCTTTCACTCTTCTCATCTGCGGGTTCACTTCGAAATCCGGTTGACTCAGCTCCTCAGCACAAAAGTCCTGAAGAATTCTGTCCTTTGTCTTTTGTATTGTGTTTTTGTTTATTGATTCAATCAGTGACGAAATATTTTCTGGAAGATAATAATGTACACCGAGTACGATTTGTTTAAATTGGAAAGGAACGTATCACGGCTGTCCAATTCATCAAAAATATGTATCTGCAGGTGTAGTACGCATCAACTCATTAAACATCATAGATCAGGGGTTTCAAGCACGCGGCCCGCGAGATCATTTTGGATTTGTGTCACATATCTCCTTTTCTATTTGAGAACATAAAGTTTGCTCTAAAACTACTCCAAAAACATGAAACTACTCATCGAAACGCATCGGTATTTCGGATTTGTGTCACATATCTCTTGTGATTATTTGAGAACTTTAAATTCGGTCTAAAACTACTCCAAAAACCTGAAACTACTCATCAGACTTATTATCACATCATTTTCATAAGTTACCTTGCCGTGAAAGATCAGCCATTACGTTGCATTACCAGTTAATGATGGTAAAACATATGACGCGTTGATGATTCGTGACTGAAAATTGAGATTTTGACTTGGGCGCTACCAATCTGCGGCAATAGAAGGAAAATTATGCGGCCGCCGACACGTAATTCAATTAGGATGTGTTGGCGGCCGTCAATATGCAAATTGAATATACGAATTGACTTCTAATTAATTAGAGGTTTGAATTATTCTTGAAATTTTCATCGCGCTACGCAAGGTTCAATGTCAATTGGTTTTCGATTTTAGTATTTGAGCACCATAGTACTGATGTGAACAGCAGAGCGAAATGAAGTGCCCCGTAATAAAAATACCAGTTTGTAATCGTGTTATCCTCACCACGAAAGAAATTTGTTTCTGCTAGGCCTACGATTGGGCGAATCCAAGGTCTTTTCACTATACCGATAATCCTGATGGGAGGTCAAGACCTAAGAGCATGCAATAAAGGCAAAACCAATTGCCCCTCCCAAAGATGCAGCACTGCAATAATAACTTCCCTAACTTTTCAAAGACACCCCGAGCATCAGCTCTACCGGTGAAGCTGATCACAGGGGCTGCGAAAGGATTAATATATGATAGTAATATGTGAAACCATACTAATATTATTGATGAGATTCACTCATGAATATAAAAAAATTTCAAGCTTCGCGCGACTACAGATTGAATCCCTGTGCCTGTTCTTAACATGACTGCTCAAGATTTCGGTGTGCATACTAACCGATATCAGTAAATATATTGATCCGGAGTTCACCGGCAACGGACATGGATAGTTTAGCGTAGGTATTTGGCCTCCAGTTAGTTAGTTCGTTACGACTATATGCACTGGAATGCGGCCGTTGGCTACATAAGTAATCAAAATGCGGCGTGAATGGCAAAAAGTTTGGTCACCCCTGTTTTAGTTGCCTAATTGTGTTGTCACGTATCGTGCTCAGCTCATAGTTCATGTTGGAATGGAATTGATGATCGTGAAATATTTTTTGTCGTATTTGTATTTCTTCGAAAAAATATTATTTCTTTTGTTGTAATACCTATGCCCGTCGTACATGTTAGAGAGCACAGCGTTATACTGATGTAGAGTTATAGAAACGTGGTTGTTAATATGCGTTGCCTATTTTTGTCTCGATATCGACGTCATGCGAATTTTAAAAAGTGGCCCGCGACCCATGTTGAGTTGGCGACCCCTGATGTAGATTTCATATAGATTTCATGTAGATCAAATTTCATACTTTCCATAGGGGCCGCAGCATCAATATTAGGGCTATTCAACGTCTTTCCAAATAGGCCCGTCAACACACATCGTAAATATGTGATTTACTGGAGTATTTACCACTGGCATGACAAAATCACATTTCTAAATATGTGAATGAGTTGTTTGTTGTACTTGGCAGAAGATAAGCATAATTTGTCAAAATAATGAGATATAGACACCATGCTAGAGTACCAATGCATCATGACATCGTAAAAGCTGTGGCGTTATAATTTTGCGGACGTTTGACCTGCCACAATTTGGTAACATATTTCAGAATTTAACCACGATTGATGTGATATCAGAGCAATTGAGCAGTGTAGCCTTGGGCATAGTCCTGATAAGTAGGCTATTGATCATGTCCTGGTCAAATAAAAATAAATTCAGCGTTATGCAATGTGACGTAATAGCTTATCTTCCACTACAGCAGGGGTCGTTGGAAGAGTCGTATTGGCCGTATATTTTCCATTGTAACTGCAAAATAGCCATACATGTGAATTAACTGTTACGTCACAATTGAACATTCAGACGTCATGATAGCACTAATTTGAAGTCACGACATGGGATTCGTCGTGTGCGCCATATTTTTGTTGTGAAAACTCCTACTATCCATGCTGGTTGCTTTATTTGAACATACAAAACTTGAGTTACATGGATCATTTACATGTTACATCTTTTTAATTGTATTTCAGTGACAGCCATATGATATTTTTGAAGCTTAAGACAATTAATATTTAGAGTTCCAACAGATGTAGACAACAGTAAAAGCGTGAATCTAATATTTACACGCTTTTTAGAGTTAATGCGGCTTTCAGTGCTGCAAAGTTTTACTGATGGCTTTATAGTCTGATTAGTCAGTCTATAAGCTTCTTACAAAATTTGAGACTTTCGTCAGTTGAACGAAATCGTATGTTCGTCTTGATGCTTTTTAAATGCGAGAAGACTGCTTACGTGCGTAGGTCGAGCCAAACAGCATCACTACATCAGTAGGCTACATTCCCACTGTGGGGTGTGATTCGTCAGTGATGTTGGTTCAAGGGAGGCAAGTGATGATGAGTGAGGGAAATTTGTGAAACCTTCAATGGTTTGTTATTTTCAATCGATGATCACGAACGACTAGGTTTTGAACATTTATCTTCCCCAAATCACGCAATATGCATATTTTTTTTTCGAGAATGAAACGCGAAAGGAGATGTAAGGCACATGTGAGGCACATACGGGCCCAGCCACACCCGTGATATCACTATTCATCGTAAGTAGCTTAGTATTTATGATAACTAGGGTGATTTTTAAAAGTTAAAAGTAAAAATTTTGTCAAAATTGTAGCGTTAGGTCAGAAAATTGTCAAATTGTTTACTGTTGCAATTCGTTTGTATCGTAGATGTTTGCACGGTCGGTAGACTAATCATTTGACATTTTACAGCTTGTAGCCTACTTTATAGGCCTACCGTTGTAGACAACACATTTTCTGCTCATTGTGAATCATAAAAGGTCAAATGAAACAGGTAAGTTGACTTGACATGATGTTATGATGAATGTACTGCAATATTCTAACTGAAGCAACACTGCGTCGGCACTGGTTTTGTTATCAAAAAGCGCATGATAAAATATTGTGATGTTGACAACATTGTCAGAATGGTGCAACACGGCGTGTCACCAACAGTGTGCGCACAACTTCAGCGAGTCATTGTACATGACTCGAGTTAAGTCACAGGACTCGAGACAAGGACGGCCAAGACAGACAGACAGTTCATTGTAACTTCGAAGAATAATAAAGTTACCACATTATTGGTATTTCGTCTATCAGTCCTGATACTTGGAAAATAGGGCGAGAAAATGTTAAAACTGAGGAAAATTACTAAATTATGAATGCGAGCTATTCTTTATCACTCGAGCAGAGTTAATAAAAGTGGGTTGAACCGGATTGAACTGAAAACTGAAACGTGAACATAATGACTTGGTCTCGGACTCGAGTCAAAATACTATGACTCGGACTCGACCCTCAACTACATGTAGTTGAATTGGACTCGGACTGGACACGGTGGTGAATTGAATATGACTCGACTAGACTCGAATCAAAACTAATAAAATGAGATTGACTTGTGACTCGGAACCTTGGGACTTGGTTACAATCCTGCTATACGTGCCATACATACATTTATATATATATATATATATATATATTTACCTATTAGACTACTTTGGTGGACAGTCCTGTTTTGAAGCAGTTGGGCGACAGTTATCGCCAACAGAAGGAGACAAGCTAGGCGTCTCAAAATAACTCGATTGGTTTTGGAATATCGATTCCGCGCTTTGTCACTGGTGATTTGCGGTTTATATCGCAGCGTTTAGAATATACACGAAATGTCCTCCAACTGCGGTCGCCCTAATTTTTCCCAACTTTTTCAATATCTAATAGACCACTTTAGTGGACATTTGTTACTTAGGGAGACAATTCGCCATTTTGAATTACCAGACCATGACCATTGCTGTTACTGAACTAAGGTGGACATTGACGTCGTATTATATGACAAGGTTCGGGAACCAGTTTCGTCAAAAGAGTCATTTACCAATGACAATCACTTTTGACGTCACTATTTGAAATCCACGACGTCATCCTTGTACGATATCGATGATCGCGATATATAATTCGCCGTTTGTTTGTTTTTTATTCATGGTGTTTTGACTAATTTCGTAGTTTTAGAGTATGCCTATATTCATTTTTTGATTCCGTATTCACCGACTTTTAGCACAGCCCACTCCTAGGCTTTTATAAATCACCGCTTACGCGGATCACAGGATGACGACGAGCCTAGATAAACCTCCAACACTTGGGTAGGAATTCTCGTGTCGTCCTCAGCCGGACTCGAACCAACAACCCATTGGTGTTGCAGCTGTGGATTATACCAATGACCACGCCATTTCACCACGCACATATTTGCGTTTGAAAACTGCTGTGAAAATACGGAACATGTGTCTTTATAAGAAGCTACAGTTGGCCATGCTGCAGATTAGATCACCAGTTTTTTACGGCTAGTATCCAAATCACTATGACATTCGTTGGCCAGCCGTGGCTACTCTGTCGCGATAGCAGATCCAAGTTCTAATTAGGTAATAAATATATTCGGTTTAATATAAGCAGCCCTTATATCCCTCGGAAGTATAACGTCTCATGGACCATACAGTCTACTAGCAGGTATGAGGCAATTTTTCCACTAAGGCACTGTACACTTTTTGATCCAATATTACCGAATAAAGACCACTTTAACATGTCTCTAAACCGATCTCAGACTCTCGCCATGTTATAGCCGCGTCAAATTGTAAGGAGTTACCGTATAAACTTCGCTCCAAATTCATGTTTCTCTTAAAAACCCTACAGCAGATCACATTGAATCTTGATTCGTGATAATCTTGGTAACTTGATAATTGCTAACTTCCATTTGTTTTAAGCCATACGCCAACTTGTTCACTGTTAAGTAATTCGGACCTCGAGCAATAAGGCTACGCCCCATGGTGAGCCATGGGTGCATCCTCCAGCCAATGCTGAAAGCGGCCAAAAAATCGTTCGATTCTACCAATGTCAACCTGCTAAATCACACCAAGAAATGAAATAGTTCGAAGCATGCGATCGAAACCAATTTATCAAAACACATTCGCAACAAAATGTTGTGAAGAGAATGCAACAAAAATCATGAAACGAATTGTACATTTAAAATTGCCACCAGGTACTAAACGAAATTGCTCAATCGTAATCTACAGTCGTCAGTGCTAGAGATCACTGACGCTACGTGCTGAAAGTCTGATGTCATAGTCCATGACTATTCGTGCATTTGTGACATCCCCTTATGCAGTGCAGAGCGGCATCTTTTTCTCTCATTGAAGATTTTGGTTTTAACCATTTTTATCCTCTGCATGTCCGGTAAACCTTTCAGGATGTCACTGCTTTCCACAAATTCTCCAATTTCTTTGTACCCTAAAAAGACACGAGCATATTTCATTAAATCTATAATTTGGGCAACTAGCTGCATATAACTATTGTAAGGTTCAATGGTATTTCAACGACGACGGTCAGAAGAAATCATATAACATCGAAGGTTGGCCTAGCTCGGAAGTAGGATCCAAAGAAATCGATATCTTCACTGCCATGATCAATAACTAATAAATGTATATTACGCGAACACACAGCATCAATTTACATTCCCCCTCGCCATCTCATCCCTGTAAGCGGCGTCTTATAAAAGCCCAGAAGTGGGCCCTGCTAAAAGTCGGCAATTATGGGGGGAATGACCATAGTAGTCGACAAACACCATGAATACCACAAACGAACAAACCCATTCCACTCTACCTGGCAAGCTGCCTTTGTTGCTGTCTCCTTCCTCATAAATTACATCCTTGAATCTGTTTAGGATTTCAGCTGTTTCTTCACGAGTCCATCTATGGCGCTCTTGACGCTCTTGAAACGAGAAACCAAGTTTAACCCTGGCAATTCTGGCAAATTTTCAATTGGGAAAGACGGCTTTTTCTTTCACAGACCAATGGCATCTGCAGTTGTAGCATTTTTTTGTTGTGTTGCATGATTGCTTGCTTCCTTAATAAATCGAATTTGCGGAGCCGTAATTTTCCACTTAAAGCCAGAGCTTCTTTGACTTCATCTTCCTCAGGATGCTTATTTATTAAATGTCGGTTAAGTTTCGTTTGGAACTTCTTGCAGTAAAGGCATGGCCTTGCCGGTTTTTTCTTCGGCCTTGCCCGCTTTTTCTTTATCCTTGAAGTCACAGCTTTCTTCTTTGGCGTTGAGGTTTCCAGGTCTGTCCACTCACAATCTGAACCATCTGGAGCCCACGTTGATGACTGTGAGCCACATGAGATATCCATGGCTGCCTCATTATTGCTGTTGATATTGGTGTCGCAACAGTCTGAAGTGGATGACTTTTGCTGAGATGTTGCGGGTTTCCGGGTTTTCTCTTCTTCCCTGCCATCATCGCTACTGAAACTGTCCGTAGTCGAAGATGAAGACTGTGGCTCATATTCCGAAGCTTCACTGATACATGACTCCTCAAAGTCTTCGTCTAGTTCCTCGTGCGCATCTGGGTCCATTTCATAATCTGAAAAATGATGCCTTAGGTATTTATTCATTTCCTGCGGGATAGAGGAGTTCTGTGTGTAACGTTTCACTAATCCTACCGACCATGTACAATGTACATTGTACCTATATGCTAGAACGATAAATGTATTGGAATAGTAATACCACTACGAATTAATAAATTGTCATCAATATATTTTGGTACTGTTGAATATGAGAATATTAGGTTGAACACTTATGTTGAAAATGAAATGTGGCAAAATATTGTAAACTCACCCTCTTCATGTCCACTGGGTCCAGCCTCTCCGTCGTTATATTGACGATCGAGTGATTTTAGTCTTTTATTCATAGGAGGTGTTTCACATGAGCCACCTCTATCATTCTGCATCACATTTTGACTGATGATATGTAGCGAAGATCCAAGCCTCTTCCGGGCATTGACATCATCTTCATTATCAACAGTATCTGAAAGATGCTTGTTCCGATTAGCTGTGATGAAACGAATTTGCGTAGGTTAGACTATCGTGTTGCATGTATCATGTATCGTGTTGTCTGTCATTTTAGATTCAAGAGTGACTGATGCGTCGCATTTGAATAGATAGTTTTGGTAAAAGGAGTGCCCATACTGTATTTAACATTAACAGTGAGTAACTGGTACGCTACATGCAGATGTATGTGATGCTGTAGACAATTTTACAATCATATAAATGTATCGTATCATTTTGAGATGTTGGTTGAGTTCACTCGAAGGTGTCAAATTAAATAATTCTCGAGTAGCGTGCAATCGCCCATAACATGATACCTTCCTTACAAGGTAATCAATCTTCGAAAATTTATTCGCTGATGATGACCGAGAAATGACTGCGAGATAATTCACATTATAGTGCGCACACCTCACCGTATTTGCCATTATATTACTGGAGATTGTTGGACCAGCGTGAACTCAAAGGTGGTGTGGACACTCGGAAAACCACGTGACTGTCAGGCCCAGATACCTTTGACGACTTTGTTATTGTCGATCCGTCTGCAACAGTAATTAAAGGCAAAGTCGCTATTGCTCTTCGTTGATTTTAACTATGTTCCATATCGATTTGAGTGACATAATTTCGTATGGTATATTTTGATGCTGTCATCTTGCGCTGTACCAATTTTCAAGACTATGGCTATATGACTAGCATAGTAATTTCGCTGTCGAAGTCGAGTATCTAGTAAATTAGCGCGCGCCGATATAATGTCGACCAGCGCACGCAGAGTCGCAGACCCTGGATACGCGAATTTGATAACGTACTTACTACTGTAATTATAGAGTCACACCCTTGAAACTTGGTTAAGTATTAGATTCCTTCATCAAGATATACAATATGAATTTGATTATCCATAGCCGTATGAAATATATTTAAATTGTACACATACCAATACTGGCTTTTGCAGTAAAATCTGCTATGCGGCAGGCTGAATGCCAAATCAGCGCGCACCCTGACATACGCGACTTTAATCACGAAATTGCTACCGTAATAATTGAGTCACAGCCTTAAATCTCGATACAGTGCTAGATGTCTCCATCAGAATATACAATACGATATTTGTTATCCCCCGCGGGATAAAACACATTCAAAACCTACATATAGCATTATAGCAATTTCGGCTTTTGTGAAAAATCTATCATGCGGTAGCCTAGATGGCAGGTCAGCGATGTACTTGATATACTCGACTATCATAACGAAATTACTATCCTGATCACCGAGTCACACCCTCAAAAATTGGTTCAGTGTAAGATGCAATCACCTGACCTTCAGCCTACCGCATAACTGATTTTTCACGAAAAACAGTATTGGTATGTGTACATTTTGATTGTTTCCTATATGGCAAAACTTCGGATTGTATATCTTCATGATGGCATCTAACATTGTATGAAGATTTAAGGCTGTGACCCAATAATTAAAGTAGTAAGTAGGCCTACGTTATCAAAGTCGACCATATATTGGCGCGGGCTGATTTACTAGATGCTCGACTTTGACAGCGAAATTACTGCGCTAGTCATAAAGTCATAGTCTTGAAACTTGGTAAGATGACAGCATCAAAATATACCATACGAAATGATGTTCCCCAAATCGATATGAAACATAGTTAAAATCAACGAAGAGCAATAGCGACTTTGCCTTTAATTACTGTTGCAGACGGATCGACAATAACAAAGTCGTCAAAGGTTGCACTAGGTTCTATTACGGACTTGAAAAAATTATATTGTTTGCGAATAACGGGTTTTATAGAGTATAACCGCATCATACATGGGCTGTATAATTGAGTATTCAAGTGCTCAACTGAGGCGTTGATTTTGAGGTAACATTTTTGATTGATGTAACTGGTCCGCCCCGCGAGCGATTTGAAGGTCTGAATCCGACCGGCGAAGCAATTCGAGTTTGACACCCCTGGCTCATGGTACACGGTAGTAATAAGGGAGCGAACACATCACGTAATATCCTTGTCAACAAACCGTAAACATATTGCACAATGTACATTGTACGTGGATAACAACGCTATTTGATGAAATATACCATAGGCTATCATCGATCATCGAAACATTGCGAAACATTACTCCTCATCAAATTGACTCAATTGATAATAGACATAATGATGAATGGTTCGTTTTCAAAACTTGGCGTCAGCATTGGAATTATTTCGGGCTCGAATCAATAATTTAAAACTTTGTATCATTGCTCTGTTCGAATAGTAAATTAACTGAAATGTGGTATAGACATTTGATAGTTGAGTAAAGAGTAGAGATAATACTTCCAGTTTCGACTTCAACATAGATATAGGCCTACTGTAGGCCTGCTTCAAGCGAAACAACTAATATTATGCTACTCGTATAAGAAGCTGTATGATCATATCAGTAAACTGAATCATTCATGATGGTACAGGGAAGAAACATACCAACACTATGCATAATTGTATACGCACATGACACACATTTTACATAAATTACGATGACCGAACACATGGCGTATAGTCCCTATGTCTCAGAAAGCCCAACGAACGAGCCGTACCTTGATGTATTTGTCAAATGTAAATTTGCGATCATAATTTAATCGAAAGATTGTTATACCACCTTTCTGTTGTCCTTTAATACTCTCTAGACTATTTACACTTGTTTAATATATAATTAGGAACCACTGATATATTGAAATACATGTAATCATACGGAATTACATGGTACGTACCTTTGTCATAAGAGACATATCTTCCGAGCTTTATTGGCTTAGGATCAAATGCTTCGTTGTCGCAGTCAGAGTCGGTTAGTATATCCATCATATAGTCAGACTAGTCAAACCTAATTCTAAACAGATGCGTGTATGAATATTCTGCTTGATACCGAAGAGAACGCACCGCCTGAAATCCAGCAAAGCTAACCCAACATTCGCCTGTACTCGGAGACACGTCTAGATCTCGAATTCAAGGCCACTCAATTAGTGAGAGCGTCGCGAGAAAACGTAGTGATATGATCCACAGTTGCGATACCAGCCAGTTGCGGTTTCGAACCTCCTTAATTACCTTGGCGCATGATGAGATAATCATCATTGTAAACGAGGTATTGCATGCGACATTATGTGATTTATTAGGCTCCAGGCTCCACCTATGTCTGCAGGCCTGTGCTTCAAATCCCGCACTAATCATAAATGTACGTATGTGCTTGTGCACTCGTACTGTACATTTACAAGTAGAAATGTACGTGAGACAATAGCATTTCATTATGATATCTCTAGATATTACCATCCCGGCCACTTACAAAGTATTTGTCTCCGCCAAATCAACTAACGGTTTCGATTCGCCCATATGACTTCCTTTGGTAATAACCCTGCCCGATCAATTATAATTACAATTATCAACATGGCCAAAGCGCCAAACCCTGTATAAACTAATCCCAACCTATCTTCATTTCGAATTGCGAACCTCCTTGATTACATTGGCGTTTAATGGGGGTCATCATCATTGTAAACGAGGTATTGCATGGCATGCGACGTAATATGATTGAATAGGCTCCAGGCTCCGCCTATGCCTGCAGGCCTGTGCTTCAAGTCCCGCACTGATCATAAATGGACTGTACGTACGTACACTAGGGCTGTTCAAAAATAAAGTAAAATTTCGGATTCCAGCCATTGACTTATTAAATTGTCAGGTTACCCTAAGAACACTGCACACCAAAGTTGGTTCAATTCTAACAAGTAAAGGACTCCGCAGATCAAATTAAAAATTTTAATTTATTAGGTGAAATTTTGAAAAAGAATTCAAATTTTTCTGCCAACCCCATGAAATTGTTTAGCTGTCTTCAAAGACGATGCAAACCAAATTTGACTCAATTCCGACCAGTAGAAGCGGAGTTATGTGAGTTTTTCGATTATAATCCTCGGATTATCCTGGATCGGTGGATCATCCGAGAAGTTCACGTTTTTCATAGGCGGGCTTTTCGAGGTTCCGTCTCGGTCGTTCACACCACTGGGCCATACGAGGTACCGCTGCGTTCGTCTTCGGGCCCCGCGTAGACCGATACCCGATACGATCGTATCGAACTTTCAGCCGACTCGGGATCGGCCTTCAAAAAACAGTGTATAGCGCTTTTTTCACAGTTTTTTTAATCACCGATTTCTCGCCAACCGAATATCGTAGCCGGATAAATTGGGTACCGGCAGACGCGTAATTCGATTACAATTCCAACGATACCCGGGAAATGGGGCTGAGACGCGTAGAAAAAAGTTTTCTTCCAAAAACCCGTGATGGTACGCCAATACGGGTTACGCAGTTGGTTTTTCGATCGGTCGGTATCAGAACATAGATCGAAATACCGATCGACAACCGCTGGTCTTAGGGGTTCGACAGAGTTATCCCCGTTTTCCTCTCGTCGAACTGAACGCGATGATATCCGATTCAACGGCTTGGGCACGGGGTTGGCCCGGTATTGGCGTCTGAAAAGTCGGTTTTTGTCTCCCAAAGGCTACCGAATTCGCAGAATATACAGATCGATCAGTAGCTTAGGAATAGCCTACTTTTATCACAAAAAATTTAACATGCCGCCTTTCTTACAGAGATAGGCACAATTCACAATGTTGAATTAGGTCGATGACTTTTGTATTGTATACGTACGCGCGACCAATTGCGTGCCATCAACTGGTAAGGTCTCATGTCCGCTGTCACCGAGTGATTGAAAGATTAGTTTCAGCGTATTAGCAGGTTATTGTAAATGGACGTTACTTTGGACGATGGACTAGCAGATGATGTAGAATGATGCAGAAGATGTATTAGCACCTCATGGCCCTAAAGTTTCATGACAAGTATATCAGCATGAATCCTTAACACGAATCTTATATGAAAAGTTAAAGACGCAAACATGCGTGATGGAGTTACTTCCCAATCAGTGTTTTCATCGAACGATTCGTTCTGTGTATTGAAGAGTATTCTACATAGCTGCTGAATTCTGCGTACAATAGCGTACAAATTTGGATCGCCACGCTGACTCCTTTTCCATGACAAAAAGTGAGTATTCAGTATAGAATGCATTTCCCTTCTGTTGTAAGTATTATATTTCGTTAACTACGTCACGCGGAAGGGTAAGTACTGGACAGAACAGTCGCCAAACGGAGGCTGCGTCCTGTGATGTTTCCCTCACTAATTCAATTCGTGCCGTGGTAGATTTTCACTGCGTAACGTGCTTTCTGACAGATTATTAAACGTCTATGTGAGTAGCAACGGATTTAGAATCGTCCTTGAAAAGGTGTTCACAGAACTCAATTAGTAAAATGTTGACTTCACGCTCAATATATCTGGGAATAGGCCTACTTTTATCGCGTAACGTTAACTTTATATTGTTTCCCGATTAATTTCAAATAATTCAACTAGCTAGATACTTTCTAAATATTGATAAATCGTATATATACGCTGTGTGAGTGAGCACATAGTTACGATAACATCTGCCTTTTCGTTTCATTGATTCAAAATCAAGTGTGTGGCCTATGATAAAGCTCCATCTTGATGAAGCAACCTATCATGTTGCATTTTTGTTTTGAAATTTACTGGAGTTGTGTATAATCTTCAAACGTATGTACTGTGCATGGAGCTAACAATTTGGCATTAGATCGCTGCCTTGTTTTTCAGCCACTGCAAACAATCGAGACGTCAAGATAGCTGGGAAGACACTTTAATGAATTTGCCGTCAAGCAATTCTGATCAAAGTGCCTGCGGTCTCCCTAGTCTGCCATAATGATCAACGATGATGACGTGACGGTCTGATCACTTAACCATCAGACTGTCAATGTCAATATATGTATTGTTGCCTTGGCTTGAATGGACGGGGCCGTAATTGATAGCCGAATCTGACTGCTTCTTACCGTGTGTTAATATAAGGAAAATAGAATATCTGTACCCATGTTTTAGTTAGTGCAACGCATATAATGTAAGATTATCGGTTGTAAGCCTAGATTATACCGAGCGTTGTAACCAGCGCATTGTGCGAAACCGACACTCTGGGTATTTACAACTGATACCACAATATGTCTGATAGCCAGTGATAGGTGTTTGAATGGACACTCTCTTGCCGCAGCATTGTGACGTTATGAAATGACAAAACAAGTCAACTTTGCAGTTGGCTGCTTTCCGAACCTATATCGCCACATTTCAGCCTGATCATCATTATTTGTTTATGTTAGCTTTGCAGAGTCATTTTATCCTTGTACGTGATGACGAATAAACGAGTTTGATTTTTCAAGCAACACTGCTGCATGGTATGAGCGGATGACATGAGCTACGTCAGTTGAATTTAATGTTAAAATTACGGTTGATTGATATCACGCGTTTTCAACCCAGATATGCGTTTCTGGTAAGATGATAGGGTGATTACAATCATTTAGGGAATTGCTACAAACTTACGAAGGTATGGAAAGCTGATTGAGGTCACATGGTCCGTTGGACCTTGCACATAATTTGAAAATTACGACGAGATATATTGTTATTATGCTAGTCGTTGCTGTTCTCCTCTCTCTAGCAACGAAATTATTGTGGGTGTGGAGAGGGATGATTACACCCGCGGCCATATTAGGTCACATTTTATATTCATCTGGTCCAGATTGACACGACATGAATATTCGGCGCCAGCAATTTAGGTACCCGGATCAAGACATTTTTATATCGAAGTTTACGGTCAACATAAGGGAAATCCTTTTCGGCTAATGTTTTCTTGCTGACGATCTTTTTGGCTCACTTCTCTGAGACCCATGTTGACCCACACTTTATATGTCTTTTTACATCGTGGCGTGGTAATGGCCAACGCTCGCTTAGATGCCTACGTCTACAGATGATGCGCATTTTTTGTGGAGGAAGGGTGCCTAATAAACAAACATTTATCTACATGAAATCGCGTACAGCGCGAGAAAAATTAAAAAGTTACGAAAATTTTCAAATAAATAGCGAATAATTAGTGTTCATTCACGAAATAATTTTGGCACCATTCGAGCTCGCCCTCCCCCAAGCGGGGTAGGAATATCTGGGTGTGGCAGGAATGGGGGAGATAGCGTAGCAGTGATGCGTGCGGCTTTTTGATCTGTAAATCGTTGGTTCAATCCCCGGGCGGGTCAGACCTAAGATTCGAAAACTGGTATCCACGGTATCCGATGGTTAAGATAAAAATAAGTTTGTTTGCTTTCTCTCTTTCTCTCTCTTGAGCATTAGTAAGGTGAATCCTTTCTTATTTGCACGGTTAGAGCAACAACCCTCCTTGGTTTATCTGGGCTACTCCTCCGACAAAGACATGGATTTGCGAATGCCAGGAAAGCGAACACTGAATTGCCAGGACAAGCAACTGAAACACAGCTGAAGAGAAAAAATGGGAGCCAATCACCTTCACGATTAGGCCGAGATGGATGCTATAGATTAATAATAACCGTGCTTGGTAGTTTTACCATTCTCTTCTCTGTTCAATATGTCGCAATGCATCTTTAGTACCGCATTGCACATTGTCTGGCTTGAGCGGAAACAATAATTTGAGCTAAATTAGAAATAAAAGTCGGGGGTTCGCTGAGGCTCGCGACGGTCCAAAAGGGGTCCGCAAAGACATGAAAGGTTGAGAATAACTGACAAAAGGTATATGCCTTACGCTCGCAACTGACAGAGCATCTTAAAGCTGTCTTGACACAAGCAAATCAACGACCTATCAGCTCGATATATTGGGTGCGGGGAATACTACAGAATATTTATCATGCTATAACCAATACATATATTTGATGGAGTTGTATTAAGGTAAAGCAGGGATTCTTTTTCACAATATGTATCACGAGTGTTAAACAACAAAATTTAACGATGGTATAGTGCCCTTTCGCCTTTGCCAAGAGCTAATCAGGGCCCAAATAATAGGAGTCGTCATTAAAATCGTACGATCCGCGGTGTCTACCAAGATCGCAACTAGAACTTATGTCGAGTCATCACAATGGTAGTCAGCAATTTTTATGTCGTCATTTTTTAAAACAGTGTATAAAGTCTTAAAATCCCTATATATACTGGAATGGTCTAAACTGAGTAAATCCTAAACAAAAACTATCATGTATGCAAAGCGGTGTCATTTTATACACGCGAAAAGTGGAAGAAAATCCCCCCTATTGATTGTCGACTTAATGCCACTTTTCAAAATACGGGGTTTATACAGGGGTCAAAATGTCGCCATTGTAACTCGAAATTCCTGCTACTTCATGACTTGATTTCTTTTGGAAGGGACAAATGAGGGACTAATAAGCGTGGTCCCAAACGGATTTGCTTAACAGACGATAGCAACCGAGGGAAAAATGTCGCCAAGAATTAGGGGGACACAAAATTGTCTCCCAATTTTTTTCGTCCCCCAACTGCTACAAAAATAAGTGCAAATGTCTCCCAAAGTAGCCTAATAGGTAAATATATATATATATATATAAATAGTTGGTTCGTGGTACAGACCTTGAAGATAGCTTTCAATACAACATCCATTGCAGTAAAATATTTATTCAACGCGAAGACTTTCCGGGTGCCTCTTTTCAAGAGTTCAAAGTTTGTTATTGTTGCCATTGTTACACTGCGGACTTCATGGTATGTAATTTCTGATGGTTGCGTCATACTTTGCCATTTTGGTTTTTGCTTCTCAGTCTGTTTAAATCCCTTCAGTATGCAATTAACTCTTGAAAAGAGGCACCCGAAAAGTCTTCGCGTTGAATAAATATTTTACTGCAATGGATGTTGTATTGAAAGCTATATATATATTTCGTTCTTTCCTAGTTTTTCATTTCCAGGTGGATAGTTTTTCATGTTATATTGATTTATCAAAGACACTCATGATTTCTAACCATTTGGTTGGGTAGTGAAGACTGCGATCCCAACGTGTCAGAAACCCTTTTGAATTGTGACCTGTGATGAATGCCTGTAATTTTGCAGGCATAGTCAATCGACTATTGAGAATAGATATTACAGAACCACTCGGTTTTGTATCGGGTGAATTTGGTCTCCAACATCGTTTTCAATTTGGATTTAAATCTTGCTGTTTGTTGGCACATTGTGGATACTGCATGTTTTGTGACTTCCGTTTCATAAGTAAGAGCAAATTGAAGCAGTTTACATGGTTAATTCGAGTCTATGAATTTGAATTCATCCCGATGCCGAAATTGCCAAAAATAAACTTTGAAAAAGGCCTAATATAAGCTATTTTTGCCTGGTTAATGGGCATATTGCCTAGTCGTGAAATAGCTCAGTCACGGCAAAGTTCGAGTCGCTTAGTACACGGCTTAGGGCTTCCGCCAAAGATCAAGCTTGACAACGAGATAGTCGTTCAGCTAGTACCGTGTATCGTTAGCGCGAATCGATTCATTAGTCGCATAAAATGCGTTTGTCAGGTAGGGTTGAGTGGCACATAGTTAAAAATAAAATGAAATTTATGATCATGTTATATGTTGTTGAATTTGTACTTCGTTAATAAAATACTTCTTTTGTTGGAGTTATGCCCTTCGTCCATGTTATATAGCGCGCGATGTACTGAAGTAAAGATGTAAACGTGGTTGCTAAAAGTGTGGCCTATGCTGTCTCGATATTGCATTCTTGCCGCCCGCAGCCTCTGGGAAATTTGAAAGGTGGCCCACGACCCGTATGAAGTTGGCGACCCCTGTATCAAAATGACTTGCTACGCCACCGGCAATTGTAATGTTATATACTAGCTTGCTCCCAAGGACGTGATCACCAGCAGGGGCATCAATGGAGATTTCTTCGACAGTTTGATTCACATTTTCACCTTGAGCCAATGCTGCCGATACTAAGACACATGAAGTTATTACATGCAATGAAGGTATATGTATCGATAATGCCTATACTCCAAATTGCACCGAACTTGCGTAATAGTCGTTTTGGGGCTGGATAGAAATCACTGAACTGGCGCCTGCATGAAGTCGTTCACATAACATTTCCCGGGCGCGGAGTATATTATGTTCAGCTGGATATCTCGCAAAGCGAAATGCTGACATAGCATTTCGAGACTGGTCTAAAATCGTTCCACTGCCAACGGTCCGACTTTCAACGATTTCGTCGGTCACATACAATGACATGACGGGTGAAATTTCGTTCGTTCTTAACCAGTGTGACATACTTACATACATGATAAAACGGTGTTATACTCACCTTGGTTTTTGGTGGTTGCTTCGCATTCAGCACTAGTAGTGATATTGACGATTTTATTCCCATGGATCTCATCTCCGACCAGGACGTTTACCGGGCTGTTGGTAAATTTTTGATGGACATGCTCACCTTCAGCCAATGTTGCGGATGCTGACATAAATGAGAATATTTTTAATGCGTGCAACGTATCGATACAAAACACCATATGTTATTGGGTAGGGATGGTGTGAACGTTCACGTTCGCGTTCTGTGTGTGAACTTCGGAAATTTAGAGGTTCACGTTCACAAACGTGCCTTGGTAGGTTCTGCATTGTAAACCTTTTTCCTATATAACAATTTTCACTTCAATATAACATCTTTGGTCGAAATTTATTGCATTTCAACTGCGGGCCACTCTATGTATCGCGCTGGCAGCATAAGAAAATCAACACTAAACGAGCATGCACCTTAACAATCTCAAAAATTTTACATGCGTTGTCATAAAAGTTTGCTCAAAATGTCCAGCTATCCGTTTGTGAATATTTGGTGACTGTCTGCTGTGAGCTTGATCCGCAATTACACAGCATCAAGAGCTAAATATACCACATGTAGTAAGCGAATGATGCTTATTCAACCAATCAATGAGATAGATATCGTTGTCTGATGCCAAAAATCTAGCAAGAATACGGGGTCAATCTTGACTTCATATGTCTACTGGATCATAAAAACCAAATCCGGGCTATTGGGGTGTCGGCTACTGCTGTATAAGTTGTTAATGGGGTAATATCCGTAACAAGTATAGAAACCCGTTTACACCCAGCTCAATATCAACGTAGCAACACTCAGACGCCGAATACATTGTCCGGTCTGGCCTCGACCGTCAAGCTTATATTCTCATGCAAGTCTAAATCGAAATTGTCGGCAAAGCGATGGAAGATATTGATTTTATGGGATTATTATATAATTTGATTGCCCCAGTTGATACATTCAGCGACGTTTAAAACGTCAATATGTACTTAAACATTGTGGCATGATGTGGCCTTCATTTTTTTAGTCAACCAACGTAAAATTAAATGACGGTGTGCATTTCTGGAGTTGGGTCGGCAAAATAACCTTTTTTATTTCGTCAAACAATTACAAACTGGCAATAAATTTACCAATTTTTTCGCATTTCACTCCGGTATTGTAAGCCTGAAGATTTTTAAAAAGTGTCCTCTTTTCAGATTACCAATATATGGTAACCCTAGATCAGGGCTCTTCAACCGGGTGTATTATACACCCAAGGATGTACCAAAATTATGAAAGGGTGTACCACTCGGATGGGGTGTACCGGGGTGTACCAGATCCGCATTAAAATGGACCGATGACTAGCTATCACGATAAATAGGCGAGTTTATCCTTCAGAATATGTTGACCAGGTGTGCAATATCGTACAATGTCCATTGTTCATATTATTGTACGCTGCTTGTAAATTACATTCTTTTTCTGATGTCATAAGCCAGTGGTTCCCAACCTTTTTGACCTCGTGGCACACTTTGAAAATGAAAATAGTTCGTGGCACACTGGCACAGTGGTTCTGAACTCTTTTGGCTTACGGCAGAGGCAAACTACCAGAATGCGTATAGCACAACCACAGTCTTACATAGGAGGTCACTGACGAAGTACTTCTGCCATTTCGGAGTACTCAAGTAGGCTTTTCTCTGCTTCCAAGAATAAATTAAGTTTTCTTTTATCTCTGCGGACATGTTACAAATACGTCTACGGATGGTATCATTTGACATGGGGATCGTTTTCAATTCTTCCCAGACATTTTTTTGCAATTTTATTGCTCGCAGGAATAAGAACTTTCTCTGAATCCGTGTGAGGTTTTGAATTATCAGCTATTACTTCTTAGACCTGCTGAGATCTCGTTCAAACTTCAGGCTGAGGTTGATTTCATAAGATTGGCTTGACAATAAAGTCTACCTACTACCTCGTTGTCGATGTAATTAACCGTCGCATGGAAGAGTTCCATCACGATCGCCACCAACAAATACAGACGCAGAGAGGTGTCTGTACTTATACATGGAAGTCAAACGCATTTCCATGCAGATCGTGTAACAGCTTCTGTAAGGATAGCAATACCTCAAAAGTCTTACTGGCAGCCAGCCAATTGCAGTTCCAACAAACCGGGCTAATAAACCTCAGGGCCGGTGAAATTTGTTAACTGATATAATTTGATCAACTTTACTTCTCAATTCTCAAATTTGTCACCTGCAACATTACGTTGCGCGCTGAGTCTACATTTTACCTGCAGTGCTGACACGCTACTTAACAATCGCAATGTGAATGGCTGTTGGCAATTCTAATTTGTAAACGTGAACATCACTTCCAAATGAGTTCATTTCTCTATGGTGGGAATGCCTTCCTAGGTGTTGGAGGTTTACATTGGCTCCTACTCGTCCTCCGATCTGCAAAAGCAGTGTCTTACAAAAAGTGGGCCGTGCTATAAGTTGGCATCTCAAGAATCAAAATAAGGAATATCGGTATGGTATAAAATGATCATCGATAACGAAGACATGGCAAGAATACGACTACAAATAGAAACGAAAAAGGTCATCAACTGCGTCATGTCCCTGTTTTGTTTCCGGTTCTGATGGGGTGACAAGTAAAAGGTCACCTTCGGCTACACCTCAACATCACGGTCCAATTGCCCGAGTTTAGTTATCTGTTATCTATCACCGTCCTACCATATGTTGGCAAACTAGCGTATCACACCCATTGACGGTGGAGGCTCCAGCTTCATTCATGGCAGTGCAGTAACAAGTTACGAAGCGTCGCAGATTTATGAGATTCTCCGACCATATACGTTGCTGTGCTCGGAGCGTCTTTACAATAAAAAGCCAGAAAAAGACCCAATCCATGATCTAATGGGGATGCCTGATTGAGCTACTAGATTGAGATACCGTTACTATGGTCGTCTCGACATCCTTGTATCTGTTCACTGCATCGGATTGTACATCGGGTGTCTTGATATAGTAAATTCAATAGAAAATACAACAATGACACACTCAAAATTTGGATTTTTGTTATACTTCGACCAGACATGGGATAATCGCGATTAGTAATCGTAATCGATTACGACGATTACAGCATTTTCAAGTAATCGTAATCACAATCGATTACATTCGAGAAAAATCCGAAGTAATCGTAATCGTAATCGACTACTTCCAATATTTAATCGATTTCTTAGTGGAAGAACGATTACTTTTAATCTGTACGTACAAGAACTATGACATAAACTGAACATTCGTGAACAAGGAAGAGATATTATACCAGGTTGAGGTTAGTGATAGCACAAACGTCTGACTTCCAATCGTCACTGCTCATTATTACGTCAGAAGTGTTAGCTTTACTCGTCATTGCGTAAGAAGTATCCTCACATAATATAGAATGAATGCTTTGTTGCGCCGATAGCAGACGATATATCTAAACCTAAGACCTTGGTAGCTTTCACCAGGGCATGGTATGGTATGGTATGGTATGGAAGTATGGTATGGTATGGATCGATATTTCGGTATGGAATATGGAACAATGCAAGTATGGTATGGAATGGAAGATTTTAATCTATGGTATGGAACGACATTTCCATACTTCCATACTTTGGTGTTTTATACATTTTATCGTGCAATCTTCAAGAAGCGTACGTTGTTCGCTGTTCACGGAATATGATCGCTTTTGTTATGTGTGAACGTGAACTATTGAACGCTGTGTAGGATCAAATACAAGCTTGTGCAACGGTTTTACGAGCACTTGGAATGACATGATTTTGTGATGTAATAATCACAACAGTAATGTTGATCCGATATTCTATTGAGTCTGGACACGACGTCTCCGAGCATAGTCTATCATGTGACGCAATAATTGGTAATGTTGGCTACTCCAACTACCTCATTCCTTGAGTGACGAGAGCTTACAAGCAATCATGATGCAACGTACTTAATGCTCAATGTGATTGATATATAATTACTAGGGCAAGTTTTTGTTGCAGTTAAATCCGCGGAAAGTTGCATATATTTATTTACTTTTGACAAAAGTTGCAAAATTTGCACTAAAAGACCACATTTTGCTCGGTTGACTAAAGAAAAAAGGTCAATTTACCTGCTCAGCTCCCGAAATACCCGTACTTCGGTGCTGATTTACGGTGCTTCAGTCGAATTTGGCCGTGTATTTCACCAAAACTTTCATGAGAAATCGAAAAAGTTGCAAAATGTTGCAGAGTTGCATGAAAAAAATGGACAAAAGTTGCAAAAAGTTGCACTATAAGATTCCTTCAAACAGCTTAAAACAACATTCTACATATCTTACGAGTATTTAGGAAGCTGCCGGAAGCTGTAAAAAAAGTTGCAAAAGTTGCAAAAACTTGCCCTAAAATTACATTTCTTCTGAACATTATCCGCACATTTATATTATTTACATACCGAGCTATCTTATTGGTCATGTCTCAAACGCTCTCGCATTAGGATTACAGATCAGGGAGTGGGGTAGATCTAGTTCGAAATTCTCGCCACACTAACCCCAACCAAATACTGTACTAATAATCACGCAGATCGCTGCAGTATTGATCGCCTGCAGCTGGGATATATTATGGGTGCGCCTATATTATAAATTATTTTGCGAGTATTTACTTCAAACTTGCATGTGCCTCATGCCAATGTAACGGAAATCCGATGATATCTTATGGAGCAGGGGCGTGCAACTTCTCTAGTCGGCGGGCCGGATATAGGAAAATTAAGTACTTGGCGGGCCG
The DNA here is from genome assembly GCF_051294905.1 of Botryllus schlosseri. Taxonomy (NCBI): domain Eukaryota; kingdom Metazoa; phylum Chordata; class Ascidiacea; order Stolidobranchia; family Styelidae; genus Botryllus; species Botryllus schlosseri. The sequence continues at coordinate 26,854,744 of NC_137237.1, read as the reverse complement.
GATTGCTGAATGGATAAGTTATTCGCCCATATATACAAGGAATATATCCAGTGGCGGCTCGTGACAATATCGGGTGGTGGGGCAATGGCTGCGAGCGACTTTTATCAACATGACGTCACAATGGCGTTTTCCAACGTAAAAAAGTAACTTTAATATGATGGTCACATGAATTTCCCGACAACAGTGATTTTAACGTAGGTGCCGCGAGAGGTTTGCCGGTGAGCCGTGACTTGAAGTGTGGTAACAAATGTTTTATTCATTTTTTTTAATCAAAGGATTATTTTACATAATGTACGTGAACTAAGAATCGTCCCTATGCCACGAATCAATTATCAGGTCATCCTTAGTAGCATGCGTTATGATTTCATGGTAGAGTTAGAGATTATGCAAATCGATAGGCCGTCCGAAAGTGTTTCGTACACGATCCTGGTGTGTTACGACCACTGAGCTGGTGGTTACGAGTTACGACCAGGTGATAGGCAACCAAAGCGGAGGTACCCGGCGTACGATTGGATCAATGGACTGGACAATTTCTATCATCATCATCATTGGTTTATTAGCAATTTTATCAGTTCAATACACCACAAAAATGCGATACAATGAAAAGACAGGAATATGTCGAAGCGACAAGGAGTAGTCTTCTAGACCTTTAATTTTCGCTCTAAAGGCAACTGCGTAAACTAGCCTACGTACGGAGCAAAGATTCAATACGATTCATGTTCGCACTTGACTTGACCAGACTAATTCCAATGACTAGAACTCGAGAGATTGCGTAAGCCTAACTGCAAAGGTCAACGACTTCGGACACATACGCAATTGTTATCTCATAGATTGGGCCTGCCATATTGAATCCAGAACATCAATTTGAATGGTCTTTGAAGAACTAAGGACAGCAGCCTCGGAACTTCGGTCTCGGAACAACATAGTACATTTTGGCCTTGAAACTGGAGATTGTGACGCAACACATACGGCTTACTGTCTGCTGCCAAATCGCCGTTGGAAAATATATTAATCAATAAATACATGAATGAAAGCCGTAAACTTAGCATACTGTTACATGAAATCATCGAGAAGTAGCATTCGCAATCTCATAACCCATTCCGGCATGGTACACTGTCAAAATCAATACAAACAGACGAACACCGAACTTTGAGTAAAATAGATCGAGGAATAGGCTGATCGAATGATCAGCTGTTAGCCGACATCGAAAATGAAATAGCTATCGCATTTGACAGGGGATTGTAAGCAAATGGTTTGAAGGCCACAATTTCACAGTGAAATGCACATTGGCGAACATAAAATTATGTGAATATTTGAATGCAAACCGAGAATCTTAGTTAGCTGTTTCATGCGATCATCGAGATATACCATTGGAAATATCATCACCGATCTCGTTATGGAACGCAGACTAGATTAGCACAGACAGACACCGGCTTTTCCGTGAGATCCGCAATGATGTAGGTAGGCTAAGTATCAGATCAGCGCGCATCTCTACCATACTCGACCTCGAAAACGAAATAACTGCCTCAATCATTGAGCGTTAACTTTAAGACTTGGCACCGCGTTCGATACTAAAATCAAGACATACCGAGCAAAAGCTCATGACAGATCTAGGTATGGAACATCGTTAAAATCAATAGAGACCAATAACGGCTTTTGCGTAAATCTGTTAGCGATAAATGAAGAGTCAGCTCTCACTCGACTTTGGAAACGAAATTACCACCCACATAGTTCAGTGACAAACTTAAAACTTATTACAGCGGTCGATACTAACATTAAGACTTACTGTGCCAAATATCATGACCGATCTCGGTATGGAACATCGTCAAAATCAATGGAGACCAATACCGGCTTTTGAGTAAAATCTGTTTGCTGTACAATGTACATGATAGATCAGCACACACTGAAGTTCGGAAACGAAATTACCACCCTTATCTTTGAGTAGCAAGCCTGAAACTTGGAGCAGTGCTAAATACTACCTTCACGACATATCGTACCAAGTTTCAAGAATTATCATGGTGCGAAACACCGTCAAAATCGACATATACCAGCCATGGTCGAGTCAACGCATATCACGGTAACCGAGTTCAGATATAGATACGATTGTTACATCACACCTTAAGGGCGACAGGCATAGTTGCCCCACTTGCTCGGCCATTTTACGAATAGTAGAGAGTAAATCACCGTTTCTTTATTGTGCGCGGCTTTGAGAGAATAGATAGTGAAAGCTTGTTATGAGCGCTACCGGGGCAAGCCCCGGCTAGGCATTCACAAAGCGAAAACACAGAAGAGAATTCGATTTTCGCAGAGACTTCGCTACGTATGGGCATTTGTTAGCGAAAGCACAAGAATAATGCGGGTTTCGCCGTGATCTCGGTATATACTGATTGCTCTGCGTCTATAAATGGTTAAATTGTTATTGAACAGAATTTTAGGTGGGGCAATGCCCCAGTTGCCCTACAGGACGAGCCGCCACTGAATATATCGTATTTATTGATTGTATTTTATCGACAGAAATGTCACTTCAAAGCCATTTCTCGCCAATAATGAAAATACAATGTGGATTTGAGAACAGCATTGTCATACAGGCGCCGCCATGTCTGCTTCTCTCTGATCAACTAACTCACAGTGCAATCCTCAATTAGGATTTCAAAGCGTTTGATAAGCCCCTTTACCCAAAATGTACCAAGATATCAATTCATTAGGGTTGAGTACATCGTAAATGCCGATAATGCAAGTCTTCTCGCTTCGAGGGACTTACCCCTAAGCTGAAGCTCCACTCTCGCGCAGTGCGCAGACCTATATAATAACATGCAGTCACTAAAATTTGATGTTTAGGCAAGTAGTGGGGAATCTCGGCAGATTGGGGCCGCGGGCCACATGATCATGTAAGACGGGAAACTGTCCGCGGGGCGGACAAAATCTCGTTGCGGGCCGTATGTTGCCAGTCCCTTTGTTGACATTCCTAGATAACAATCTGCTGACTATCTCATTTTGCTCGCGGACGCTGCCGAGTAGAGGTACACGGCACCTCACCACTGTGAACTAAACCTCACCAAAACAGACTCTGTTAACCTATTACCAGGAGTTAGATTCGCATCATGGCTAGTTTAAGCAATAACGACATCCAAAATATCAATAATATAGGTGCTAGAAAAGGTATACTATACTTATGATATTGAAGTATTTGAAAGTATGGAATATGTAGCCTATCAAGTATGGTATGGAACAATGTTGGTATGGTATGGAAAATTGCAAGTATGGTATGGAGAGAGTAAGGCAAGTATGGAGTATGGAAAATTCTCGTTCCATACCATACCATACCATGCCCTGGCTTTCACATCCTATTTGACGTTCACTTGCGAATGAATATAACTTTATTAGTTACACATAATATATAGATATTCGATGTAGGCCTACATTGTAGTGTAGTTTCAAGAACACCCGCCATGCTGTATATCAGGTTATCAATACACTCCGCACACCACTACCTCGCAGCAGCATAATAATCACCATTCTGCCTATATTGTCAAATACTAACTTATGTAGTTATGTTTGGTTATGCTTAATTGAACGCAGTCTGACCGTTGCTGCTTGGCGAGCAATAGGCCTCGCCTATGTACGTTGGCATACTTACGTACCTACATCGAACAAAGATGTGAAATTTTGTTCTCGTCAAATGAGACATTACGATATCCACAACGAAGCAATAAAAATCAACAGCTGCTGATATTTATCATAACCGAGCCGTTATTTGCCGTTTCTCGTAACTGCAGCTTGCAGTAGGCTATCTGTATTAAGTGGAACACCAAATTTTATGTTCACTTTATCTTATTCTCATATGACTCTACCTGAAACGGGTGTCAACGTTATTTCGCAATTTTTTACTCAACATTTGGGCCTGTCACCATAGCTATACGCTTATACACCATGTTAGCGTGGGTTGTAGCTAGAATCAGGACCAAAACAGCAATTCGCCCCTCCCCCCTCCACTCCAAGCGTTTGTCTTGGTTCCTCATAGGGTGGTCAATTTTAAAGTTGATGACTGAGTTTCGTCAATAATATTGGTAATTGTATTATATTACTATATTCATTACTAATCCTCTCTCAGCCCCCGATGGTTAGATTTACCGGTAGAGCTGGGGGCACGTATTCATAGTTATAATATCTGGTATTGTTATAACTATAATTTATTATATGTTGTTAATTCATGACCTCCCGTCTGTAATATAATCAAAATAATCAAAAGATATCGTAGTTGCCGAAACGTATCAGACTAATGAAAAATTTTCCTGAGACGAGAGACGCACAGTGTGCGTCGCACACACAAATTGTCATGTCCTAATTCCTCTGTGGGTGCCCCGAGTGACATTTGTAATGTGGCGCTCAGATTGGAAGGACAACACTATATATTCGTCACGCCCACCCTGCGCGGCTATTGATAATGGACGCACAGGCGTACCCAACATTTCGGTGAAGTTCTTTCTTTGGTAGCGCACTTCGTGAAGTCGCAAGTGGGCCGAAAGCCGAAACTGCATATGTATTTTGTTGCGTTGTGGCGCGTTAATGACCGGCACCGAAATGCCTTTAAATTATGCACGTTTTGTCTTAAGGGGAGAGGTATGCATTTCAAAATCAAGCTACAAGCGGCAATTACGATCCTGGCTAGAATTCAAATCGTTGGGTGCGATAAATCGTCCACTATAAAGCTGGGCAATGGGTACATTATGACGTAACAAGCAAATGACGTATCATTTATAAAGAAAGTTGTCATCTCATTGGGCATTTTCATCGCATCCTTATTGTCTTCAATATATATTCTAAGACTAGTTCTAAGAAGCGAAATGAATGTAATCGTGAGTAATCGTGATTACTTTTTCAATGTAATCGTAATCGACTACTTCCTGATTTTGCTGTAATCGTAATCGTAATCGCGAGATTCAGAAGTAATCGTAATCGCAATCGATTACATTCATAAAGTAATCACTCCATGTCTGACTTTGACCCAGTTTACCACATTTGCTCGCGGCACATCTGAACAGTCCAATTGACACACTAGTGTGCCGCAGCACACCGGTTGAGAACCCTGTCATTATCAAATACTTCTCATCATTAAACGTTGGTAATGGAGTTGTTGGTTCATGTTGGAGTAGAACAGGATGGAGATGACATGTGGTCAGCCTGCGATACCTGTGTATAACAATTCTTGAGGAAATCGCTGAGAGAGCTCAAACATTTTGAATTGGTACTCCCGCGAGATGCTTATAATAGCGCAGTGTACATAATTGCAGGGGCGTAGCCGGCGGCTAGTGTTTGAGAACCACTGTGCTGGATGTGGTCCAGTAACCTCGAGCCCTGATTAGTATTTAACACTTCCAATACGTTGCAGCCTTATTTCGACAGGCCAGAAGTGACCAACCTTCAGACGTACGGTCGCATGCAGCCGCAAAACATAGATTATGCGGCCCTCTAGTAGAGGGCCTCTACACATAATTGAATTAACGTGTGGTTGCGGCCGTCCACATGCAATTTGAAGTAACCAATTGGTTCCCAAATCTTTGAGATATTTTAATTTAACTTTACAATTTTATTCACGCTTGGCGCAATTCACGCTTGGCGCAATTCAGAGTGACTTAGATTACACTAGGCAACAATTTTGAACGAAAAATTTGGAAACTGCCACGCTGCCACGATCCTTAACGCTATAAGATAGGTTCGCGGCGAAATCAGTCCGTCGCGGGATATGCTTGAGCGGAAGTACGGAATTGCGTTATGTCGACTGTGGTGGAGTGCTGCAATCGACCTTGCTGTCGTAATGTTTAACCGATTTTCCCTAATTGGTTTAGTTTTAGTTGGTTTCATGAGCATAGTGAGGCAGTACAGCATACTAGGATTTAATATAACTTTTAACGATGCACATTTATCAAAGTAGCGACTTGCTGCTAGGCATTTTAGCATCGGTGGAGTACATGCATGTACGGCACAGCCTTAAAAATTATTAGATACTGTGGGTGAGCGTCAACATAGATGTACAGAACCTGCAAGGATTGGTAAAAGAGGATTTGAAAATTTTCCGGCATAATGTACGTCACCTGATTTACTAAAAGAGAAGAATTTATTACGATGATTGTGTGAGCAACTAAGTACTTTTTAGCGATAGCAGCTTCATAATATAACATCATAACTAACCGAAAACTATCATTGTAGGCTACTGGTTGCTGAATACTAATATAAATAACTTTTCCCGGTTAAAAACGTTGAATTCCCATCAATGACGAGAATCGGCATTGTTCCGAACTATATTGCATCGGCAAAACAATGCACTAGAATTACATTGAGGATAATCACTTCATAGTTGGTATTGTTTACATCGACCTAGCGTGATATGTTGTGCTCTTCTTAATAGCTGGTTGCGTCAGCATGGCGAGGTAATGTTTCACACCGGGGTAGGCGAAAACCTCTACCAATGCCCATGTATTCAAAATATACCTGGTAAACGTTTTGGCACTTCTTCGATATAAACTACACGTCGTGAAGTGTTCCTCATGAATTGCCTGTAAACCTTGAAAATTGACAAGGAGTATTCGTCAAGATTGTTAGGTGGAAGAATTGTACAAAATAGATAATTTTAGCATTTGCGTGCAACCTTTTATGGCATCTTATTCATTGAAAGGTTGGGAAAGGATTTTGTGTCTACCTTCAAGATTTTTCGCCATTTGCATCACACTTTATGACCTAAGCATGAGCAGCAACTTGTATTTGTATGTACATACTGCGTCAAATACCCAGGATATATTTCCAGCAATGTATCTCCACAGTCCTCCAGTGAAAAATCTCTCTCTTGAATATGCTCATATATATGGCATATGTGGTAGTACGAAAATTACTTGATGGCTTGAATATTTAACTTGATTTCAATTGTAGTTGACTGGCAAAACTGTGATATAACAAATTCCATTTTGTAATATCCAATGTCTAATGCATAATCTTTTTACAGGACCATTATTAACTAATTTCAAAATTGTAGTCCATTCTAACTTTCAAGAAAAGATTCTTCGTGTAATGAAACAGCCGCAAAGTAACCCACAACCGAGAGGAAATTGGAAAGTGCTGTTTCACACAAGAATTTAGTGATCTTAATGCAAATCATTATCTTCTGGAATCCTGGCACGGCTGGAAGTCCATGGGAAGCCACCATGTCATTCTATAATGTCATGTTCCAACTGCCATTCTAAGCCATATTGCATTACAAATGAATATTGCTTCACCTGTACTACCTCGAAAAAGATTTCTTGACGCTACTGCAAAACTGGAGATATTCTCATGCCACAGAAACGGCAACGCCCAAAGCAACGAAACTCGTGAGCAGGGAAACTTATCAACGCGACAAGAAAACAACAGCAATATTAAATTTGATACAGACATTTTTGCCAATCCATCAAGCAGACTACCTCATTATCACCAAGAGATTGTGTCTGGATCCGTTATTGGAATCATTTTTTGCCTGATCAGGAAATCTGGCCATACCTGCGGTATGGTAGTTTTTAAAGAGTACCGTAATTGATTTCTAAAGAGGCTTGAAGAAACATTAACATACTACGGGTTCAAATGGCACGGTACTTGATGCTTCAATGCACAGTGCATACCCATGCTCCACGCCATGTAAAATCCCTGCTCTACCATTTAACTGCAGTGCTGTTATTGTCATCAATAGAGAACAGGAACGCGCAAAGAAATAACATTTGAGAATATATATATTTGATGCGTGACAAGAAACATTGACGTTATCAACTATTAGGCACAGTTATCCGATTGGTTATAATATCACAGCACAGTTTCATAAATTGCAACAAAAATTGATGCACAATGCACATTGCACATAGTACATTAATTGAATGACTCATATTGCTCTTGCTACAAATTGACTTGACTTATATGCTTTCCGTTGACTAAGATTTTGGTTCTTGTTATTCTGAATTTTGATAACAACAAATTCTGACATAGTAACAAAAGATGTTTCCTAGTGCGTTAGCAATGTGCTATGCAGTTATATCAAATGAAATATCTACACCTTGCATAAAATTCTCATTGATATTATGGTGTTGGTATCCTCATTGAAATTTAGTCACAACTAGTATCAGCGCACTTAAGAGTCCATGAGGAGGTGAGGGGGGTATTTTGGGTGTTCAAAATCTTGCTTCTGTAATACCCATACGATGAGATAAGTTGCTATGACGCTCGGATTTGATCAAATTCTCCCATGATCACCTTGACTGTTGAAGGAATAGATGGTGATGTGTAAGTCTGGAAATTTGTTGAGTGAAGGGGAATGTTGGACTGTCTCTATTCCGTCCACTTCTTCGAAGTCACTATCTTGCAAGTCAACTATGACTGTAATAGTTGCCATACCGGAGGACATTATAATGACTATACAAAGTATACGCTGTGAACAATCATTTATATATCATTGGCTGCGCACAAGTCTATCAAACCTGAAATAGACAGTGGCATGAACTTTCTACCTATTGTGGGTCGCTCTTGCGCACACATTTCACCTTCAACAGAGGTCATGATAGAAACTTTCCACCACGGTAACGCTAGTTTCCAGAGAAAGATTGCCGACGAACCTTTTGTTTACATCTCAACCATTTCTGTGGTGAAGCATGACTCGCGACGCGCTCAAACGCAGATCTCACTGGAGTTTCAAATCATTGTATATATATCATTGATCTCGGACAGCGGTTTTCAACCGGGGGTCCACGAGGCATTTTCAGGGGGTCCGCGAAGCCTCAAAATATTTGATAACCTAATTTGCATTTTTTAATTCAGAAAATCGCGAGGCAGTTTCGCTTCATTAATAGTAAAACTCCAGAGCTCAAACCAACAGAATGTCCGTCTGAGATGAAATATCCTACTGTGCAGACCAGAGATGAGTCGATTTAAAATTTCTATGTCATAATTCAATCCAAATCCGAAGCTTCAAATCCTAACCCTAGTCTGAATCCAACACTTTTGTATATTACAATTCTAATCCTGATTCTAATCCGATAAGTTGGAATTCCTCCTAAAAAGATCACATCTTATGCCTTTAATTATTTAAAAAGAAATAACACGCACAATGAATGCCAAAGTACATGAAGTAACTTTGGTAGGACGAAAAAGCCCGTCGCCATTCGCCATAGGACATCAATCTCCCCGAAAATCGGTAAATCCAATCCCAATCCTAATCCTAATCCTTTACAAAAAAAAATCTGAAATCCTAATCCAATCCAAATCCGACAAATTTTACAGACCAGGTTTTTCCAAATCCTAATCCTAATCCATGTTCATCTCTGGTGCAGACTCATTTAATTGCTAAATTGCCCATTGATACAAACATTTTGCTGTTTAGAGATTTTTTGTTGGGGACTGTGGGAAAGAAAAGTTAGATGAGTAAGCTGATCGTGGTGACTTCGAAATGTTTACAAAAATTTATTTTCTCCGATGATACATAACCATTTATTTCATAATAACTTCAAGATAAGCTGCTAGATAAAAATGATCAGGCTTGACAATATATGTTCCACATTGAAAAAATTGTTTGTCAATTGTGGTGCCATATTTGTTGCGATTATACCCAAATGTGACGTCGCACGCGTTCTGCGTTACTATTACATTCGCCACCATCTCTATTTTTGGAAATGGATTTTCGGCACTCGATCATGTCAAATCGAAAGCGCAGATTTTCAAGACGCGAACACTTATTTCAAGAAATACAGTTGCAGAATTCGCTTTGAAATAACAGAAGTCAAACCAATTTCTATACATGAATAGTATGATCTTATTTTCCAGAAAAGTCATTTTGTTGATGTTTATCACTAAGGCTATAGTTATCATTTGCACAAGAAAGATGACGAATGCACGATTAATGAGCTAAATTTGAACTAAAACTTCGTGGGGGTCCGCGGGATCCGTGACGGTGAGAAAGGGGTCCGCGAAGACAAAAAGGTTGAGAACCACTGATCTAGGACGATGCTTTCACCCATTTTTGGTTAGCGGACGCAATTATCCGAGAATATTTCAGATACATATTTGCAGAATATGACAAGAAAAATAAACAATACATTTACTATCAGCTATAGGTCCACTGCCCCACTCAGCTTATCCAGTGTAACTTGAAACCCCTATACACTCGATAAATTGGAACAAGATGAAGATCTTAGGGATAGCAGTCCTAATGATGAAGATTTTGAAATCGAAGATGATTCAGAACGTAGAGTAGTCCATCAACACAAGTTAAATGATTTGACATAGGCTTCGGGACTTGGAATAGAAATAGTCGGAAGTTTTAGCATCCTTGCGAATTGAGAAAAGATTACTTGGCAAGTGAGAAGATATCTCACTTTCGATCACAAGAAAAGGCGTTTTCATCGCACGGCTACTTTAGGTAGCTTTGTGTATTGCCGTGCTACTGGCATTGGCGTGATACAGTAAACCATGGCTTGCTGGAGGAGTTAGGAATCCAAATTTACAACTCCAGGAAATGGCAAATGTATATAGGTAGCTCAAAAAGGATCATAAAGTATGTCATTCTCCAAGATGGCAACATCTTAGGTGCAGTAACAATTGCACACTCATTTAGTCTTCGTGAATAATACAGAAACATTGAGAATAATACAGACACGTTGAATTGTTGCAATATCACAAGTCCGATTGGATCATGTGTCAGCTTAGATATATTGTGTTTTCTTAGTGGCCAGACAATAAGAATGCACATGTAACCCTGATACCCATCTACCACTGTCATATGTTTATGTCGGACAGCAAACATTCAAAAAAGCTAAAATATCTAAATAATTTCCCGGAAAACCTTGACAGAGTCAGAGATGGGCAAGGGGAAACTGTCCCCCAATATCTGAAGTTGATTGGGTAAGATACCAGAGTAGATTGAAACTTACATATGTTAACTGACTATTGCACGAGTATCAAACGAGACAACCTACAGAATGATGGGTTATTAGCGTAAATTTGGACCCTGAAACTCGCACTTTATTTGTCCTGCGGAAGCAATATCTGTCTAAATCAGGGGTGTCAAACTCAACTTATGTCGCGGGTCGGATTCCAACCTTGAAATCGCTCGCGGGCGGGATGGTCAAATGGTCAAATGGTCAAATGATTCTAAAATGTTACCTCAAATCCATGCCCTTGTTTTTTTCACTTGAATACCTTGTTAACAAGCCTATATACGTGATATCATATTACATTATATTACATTACTATCAAGCGGCTCTATTCTAGCAACGCCTTTCGCAAACAATGGAATTGTCGAAAACAGGATGATTTGCCGGTTTAATACAGTTATAAACCCTAAAACAGTGGCTCTAGCGACGATATAAGTTTGCATATTTCTATGCTATCTTTGTTTTAGTCATAATCTGGCGTTAGCCCTGGATATACGTTGTGAGTAAGAGATTCAACTGTAACCGCAGACGTTGGAATTTGATTCATCAGAATTAAATCGAGATTCGCGTTTCTATGGGGGTCGGGGACCTTTTGAGTCAAACCGAAAACAGCTGTGTGACGTCAAATATTTGAATTATATTTTATGACTATTTAATTCTCTATGTAACCTGCGCATAACGGTTTCGCATAGGAGTTTTCGTTTCTGTGAAGAAGTACTTTTTAGTCCATTTTTCCAAAAACCTCTGACCTTTGTGTGCACATTTTGCCTTTCTGAAATTGGACCAGCGACTGAGTTCCGAATGTTTGTTTGTTTGGGGTATTCATGGTGTTTGTCGACAACAACAGTCATTCACCCAGGACGATTTTTTGCATTTTTTGATTCCATATCTGCCGACTTGTAGCACGGCCCACTTCTAGGCTTTTTGTAAGACACCGCCTACGCGGATGAGGTGGCGAGGAGGAGCCTAGATAAACTTCCAGCCCCTAGATAGGAATTCTGAAGTCGACCTCAGTCAGACTCGAGCCCGCAACCCATTGGTGTTGCAGCCATGGGTTATACCACTGGGCTATCTCATCACCTGGGGTTCCTAATGGCGACTGGAGTGAAACCATAAAACCGCTGTCGGGTGGCTATAATGTGGTCTATGAACAATGAACATTCATACTGTCTTGAGCGAATAATTGAAATTAATTAAAAATCTAAGCATTTGTTAGATATGTGCTGGATAATTATAAGTATTATTTACGCTTTCTCGAAATTGCTTCGCGGTCCGGATGAAATCGTCTGACGGGCCAGATGCGGCCCGTGAGCCGTATGTTTGACACCCCTGGTCTAAATCGACCAAGTAAAGCAGTGCAAATGTTTATTTGAAGAGTATTGATTTATTTGCGACTGCTTGTGGCTTTTAATACGTTTTATACAAGAAACACAAAAGATTAAAAGTAGTGCTTTTATGTGGGTTATGAGTCAATGTGGTGGGTGACTAATTCAAAAACTTGATGTGATAGAGATATACTGAGGTCTTTTTTGAATTCAGCGCCCAAAAGTTAGACAGAATCAATTGCATGATCGAAGTCAACCAAAAATGTTTTGACCAGTGTTATCCGTTTTTAATATAATAGTATAATCTGAGCCCCACCATCACCATACAAGTGGGAACCGCTGAGGCAAATGATGCGCCCCTTAAAGAAATACCAAGTCGGAATTGTGTGCGTCTCACGATTGAAGGTTTTTCTGGTAGGTTAAACCGATTCCGATATATGTTTCGAGTTTCGACTATGCCTACAATCCTAATGGGAGGTCAAAAAATAACAACATGTAACAAAGTGAAAACCGGAAAATGCATCATCATTAATTTTCGTGTTGGAAAATGTTTTCGCGCTCGGCTCGACCAAAATAGGAATCCAGATAACTTTTCCTAGCATTCATACTTGCGATTTTGGTATATTTATAGTATGCCCGCGGGGGGGGGGGGCGTTCTGATGGTACATTTAGGAATATTTGTACGCAAGCTATATCTCAAGAAATCAGTTATGGCACAGAACACCACAAGAGATCTCCGCGGTGCAAAGTTCCCTGTAGCCAATTTTATCATGGGTATATGACGTTCAGATGAGCCATCAAGACTCTCTGCCGGAATGCGGCCGCATCGAAATAAGGCTGTGATTAGCAAAGAGGATGAACAGGCCTGGTTTAGCCTTACTCTACGACAGGGGTCTCAAACACGTGACCCGCAGGAGTATTCTGTACGGCCCGCGACGGCATTTTGGATTTTCAAGTATTCAACAATATATTCAACTGTCAGATTTGAGAACTTAAAGTTCCCTCTAAAACTACTCCAAAAACCCAAAAACTCATCAAACTTCCCTATCGCATCACTTTCAAAAGCTACTATGCTTTGGACGATCAGCTATTATGTCACTTTTATTGTTCTTGACGATAAAACATGACCCGTTGATGATTCGTGACTGAAAATTGTGATTTGGACTTGCACGCAAGTCACGCAACCGTTCGTAAAATTACTCGAATTCGGACTGACTGGATGATAAAATTAAAATGACTGGAGTTCATTCTAGCCAAACGATAAAAAATCAGAGAAGGCCTTGTGACTCGGAACGCCGTGACTTGGTACGACCACCGACGCAACAAAAAACCATCTTTCATGGGGAAACGTAATATATCAAGAGGTCGTAGCTTGCGTTGCGTAGCGTATACAGCTATCTTATCTACTCAGTATGGAAATCATTGGCATTCTGTTGCCCCCATGATGTATAGTTAGCTTCATCCTGGGTGACCTTTAGTCTCTTTATCCATGTTATTGTCGCCGGTGGCGAGTAAGGTAGTAGTACGCTCCGCAGCTGTGACTCTACCAATGGATTCTTCGGCGATTCGACATTTCTATTCCATTGATTCTTAACCAGGCGTCTGTGGACCCCTACTGGGCACGAAGCACCACATCAGGTGGTACGAGATGTATTTTTTAATTAGGCCTATATGTTAGCTTAAAATAATTTTGCAAACCAACAAAAAGTTGAATATTTTTTGGGCCAATTTATTCAAATGAAAAATATTCTTCGCACTAAAACCATTTGATTCAAATATTTGAAATTGTGATTTTTTTGTGCCAAGAGTGAATATTACAATAGTAAATTACATTTCACAATTTTTGTGGAATGCCAGCCTGCAAGGTCCCGTCAAATAAGGCCAACTTGAAAATAACACATTGGATGCCCCTATTATTGATGCTGCGGCCCGCCGCGTCATCAAAAACTAGGAAATTAGCCCGCGAGCAAATTTGAGTTTGAGTCCCCTGCTCTACAGAATCAGTGTGTTATGTGTTCAGGGGTGTACGAGCTTCGTGTAAACGTCAAAAGGGTGTACCACGACGGAAAAGGTTGAAAAGCACTGCCCTTGATTATATAACAACGGGAAGTCATTGCTGAAGTAACCATGTATTCCGGCAGGGTCATATGCGGCGCAAAAGGGTATCCGGCCAACTCGGACTGAGGTGTATTAAATGTAACCCTACGGTTCTGCGGTTGGTCATAATATTGTAACATAAGAATGGCTATAATTCTTACTTACGATCATTGATCAATCATCAAATTCCGGTGAAAATATAGAGCACCACCGCAACGAATCAAAATAAATCGAGGATTTAGTGCAGCGCATTAATCTGTGCAGTCGGTCTAACTATTCCCCGCCTTGAAATCAACCATTCATAATCATTGTAAGGTGTACAACTGTACATAAATATAAAGGTTGCATGAATTGATTGTATCACTGGAATGAATGTTCTGGCATAGCACCGTCAGTACTTACAAAACATATGCCCGGCTTGCTTATAACATTTGTTTCTCCATTTCTCTCTCATATAGGTTATTCATCGAAATCACCTTAAACTTGTTGTAACTGAGCTAGAATCATTTTGCTATTACAGTTGGGGATGCATATAAAATAAATATTCGTTTGAAAAACTTTGTTTAGAACATGTTTTAAACAGTTTTAAACAAAGGCCTTTAAAAAATGGTGTGTTTTCAAGTTGCATATTATGCCATCAGTCTGTAAATACTTTCTTAAAAACATGTTCCATGAGCCTATACGGACGAATGCCACCCGATATATCCGACGCATACGATATGGGATGGCAGAGCCCGCGAAAATAGATCCGAACGAAACTACGATCACATGAGAGAGACTGAATGGATTGATCCGAGCACACTATTTTATATGAATAATATTGATGAAAGAAGTAGGCTAGTATCTCGAAAAACTGTTCAGTGTAAACTTACGTCCTGCCGCGGATGGTAATTGTGTAGGTCCATCTAAGACACCTGGATTTTGCTCTTGACCCCCTTCTGCCATGGTGTCGATCACGTGGTACTAAATAGTTAGTTCTTACCGAACAATTCTGAAAATGCAGGAACCGTTACCATATTTGATGAAAGACATATATCCTCCGTCGAGACATTCCGACGAGACCGAGATTGCCAACTCTAAATGTGTATCACAAAAAGTGAACAAATTGCAATATTTAACATCAACGTGGTAACGAGTAGTCAGTGGCCGCAAATCTCCCCTTCACAAATAGTAATCATCATCATATAGTTCGCTAATAATATGACGAATATTGTACAACGATGTTGTCGACAATGTCGACAGCAATGGATTCGATTTAGCATCGCAAGTGTTGAGTGAATCCTTGGATCCATGAAAATAAGGACCATTTTAAATATCTTATTGGAGGTACAGAAGTTCAATATACAATTGAATAGTATTTTCATATTGAAATGAACCCGAATATTTTCGGCTGACACTCGTCAGGAGTAATCGTCAGCAACTTAATAGTGAATTGGAAAGCACATTGTATATCAACAATGTTCTTTCCAATTCTCTACTAGCTGCTGACGATTACCTCTGACGAGTATATCGACAATGTTCTTTCCAATTCTCTACTAGTTGCTGACGATTACCCCTGACGAGTGTCAGCCGAAAAAGAATCATTTTGTGACTACTCGAAAATACACACGTGTCCATAACACGTGCAGCGAAAAGCTTGTGAGCATCATAAAAACCTTTCGGATGATTTGAGAGTTGCAGGGTCCGGCTCTAAAATCCAGAGAATTTTAATTTATACCTCGTGACCTAACCACATTGGTTTCAAAAGTATCGACGAAAGATTTTGTTTATATAAATATATCGGAATGATCGGCGGATTGAACCCAGTACTAACGAAAAACCGAAGACTGTGATCCCCACAGCTGCATTAGTTACAGACGTGGTCAGAGTACATATTAACCGCGTTATGTTTAATTCTCCGAATCTCCTTTGTCAGCACTTCAGACGTCGACTGATGATCTACGGATTATGACTTTGGCGGAGGGTCACGCGCATTACCAACGTACGAAACAAACTACGATGCGAATTACCAACTACTAACTACCAACAGGATTGAAACTTGGTGCGGCAACGTTTCTAATGGCTTTGAAAAGCTAATCAAATCAGCTGTTCATCGTTGTTATGATAGATTTAAAAGGCATGTGCATGTGTTCAGTGACGTGCGGTCCAATGAGGCAGGTGAGGCAGTGCCTCACCTGTCGTCAGGGCGAAAAAGTGAAAATTGTGAAAACCCTCCATGAGTCGATGATTATAAGTATTTTACATCGATGTTCATAAATAACTAAATTTGAACATTTGAACAATGCAATCCATCATAAATAGCTCGGAATTCATAACAACTGGTATCAATCAATTGCTGTCATCAGACTGATTCCGAAAATCCAAATATTAACAGTGTCAGACCACCAGAACCCCCTCAAAATCACCAAGGAAGGTGACATTCGGCTTCATTACAAATAATGCCATCGCAGAGAAACAATGGTGAGGTGAGGCACAAACGAATTTGTCTCATGCACTATTCGCTAACAATTGGACAATCGCAGCCCAGTGAAACGCGCTATCGATTTCGGAATACAACAGTTTGACTCTTGACTGTCTTGAAGGAATTATATAGTAGCGACGGTCAATACGTAATGCGGAGCAAATACATTCACTTACTTACGTAGCTGCTATTTATTTACCGTTAAATTGTGGCATGTGATAGCTACTTGCATAGGGTGCATTGTCGTTGCTTTATGCTTCGAATAATTTATACCGGTACTTGAAGAGATAGTAATTATATTCCGTCTAAACTTGCCCATTTGGCACAATAGCGGCCATGTCCTACGGCTACATGTATTGTATAATGTGGAATTGCAACGGCTATCAGTGTGCAAAGAAAATGCTCTCTATACCCGCTGCTGTTGTTATTCACATTTTGGATCTCTTTATCAGGTAGGCTAATTTACGTGCGTTTGTGTGTGAGTGTGTGTGTGTGGGGGGGGGGGGGGCGTGCTTCACCAGCCATGAACCTCACCGCACGTCACTGCATGTGTTGTATACAGCTAGACCACTTTTTCCAAACTCTCGAGAGGATGTACTTCCTGCACTTGATGCAAGTAACGTCGTCTACGAATACAAGTGTCACGGCAATGTAAAAGCGTACATCCCAACGATTGCTTGAGCGTATAAAGCAGCATGCACATCCATAGATCGATTCGATCGAAGACATGAGTAACTGACCGCACGGAGCAGGCAATGTAGGTTAGCTGCCAAAACAGACTGTTATAAAGATTGCCAAGCATACGCGTCGTTGACCGACCATAATTAAAGTCAGTGATTCTTAACCTTTTCCCCTCCAGCGCCCCTTTTCAAAAATTGCCTAGGTCTGGCGCCCACTGCCGTATTATAAGGACTAGCAAAAACAATAGGTAAGAGGTTGAAGTCCGGTCGATCTTTTCGAGTTAGGACAATCGTATTGGAAATATTTTGCGCTTGAATCGCATCCGAGGACCACTCGAGGTATTAGCGACATAATAACACTGGTCGACATTTTTCAACTTTTTTTTTGTTTTGTTTTTTAGAACGGTTAATTGAGTTTACCTAATTCGACGATGCTGATTCCGAATTTGAAGTCAGAATTCATTCATCACGTCACAATTTTTAGCAAAAATCAAATAAAAATTTTATTCAAAATCAGCTGTATCAGGGCCACTTATGCCCGTTTAGGTCCGTATATGATACGGAACACATCCTACAAAGCTATCAACTTACTTTATTGGATTTGTGTTTTTTTTTTATCTTAAACGAAACCCTCCAAATAATCAGGATTCTTAGTGATTCCAAGAAATTTAGATGTAACTTCAATGAAAGAGAGTCATGTATTTTTTCCAAGTCCGCCTTCCTAATAAGAAATAGGGGGTTCTGGCGAGTGCTCCGATTTGAGGTCCAACAAATACACCCTCTATTGTATTAACTCAAGTGAGGAAACCTTTTGTGAATGTATTTAGAACGTGCACTCTCTTTGATCAGAGCCCTTAAAAACTTTTTCATGAGATCCAGTTTAATATATAATGGTGGAAATATAACATTTGATTTGTCGATAAGAGCAGGCTCTAAAACAGCGGTTCTCGACCGGGGGTCCCCGGACCCCTAGGGGTCCGCGAAGCAATTTCAGGGGGTCCGCGAGACCTCTAAATTTTTAAAATGGTTGATGACCTAATTTTTATTTCATTTTTTAATTTGAGAACGCATGAGGCAGTTTCGCACCTCAACTGCTAAAACCTCATGACTCATATCATCATAATAATCGTCTGACATGAACTATCATGGTATGGAAATTCATTCTCACTGCAAATTTTCCAGTAACCTTCTGATAGAAGCATATTACTGTTTAGAGACGTTTTGTGGAAAAAATAAAAATATGGAGATAATAACGTCAATCAGGGTGACTTCGTAATGTCTGCGAAACCTTCTCGATTTTGAGTTGTCAGTCTCATCAAATTAGTGAACAGTCGTTTGAATAAAAATTTCCGAAGCATTTCCCTAATTTTTCCCAATGCAGGGATTGAAACCTCGCCAAGAAATCCATTTTATCCTGTGATATACATAACCACTATTTGAACAGATTCTTGGAGGTACAGAACTTTAATATACAATTGCATAGTACATTCATGTTGAAATGAACCCGAATATTTTTTCGGCTGACACTCGTCATAAATTGGACAATGATATACCTACTTGTAAAGCTGGGCTATCAGATAGTTATTGCGGATGCCCTATCGACAAGACTGGTTTTTTGATGAACGAAGAGTTTTTCGTTGCTATCAAAGCATTACGCTCCAACCCTGAAATTCATATCACCAGTTATATTGGTATGCAGCCTTGTCTTGTTGATGTTCAATTGTTTATGAACGAAAATGTTTGGTCGTAAATATATACGTAAACCCGAACAGAACAAGTAGCTTCATGACAGTCTTTCTCAGGTTGGAAAACTTGGATCCATTCTTTTGCGCATGAAATTCATCTATACTTTTAGATTAGGATTTCACTTTGACGGTAGAAACTCTCTGCGGGCCGATCAAAATGCCGTCGCCGGTCGAATCCGACCCGCGGTCCGTATGTTGCCTGTCCCTGCGCTAGATGCTGGGCGTGATATGTTCATAAAATACATGTTTCCTCATTTTGGTGCCATAAATGTTGCGTTCACACCAATAGTATCGTCGGAAGCGTTATACTTTAATATTGCATTAGCCTCCCTCTATCTTTGCGAAAATGGTTTTCGGTACTCCTCGTTCATATCAAAACGAAGACGCGGATTTTCAAGACACGACCACGTACTTCAAGAAATACAGCAGCAAAATTAGCTTTGAAATAATAAAAGTCTACCAATTTCTACAGAAATAGTATGATGTTATGTTCAAGAAAAATCATTAGTTTCCTGTTTATCACAAGCCTGCAGTTCATATTTGCACAAAACAGATCAAGGTTGCACCACAATAGAATCAAAATTGAACTAAAGTTTGAGGGGGTCCGCGAGGATCTGTGACGGTCTAAAGGGGTCCGCGGAACCAAAAAGGTTGAGAACCACTGCTCTAAAACATTTTAAAGCCTGGTTTAAGATACTCCATCATCGTCCACTTACGTTTAATTCAATGATATCTACTGTTCCATTCACACATAAAACAAGGATACCTTGTAGTTATAGACAGTTGAACCAGTACTATATTTATGAGTTCAAAATCAACGAAAACTGTACACTATTGAGTAGTTTGAGTACTATATTCCAAATTTGAAATCAATAGTTTCATATTCTCGTAATACCCCTTGATGTCAGTTGTACCAGCTACAGGGATAGAAGCACATTTATTTGTATTGTGCAACAAAACAGTTTTTAGGCTTGATGAATAAATAAAGAGGCGCAATTCACAGTTCTCAATGTCTCTATGAGACCTTGAACATCGGCACAATAGAGTAAAGAGGTTTAGGAGCGGGGTTGTAATGACTCGGGTCATGAATCGACTCGAGTCTGACTCGAGTCAATATTTTATGATGACTCGACTTGACTCGAGTCATTTTCTCAAAATACCGAAATGACTCGACTCGACCCGACTCGAGTCAATCTGTGTATTGACTCGACTTGGACTCGAGTCATTGCGCATCACTCGAACCAAGTCATATGACTCGAGACTCAGACGACCAAGACCGACATTTCGAAGAATAGTAAAGTAACCACACTGTTGGGATTTCAGTTGGCAGGTAGACGTCGCCGAGGAAGGTTGTGCGTAAATTGCAGATCGTTCATCGGGGTAATCAAGCCTTAGCGAGATACTTCACATCGAGAGCTGCTACGTGTAGCCAACTGAACTCTTACGTCCGTGCAGTTAGTATTACTGTTGGTAGGGAGAGCATAGATAATGTCAGTTCAAGGTGGAGCGCATAAGCGCTCCGCCGACGAGGCCCTGGGGGGACCTCAACCTGAAGGTTTGTCTAATATTGGTCAATCCGCGCCAACGCTTTCGGTCGTTATAACAGGCACGGAAAAGGCACTTCGAAATTGCAGCCCCTTGGTCATAAACAGAAACCTTCACAATTTGCTTGGAATTCCGTATAAGGATATTCGCTTTTTGCCCTCGGGTTCACTATGTGTAGAATGCAATAATAGTACACAACTGGCAAAGTTACTAGCTTGTGACAATCTGGGCACACAAGAAAAGCCTATCTTTGTGAAAGTTGAGTTATACAGGACAAGAGCGGTTGAAGTTCGGGGTGTAATCTCGGATGTGCCATTAGAAATGACGGCTGAAGAAATTAAAAACGAGTTGTCCGATCAGAAAGTTTCATTTGTACGTAGATTCACATATCGAACGAATTCAGGGATAACCGACAGCAGATCGGTACTGATGTGCTTCGCATCGACCATCCTTCCAACAGTCGTCAAGTTAGGCTTCATGAATTTTCGAATCAGAAAATACAATCCTCCGCCTGTCCGTTGCTTCAATTGCAACCGATTTGGACATAGAGCAAAATTTTGTCGCAGCGCTCAGAGATGTACAAAATGCGGTAAGCGACATATGTACAAAGATTGTCAAAACGAACCACATTGTGTTAATTGTGGAGGTTCACACTCCGCGGGTTACGCAGGTTGCACACGATATCCGCGGGTTACGCAGGTTGCACACGATACCGACAAGAGATCAAACTTAACACAATAATGACTAACTCGAACATTAATTACTGGGACGCGAAACGAACGTTGCAACAGCAACAGTCCGGACCGAACATCGTATCAGAAACTGAATTTCCGTCGTTGCCGAGTCGCAACATCATTCCTAGTGGTGATACACAAAGAGTCGGTGATCCAAGCTCGGAAATGATCTCTATTCCGGCCATGGAATTCTTCAGCTTCGTCGCTGAAGTCATTCGAGGCACATTGACGTCTATCGCAGAGGGTAAAGGTTTAGATATTGAGACAATAGCAAGATCAGCCGGACAGAACCTCGGGATAAACTTCCACACTCCGGCACTTTCACTTTCACTCTTTTCCGCAGAGGAACAGACTCGGCGAGACTCCTCAGTTACGCCACCGGTCAACAAACCAAGTAGACAAGTCTCCGACCATGTTCACAGGGTAGAAACAAGATTAGGTACATCTCTTTCAACGATGAATAATTCTGTCGGTCGTAATAACATGAACCATGCCCCAAAATGCGCCAAGCCATTCCGTCACAAATCAAACAGCGACCAGCGCACATCCGCAACATAAGCTCATTCCAAGCCCATCAGGTTCACAAAACCACCCGTCAGAGGCCGCGATGGACTTAACAAGGATAAATAGTCACATAGATAACGAAATGGAAAGTTCCAATTAAAATTTTTACAATGGAATTGTCGAGGCATCTACAGAAAAATTAACGAACTGAAACATTTCATTGCATCAAATACAAAGAAACCGGAATTAATCGCACTCCAGGAAACACATCTCGTATCCAAGTATAAACCAAAAATAGCCAACTACACTCTAGTGCGCAAAGACCGCAACATTCATGGAGGTGGGCTGTGTCTTTTCATAAAACAAGGCTTAACTTTTACTGAAGTCGACTTTGCCGATATGGGGCCCATTGAGGCACAGGCAATCCAAACAGTGGGCCTGACAATTGTAAACGTTTACATCCCGCCGAATCGTCATATATCGCGTTCCATGGTAAAGCGGTTGTTTACAAAATGCGACTCGAAAACGATCGTGCTTGGCGATTTCAACGCACATCATCCTACGTGGGGAAGCCAACGTATGAACGGAAACGGACGCCATATTCACTTCGCTATTAGTTCAAAGGACTCGGTAGTGTTGAACACCCAGAATCCGACGAGACTTAATATTGCGATGCCAAATCCTGGTTCTACATCATTACTTGACTTGACCCTTGCATCAAAAGATGTAGCCCACAAGATGTCAACAACGGTAACGGACCACCTACTGGGTAGTGACCACTACATTATTATAACGACAGTAAATGTGCCCAGATCCGATCCGACAGAAGGCAATTTCACATCGTGGTCGCTTCACAAGGCCAGGTGGGAAAAATTCCGAAAGGTCAGTGGCACAAACTTTGCAATGATTGAGGAGTCCGGTCGATATACGGTGGAGGCTATTACCGACGCAATAATATCGTCAGCATCTGACAGCATACCTCTAACAAGACCAGTAGCGAAACAGAGCATACCATGGTGGACCAAGGAATGCTCGAAGGCAGTCAGACTAAAACGAGCCGCATATTGCAAAATGAAACGCAGCTTCCGCACAGAAGATGTTATAGAGTTCAAGCGACGTCGGGCAGAAGCAAGAAAGGTTGTGTTGCAAGCAAAAAAATCCCATTGGCAAGATTTCTGTACTTCTTGTGACAGCAACACCAAACTAACTCGGGTCTGGCGAGCAATACGCTCCATGAGCGGCAACGTATCCTGGAATCGCATCCATACCATTAAGTCGAACGGCGTCGTTATCTCCGACAACAGAATGAAGGCAGACGCCATGGGTGCGCATTTTGCCTCAATAAGTGGCAGGGACACTATCGATGAACCGACTAGGCGTCGACACGAAGTCGTGAGATCCGAAATAATCGTCCCAGCATTTAATGATTCTGGCGATCACGAGGAGATTAACTCCCCCTTTTCTTTTATAGAATTAGTACGGGTACTCAAACACAGAAAAAGCTCGTCTCCAGGACACGATAAACTGTGTTATCCCATGTTCACCAACCTGTCGACCGAATGCAAAAAAGATATCCTAAGATGTATCAATTCATTGTGGTTAGAAGGGAAGTGCCCAAAAAGCTGGAAACACTCGATAGTGATACCACTTCTAAAGTCCGATAAAGAATCAAGTAATCCAGCCT
Organism: Botryllus schlosseri; assembly: GCF_051294905.1. Taxonomy (NCBI): domain Eukaryota; kingdom Metazoa; phylum Chordata; class Ascidiacea; order Stolidobranchia; family Styelidae; genus Botryllus; species Botryllus schlosseri. The sequence goes on along the minus strand of NC_137237.1, from coordinate 26,831,029 downwards.
CGTATAGACCGATTTCACTCACAAGTAACTTTTGCAAAGTTATGGAACGCATGATATGTAATCGAATGCGTTGGTGGCTCGAAATGAACAAATTGCTTCATCCGGCACAGAGCGGCTTTCGCACCAATCGATCGACCCGAGATTCTATTTTGTCACTCCATGACGACGTTTACAAGGCCCTGTGGAATAGGCGATCTGCAGTTGCCGTCTTCCTGGATTTAGAGAAGGCCTACGATCGCATGTGGCGCGGCGGGATGTTAGCAAAACTGGTGAAAATAGGACTTTCTGGAAATATCATTAAATGGATTGATTCTTTCCTGTCTGAACAAACCATGCAAGTCCGACTAGGGTCAACATTATCACGAATTTTTTCCATAGATAACGGTACTCCACAGGGCAGCGTGCTGTCCCCCCTACTCTTCACGGTCATGATGAACGACCTGCCAGAAAACATTACTTCAAATATCAATCTATTCGCAGATGATATCTGTCTCTGGGAATCCGGGCTGGTTACAGACACGCTATTGTCTGACGTACAGAAATCCCTGAACGAAGTATCTGAATGGTGTGACGAGTGGGGTTTCAGAATAAATGTCGAAAAATCAGCAGCAGTTTTATTCACCAGGAAACGTAAAACACCAGCAGTTCAACTGAGAGTGTCGAACTGTCTGCTTCCTGTTAAAAAAGAATATAGATACCTAGGAATCATCTTTGATTCACGACTATCTTACAGACAGCACACAGATTCGGTAGTAGATAAATGCAACAGACGTATAAATGTACTTCGCCTGCTGTGCGGCACACAATGGGGCGCCTCAAAATCAAGTCTTCTCTCATTGTATAGAGCACTTATCCGCTCCGTCGTCGAATATGGCTTCGAAGCATATCTGTTATCTCCAAAATATGTACTGAAAGCAATTCAAAAAATTCAAAACAAGGCATTGAGAATATGCAGTGGGGCAATGGGAAGCACTCCCATCCACGCACTTTTGCATTCGTGCAGGGAATTACCGGTACACATACGTCACTTGCGCGCATGCGCAGTAGCAAGATGTAAAATTGCCGCCAACAATGAACACATTTGCTCCCACATTATTGAAGACTCATGGCCCGGATTCTTCGCTCTTCTGTACTTTCAACATGCTGTCACGACTGCCAATTTTCGAGGAAATCACCATTCGAAAAACGTGTCCAATAGCTCCCTGGTCGGTTGTAAACTGTGTAGTGGATACTCATCTGTGTTTACTCACACAGCAAATGGAGAATCCTCTCCAAATTCAGATCGAATGCAAGGAATATATCAGTCATCATTTTCAAAATCATACGAAGATATTTACAGATGGGTCGAAATCAGAGGATACGTGTGGCGCAGCATATTATGTCCAGGAGTTAGGGGAAGTAGGTAAGATCACGTTAGACAGAAGACTGTCGATTTTTTCTGCGGAGTTGATTGAAATTCGAGAAGGACTGTCTTGGGCAGTCGAGCAGTGCCCACAATCAGCTGATCTGCTTATTCTCTCGGACAGTCTTAGTGCCTTGGTGGCCATCGAAAATAGCCACACAGAAAACGATTTAATTCGGGATATTGCCGCACGATGTGGTGCATTATCCTCTTATGCTATCTCAGTCACCTTAATATGGGTCCCAAGTCACAAGGGGATCAGCGGTAACGAGACCGCTGACAAGCTGGCAAGGCAAGCGGCATCCGAGCATACTCACAGCAGCACCATTGAGATTACAGCGAGGGAATGCAAGTCCCTCATTCAAGAGCATTGCGATTCCAAATGGAAATCAGAGTTTTTCAGCAATGCGGAAAATTCCTTTTACCCAAATCTGTTCCGAACCACGAGTTTCCATGCCCCGGTGCTATCATTGCCAAGAAGAGCCTACGCTATACTCATCCGTCAGCAAACCGGTCATTGCAAACTGAACTCTCATCTGCATAGATTAGGGATTCACGATACTGGAAAGTGCGAAAGCTGCGGCGTACCTGAAACCGTTGAGCATTACGTCATTCACTGCACCAAGTATGAAGGCCCCCGACAGTATCTCCGGGACCAAATTAGAGACACCGTTCCCTTCCGCTTGGAAACATTACTGGTCAATCCTCTTACCATGGGCACTCTGATAGAATATGCCCTACTAACCGGTCGAGAGTTATAAAGACATGAGGGATAACTGATACTCTCATCATAGATCTGGTGCAAAAGACCATTAGAAGTCGAGCACCAATATTAAACTTATACAACAACAACAACAACTGTTGGGATTTCGTCTATTGGTACTGGTACTTGAAAATGCGACCAGAAATTGCTAAGAGTGAGGAAAATTAGTATATTATTAATGCGAACCATTAGATATCACCAAACAGAGTTATAAAAAGTAGATTTTACAAGTTGAGCTTTATATAGCTGCTGATCACCATTACACTCAAGCTGAGAACATTATTCAGACTAAGTCTCCTCACCGACAGCATCTTCTTCAACTGTTTGTAAAACTTTTGAAGGTAATGGAATTGTGACATCTAGCCCTCGAGCAATCAGTCGTATTGTGCAAGTCAAATTGGATATAGAATTTTATGCTGATTTTTGACACTGATTCAAAAAAAAACATGAGTAAAAGTAACAATCTTTTCCATGTCCATGTGTCTCTCTCCAAACCATTGGCACACCAAATGCTAAAGATTTTCGTTTTCAAATGCTTCACAGCCTCAATGTCGCTTTATTTTTCCGTCAGTGTCCTTTGCGTACCTCTTCTTTACATCGCCTAGACTCAGGTGGGTGTCTGATTTCAAAGACTACTGCAAGTCGTTTCGACGCCTTCCTATCTTTTCATTGTATCGCAGTCTTGTTGTGTTTTGAAAGGAAGAAAATATTACTAAATTGATACTGATATCAAAAACTAGGCCTTGAATACTTAGTTTTCTACATACTTATAAAAAGTTACTTTTGCTTCTACTTGAGCAGGAATTGACGCTGTTACTCCTACTTCTACTTGAGTACCTATGGCAGGGGCGGGCAACTTCTCCAGTCGGCGGGCCGGATATAGGGAAATTATGTACTTGGCGGGCCGGATTGCTGAATTGATACATTATTCGATTATTTATCCACATATACAAGGTGTAAATCGCATTAAATGAATGTATTTAACGACAGCAATGTCACTTCAAAGCCATTGCTCGCCAATAATGACGAAGACAATGTGAATTTGAGAACATCATTGTCATACAGGCGCCGCCATGTCTGCTCTCTGATCAATCAACACACGCAGCAATCACTAATTAAGATTTCAAGGCGTTCGATAAGCTCAGTACCACAAATTTACCAAGATATCGATTCATTAGGGCTAAATAGGTGAAGTGATAGCGTCGTTGTTCAACTGTGTGGCCTATTTTATCTCGATATTGAATTCATGCGTACCGCGGCTGCTACGACCTTTGAAAAGTGGCCCGCGACCCGTTTTGAGTTAGCGACCCCTGGCATAAGCGGTGTCTTACAAAAGCCTAGAAGTGTTTCGTGCTACAAGTCGGGGGCTACAGAATCAAAAATAGGAAATATCGGCCTGATGTAAATGACCATTGTAGTCGACAAACACCATGATTACCAAAAACGATATTAGGGTTATGAGTACATCGTTAATGCCGATAATCCAACTCTTCCCGTTTCGACGAACTTACGAGTAAGCTTCACACTCGCACGCTGCGCAGTGCGCATACATGTATTGTATATAATAACATACAGTCACTAAAATTTGACGTCGTAAGCAAGTGGCGGGAAATCTCGGCAGACTGTATCCGCGGGCCGCATTATCATATAAGACGGAAAACTGTCCGCGGGCCGGATCCGGCCCGCGGGCCGTATGTTGCCCCCCCCCCCTGACCTATGGTAAGTACTTTGACCAACTCTGATGACATCACAATGGTTATAGCTATGACCCAATGCCTTATGTGACTAGTAAATCAACTGGAAATTATAGAGATCTTTGCTCACATTGAATTTAGTGCTGCACCCAGTTTTTAATCTTAACATGAGTGTATTCCAAACAAAGCAACCCAGATCATATCACGTTCATGCGAGGTTGTGAACCACAACACTCAACAGCATCATCCATTATGATACGATGAAGAAATTTTCTTACGATTTTGTAGCTCTCAGATACAAGTATATTTCGTTAATCATTTTCGAAATCACAGCATAACAATCCGCTTGTTCTCGAACATAACCAGGCCATGGGTCAAAGTCTTCTATCGGCAAACAGTTATTCGAAAATCATACTTGTGCTACTAATTATTATGAGGACATGTTCTCTGTATTGGCTAAGGGTCGCAATTCATTTCATTTGTCTGTTCTTGAGTCCATCATCATCACTATGAGTGAACCTAGTCTATGCCAACAGAAAGAATTTGTCTATCATTTAAAAATCGCGCATTAACTTGTTTTGCTTCGCTATCTCCGTGCCAACGCTACAGTCCTCTCGTTTTTTCAACTTTGTATATTTTCTGTGTGACGTCATCATCAGCGATATACATTGTTGTTAAAACATAGTTATTCGCATTCTCGCATTATTGCTGACGATATCCCCTGACGAGGGTCAGCCGAAAAGCTTCGGGAATATTTATGAATATTTTATTCAAATGTGCTATTCCTGGAAACATGTTGCAAATATTGTTCGTTGGCAAATATTTCGTGCCAAGCGCGAAAACAAATTTTGACATTTGACAGATTTTGTCCAATGTTAATTTGCAATGAGAACTCAGGGATATAATGAGCAATTGTTATACAATATATTCGTAAGTCGCTACTACACCATGCATCTACTGCGACACTATTTTGTTTCAACGTGACAAAGATGGTCATGATACTATCTACTTGTTCGGCTCGGATCTACTTACATTTTCGATCAAACATTTTCGACCATGAATATTAACAAAAAATGATTGCGTTCAAATGTATTCAGGTGCAATCTTACTGAGGGTTTCTTCTTGTGACATGCGGCCAGATATCAAAAAATTTGTCGACAACTTTAATCGACCTTAGATGTCTCATTGACTTCAACAGCTATTGAAGTAAGCTACATTACGTTATTAAATTCATCAAGCAGAGTTTTTGGTTTCTATGCTTTACAACTAAAATTTACATTTTCTACATTTGCTCCTTGTATAGGTGGATAAATAGGCGATTAATGGATCTTTATTAGCCCATATCAGGCCATCCACTGGAGAAGTTGCCCGCCTCTGATTTAGCTGCATACTCACTTCGAATTTGGTTCATACACTTATCGAATCACGATTCACGTTTCCATGGATACGATTTGGGATCACTGTAACAAGTTTATGGTACCGTCGCACTGAATCAACTCAACACAATCAAGAAAGTGGAAGCTCTAGTAAATTGTTTAATTTACTATACTTCTGAAATGTACATTTCATTCATAGGTAGACTAGAACCTATCTATTCAGAAGATGTATGCGAATGCGACCGCATACACTTGTATTGGATCTTGGCTCATCGCCGATCTCGATGCATATGCGGTGTCATACGAAAAGCCCAGATACAATAAGCGAAGTCGAGGCTTCGAAGATCGACAGCAACAGACACTGACGAGGACGCTTGGGAGAGAGAGTGGAAGATGATGAATGCAGGCGTGACTAGAAGCCGTCCGGAAAAGCGGACCAGGAGTAAAAGACCTGAACGATACAAAATTCATGATCGGAAAGCAAATGATCGAATAGGCCATAAGCGCCAAAACTGTTCAATAAAAACAAAAATAAATTTGCATTGGATTCTTTGATCACGGTAATTTGCGATACGCGTTATAGTCTGGTTGGATATCTAAGCTGGTTGTCCTTCCTGTCACAGCCCAAACCATTTTCCCGAGATCAGGGCGACATTAGATTCGATTTTGCTTGCTGTTTTGCTTGCTGGCTTCCTGACGCGTGGACCAGGGGATATCGAACAGTGGGCCACAGGGGAATTTTGAGGTGGGCTACAGAACTACTCGGAACATTGTAGATTTAGTGAAAGATTACGTTATTGGCTCAGAACATATATTCATATTATCGGGTTGTACGTAGGTAGGCTTTATCAAGCTTTTCAGCCGACTCAGATTATATGTAGTGACACGCTTGTAGTCACAATTTACAAGTCGAAAATGGGAGGGAGAAACGACATCTATTGTCCGTCAGCTACGCTTATGATGAAAACCTACGGTCAACAGCAACGGAAATGATTTCGTTTATGTAATAACTGGAAGTTAATGCTGAAGTAACCAAGTATTCCTACAGGGTCATACGTCGTATGCCGTTCAGAAGGGTGTGCAATAAACTCGAACTGAAGTACATTTGATGTAGATTTACAGTACTTCTGTATTATTGTAACATAAAAATATTTATAATTGCAATTCATTATCAACTTCAAGTGTAATTAGTCGGCACCACGACTACGAATCGTATTGAATTAAGGATTTAGAGCAGTGCATAAATCCTTTGAGTGTCCGTCTATAAATGTCTGGCCTAGAAATCATTGTAGGCTACACAATGTAACAGTCGCATGAATTGTTTGTATCATTGGATTGAATGTTCTGACATCGCAACTTCAGTAGGTACAAGACATACGCACAGCTTGCATAATAAAAATTCTTTCTCCACTTCTCTGCAGTGTCCCATTAACCGAAATGACGTTAAGAATTGTTTGAAGCTGGCCCTACCACAGTTTCCCCACTATACATGAACTAAAACCCCAATCACGCAAACGGACTTCGTGCGATGCGGGAATTAGATCGTTGTGTTTCGCGACGTATGCGTGGAACAGTGGACGGCCAAAATATACACAATAGTTATACAGGCTGCCAGGGTCATAACTACCGAACCCTAGGCCCTTCCAATTGAGATGGAGGGAAGCTCAAAGGAGACCCGAAATTATTTCGTTTCGGCGATTTTGACGGGGATTTATTCAGCATGAAAACTCTCTTCGCACTTCGCGCGATTTCATGTCGCCAGAGCTCCGGGTTTCATAATGAATAGCAAGAAAATGCGCATATTTTAGAGAAATAAACGCATATGGGCGTCGGCGATAACCATTCATCGAGCAGGACTAATACTTTAGGCTAAGAGGTGGGCCACATAACATTTTTAAACCGCAAAGTTGGCCAAGGCCAAAAAAGGTTGAGAACCCCTGGCGTAGACCATAACTGCCAAAATTTACTATATTCGTACATGCGACAGAGGTACCCATTGAAAGCCGAATAAAGCCATTTATTCACCTCTTTCCTGGGCCGCGGAATTTGTATTGTGAAACACTGTCTTTCTCGAAAAGTAATACTATTACGGCTTAAAATATGACTCCGTTGCTTTGATGAGTCATTAGACCTCCGTTACCTTGACGAAGAATCGAGAATCAGATGAATCCAAAATGGTACTCTCGCACTACTGATAAGATACCGGTAAATCATAAGCGGGGCTTAAAATTGCTGCGCATGATTACACGCAATGTAAGTTCAGACATAGTAACAGTTTGCCAGTTCGGCCGAGGCCCATGGCGAAATGTCTGAACTGGTATACATCTTAAGTTCACGACAGATAATTTAGCTTTAATAATGAAATCGAGTCATATTGTTAATCGCGGTTAGTTATTTGATCTTTGCATTATCACAAAGAAGTTTGTTGACTGTTTAACGTTAACCAAACGAATTATAGCAATGTGAGTGAATGGCTTAGAATCCAGCTTATGGCATAAATCAGAGTTTCACAAAGTTTTTTGAGCATCCGCTCCCCTGGACCACGAATAAAGTGACAGTGCCCCCCCCCCACCCTCTCACCAACGCTCTCACCACGTCTAAATCATAAAACGAAAGTTGTTCTGCATTTATTACAGCTAATAATGAGACGGATGAAGCTGGTGTAGGCTATAATTATCATCATCCTCGTAATATTGAGCTTGATTTTTGTGTGTCAAGTCGGTTTCTGCTGTTAGTCAGAAACTTGGTCACGGCACTGAAAACACGTTCTATCAAATATGAGCGGGGAAGGGCAACGACGAAAAAGTCAAACCGATTCCAGTGACAGTATTTCTATTTGATTGTGTATATAGAACGATCGATTGGAGATATTGAACTTTGAGTTCAACTCAAAATTGATCTACACTTCAGCTCCTCAATCATTTCATGCTCGGAAATTTTACAAAATGTATTGATTATCCGGTAAGGATTTCCTAATTGGAATACATCCTGGAATCAAATCATCATATCCTTGTACAGTTTTCTGAGATGATTGATTCATGTTTCTCCATCAAAATCGGACATTCGAGCCGGACCGGTAGCTCATGCGAGCTTGGGAATTGAAACAGTTAACGTGTCGCTAAATTTTGACGGAATGTCACGGGCTTATCACTGAATCCGGTTTTATCATTTCTAAGAACGAATATATTGTACTCATAAGTTTTGGAAAATATGCTTGTAAAGTAGAAGCGACATCGTTTCTAGCAACTAGAACGGTGTGTCGAATGCCACAGTCGCAGCACTATTTGAAATTGATTAAAATGACGCAAGACAGTTTCTATTCAAAAGCAATCACACCTTGCAGTGAGCAATAACTGCTCAAATGCTTCGTACTTCTCACAGCACACAATGAACTACGCTTTGTAGGGAATCTGCCGACTGCTAAATTAGTCCATTGATGGGTAGGATCAACATTGTTATGTAACAACGAATTTTCCCGGTATAGCTGAATGAATAGATGGACGACCCTAAATTGCCCCGACTGAATCGATTTTGCATTTTACAGCGTATTTAGCTGCTTTATTTACCAATTGTTTCAACGCTACGCAGCAGTTGTCGTCTTAACCTACACCGCCCCCATTTGCTCTCAGTGCCCCTCTACTGCCCAATTTTATAGCCAGTGACACGCAATAGCCCATTTCATGGCCAGCGCCCCCTTTACTCTCGCGAACGCCCCCAGGGGGCGCTGGCACTGACTGTGGGAACCACTGGCTTAAATTATGACTGAGCGCAGTGATTCGAGTATTTGAATCTGATTCGAGTAGTAATCGTCTTTATTCGAGTAGTGCAGTGGAGGACGATTTTTCGAATACTGAAATGATACGCCTCTTTTCATTAGGAGTTATTTATCAACGAGAATTATAGTTTTGGTGCTTTCTCCACGACGTGGAGGCCTTGTAAACTCCATTGGTCGTATCACAGCGCGCAAACAGAAACACGTATTACAAATCTACCCGAGTCAGTAAGAATTTCATTACTGTGGCGTCGTAATTAACTAGTAGCATTTTTCCAATCGCGCAATGAAATTGGTATGGTCGAACAAATAATAAATTATCTATAAATTGCTCTATGTTCGTTGTGGACGAAAATATAGATACGTATTTGGAATTTCCACGTGATACATACAATTATATGACGACATAATTAATGTTAGCGAATACTCGACTCGAAGCTCAACACTCGATTAGAAATCGAATCACTCGGATACTCGATTTGTCCCAGGCTATGTGTGCAATCGACGTAATTTCTTTTATAGTTTATGAGAATGTATTACATATTCTGTAAAATGCACCCCAAGCTTTGATGATTGATTCATTCAGGCTAATTTTCGACAACACCCGCATGATGATTATACCTTATATGGTCGCTTCCTTTGAAAGTATTTATTCGGTTGCATCTCTAATATGATAGGGTTAAATAATTTCATCGATTTTAATTATTTTTGGTATTATTGTCTACCGCGTAATCGCAATTAATAAATGTTTGTATAACTATACAGAAGTGGTTCCCAACAGAGAACTTAAGTGAAATTCAAGGGTTTCTGGTGGGGAACAGACACACTTGCAAAATAAATACACACAGTATATACTTGCGTACGATGGCATAACACCACGATTACAGGTACCAGTTCACTGCTTTTGTGTGTATGCGTCGCTAATTTCATGTCGTTCTTTCCACAAAAACTCATTTCGAATTCTGTATAACACATATTGTGGTCACAAACACGTTTAGCACGAGCAGCATGACGTGCAAAAAAGCTTTAGTATAATTTTGTGCGATAGCGGTACACAAGAAGTCTGCAAAAACATTTTGAAGCACACTATCATTTCACCAAGCAATATTCAGTGTAAGTTGAACCGCACAGTTAGAAAAATTCGTAAATTTACACCTCTTTAAGCCGTAAGCCGTAACAAAGTCACAAAGATTGGCGCAAGGTAATTCACTGCAATGCGAGACGCAATAAGTTACGGATAGGCGATCGTAACTCGCTTTACTATGCATATCCAAAAATATTTTTTGTCTCAATCAGGGCTTTGGAGCCGGAGCCGGAGCCCGGAGCCGGAGCCCCGGAACCGTGCATTTTTACCGGAGCTGGAGCCGGAGCTTTACATAAAATTCAGCCAGAGCTGGAGCCGGAGCTGGAGCCAGTTATTCGAGGGGTAGCTCCGGCTCCGACGTATTTCATAAGATGGTATTATATATGCGACAATCTTATCAGCTGAGTTCAGATAATTCAACAGCAGGCCTTCGCGAAATTAGGAATCTTTTCCTCTTTGGCGCTACCTTCAAGTCGAAATACAAGCAATTACTACTAAATAAATACAGTCCATCCTCAAGATTACCGGACCACGATTGACCTATCGATCTCGCTTCCCATGACATGCCGCCCTATTTCTTGTCGCATTCTTTTTCTATACTATCTTCTTTACTTTCATTCAGTGTGCATGCCTCCTCTTTACATCGCCTAGGCCAAGGTGGGTGTCAGATTCCATAGACTACTCCTTGTCGCTTCGACATCTTCCTGTCTTTTCATTGTATCGCATTTTTGTGGTGTATTGAACTGATAAAATTGCTAATAAACCAATGATGATGATGATGATTTTCCGACTAACCATGTTCCTTGGGATTTAACAGCAGAGCAGTCATATGTTCAATGTTCGATTTTCATACATGAGTGCCGAACCTCGGTATGCTAAATATGCCTGTGAATATTGTGGGTATTCGGCACACCCGCAATTTCATCATCAGCACAACCTTGTTGGCCAATTTTACGGTTCGAAAATAATGATCACTATGTATTATGCGAAATGGGAGAGAGGATGAAAATGTGATTTCGTTGCACATGTAGATATGACGAGCACGAGGCCAGAAATTCCATCTCGTCGTCGCTATGAATCGGATGAGCTAATACTCGTTCTTTCGTGATAGTTCTTTAATCGGGCCGCGAAATTGGACAGTGTTATTGTGTATGCAATTATACATGCGAATTGGAATTCATTACTGCGCATGATCGCCATTCACTCCCGTGAGGATTTTCGAGCGTAAATATGGATGGCAGGAGAGTAGCCCAAAACGCAGTTACACTCAGCAAACAATTGCCGCGGTGCGAGCTACTCAATGCGATGGCAGGACCCCATGGTATTTTATGTTGGAGACAAATTACTGAATTGAATCGCGATTTCCAATTTGTAATCATCTGTTTTGTAAATTCATTCTTGATGTCTGCTTGATACTATAATATTCCCGGATTATCGCGCACTGTGACTTGCAAATGTGCATTGCGCAATGTGCTTACTGCATATAGTTTAGATCGTTATGTGCATGGCGCAGTATTTAATTCGATTATCCGATTCGTTTAAACGGGAAAATATTATCCTATATTCCGATAAACTTGATCGACACCGGATGGACTGGTAACGAGTGCACCAGTACCGAACGTCAAACCATTGGCCATTTGAACAATTTGGTACCAATCGAATTTCTATTGATAATGTAGTGATATCCGCCCATATTGCTCTTACTTCAGTAACTGTTGAATAATATTATCGCACATTTAAAGATTGAATTGAGCGGTATGACTTAATGTTAGTGAGTGCAGTGCAAGTGTTAAAACGCCCCATCAGAATTTTAATGCTGTACACAGCAATGGCATGGAGTAAAGTGCGTTCTAGTGCAACTAATATGTTATCGACAGTTATCAAGTATCCATTATGACGTCACATGCCGGCACGGCGACACCTATGTCTTCGTTGCTGCATCCGATGTTACTGACGGCTGACTGACTCCAGATTACCATAGACATCCAACCTACGGGTAAATTAGTAATCTACATAGACCAGGGGGCCAACCTTTTCGGCTAAAGGGCCACATGATATTGACGAACGAGTGCGCTGCCCACTAGCAGGCGCGTAAAATTTTCAAAGTTAATATTATTATTACTTGGGTATATTGTGGGTCGACTGTATACCGCTTGCTGGGCTCAGTTTGCAAGGACATGACTATTCAGCATCTGGACATATTGATATCGAAGATTTCCGCTAATATACGACAATCATTTTTTCCCTACATTTCATCGTCGACGATCTTTCTGCGAGCGCGAACGTGTGAAGACTTTCTCTCGTAATTGCGAGTATAGTTAGACTCAATCGGCTAAATCAGGCGTTTTTTCATTTTCAGGAGGGGGTAGGCTACAAAGAGAGAAATCGTGTGACAATTAAACACGCGGAGCGTGAAGAAAAATTTTACTTACTCTCTTAGTTTACTGTAATGTGAGACGATTCACTAAAAATATGACTGGACCCTGGATCTGCCAATACGTCGGAACTGATATTTTAGTCATCAACATCCCATGTGTCGCGGTCAGGCAATTTATATTTTTGGTTGGCCTTGCAAGTTCACAATCTGAGCAATTCAATTTCGATAATATAATAGGATTTCGATAATATAATGCGAAGCTAACTCGCGGGCTACTCAAAACCTCCTCACGGGCCACATATGGCCCGGAGACCGCGGGCTACGTCACCCTGATATAGACAGACACCTTCGATAATTTTCAGAGCCGGAGCCGGAGCTGGAGCCGGAGCAGTGGTAATAATGCGGCTCCGGAGCTGGAGCCGGAGCTATTGTATGATAGAAGAAGGCTCCGGAGCCGGAGCTGGAGCAATGCAAATTAACGGCTGCTCCTAAGCCCTGGTCTCAATGCTGTGGGGCATTTTTATGATTAGATAAAAAACGATTATTATAAACTATAATTTCCTATGCAATAGGATTACACAGACATCAGGTGTATCAATTTTAACACCGTGTGTCAGAAACTGGCCAAGATTCCGTATGTTTAATACTCCAATATCACAAATATTATGTTCATAATGACGAATTTATTCTGCTCGAAACTCTTCGACTGACTACTTAAGGAAGGAACGTCAGTAAGTACAGTCAACCAAATTAAAAATATAGACATAATTTGGTCGTGGTGACGTAATGATGGCAAGTACACAGAGAATCATGTGCAAGGGTATGGTTGTTTCAATTGGCCTTCCCCTACGAGCAGTGACGTGCGGTGAGGTTCACGGCTGGTGAGGCACGCCCCCCATCCCCCGCCCCCCCCACAAATAAAAGAGCAACAGGCACGTTAAGAGACTTGAAATGAGAATAAAATTTTCTTTGCACACTGGTAGCCGTTGCAATTTCACATTCTATAATACATGTAGGACTGGTCGCTATTGTGCCAAATGGGCATGTTTAGACAAATAATATTTACTTTCTTTTCAAGTAGGCCTTCTGGTGTAGATTATTCGAAGAGCATGAAAAAAGCATCCTCAGGTACAAATTTCATTCAGTAAAAAAACACTAGATTTGCTGAATTTCGAAAGAAAATGCACTAGGTCAAGTCAAAATACACTAGATCTAGTGTTTATGAGTGGCACCACTACCACAAACAACAACGCAGGCGTTGTAAGTATGACTATCACAATCACATACGACAATTAACGGTTAAAGGGATTGCAGTCGAACACAGCATAAAGGACACAAACAACGACAATGCAGGCTATGCAAATAGCTATCACATACCACAATTTAACGTAGCTATGGGTGCAAAATACATAACAGCTACATAATAAGTATGGGAATGTTTTGGCTTCGCATTACGCATTGGCTGGCCGTCGCTTCGATCTTATATAATTCCTACAAGACTGTTGGATTCCGAAATCGGTAGCGCATTTCACTCGGTTTCGATTGTCCAATTGTTAGCGAATAATCCATGAAGCAGTTTCGTTTGTGCCTCACCTAGTCATTGTTTCTCTACGATGGCATTGTCTGTAATAAAGGCAAAGGTCACCTTCCTTGGTGATTTTTGGGGGTTCTGGTGCTCTGACATTGTTAATAGTTAGAATTTCGGAATCAGTGTGACTATAGCATTTCATTGATTCCAGTTATTAAGAATTCCGAGCTATTTATGATGAATTGCATTGTTGCAGGTGAGGCACGACCGCCCGTGCCTCACCTGTGCCTCACCTCTCCTTTCGCGCTGTATTTTTGAATAATAATGATGCAAATTGATGATGTTGGGTGAAAAAAATGTTCCAATTTAGTTATTTATGAACATCAATGTGTAACATCAATATAATCATCGACTGATGGAGGGGTTTCACAATTTTCACCTACTCATCCAGACGACAGGTGAGGCACTGCCTCACCTGCCTCATTGGACCGCACGTCACTGCCTACGAGGAATGTGAAAAGACCGGAAGATAACGAGCAGTGATTCCCAACCGAGTCTCTTCGAGCCGCATGCGGCTCCAAGGTAGCCTTTTTGCGGCTCTGATTGGCCTCTAAAGTATAAATATGCCACAAAAATATAATAGATGACAGTTGTTGTTTGATTCTATGAATAGTTGTAGTAAATTTCTGTAAATGAATGCTAAAATGAAGGATAATAGTTCTGTCTAAAGACGTCCAAGGCCGCTTCTGAAAATCGGGAACGAGAATTATTGCAGACTAGCGTGAAACGCATGGATGAATACCCGGCAGACATGGATATATTTTGAGTTCTGCTGGTCCTAATACTCGGAAGACAAGGATATAGCTTGAGTTCTGCTGGTGAAGAGTTGATATCGACACAACTTTAATAGCATCAAACTGACGGCTCATAGTCAAGTATAAATGGCAATACGTCCTATATTTCTCAGCGTGTAATCCCCCGCAAACTTGTGCAATGAGTGTGCCAGTGTGCTAGAATGTATGAAGAGCTATAGCATAACGACAAACTAGTATTTTGCAGTGAGGATATGCATTTCAGTTTATTTTATTGTATAGCACTCGCTAATCTATACGTCTATAAATGCTAAAATACCCGATACATAATCTATAGAAGTCTGTGTGCATTACGGTTATGACTTGAAAAAATGTTGCCTGTAGCAGGTATTAATGAACATTTTGGTATAAATTAATAAAATTATAATCATTTTGTTCAAATCGAAAAAAAAATTTCCGCACAAACTAACTTCAATTTTCAACACTGGTTCAAATATAGAAAAAAAAAATTTTTAAAGGTATTCTTTGCTACTAATTTAATCTTGATATATATGTCCTTTTGCACTTCTCGTAAAGTTCATCCATCAATTTGACTTCCCTTTCTGTCATTATGTTGGTGCGAGGGACATCTACGACGGACATATCCGACTTCCAATGGGGTTTTAAGGCACTTTATGGCTGCAGGACATTCGACCGCAAAGATAGCAGCAAATAATCTTTGGTATATTCTAGAACCCGACCGATATTGGATTTTGGGTCAATACCGATAAAACCGATATCTCACATCTTGACCGATAACCCCAATACATTCAGCCGATATTTAAAAGAAGTTGGATATTATTTATATAAGCACATTTTCAAAGCTTCAGGGCATTCATTTGAACATCTTTACAGCCATTATTATACTTGAACAAGAAAAAAAACTAGAAAGGCTGCATCTGGACACCTGTAAACTGTAAGTTGTATGAAATATATCAATATTCTCAGTCTAGCGTTCAAATTTGTAGCTGAGAGTTGGATTTGCTGAAGACGTTGGATTGAAGACTCTAATATATGCTTTCAGAATCGATAATATGATGTTGGCAAACAATATATTGTGGTTCAGGAATACCCTTGCTCATCATTGCATTTTGCAGTTTCGAAACAACGCCATTCTGCCGTCCAGTATCAACAGATGCTACGGTGTCACATATGATATATGAGATTTTCAAATCGTCCTATACATCATATTCCTCTAATCGGTTTTTTAGACCGCTGAAAATATCTAGAGTTGTTCTACTTTCGCCTTTTCGAACACTCAGTTTGATTTGTGTCAGACAAATTTAAATTATACGATCTATACAGTCTACATCTAAAATCGGAATTAATAATTATTTATTAATTATTTAATTTTGACTGTAAACAAGAACAGGATAGGAATATTCCAATCTGGGCGATCACAATTTACCAAAATACTATTTTAAATCTTTCCAAATGGAATCGGGTCAGATAAATTGAAATCAGCCGATATCTATATTATATCAGGGGTGGCCAACCTGCGGCCGTAGAAGGGAATTGGTGCGGCCGTCGTCACGTAATTCAATTAGTATGTGTTGGCGGCCGTCGCCATGCGAATTGAATTTATGAATTGACTACCGAATCTTTGAGAGATTTTAATTAATCTTGGAATTTTCTTCGCATTGCGTGCGATACAATCCTAACTTCATTTTTCGATTTTAATATAGTAACGCCCTTTGCAATCTGAGCCCCACAATAGTATGTGAACAGGAGAGGAACACGATACGGTCCATATATAACTATCAACTTGGAATCGTGTGCTTCTCAGGAAAGAAATTTGTTTCTGATACGATTGGGCGATTCGCATATATTTCCACTATACTGACATTCCGACAATCCGGATGGGATGTCAACAAATAACAACATGCAAAAAATTGGCTAATAACAATTGGCCCACTGCGGGTCCAACATTATTGACAACTTTCCGTAAATTTCCGAAAGCACCTCTTCCATCAACTCTATCGATGAATCTGATCACATGGGCTGGGAAAGGATGAATGTGTGATAGTAATATGTGAAACTACTAACAATAATGACGAAATTCATTCGTGAATTTTTAAATTTTTTGCGCTTCGCGCGACCATGACGACGGATCTCAGATGTTTTTTCCATGATAACTAGTTATTTCGGTGCGTATAGTAAGCCAGTATGAATAAATAGACTCATCCGGAGATCGCTGGAGAAGGACATATACAGTTTACCTTGGTTATTTGGCGTCCAGTTAGTTCATTACGACTATCGCCTGGAGTGCGGCCGTAGGCTAAATGAGAAATCGAAATGCGGCCGTGACTAGCAAAAAGGTTGGCCACCCCTGTATTATATAGTCTGTATCTACAAAAGAAAGCCTATCCCTCATACAGTGAAAACTGTAAAATTTTTGTGCGGGATGTTTTGTTTAAACAGTCTTAACTTCTGTGAATTTTGAAATCAGGACACAAAAGTTCATCATTTGTGACTACAGGACACACACAATTTTGAAAAAAAATCTAGTCATAACCCTAATGTGCATGCTTTTGAATTAGATGGATGGTGAGATCCAGAGGTAGGCTGTAGCTACCGTTCAATTTTCGTTGTAAGTAGCCTACTCGAGTGTTTTAATGCGGCTCCATACGTATATTGAAGTTTGCAATGCGGCTCCGACATCCAAAAAGGTTGGGAACCACTGATAACGAGTATTAACTGCTTGAAAAATGCAGAAAGACCCACGGATACACCGAGGGAGTAAAAATGATGATGAAAACAACCTACCCATTGCAGTGATCAAAATAATAATCAATGAGCGTGTCACCGTAACCACAATCAGGGATAAGTGGCCCATCCTCCTGGAACATTATTGTACGTCTGGGCATTGCAGCAGACTTGCTGGCAGGATCAATGGGAAGGAATGATCTGCAGTAGCTGGTTTCTCTTTTCCAAGTACGTATCATTTGATAAACGTATATTTTGATGTCACAATGCTTCGTCACTAGATGTTGTGATCACAACTATATTTGGACTGCCATATTTTCGTGACCCAAATTCCGGACACTCATTAGCGCCCCCTAGCGAGTTTGAAAATGACGTCATACTAGCAATACTTTTGCCCGTATCGATTTTATACAGGATTGGATTTTTTTCAACATATGTCGTGAATTAACTAAACTAGGGTCGGTATTCTCATTTGGTCTGCAACAGACTTCTTCACTGGCCGGATGAAATTGTCTGGCGCGCTGGCCGTGTTTTTGACAGCCCTGCTGTACTGTTAGTTCGGTACAGATATGTGACTGAGTGTTGTAGCCAGGACCGAAAAAACACTTAAGCCGACGCCCGCTCCAAAAATAACACTGGTCTGAGGCCCATCACAGGGTAAGTGATGCAACTTCTGGTGTACTTACTTCATGCATCTGGTTTCTATGTGCATCTGGTGGTTAAAATTTTTGAATGTATTTTGTCAATAATATTTGTTCTTCCAAATATCACTGTAAAATTGATCCACTCCCAGCCCACGTGGTCAAAGTTAGCGGTAGAGCTGGTGGAGATGATGACTTTGAAATTGTAGGCAACGAAACTGTATATCGCTAAGTCATGTTCTTGTCACACGGATAAGACTGAGCCGAAATGCCGGTCACCACCAGCAGGTTGCACATCCGGTGGTTTCCAAACTTTTATGGTCGTGACTCCTTCTCCAATTAAAAAATGTTCCATGGCCCACTTCAAAATTTGTTGAGCTGATTACTATAAAAATCGTCAGGACCTTTGCCAAGACTTACTCACGGTCTGTGGTAGATCTGATTACGTTGAACATCTTCGCGATCCCCAGAAAAGGGAAAACGACCAAAAGCTTGAGAAAAACTTCGACTAAGCATCCAAACGGCCTTACCGACACTAAGATATATAGGGTTCTCTTAAAATTGCGATTACAATTAGTCTTATGACAGTAAATGATAGTTCTTTTAATTTAATTTTTTATTGTAGTTTTTGCGAGGACAGGGTTATCCGTACTAAAACCAAAATATGTGATAATTAATCGCGCGCAGCGCGAAGAAAAATTTCAAGTTGCATAAATCTTGCAAAAATAAGATATTGTTTATCTTTATTTACCAAAAAATTTTCAGTTCCCTTCATGCCTTCAAAATTCCAGACATTCAGTCATATTTCAGCATTTCCTCCCAGACGCAGTTTAAACAATGAAATTCGGACATGTTCGGCGAATTCCGGACGTGGCAACCCTAAACTATATCGCTTGTCGCCAAGAGAAGATCTTCAAATCTAATTGTATTTCAAACCTGCATAGCAAATGTTTGCTGATAGCTTGCTTTGCAGCTATCTTTATTAAATTGTAGCGGTTCTCTTCGTAGGGCGTGCACAGATGTGAAGTCATCGAATGTTCTAGCCACAGCGGCGATAATTTCAACTATATATGCGATATTCCTTGATCACAATCACACAGTGCTTCCATGGGCATTCTCGAGATAATATTATAACATTTTGATGAGCTAATGTCTCAGATGTACGGACGAATAGCAAGCAAAAAGCATCGTTATACATATACTTAGCAGCCTAAAGCAATGGTTCTCAACCTTTTTGACCTCGCAGCACCCTTTGGAAATGAAAAATGGTTCGCGACACACTTGGTTCTCAACTGGCAAACGGCACCTGAAAACTACCAGAATACATAGCAGCACCCACATTCGTACAGAAGGTTCTCTGACTAAGTACTTCTACCTTTTCGGAGCACTCAAGTATAGTATTTGCTCAACTTCAAAGAAGAAATTGCACAAATTTGACACGGGAATCATTTTTAATTCTTCCGCAGCTTTGGTCCCAAAGATCATTTTACAATTCTAGTGCAAGCCGAAGAATAACTTTCTCCGCTTCCGAGTGCGGATTTGAATTTTTAGCTATTACATCTGCGCCCAAATAACTAGCCTGCTGCGGTCTCATTGCAACTTCGGTCTGCGCTTAAATACTATATTTCATAAGATTTGTTTGAAAACAAACTCTGCCCACTACCGCATTGTCGATGTAATTAACCAACGCATCGAACAGGCCAAGGACGATCGCCACTAACGAATACGGAGGCTTAGAGGCGTTTAAGGAACCAAACGCATTTCCACGGCAGTTACGGCTCTTCTCTGCGTTCAATCGACGCATGCGCAAAACTCAATTCAACTTTAATGGTAGGCGATATGTCAAGTAAAGCGAATTCGCGGTGATTTTGATTTAACAAATGTAGGCCTACAGTACAAACTTCACATCAAGCCCGCTTTCATTATTATTGATCGTTTGCTATAGACTAGAATTATTTAGCGCATAATTTCAAAAATTTCGAATAAATCTCTCGCGGCACACTTGCGAGACGTAAATGGCACACCGATTAAGAACCAGTGGCCTATAGTAAGGGTTTCGAACCGGCAAACCTCATATTTAGGTGCAAACTGATTTTATCTCGGGTATTAAAAGTAAAATCGATTATAAAATTGCTCCAAAAACCGGAAATTACTCATTAAACCTCACTATCACATCACTTTCAAACACTACCATGCGGAGGAATATCTGCTATTACGTCACATTGTCTATGCATGATGATGAAACGTGACCCGTAGATGACTCGAGACCGAAATTTGTGACTTGGGCTTAGACACCACCTTTCCTAGCATCACTCGGAATCAGCAGACTGACTCGGTGACAAAATGAAAGTGACTCGAGTTGACCTATGTTCAACTTTACAATACGAGACTTTTGAATTAGAACACTGTGACTTGATTACAACCATGGACGTAACAGTAAGGCTGTTCAAAAATAACTTTTTTTTCGGATTTAAGTGATTCACTGATTACAATTTCAGGTTACTCTATAAAACGCTGCACACCAAATTTTGTTCAATTCTAACAAGTATAAGCAGCCGTAGAGTTAATTTAAATTTTTAATTAATCAGGAATAATTTAAGATAAAGATTTCAAATTTTTCTTTCTTATGGTCATCCGGTTTCAGCTGACTGGGGCGACATGTATTGACCAGTAAAGACACAATATGGTAAACAGACCTGAGGAAACTCACTAGTAACCCGGAGTTGTTAGCGCATTGGGGAACATAAATTCATCCGTTTTCCGAACACCATTATCCGTTTACCAACCAGTTACCAAAGTCGACGAGGGGTGTTTAATTCAGACATTTTGATTCTGGACATCACAGACCTATCGAAGCTTATTGTCCAATTTTCCAAAACATACATTTCGGTGTACAAGGGCATACTGCATGTGGTTAACCGATGATATTGATGTGATACGACTGATGCGGGTATACTCTGAAACCAGTAGTCCGTGTATATTTCCATCACTGTTCGTTGTAATCTATTTCAAACTGTCGTCAATACAACAAATACCAAATTGCCAGGTGTGTTTGTCAGATTTCCAAATGAAAATGGTTTCGTTACTCTAGGAAAAGCTAGATGGCCAAGTGAAAAATGTATTGTTACACTGGGTAAACGCCAGATCGCCAAAGGAAAATGATATTTTACCCAGGTAAACGACGGACCGCCAAGTGAAAATGATTTGTTGCCGAGGGAAAAAATATATTTCCGAGTGAAAATGGTTTGTTGCTCAGGGAAAAAATATATTTCCAAGTGAAAAAGTTTGTTACCCAGGGAAAAAATATATTTCCAAGTGAAAATGGTTTCTTACTCAGGGAAAAAAGATATTTCCAAGTGAACATGGTTTGTTGCTCGGGGGGAAAATGTATTTCCAAGTCGAAATGTATTGTCACTCTGGGTAAACGTCAGAAATCCAAAGGAAAATGATATGTTTACTCAGGTAAACGACGGACTACCAAGTGAAAGTGGTGATTTTACATAGGTAAACGTCGTGGGTTCGGTGTCATTGGTCTTGTTAAATGTAGCTGTCGAGTTGTACAATATACTTGTCGTGAATATACAATTACGAAGGGGGAGAATGAATTTGCTATTATGAGTGCCAGAAGGTTGTTGTATGTAGATTTGACAGTAACCCTATCATTCGCATATGACAAACACAATCATGACCGTGAATACATGTAACTAACTTTTTCGGTCTCGATCAACCCAAAAGAGATGATTCGTTTTTTGAAACCGTAGCGAAGACCACATGTAAATCTATGCGATAGACTTCTATCTCCTTACATTCAGTCGCATCGTGTCCATTTTAATACGAACCCCGCATGTATGACATGCACACAGTAACACCGTAAACAGAAGTCGATTATTTTGATTAATAAAAATATTTCTTGACTACATCGGAATGTCTATGTTGTAGAAAGTAAATACTTTTATGGTGTTGTGTGTTTAATGAAAGCGATTGGTTACAAGTATGTTTTGGGAAAATAAAATGTATTTTTCTGTATGTGGCAGTTTGTGAGGAAATGAAAATATATCCGTGGTTTTAATTGGATTGTGACTGCGATGTTTTAATGTACGCTTCAACATGGAGACTTGACGCTGAACAACAACTCGATTCACTAAACAATTTGTCACTGGTGTGCAAAGGGTTAGGAAAATTTTAATACAGCTCCATCTACTGGTTGTTTTGTTGTGAGGACAATCACGTGATGACTCAGCACTTCTCGTTAGCAAATTAGATTGATCTGTGTGAAAGATGTAGGGGCCGTGACTAGAAAACATATGTACTCTGTTGTTGGAGTAGCTGATTTATTGTTATGACATTGACAGAACCCTCGGGAAGTGAGTATGCTTTTCTTTCACGAAAGTTTACGTGGCTCGTTGTAATAGATTTGTGTTAACTACACTCGGATAGCTACCGCAATTGTGCTGGACTTACACATGGTATTCGCAAACTGTACACATACAAACTTTGTGTAAACAACTCTGATGTTTCTGTTCGTACTAGTTCTTTGTTGAACTATTTGATTATTAAGATACATGAACATCCATTCAGACAATAAAGTTCTTGAGGTATCGAAACAGTTTGAAAGCACCACCAATCATTGTACAGGTTGTTAGCATGGGAATATCGAGTATTTTCGTGTAACATGAATATATTTCATATGCCTTCGGTAAGAAATGAGTTATGTGGGATAATAATTAGTGTCCTACAGTAAAACTTGTTGTGTTTGATTGCGTACTTTTTTATCATTGTTTGTTGTTGAAAGACGGATGGGTTTACATTTAAATATAGTAAGCAGAACTACTCAAGTAATAAATTTTACTCGTTTGAAAATCAACCCGTTCGAGAATACCGATCAATGGAGTAACAGTATCAATATGACTGGTATATTATTTTTCGAGATATGCAACCAATCTTCTAAGCATAACTTGTCAAAAATTTATCATGTCATAGAAAAGTCGGTTGTTACGAATTCGAAAGAAATGTACTTCGATTATCACGATGATGGAAATTAAGATCAACGCGGTATTTCGGAGGTGGATGTGCATCGTTTGGTATGTTCATCAATCACTAAATGTCGGTTAGTTAAGCGACCCATTTACAAGTTGACCGAAATCTTGATTTACAAATGACAGCTTGATGATGTAAAGCTCAACCACTCCAATGTGTTCATTGCAAAGTATTTGACACAAACAAAATATCGAATGGAGACCTCGGTTTCATTTCCGAGCGAGTGAAAATTGTTTTCTGCTGGATATATATGATTTACATTTAGGAAAACGATCTACACCGATTAAGCGACGCTGTTTAATATCCGATGAGTGAGTGTAATTTCTTAGGGATTGATTTAGCGAGTTAATTGTCGGTGATTCAATCACATACAAGTGAGGTCTTTTAGTGACTGTAATTATATCTACTTTGACGAATGACAATAGGAAGATTTCTAATTTCTCTGATCGTGTGTGTGTGTTTTACAAATAATTCTAGTACGCCTAGCTATAGGACACATTTAGCAAACGGCATGCGAATTGTTTTTGTGATTACAACGACTTTCGTAGTCTGGTTAGATGATGACAATTATTTTAGGCGGTTCAAATCGGTATCACTAGTATGAACGACAATACAAACAGATTTATGTAGATTTCAATGTAGGACATATTTCGATTTTAATACCGCTATGAGTTTTGTATATTACCCAAGTCTAGTAGAATAGGATGCACCCAATTGAAGATATTCCAGATCGCTTCTGTGGTGATCAAAGCCTTGAAGTGTAACCTTGTAATGATTTTACATTTAGCGCCTACGACAGAGAGTGTGGATGTAATTGAGTATTGGTCGCGCGCTTCGAACGACGCTCGATATCCAAAAGTGATATTTTAACACTCTGTAAAGTGCATATGTTTCAATTCCTGTCACAACTCCGATAACAAATTGTATCAATTGCTGGATTCAATAGTAACGACATGAAATTATGATATACTGACTCTGTACGTGGTCGTTTCAATTAGCCGTCACGAATTCGACCAATAAAGCATTTTGCGTCGGGTGTTCAATGTTTTAATAACGAAATTGTTGTTTCATCTTTAGTCTTGGTCACTGGAAACAATTACATTTGTAAAAATATTTTCTGATATCCGTAATGCACAGAGTGATTTGTACCAACATGGAATATCTTTCAAATCAAGAACATTTCGCACATGTAAGCCTAGTTTTACAAATCAACATGTTAATGACAATGTTTCTGAAAAGTTTGTTGATATCGTAATAACTTTCAACACAACCCCGGTCTAATTACGTCATAATTTAATAATCAAGTCGTGATCGACTATTACAAAATCTCGTATGTCAAACCAACGTGTTAATAAGAATGTTTACAACATGATAACTTTCAATGTAACACCGGTGTTCGATCGTAAGAAATGAATTCTTAACTACGTTGGTCAGACATTCAAATATCATATACTCAAAACATATGTTAATCTCAAGTTGTGCGCACCGAGTAGTAATTACTTTAGGTTACAGAATAGCAACGACTTTTACAGTTGAATAAAAAAATACGAGTTGGCGGACTATGAATACAACCGAACTTGCTATGGATTTTGGATTGTGGTGATTACTCGCGTAGTCTTGTCTACTTTTCATAAGGATACTGTTGAGTTGGTTGGGTAAGTTACAAACGGATTGACTTGACAAGGTTTTTGTATTCTACTCTTTTGTGTATGGCAAGATGTTAAAATGTTGAGATGTCATAGTGATAGTATTTCTCAAACTATCTTTGCCAAACGGAAAGTCCGATCGCGAATATAGTTGTAATATTTCATTACTCAAATCAATATGCGTATAATTTCGAAATGTGACTGGGTGAAAGTTGGTAGTTATGTTTGTCAATCTATTTTAATTCAGACTATGTCAAAGTCGAGATATTTCATTTTGGATTACCCAAATTTACCTTTAGTACATCCCGCGAATGGATTCCGACGCCGCACTATAACATTCTTAATAATAAGGTCTCAAGGATTCTCAATCAACAATACCTGGATTTTTTGGTAATGCTAGAGTTGACAAATGATAAGTTGCGTGGTTTTGTTAAGCGTTTGATTTCTCAGTAATAAATACAATTATTGTATGTGCATACTTGTTATTCTTGATTCTTGTTTAGTTAGTTGGTATTGATTCTATAGGTATGAAACAGCAGCGAGGAATGTGTGAATAATTCGATGCGATTGAAGTTGGAGTCAGCAATATTCAAGTTACGTTCGAATCAACTGATCGCGGTAAATGGATTTCTCAAAGGATTAGAGTTGTACCGGATCAACACATTCAAATACGAATCAACTTGGTTTGTGTAGTGAGTTTCATTTCAAGTTGACAAATTGACACATTGATTGAATATTCTCATGATTCGCATCACGCAACCAAAGTCAACGTGAAACATATAGCGATCGCGAAAAGTATCAAATCTTGGATATTCAAGTCACCGTCTGCGACGGTTCTGTTATTCGGTGCTTATTACTTAATAGGTAATATTCTTATTATATCAGACTCGTGAAATCCAGTTCTGCACCAAACTACCAACATATTACATTGTAGCGATTGCGATGTATGTAACCACAAGT
This sequence comes from Botryllus schlosseri, assembly GCF_051294905.1. Lineage (NCBI taxonomy): Eukaryota > Metazoa > Chordata > Ascidiacea > Stolidobranchia > Styelidae > Botryllus > Botryllus schlosseri. The sequence goes on along the minus strand of NC_137237.1, from coordinate 26,805,192 downwards.
CACGAGAGATGGTTATGTCTTATAGGTGTTATCTTGTGAGCGATCGTAGGATTTTAGAATTATTTCGCACCTTTTTGAATAAGCGTACGCTTCACAAAGGATCAGGGTTAGAGTAGAAATAAGTGATAATTTGTCGCTATTCAAGTTACCGACACTGGCGGTCTGTTATTCGTTACTTATTAAATCTTTACGAGTGAAATCAAGTTCTGTGACAAACTGCTTACGAAAATTTCACCGCGTGAGCGATCGATTGCCTGTAACACGAAGCTGCGAAAGATGGTTATGTCCGAGACATTATCTTGTCAGCGCTCGCGGGGTTTTGCAAACTATTTCACACCTATTTGGAGTGTTAGTATGTGAACGCGGCTATTGTTGGTATTGGAATCACCGTCTACGCCGGCTCTCTGGTAAACTAATTACCAAATATTACCTTGCTAGTGATTCCTAGATTCTGCAAACTATTTTCACACCTTTTTTTTGTTGAAAGTACGACATTCCACCCGCTGCCTATACCCGAAAGTACGAATCATCGCCGCGTCCATAAGAATAACGATATATCATTGTCGTACTCGCCGTAATTTGGAATATACACATTAACTAAGGACCAATCACATGACTATTTACTTGATACATATTCAACACGAAGTACGACATACCAACAACGAAGCCGCGTGCGACCGTTCCCTATGCTGAAAACGGTTACCGTGCGACCACAAAACACAATAGCCGCTTGCCACCCCCGCCATAAGACACAAGAGCCGCTTGCGACCCCCGCCATAAGAATAACAATATATCATTGTCGCACTCACCGTAAACGTTGGGATTGCTTCAAATTGGTCATACATAATAATTTGTGATATACACAATAACTAAGAACCAATCACGTGACTGTTTACTTGATACATATTCATCACCGTGCCGCCGCCGCCTATACCCACAACGTTAGTCAAATCATCTCTACCTGAAAGGTCACCATGTCACCGCGCCTATACCCGAAAAGGTAACCATGCCACCACGAGTTTTCACGGCACCGTGCCACCGCAGCCTATACCCGAAAAGGTAACCATGCGACCCCCGCCATAAGACACAATGGCACCGTGCGACCGCACCCATAAGAGATAAGGGTCACCGTGCCACCACGAGTTTTCACGGCACCGTGCCGCCGCGCCCATAAGAGCCCCTGCCAGGTCACGATCGATCTACTACACTACTCTCGCCCATCCCAAAAGTCACCACTGCATACTATTGACAGTTTTAGCAATTATGCTACTCAACTACTGCACTGTGTAAAATTGTTGTTGTTGAAGAAGAAGAAAGAAAGAACTTCAAAACGAAATAAAGAACAAAAGTTGAATACACCATCGACATAATACTCAAATAAAGAAATTATAAAAAAAAATTGCGCGAAAATATATAAATAAAGACAACATTGGCCGAGGACTGACCTGTTGTATCTGCACAGCAGAGGAAAATGGCCAGATGTTCGTAGCGGGAGTTGAACCTCGCACTTTTAGCACTTGGTCACCCTTCGCCAAGCGGTTTCTCCCGGAGCTACGAATTTTTTTAAAGTGAGTAAAATTGTAGGACCGAAACTTATTCAACTTGGGCAAATTTAAATAGGTAGCTGTTATTGCCTCTACGAAACTAAACCGCATGCTTTCTATCATGTAATAGAGCTGATCTGACTGTAATAGACATGCGTTGTGGTAGAAGTAGTATTTTAGTGTGACGTCAATATACAGTGTACACATTGTAGGCAGCAGCATAGATTTATTTTAACGCAAACCGATACCGTTCACAGTTTATTTTGGCGTGCTCGAGCTTGACACATGTGCATTTAAAGAGAGAATTGAATAGTATATTCATATTGAAATGAACCCGAATATTTTCGGCTGACACTCGTCACGGGTAATCGTCAGCAACTAGTTGAGAATAGTTCCTGACGATTACCCCTGACGAGTGTCAGCCGAAAATATTCGGGTTCATTTCAATATGAATATACTATTCAATTGTATATTGAAGTTCTGTACCTCCAAGAAGCTCTTTAAAGAGAGAAATGACAGTAAAAAAAATCGCTTGTCGCTATTTCCCAAAATTCATCAAGGAAACCAAGGACTCCCAAATGCTTAATCAAGGACTCCCAAGGGATCCTTGGACCCCGGGATGAGAACCACTGCCATAGAAAGTGGTAGTATGACGTTCCAAAAATTCAGCTGATTTTAAGTATTGTTCATCCGCTTTGCACAATAAACTGACGGCTTCCAAAACACTACGTTGCGTCACGCTATTTCAATTACGCCGGAGAAACAGATACTGCACCTCGTGAGTACTGCAAATTGATAATATACTTTTCGAAGTCCTGATATATATCGTAGATCGCAATAGAAATCTGACTGCAGTCAGCATCGCCGAAAATCAACAGAAATATCATAATCTTTACTAGATATCGGCACGAATATTTGCTACATGAGCTATTGATCAGACATGGGATGATTACTTCATGAATGCAATCGATTGCGATTACGATTACGATTACAGCAACATCAGGAAGTAGTCGATTACGATTACATTGGAAAAGTAATCACGATAACTCACGATTACATTTATTTTGCTTCTTAGAACTAATCTTTGAAGATGTATTAGAAGAAAATATAAGGATTGCGATGAGATAACAATTTTCTTTACAAAAGATGCGTCATTTGATTGTTACATCATAATGTACTCATTGCCCAACGTTATGGGGGACGATTTATCGCACCCAACGATTTGCATTCTTGCCAGGTCCGTAACTGCCGCACCCAAACTGCCCAACAGGGTGGAAGCGAGCCCGAAGGGGACTCAAAAGTAAACCAACATAAATTTTAAAGTATTTTCGAAAGATTTAATTACCTCGAAAATTTTCTTTGAGCTTCGCGATTTAAATACTTAAAGTCTTTAAATACCTTGATTTTGAAATGCATGCCTCTTCCCTTCAAGAAAAAAAGCATGCATAATTTATAGGAATAAGCATTTCGGTACCAGTAATTACCACGCCACGACACACCAAAAGACATGCAGTTTCGGCTAACATGCGACTCCACGAAGTGTGCTATTAAAGAAATACCTTGACCGAAATAGTCCTGTCCTTCAAATCTGAGCCCACAAAGAAAATGCCACCCTGGGCACCCACAGAGGAGTAAAGAATACAATATCTTTTGATTATATAACATACCGGAGGTCACGAATTTACAACAAACAATGAAGTAAATATAACAACATACCAGATGTTATAATTATGAATTACGTGCCCCGAGGTATACAAGTAAATCTGACCATCGGGGGCTGATATAGGATTAAAAATCAACAGTAATATAATAGTGCAAATACCAACATTATCGACGAAATTCAATATTCAACTTGAAAATTGACCACCCTGGGGACCCAAGACCAACGATTGATGTTAGGGCGAATTGCTGTTTTGGTCCTGATTCTAGCTACAATCCACGCTAATATTGGTATATAAGCGGGTGGCTATGGCGACAGGTCCAAATGTTGAGTTAAGAATTGTGAAAAAACGATTGGCGCCCGTTTCAAGTAGAGTCGTATGAGAATAAGCTAAAGTGAATATAAAATTTTGCGTTCAACTTACTACAGATACTGCAAGCTGCCGGTACGAGAAACGGCAAATAAAGGCTCGGTTATGATACATATAAGCAGCTGTTGATTTTTTAAGCTTCGTTGTGGGAACCGTACCGTATTATTCGACGGGTACAAAATTTTAAATCGTTGTTCGGTGAACGTACGACGTACGTACGTACTATACATAGGTCTACTACTGGTCAACCATCAACGATCAGACTGCGTTTCACTCAGTATAACCAAACTTCAAAAAATGACATAAGCTACTATATGAAACTATACGCTGAGTGGTAATTAATATCCTCCTGCGAGGTAGTGGCGTCCGGAGCTGGAGTGATATAGCCTACGGCACGGCGGGTGTTCTTACAATCACAATACGATGTACAATGTGTACTTCGAATATCCATTTACCATGTGTGGCCTGGATACTTTTGACGCAATGACGAGCAAAACTAATACTTCTGACGTAATAATGAGCAGTGGCGTTTGAAACTTGAACGTTTGTGCTATCTGATCACTAATCTGGTATAATTTAATATATCTTCCTTGTTCACGAATGTTCAGTTTATGTCATAGTCATTGTACAAATAGAAAGTAATCGTTCTTTCACAAAGAAATCGATTAAATATAGGAAGTAGTCGATTACGATTACGATTACTTCGGAATTTTTTTCGAATGTAATCAATTGCGATTACGATTACTTGAAAATGCTGTAATCCTCGTAATCGATTACGATTACTAATCGCGATTACCCCATGTCTGCAGTCATGATGCATTCGATAACATTCGGGCGGCAATTATTTGCTATGCACAGTGATGTCTGCATAGTCGACCATACTAGGAGCAACCTGTTGCTACGGCGCTGTTACAACTAATTTGTCCAACTGGACATAATGTTACCTGCGTTCTGTAATTTTACGCCCTATGAGTTTGAACAGCTATCGGTTACGATGAAGACGATCGCTGTACAACACTGAAACGAGGCTGACATCACAATCTAGAAAGATAGTCTACCGTACAAAGGCTTTGCTAATAAACCCGCCGCTATATTGGTTTTCTATATCTCACAACGGCACGCTCAACTGCTTCTTTAAGGAGCAACACTCCTGCAATTCGTTACGCTCATTTCCAATGTATTACATAATTACTATGCGTCATACTACACACATACATAACTAGAGTAATGGAGATGGACCGATTTATCTCAATGGTCGTCGCACCAGTGAAATATTATCTATATTTCGGTAAAAACTGAAAAGGATAAACCAGAGGTTCTCAACTAAGGAGCCATTCGAAATGCCTAAAGTAGGGATATTGCGAACGTGAGGTTCACGTTCGCGTTCTGCGTGTGAACCTCAGATATTTGTGTGTGAACCTCAGATATTTGTAGGTTCACGTCCACAAACGAACCTTGGTAGGTTCTGCAGTTTGAACCTTTATTATGTATTACAATTCTTCACGTCATTATACCGCCTTTGGTTTAAATTCTTTGCTTTTCGACCTCGGACCACTCTCCGCATGGTGCTGGCAGCATGAAAAGAAACTCAGCACTAAACGAGCACACATACCTTGGCAATTTCAAAAATTATTTGCTCGGAAGTTATCAGAATATTCAGCTTTCCTTTGGTGAATCTTTAGTGACTCTCTGCTGCGACCTTTCTCAAACAATAGCTCGAACGAAACACACTGCATGTAAGAAGTCAGCGAATTGTGCATAGTCAACAAATCAACTATTTACATTCACATTTACAAATTTATACAATTAATATCCTTATTGTTATATAAGAACCAAATCCGTCTGATAGGGATGTTTGTGTTTGTATAACTTGTTTTTGAGATAATATCTGGCGCAAGTACAGAAACCGGTGTTTCACATTTAAAAATACATCTATGCGCAGGGTTGCCATCGACATGGACCCAAAAATAAGGACAGTCGAAAAATTAGATAAGCATTAAAAACCGTTATTGTACATACGTTGTATTTATACGAGCCGTGGCATATCACATTCCAGAAACAACCTGGTCCAGCGACTCCTTGTTATATGAGGTGCTTCATGGATCTCACGACAGCTCAGGTCTAGGTTTACCTTTACTCGGGGCCGAAACAGGACTTCGTCAGCCCCCCAAAAACACGTTGATCTTGGGCCCCCAGGTGGGGTGATAAACTAAACTTCTTCACCTCGTTGTGATTTATGGCATCAACCATGATGGAAAAAGGCTGTACATCAAGTTTAGATGGAGCAAGAACTCCAGTAACAATGCTTGTAGTCTAGGTGCTTGCCGAAGCAAACTTCTATGCTATGTTGGAATGGGGGAATATTGCTTAGAATAATTTCGATGTGCAATCGTTGGTGCGGAATGATTACTGGTGTTTGCAGTATGGAATGCCCAGACACCCTCGGCAGCAGCTGCCTTGTAGTCTGTGGTCGTTGGTGCTGATCGACTTGTGAAAAAATTAGACTGGCTCAAATAATCATTATGACACACTTCTAGTGTTTTAGGGTATAAATATGAGTTGAAATACCGGTCTTTCCTACAGCCTCAATGTGGTAAACTGGTGATTCAGTACCTTTTGACCACTAGATGGTGTATATGCTGATTGCTTTCTGATTGCCTTTACGTCTTGACTATTAAGTTCATACTGATAGCTGGGTGCGGTATCGTCTCTGTTTGTTGTACCTGCGTTAACTCTGTTTTATTGCCGTATTGTATTCAGATACACTAGCTTTAAGTTTACGTTAATAAAATCCTAGTAACCGATCGCATTGAGTTCTATCAACGGGTACAACACTCAAGCTCCGGGGTAATGTCACAATCGCAATGTGCGAAGCACTCGCCCTTCAAGCTTCGTTTGATACCTTTGAATACTCTCTCATTATCGTTACGATAAGCATTTTTACGCCTGCTCATTTAACTACCAGATTTAGCCTTATTAATAACTAACACTATATGTACAATATAATTTAGGTAAATTGATAATTTTTCTTAGCTTCACATTTTAACCCTAGTGTCGATGCCCTTTTTAAGTACGCAATAAATGCTGCCTTCCCTGCAGGTTATTCTGCTTTGGACTAAACAGCAGAAACCTGGTAATGCTTTTTACAGTTACAATTACGTCCGCTGCGATAGCTTGGTACAGCCGAAGTGGCTACACCACTCACTGCCCTAGCATAGGGTTACCATATTTCGGAAATCTGAAAAGAGGACACTTTTTCAAAATTTTCAGACTTGCAATACCGAAGGAAAGCCCTGAAAAATGATAAATTTTTCCCACTTCGTGGTCGGTTGACTGAATAAATAAGGTCAACTTTCCGGCTCAGCTCCCGAAATAGCCGCCGGAGCGTTACTTCAGTGGTCATTTACTGTGTCTCAGTCGTATTTTCCCTATATTTAACCGAAATTCTCAAAAAAGAGGCGAAATCTCAAAGAAGATGACATAAAGGCGTCGTCAGAGGGCACTTTCAAAAAAGAGGACAAATCCTATTAAGAGAGGACGTATGGTAACCAGACATGGGGTGATTACTTCGTGAATGTAATCGATTGCGATTACGATTACTTCTGAATGACGCGATTACGATTACGATTACGATTACAGCAAAATCAGGAAGTAGTCGATTACGATTACGATTACATTCGAAAAGTAATCACGATTACTCACGATTACATTTATTTTGCTTCTTAGAAGTTATATTGGATGACAATATATGGATTGCGCTGGAAAGGCCTAATGAGATAACAACTTTATTTAAAAAAGATTCGACATTTGCTCGTTACGTCATAAAGTACCCATTGCCCATTTTGTAGAGGACGGTTTATCGCACACAACGTTTTGCATTCTTGCCAGGTCCATAACTGCCTCACCCCAAATTCCCCAATAGGATATGGAGCGTGGTTGGAGGGTAGGCTACTCAAAAGTATTTCGTAAACCAACATAAATTATAGAGTATTTTCGAGAGATTTCATTAACTTGGAAATGATCTTCGAGCTTTGCGATTTGAATGTCTCTAGATAGCTTGATTTTGGAATACATAGGCTACGTCTCCTACTTAAGAAAAAAAATCACGCATAATTTATAGTAACAGGCGTTTAGGTGCGTCTTACGCAAGTATTTCTTTTAGTCTGCTACATTTTGGCCACAACAATATCTTTCGATTATATAAAAGACCGGAGGTCACGAATTAACAACATACCCTAAATAGTAATTATTACAACATACCAGATGTTATAAATATGAATTACGTGCTCCCAGCTCTTCAGGTAAATCTGACCATCGGAAGCTGAGAGAGAATTAAAAATGAATCGTAATATAATAAAATTACCAATATTATTGACGGAATTAAATCTTCAACTTGAAAATTAATTACCCTATGGGGGCCCAAGACCAACGTTTGGAGTGGGGGACGATTTAATGTTTTTGTCCAGATTCTAGCTACAAGCCACGATAACATTGTATATAAGCCGATGGCTATGACGGCAGGTCCAAATGTTGGGTAAAGAATTGTGAAATAACGTTTGGCGCCCGTTTCAAGCAGAACCATATGAGAATAAGAGAAAGTGTACTTCAAATTCTGCCTGCAACTTGATACAGATAATGTAATGCAAGGGGTCATTATACGAGAAACGGCTCGGTTATGATATAAATCAGCAGCTGTTGATTTTTAATGCTTCGTCGTGGAAACCGTAATGTTTTATATGACGATTAGGCCACAAAATTGCAAACCATTGTCCGGTGTACGTTTGTACTACATAGGCCTACTGCTCGCCAAGCAGCAACGGTCAAACTGCGTTTAACTAAGCATAACAAAACATCATTACAAAAGTTACTATATTAAACTAGGCGAAGTGGTGATCCTGCTGCTTATCCTTATCTACAGCACGGTGAGTGTTCTTACACTCACACTAATGTACAATGTACATAGAATATCTCTATTCACTAGTAGGATAATTGGATACTTCCTACGCAATGACGAGCAAGCTAATTGGCCACTTCTGACGTAATAATGAGCAGTGGCATTTGGAAATCTGACGTTTGTGCTATCACTAACTGGCATAATCCCTCTTCCTTGTTCACCAATGTTCAGTTTATGTCATAGTCTTGTACAAATAAAAAGTAATCGTTCTTTCACAAAGAAATCGATTAAATATGGGAAGTAGTCGATTACGATTACGATTACTTCGTAATTTTCTCGAATGTAATCGATTGCGATTACGATTACTCGAAAATTCTGTAATCGTCGTAATCGATTACGATTACTAATCGCGATTACCCCATGTCTGATGGTAACCCTACCCTTGCTAAGCTATCGCACCACTTCGAAGTTAAATCCAGATACGCGTACGCCACGGGAGTTCCTTTCATTTATGAAGTCATAAACTCTGGACATAAAAGCATAATTTTAGAATATTATGCAACAGAGATATACCAGAGGGAAATGATCGAAGTTCTGTAGTGGTTGAAATTAAGACAAAATAAGGACGCAAGTCAAAAATAAGGACAAATCTTAGAAATAAGGACAGTTGAGTTTTTTAAGACGTGGCTCTTCAAAATAAGGACAAATCTTAGAAATAAGGACGGTATCGCAACCCTGTCTATGCGGTCTAACCCAGTCGTCGTCGAAATTTTAGATTAGCAACGGAAGATATTGATTTTGTGGAATTGATACCGCATTTGATTGTTCCAGTTGATACATTGGGTGACGTTTAAAAAGCCAGCATGCACTTCAGCATTGTGGCATAATATGGCCCGAGTCGTCGATTTCACGGAAATAGATGGTTGGAATTAGAAATATGACGTCATGTGACGTCATAGGTTCACGTTCGCGATCACACAGAACCTTTCAAAAAGGTTCGCGTTCACACGAACCAGATACGAACCACCCTCTAGCTCTAAGGTGCCGCAAGATAATGGCGTATGTGGTGCGAATAAGATAATAATTATTCATGGTGAGATAATTGCCAATGCGTTCTGTATAGTACATTCATATTGAATAGAGCACGAATATTTTCGGGTGACACTCGTCAGAGGTGCGTTTTGTTCGCGCGTTGGATTAGTTCCACAGGATTGATCACTGCTTTGGGAGGCAAATGTTGTCATAAAACAGTGGTTCTCGAACTTTTTTTACACATGCCACTTGATGACAGTGAAACATTTCGCGCCCTCCTTATCGTCATAATAAAAAATATTATAAAGAGCCACCAGAATGCTTGCAATACCAACGCACAGTTTGATACCATGGAAGGTTATCACTAGGGCAAGTTTTTGTTGCAGTCAGATCCGTGGAAAGTTGTACTTATTTTTTACAAAAGTTGCACTAAACAGTTGCATTTATGGACAATTTCCTTGAAATTATTAGGGTATAAGATACTAGAATCGATCCACATCCAAACACTCTAACAAAACTCAGTGTTAGCGACTAGAACAAAATCAATAGCATGAAAAATTTGACCCGGTGAAAAAAATAATTTTCGGCAATCTAGCCTGAATGTACGTCAAATCAGAAAGGACCTCAAAAACGACAGTGAAATAATCAAGCCATCTATTCACATTTAGTGCAAAATATTTCCAGTAAAAAGTTGGTTGTATGAAAAATCGAAAAAAGTTGCAAAAAGATTCATAAAAAATCGAAAACGTGGCATTACAAAAATGGAGAACAGTTGCAAAAAGTTGCAATATAAGATTCATCCAAACAGCTTAAAACACCATACCACATAACTTATGAGTATTTAGGAAGCTGCCGGAAGCAATAAAAAAGAGTTGCAAAAGTTGCAAAAATTTTCCCTAGTTATCACTGTTGTGATACTTCTCAAATATGGAATCTTGACTGTACACAGAGCAAAAAGAATAAACCGGAAGCAAATCCCACCGAGCGCGAAAAAATTTTCCATTGAATATTTCGTAAAAATTATTATGTATAATGGTAGCAAGTACCATATACATATTTTAGCTATTTTGGTATCTATATATCTATTATAATATCTTCTATTTCCTTACTTGGGCTTGGATCAAATACAGCATTATTGTTATGGGATCGAGTGAGCTATTTAAAGATGTCGACATTTGTGGACATTTATGCAATTGCGATACGGATTAACCATAGGTTAATAAGTTCACAAGTCGATTTGCAATATTTTACCGGCGATAGGCAAAATTATAATAATCGAGTTTGCGAAAAGTTTGCCAGCATATCGCTATGTTTTCCACTTGGAATGCTCAAAGAGGCCGAGAGATAATCGGGTACTGCAATAATGCGGTCAATTACTTTGTTTAGCATGAACCCATAAGGTTTTAATTGTGCGAACCAGTGGTTCTCAAACTGGGGGAGGATGTGCATCTTAAGAGGGCGCGGATCCGCCGGAGAGAAAGGATTTTTCTTGAACTCTGAATGAGTTTAATTTGTGCATAAACTTCTAAGTTCTAACAACGGCAATAATCCTAATTTATCACGATGTAAATGTCATAGTTGCGTCGTACCGTCCATACATCAATGCTAGATTTTGACTGATACTGGACCTTACACCGATCAGAAGTAGAGTTACCATACGTCCCCTTTTAAGAGGATTTGTCCTCTTTTTCAATAAATTAAAAGTGCCCTCGGAGGACGCCTAAGTGTCCTATTTTCTTGAATTTGTCCTCTCTTCTAGGAAAAGTATTAAAATGCGATCACAAACTTGACTCTGACGCAACGAACGTCAGAGATGGCGAGGCCAACAACGAAAAATACGGCGCAACGGGTGGTTCGGTAGTAGAGTTGGGAAAGATGAACTTTTTTTGGTCAACACCACACATCAACGTAAGAATGCGGGCAGTTCGGGAGTCGATTCAAAGTGATGATCTTTTTTTTTCGTCAACGCAGTAATATTAGTCGAAATGTTTTCAAACTCGCCAGTTTTTCCTGTCCCAGAGCTTTCAGAATTTTTGAAAAGAAGTCCTCTTTTTTGAATCTCAAAATATGGTAACCAAATCAGAAGATGTCTGTGGATTATGAGTAACTGAGTGAATTCGCGTAGCTCTTAGTTGATGCTATTACGGTCTGTCTGTCAAGCACCTATGAGAGGCACACATTTTTGGATAAATATGATTTTTCCTTAGAAGGTCATGGCATTTGCAAGGTATAATATGTCTTTTGAATCCAAGAGACAAGGATTTAAATCGAAGTGGCTTGCAACGTTGAACTTCGAGTATACTACATTAGGACAAATATTGTAGAATGCCACTCTCGCGAAGCCCATTAGCCTATATGGCAGGGGTTCTCAACTTCCCTTGTATAAGGGGCCACATTTTAACAGCAAAAGACGCCGCGAGCCGCAGAGCATTATTGCCATTTATGGGCTACCACACTCTTGAATTTAGGCTACTGTAGCCTATTTACCAGTCGTATACGAGGATTTAGTACATTTTTATGCATTCTACAGCATTAATGGACAGCGTTCGTAAGTTTGCAGTTACTGCTTTTTTGTGTGAGAATATGTATCTTCCAGCGACGCAAGTAAAACCCTTCATGGCGCGTGCATTGCATTCGTCGCCGGTATATATACCTTCAAACCTTTCCACCAGAAAACCGACCTCTTTGTTTCAATGCGTGTGCGAGCAAGCATAAAATTATGGTAACTTTTTCGTTACAGAGGCAATTATCACTTTGATCCCTCAGTGATCTGGGAACAGGTCTGGCGTTCGGGGTCATTCCTGAGCAACCAATCAACCTTCCTCTTTCCTTCCATGGCTGGAGCCCGGCAGCAATAGTTACAAAAGTCAGTTTTGTAAAGTTGATGTTTTTTTGCTGGTCTCCTCCAGACATGGGGTGATTACTTTATGAATGTAATCAATTGCGATTACGATTACTTCGGAATCACGCGATTACGATTACGATTACGATTACAGCAAAATCAGGAAGTAGTCGATTACGATTACGATTACATTGAAAAAGTAATCACGATTACTCACGATTACATTTGTTTTGCTTAGGACTATAATCTTAAATGATTTATGGGAAGGCAATACAAGGATTGCGATGAAAAGGCTTAATGAGATATCAACTTTCTTCATACATCATGCGTCATTTGCTTATTACGTCATAATATATCAATTGCACAACTTTATAGTGGATGATTTATCGCATCCAACGATTTGCATTATTGCCAGGTCTTTACCTGCCGCGCCCCAAATTCCTTAATAGAATGGGGAGCGTGCTCGATGGGGACTCAAAAGTATTTCGTAAACCAACATATATTATAGAGCATTTTCGAGAATTTAATTAATTCTCGTAAATGTTTTTCGAGCTTTGCGATTCAAATATCTCTAGTACAGGGGTCACCAACGCGGACCAAATGCGGTCGCGGTCGCTGTAGTAGTGGTGGCTTTTGGGTTGGGCGAGGTGGGCGGTCGCCTGGGGGGCTGGCCGAAGGGCTCCCCTATTTGGATTATGCGCTTTTTTCAAGGATAATAACGAATAAACATGGAAATCCGTGTAAGGCAAGAATAGGATTCCGTACAGATGTGTCAATCATCATCAAATCTCTGCTACTTAGTTTAATGTCGTCTATCTTTGCACACAAGGAAAAATAGACATGGCCGAATCCAGCACCTGGCCAAACCTTGATAATAATAACAGATGCGAAAGACGGGTCTGGGGGGCGAAGCCCCCCTTAAGTTACGGATAGATACTTATAGGGCGACCCCCGGTAAGTCTCGCCCAGGCCCCTCCGTTCGTATGGCCACCACTGCGCTGTAGCAAATATCCAAATGAGAGATTTGATAGTTGAAGCTCGTTTCATATGAGCAGCAGTTGAACATGGGTCGGCCGACGCCAAGGAACATACGAACGCAGTCGCTCGGGGCATTGCTTGTCTTCGCCCACGCGGCGGCTCAACGGGAATCTATATAGTTAATATCCCCGAGTCTAGACGCGGAGATCGGCGCTTCTGCGCGCACTGCAGCAACGCAACTGAGCTTGCAGGAGCTGGTGTGAGTCCCTGCGAGTGAGCGTTGTTTTCTTGGTAAGGGGCGGAAACCCGGTCCAGTGCTCTGATTGTCTTACTCTAAGTGAAGAAATCCAACTGAACATGGATAAACGACGGGAGTACGTGGTAACCCGTCGGTCGTCGCAATAATCAGTACACACTACACAAGAAGTAGCTTTTTGTTTCAAAACAGTTGGTGACCCCTGCTCCAGTAGATAGCTGGGTTTGAAATGCATACCTATTCCCCTCAAGAAAAAACATACATAGGCCATATTTTATGGAAACAGGCATTTCGTAGCCGGTCATTACCGCGCCACGATCCCACAACACATCAAAACATATAAGCAGTTTCGGCCAACACGCAACTCCACGGGATGTCATACCAAAGCAATACCTTGGCCGAAACTTAGGGTATTCGTCCATTGGCAATAGCCGCGCTGAGTGGGCGGGACTAATAACTCCTGTCCTTCCAATCTGGTCCCACAATGCAAATGTCACCCGGCGCATCCACAAAGGAATTAAGTCATGACAATTTGTGTGTGCGTCTCACAAAAGATATTCTTTTAGTCTGCTACGTTTGGGCGAGTACAATATCTTGTGATTATACAACGGACTGGAGGTCGCGAATTAACAACATACAGTAATTATAACAACATACCAGATGCTATGAATATGAATTACGTGCCCCAGCTTTACAGGTAAATCTGACACTCGGGGCTCAGAGAGGTTATAAATGAATAGTAATATAATGCAATTACCAATATTATTGACGAAATTCACTTTTGAAAATTGACCAACGGTTGGATTGGCTGAATTGCTGATTCTAGCTACAACCCACGCTAACATGTCAGGCTATATAAGCGGATGGTTATGGCGGTAGGTCCAAATGCTAAGTAACGAACTGTGAAATAACGATTGACGGCCGTTTCAAGTAGTAATAAGAGAATAAGATATGGTTAACATAAAAATTCTGCCTTCAACTTAATACATATACAGCAAGCTACTGTTACGAGAAACGGCTAAGCACGGCTAGGTTATGATATATATCAGCAGCTGTTTATTTGTAATGCTTCGTTGTGGAAACTGCAATGTCTTATTCGACGAGTACAAAATTCCGAATCTTCGTCAGGTGCACGTGCGTACGTAGGCCTCCTGCTCGCCAAGCAGCAATGGTAAACTGCGTTTAACTAAGCACAACCAAACATTAATACATAAGTTACTATTTGAAACTATACGCAGTGTGGTGATCAATATCCTGCTGCAAGGTAGCGGCTTCTGTAGTGTATTGATAACCTGATATACACCACGGGAGGTGTTCTTACAATCACACTACAATGTCCATCGCATGTCTGTTTACTATGTGTGGATACCTGTTACGCAATGACGAGCGGAGCTAATACTTCTGACGTAATAATGAGTCAGTGGCGTTTGAAAACAGACGTTTGTGCTAACGCTAACGTGGTATATTATCTCATTCTTGTTCACGAATATTCAGTTTATGTCATAGTCCTTGTACAAACAAAAAGTAATCGTTCTTTCACAAACAAATCGATTAGATATGGGAAGTAGTCGATTACGATTACGATTACTTCGGATTTTTTTCGAATGTAATCGATTGCGATTACGATTACTTCAAAATGCTGTAATCGTCGTAATCGATTACGATTACTAATCGCGATTACGCCATGTCTGGTCTCCTCATCACATTTGCCCTGCCATCATTTCCTCTGCAAATATGTCCACTCTGATAATGCACCCAGATAATTAGCTATGTAATGTCTGTGGAGTCGGTGGATTCGTCCAATGCTAGGAGGCTAAAGTAGTCTACGCGGCCAAAGTAGTCTACGCGGCAACGTGTTTCAGGACATGCGATTAAAGATCGACTGACATTGCTGTTACTTTTTTGGCCACGGTTGTATCAGACAACTGTAGCTTCGAAATTTGTCAGGTGCTGTTGTCCTTGCTGCTAAGCGCCAGAAACAACGAATATTCCCCAGTGTGTTAAAGTTTTATTGAAATCACAGCTTCTCTAGCATATTTCTTGGATTTAGCGATATTCTAAGCAATGCTCGACGATGAGTCTTTAACGTCGTCTGCGATATTAAGAAAGCCTCGAAATATGGATTACCGGGCTTGACACCTAGCTAGCAACGTGTTCTAAGATCAGGCAATATGTATGACTCCAGAAGAAACTGTCGCGGTATCTACTCTTCGTTACGACAACTGTTCTTCGACAAATATTACACATCGGATCTCCATTTGGATCTGCCCAGTCAACAAAATGGGATGCGATCTCCCGGCGTATCATGCGCATTCGATGTCAAAATGATGCTTCAAAAGATACAATTTTCGCACTTTTGCCACTTTTGCCCGTTGTTGCCGTCATTAACCCTCTCGCTACTGCAGCTTACAACCGCTATTAGCCCTATCGCTACCTGAATCATTGTTGCTTTCTGGCATACATACTGACGCTTATGTTGTTGCTTAATGTGTCGATGTTCAAGGTCTCATAGAGACATTGGGAACTGTGAACTGCGCCTATTTATTTATGCATCAAGCCTAAAGGCTGTTTTGTCGCACAATACAAATCAATGTGCTTCTATCCCTGTAGCTGGTACAACCGGCATTAAGGGTTCCTATGAGAATATGAAACTTTTGATTTCAAATTCGGAATATAGTACTCACACTACTCAAACCAGTAATGTTTCCTTTGATTTTGAATTCATAAATATGCTACTGGTTCAACTGTCTAGAACCGCAAGGCGTCATTCTTTTATGTGTGAATGGGACAGTAGAAATCATTGACTTAAAGGTAAGTGACCGCTGAGGGAGTATCTTACAACAGCCTATAAAATGTTTCAGAGCTTGCTCTTATCGACAGATCTAATGTTGTAATTCCACTATTATATACCATTTTAAAGGCTCTGATCAAAGCGAATGCATGTTCTAAATACATTCATGAAAGGTTTCCTAACTTGAGTTAATGCAGTAAATGGTGTATTTGTAGGACCTCAAATCAGAACACTCACCAAAACCCCCTATTTCTTATTAGGAAGGCGGATTTGAGAAAAATACATGACTCTCTTTCACTGAAGGTGCATCTAAATTTCTTGGAAATACCAAGGATCCCGATTATTTGAAGGGTTCAATTTAAGATAATAACACCTTAAATCCAATAAAGTAAGTTGAGAGCTTTCTAGGATGTGTTTCGTATTATATACGGACCTAAACGGGTATAAGCGTCCTTAATACAGCCGTTTTTTAGTAAAACTTTTATTCGATTTTTACGAAAAATTGTGATGTGATGAGTGAATTCTGACGGCAAATTCGGAGTCAGCATCGTCAAATTAGGTAAACTCAATTATTCGTTCCGGAAAAAGAAAAAAAAGTTGAAAAATGTCGACGAGTGTAATTCGAACTACGTGTGCAGCGGTAAACAACATCCGATTACTTATGACATCACAATCACTCCACGCTCAAGTGCTCACAAACCTGTCAAAGCTAGGCAGAAGAATCGTCACGGTGAAACCGCGTGATAATCAAGCGCAATTAGATTGGTTAATAACGCTGACACCAATCTCCTGGCCGACCGATGGAAAGGAGAACAATCGAGCTTCTGGATTCGAGAGCGATCAGTTTTTGTACATCAAGCGAGATAGTGTAATGGTTACGCGTCCGGCTTCTCGAGCGGTAAGTCGTGGGTTCGATCTCCGGCCGGGTCATACCAAAGACTCGAAAATTGGTATCCGCAGCTATCCTGCTAGGCGCTCAGCAATCACGGATAGCATGGAGGAGAAAAAAAAACGGGGGCGCAGACTAGATGACCTCATAGGTCCGTATCGCAAATCCGTCGTCAAAGCATCTCGACGGTGCAGGCTCTCTCTCAAAGGTGCCGCCTCGCTGTAGTGTCAAAACGGTTGCGGTCACTTCTCTCATGCACTTTATTCACCTGGTTCGGCATTAAATGTACAAACTTTTGTTGACTGGGGAGAAAGCAAATTCATTGTTCCACGCAGAGTTACAAACCCAGTTTTTGCCGTGTAATTTCCCGTTACTTGTTCTTGTTTCTGTTTAAACTTTAAACCATTTAGGGTGAGTGAAACACTCTTTAAAAGTTTACTACGCAGCGAGATAGGCTACTCTTGAACCGCAGAGTCCAGCCGGATACCGATTCAAAACAATAACAATCTAACTCGAGCATATATCAAGAAACCAGAACACATCAAACAATGAGCAATCAAACGAAACAGAGACGATGCGATAAGAGAGCTAAGTAGCTAAATTAATACGTAACAACACTGTGCCAGTAGTAATTGCGTTCATGATGAAAGATGTCGCGGGCCGCAAAGGGAACGTCTGCGTGCCGCGGGTTGAGAACCCCTGGTATATGGCAACCCAGAAGTGCTGAATTGAATTCTTCTCTCGATCAGCAGAGAAAAAATGTTTGTCTTTTGAAGTAGTGACAAGTTTGGATGGCCTGCGGCCCGCGCTATTGTGTATTGATTTAGCTTATGTATGCTCAGGTACCTTTGAGCAAAGCTCAAGTCGGTTTAAAGATGGTACGAGACGCCAAAATCGCGAAACAATGTATAATATGCCACTTGTCACCATCGCAAGTGATTATATTTGACAAGGTATTGAACCGAATATTTTTTACTACATCTCATAATTATTGCCCTGTTTCGAGTCATAATATCATATTTGAGAAGTCTCTTGGCAGTTATAACCTTCTATGGCGGTGTTTCTCAACCCCGAGTTCGCGGAAGGTCCTGGGTGAGTCCGCGAGCACAGGAATTTTAAGTAACTTATTCGGCACACACGTTGACAGATTGTCAACCTGGTCTACGGACTTATAGTTTTAGATTGAGAAGTCGAAAATCCACGGAAATGTCAAAATTTTCAATTTTTTCTTCCACTTCCGATATGATTTCGGAACATGTAATTGACAGACCTACGGGGCTCGTTCACTTTCGGACCAAAGTCATTGCAGCCTTACGGAGAAAATAGCTTTTTGGTCCGAAAGTGCATGGGCCCCGTCCTGGTCCAGTTTCGTCAAATTCCGATTTTAGAATTAGGCTGCGTGATTCGCAAAATACCTATTTTGAAATGTTAGTAGCCTTAATAGCTGTCATAAAAATGCTTAGATACCTCAAATATGTGACTGGCGGTACTCAACTTGAATAGTGCTTTCAGAACTACTTTCATTGCAGTAGAATTTATTACCTCAGTGGCTTTTCGGGTTTCCGTTGTCAAGAATTAACGGCACCATAAGAAGGAGAAAGAGTTTGTATACAATCTTTAGATATTCCAATAATATATACCGCTAATTGTCTGTGTAACGTCTTCTGTGTATTGTATAATTTGATTCTCTCTTACCCCTTTATTATGACTACCGGAGTACCGGTACAGCTGACTTTGGCCAGCTACCATTCCTTTTTATTATTGCATTGTTACGTCAAATTTTGCCAATTTGGATTTCATGTGTATCTTTTTCTATATGCTTCTTATTGTGCCGTTAACTCTTGTTGATAAGGGGAATACAAAATGCCTTCAAGTCAATAAATTACACTGCAGTGACTATAGTTTTGAAAGCAATATTAGAGATACCTCAATAAGCGATGTTTCGCCACGTATATTTCAAACGCAAAAACAACGAAACAGCACTACAACAAATTGATCAGCATTGCAAGCAATATTCGTTCTTCTGAGATTTTCTGTGTCTTAGGCAAACCAGTTGGTTGCAAGTATCACAGGTAAAACGGGTATGCTTTGCACATCTGTAGCATCTTCCTGGTTTGATACCAAACATGCCAGGTAAAAACCCCCATTATCGCTAACTGGAATTTTTCAAAATGCCCTACATTTATGTCCGAGGTATAGCCTATTATTAAAATTGTCATAAGCAATTCTATCATGGTCATAAACTCTACAATTTTGGTCGGATTGACACGAATTTGGTACGAATGGACTCGGAATTTAATGCTGAGTATTCACTATTCACAATTCACATACCGAATATGCCAGGTGTAAATCCCCAGGACAGCTCTTCATACACACGTATGCAGGACCGTAACTGCCGCGCCCCAAACCCCCATAATTGGGGGAGGGGCGAGCTCGAAGGGGGGCCAAAACTATTTCGTGAATTAACATAAATTGTAGAGTTGTTTTTTTTGGAAATTTATGCAACTTAAAAAAAATTCGCGCCGCGCGCGATTTAATGGTGTCGACTTTCTTGATTATTGGGTACCCTTCCCACAAGAAAAAATACGCATGAGTTATATCATTTTCCGAAACGCCTCACTCAGCTTTACCGGTAAATCCGATTACACGAGCAGAGACATGATAAAAAGTTTACAGCAATATGTGCAAGGACATGTGCTAATCGCAGAAACAATCTATTATTGTCTATTTTAAGTACAACTAGAGATATTGACTGCATTACTGAACAGTTGCTTGAATTGCAAGCCGATAGATGTGGAAATACATGTTTACAAAAGCTTCCTTGACTCAATTTTGGCCAAATGTGCAGTCGATGGAGCATAGTCTTTCAGATCTTTGCTAGCAAGCTGCAACAGCTCTTTTGCTATTTCCGGCCACATTGCCTACCTGTGTGAATCTGGCGTTTCAACTCTGACGGTGAACAAAAGAATAGTAGGCTATAGCAATAGACTTCAACCGTAAGGTGACATCAGATGTATTCCTACATTGACAACCATAATTGCGGAATTCGATAAATTTGTCAAGCAAGATCAAGGACAAGGCTCTCATTAAGTGTGGGTTGAGTGAATAACAGTGCTTGCCTGTTTTGTCGATACCGTATTACACTCTCTTGGATAGATATCAAAAAACCTACTTTTCGTTAATATAAAGCTTGAGTCCGCGGATATATAGGCGAGCTTGAAAATAGTCCGCGGGTAAAAAAGGTTGAGAACCACTGTTCTTTAGCATCAAACTATGCTTTATGATTGCAAATATTCTAGTTGCACTTTTTAATATATTTTGATATCACGATAAGGAGAAGGGGGGAAGGGAGCCGAAAACTTCCACTATTATCAAGGTGGGCGTGTCTAAAAAGTTTGATAACCACTGGTGTAATCCCTGATATGTTGGGGTTCCAGGATGAAAATGCATTATAACTAGTGGCGCATCTACGTAACGTCGTAAAATTCGTCAAGAGCACACCTGGGCAAAGTGCGGCTTGCGGGCCAAATGCGGCCCGCGAGAAGTTGCTTGAAATTCAAAACATAATACCTGGTTTTTAATGGTGCTGCGTGGACTAACACCATACAGTCTTAGCAAAAAGAGTGTGTATACAAATCCCAAAAGGTGGTACACGAAATCAGAAGTTATGTCACCCTGCGGGTGCATACGGCCAGAAGTCACCCCATTCTTTGGGGTGTACATCGATTATTTCACCCCCTCAATTAAAAATGATAGGAGTGTAATTTCCATATTAACATCCTACTTGGAATCCTGTATCTTCTTTCAAATGGCCTACTATTGCAAATAAACAGTCTTGATTGCATATATTCGATATAAATTGAACCATATTGACATCAAATGGAAACATATTTCGAGAAATAACAAAAACAGAGTTCCCAGCGACGGAGAAAAGAAATCCACTGAAAATACTGCTCGAAGAACGTTGCCCATGTATACTGGGAAAGCGTCTGATCCAGGTTTTCGCAAAACGCTCTTTACGACGATGGTTGAGTCACTATCTTCAGCAGCAACTTGCGGCATCATCCTGCAATCAAAATACATATTCATAACCCAATTAACAGGCACATATGCTAACATATGTAAATTGAATATTGATAACTAAACGAAAGACCACCACAATAATAAAAGCCTTTATGAAGTATATATATTTTCACTAAGTACTTACAAAAAATAAGATGTTTCACTTGTTAAGGGATTGCTGTTCAGACTGTGGCCGGAAAGGGTGAACTTAATGCTATAGGAAACATATTCACACACGATTACTGTATGTGTGGGAAATTAAGCATCGACAAGATGGAAATTTATTGACAGTTGTCATGAAAACCCCATGTAACAGGCAGACTTGGACAACGAGAAAACTTTCAACTTTTCCAAATTAGATTGGACTCAAATTACAACTACGATTTTTTTTCGGATTAGAGTAGAATTAAAATTATAGCTGCGCAGTTATTTTGAAATTAGATTAAAATTATAATTACAGCTAAGTTTTTTTTTCAAATTAGATTAGAAGTAGAATTACTGAAATCGAAAAATATGAATCAAATATCAAATCATAGTTCATCTTATGAGCATGAGAACAGCAAATGTATGTACACTGCACAGCAAGCTTGGCTTGTTTCGCACTAGTTCTCCTGTAGCACTTCCAAGAAAGCTAGACATTAGATTAGATTTAGAATTAGACAAATAGAAAGATTTCATAAATTCGGGGATTATCCACCGATCAAGGATAATCTCCGAATTATGAAAGAAAAACTCAAAGAACTCAGCTTCTACGGGTTGGAATTGAGTCAGATTTGTTTTGCATCGTCTTTGAAGACAGCGCAACAATTTCATGGGGTTGACGGAAAAATTAGGAAAAATTTTTTTTGCATCTTCGGGTAAGCTCAAAATTTTCAAACTCTACAAAATCAGCGATTATTGGTTGGAATGAATCCAAATTTGGTGTGCGTCGTTTTTCAAGGCAACCTAACGATTTAATCACGGAGCCCGCAAGATTCGGGAAAAAAGTTTTTTTTTAACAGCCCTAATGTTCACTTTTTATTATGGGCACCCGCGACGCACTGAGAAAAAATTACACATCATTTATAAAAATAAATTGGCATTTCAGCGACGGTCATTACCGAGACCAATACCAAGACTTCTGAAGTTAGGCCAACATGCGACTTCGCGAAGTGTGTTACCAAATAAAACCTTGGGCGAAAACGACCGCCCCATGTTGACCGAAACCATCAATTGGCAATTGTCCATTATCCATAGGGGCGGAATAGTCCTGCTCTTACTATCCGAAGTCACCAACTCCTTCAGCTCTGCCAGTATATGTCATCGCGTGGTATGAGATAAGTTGAAAAAATATATTATAGACAAAATTCCATCCTGAATATGAAAAGATTTCGCGCTCAGCCCGACTACATACAGTCATTCACAGGCCCCCATATGACAGTAAAACGTGCCTTGTTGGTAGTAGCAAAACGTCGACAAGGGGTTTTATGATCCTATTGGGTCCCAACACCAGCGTTTTTTTTTTACTGTTTCGGCCCTGTATACAAACATGGTAATTTTTTCATTATTCATGATTTCTTTAAAAATGTTAGTGGCTTGCTAGTTGAAATGAGATGTTTTGATTTTACAAGACTGTCTCAGAAGTCTTAACGCAATGTGATTCCAGCCCAGTCCTATGAATATCAAAGTGGGAATTCAGTCTGGTACGGGTAAAGACCTGAAGTGAATGGTAGCCCGTCGCTTTAATTAGCACCCAAGAAGTAGTCCTCGAGTGCAAAAAGGTTGGTGACCTATGATCTAAACCAGGGGGGGGGGCAACATACGGCCCGCGGACCGGATCCGGCCCGCGAATGGATTTTGTCCGGACCGCGGACAGTTTTCCGTCTTACGTGATAATGTGGCCCACGGCCCCAGTCTTCTGAGATTCCCTACTACTTGCTTACATACATCAAATTTTTTTGACTGTATGTTATTATACACATCAGTGGTGGCTTTTGGGTGGGCGAGGTGGACGGTCGCCCGGGCTCCCCTGGTCGAAGGGCCAACCTAATTGATCAATCATCAAATCACTGCATTTGTTAGAAAGTCTCATATCCCGATAATCATCAAGTCTCTGCATGCGGTACTTAGTCTTAAAGGTACTTATCCACGCAATAATACATACGACCTAATCCAGCGCTTGGCTCAAACCTTGACGTGGCGTGCTGACTCATTGCTAATGCCAGTCGATAGCTTTCCAGATCAGTGTGGGCCTATTTAGCCTGCAGCAGTTGTATCGCTATTCTGTTATTTCACGCTGAATGCCACATAACTTCAACACGAAGGCATGAGCTATAAATTATAGTTAACTGGTTCACTTGTTTTATAATTTGACAATGTATGATAAAAGAAAGCCCAGCAGGAGCTAGAGCAACTCAACATTCCGGCCTCCTTCAAAGCCGTGTTATATTATAGTGTGGTATGCACATCACGTAATCACGTTACATATGGAGCATTAATACTACGTTGGTAACAATAGATGCGAAAGGGGGGTCTGGTGGCGGAGCCCCCAGGAGCTGAGGTTACATTCTTACAGCCCCCCTCGGAAGTCTCGCCCAGGGCCCCCAATTGTAGGCCACCACTGATACACTTGTATGCGCAGCGAGCGAGGGTGAAGGCTACGCGTACGTTCGTCGAAGCAAGAAGACTAGGATTATCGGCATTTACGATGTACTCAACCCTAATGTCATTTGTGGAAATCGTGGTGTTTGTCGCCTACAATGGTCATTTACACCATGGCGATATTTCCTATTTTTGATACCGTAACCGTCGACTTGTAGCACGACACACTGGCTTTCGTAAGACACCGCTTATGCCAGGGGTCGCCAGCTCAAAACGGATCGCGGGTCACTTTTAAATTTCGAGGCCGCGGGCCGCATGAATTCAATATCGAGGTAAAATAGGCCACACAGTTGAACCTACCAAACCTACTAAACCCTATAATGAATTGATAATGTATCGATTCAGCAATCCGGCCCGCCAAATATTTAATTTTCCTCTATCCGGCCCGCCGACTGAAGAAGTTGCCCGCCCCTGATCTAAACCATACCTCGCCCTAACGCCAAATGTTTCCAACATGCTCAAGTGTTGCATTCCCAATTGTCGCCTGCTGAAGTGTCGCATGCCAGTATGCCGAATGATCATGTGTCTACGGACCGTATACAAAGAACATTGCAATTGATACAGTCCGCGTGACTACATGTCAAACCGTTGGTGACATATTACCCTGAAGAAAGGGCATATAAACAACAAAAACTCCAATATCACATGAAACAATATGTCCATTTTCATGTTTCCAGATTTATTCCACTCGAAGCTTTTCGATTAACCTCATCAGAAGCAAACTTCGGCAAATGTCGCTGATCAAACTACAAGTATAGAAAAAATATTGTTGTAGCGACGTAATAAGGACAAATACAGAGAGCGGCGAACGGCGTTATTAAATTGTGTGTTGCGCTAATGAAGTTCTGAAACTTCTGTAGAAGCGTGTAGAACAAAAATGTCGTTCATTTTCCTATGTTGTTCAGTAAGAGTCGCATTCACATCAATACGTTTGGCATGACAGTGACATTTTACAAACATGTGTCCTTATTGCGCGTACCAGACGTGGCACCCTAAGATGTATTGTGATCGATATGAGACCCGGTGTCAGTCATAATAATGCATCGGTGTATAGTATATGGATGGTGCGACACGGCGATGATGACGGTTTTAATATAATTCAAATATTGATATTGCTGTTGTTGGACACCTAAAACCTTAAGCGCAAGCCGAACTCATTCCTAATTTAAAAGTGCATCGTTAATGTCACAAGGATTCGCGCGTCCATCTGTTCCTTTCATGGTCCAGTTTAAGAACCCCTGTAACCATACTTTTGAAACCCCTGCAGTTAGAGATCCATTGTTTAACTATAACGTACTGAAATACAATGTCACGATACATTGTGAAACACGTCACATAGACCGCTATAGGTCATTAGTAAAGCGATTTTTTTTACCTAAAAAGGGAAGATCTTTACCTGTAAATCAAAATTTTGACATTTTTTGATTTTAAAAAACTTCATTTTGACCAAATTTTTAACTCATGTATGTAAATTAGGTGTTTTCCCACATAATGGTAGAATTGTACTACTTACATCTTCATTTCTGGTTGGAACTGTCTATCCTTACGAAGTAGTAACTTTTTTGATCTAAAACGGACTAATTTTTACATTGAAAAACTTTATTTTAACTAAATCTAAACCTATGAAGAACTTTAGTAGTTACATCACGCATTAGGGTGGAAAAAATTAAAATTTGTTGTATAGTTCAACGAAAAATACTTTCCTACATTCTCGGGTATAATGCATATGTCCTTACTAAGTTGCTTGCCAAGAATGGAGAAAGAACGTTCAACAGCAGCAGTTGTTGGCTGGCAACACTGAAGTTATGTGTACGCTGCTGGTGACCCAGCGTGTTGCTTCATTCTGGCAAGATTGTCTACATCACAATTTTTCATCATGCGTTTCTTGATATAAGAACCAATGTCCACGCAGTCTTACTTCAGTTAGGATATTGTGCTACGTTCAGCATAACACCATGTTAACCTATTTGTTCCATTTGGCCGTTTATGATTCACAATGAGCAGATATCAGTATCAATATCAGTATCAGTTTAATAATATTTTCATCATTTCAAAACACCACAAAACTGCGATACAATGAAAAGATAAGAAGGTGTCGAAACGACTTGGAGTAGTCTTTGAAACCAGACACCCACCTTGGCCTAGACCAGTGGTTCCCAACCTTTTTCGACCCATCGCCCCCTTTTCAAGGTCAACACCGATCATCGCCCCCCAAATTTTGTGCACCGATAATTGGGCATACAGACTGTAATCACCGGCGGGTTGACTAAAAAAAAAAAAGGTCATCTTTCACCGCTCAGAGCTGAAAATAACGTTTTTTCGCTCCGCATTGCTAGGTGGATGACTAAAAAAAAAAAAAAAAAAAAGGTCAGCCGTTTTTACGCGTCACCGCCCCCCTATCGCCCCCTTCGCTATTTTCGCCCCCCGTCGCCCCCTTTGTCCATTTTCGCCCCCCTGTCGCCCCCTCCGTCATTTTCGCCCCCCTGGATCGCCAAATCGCCCCCTGGGGGGCGATATCGCCCACGTTGGGAACCACTGGCCTAGACGAATTAGAGAAGAGGCATGGACACTGAATGAAAAGTAAAGCAGAGAATATAAAAGGCAAGATACTGTTCCACTATTGGGGTCTGGCATACTTCATAGAGCAATGCGTTTTCTTGTATTCCGTCCTGATGATATTGTAGGTGTTCTTCGTTGACGCCCGTGTGCCGTACTTGTGCGCTTTTGACTCCGAGGTTAAGTAGTCGTTGAAATTTGGGGGACAGTGACCGCAATGGAACTGATACATAAACTTGGGCCGTATACAACGGTAGGCCTATAAAGTAGGCTACAAGCTGGGAAATTATAGCCCTTATAAAGGCTATGGTAAAATGTCAAATGATAAGTTCATCGACAGTGCAAACATTTACGATACAAATGAAATGCGGGCGGCTAAAATTTTTTGACTTTTCAAACAATTGTGACAATTTTTTACCTAACGCTGCAATATTGGCATTTAAAAAAAAATAGCCCTAGGCAATAGTCATTACATACTATCTACATACCGTGTGTTTCGTTCATGATCCAGTTTAAGAACCCCTGCAACCACACTTTTGAATCCCCCGCGGTAATAGACCTCCATTATTTAACTCTGATGTACTCAAATACAATGTCATGTTGCATTGTGAAACACGTCACATATACCACAATAGGTCATTAGTCATTACGTACTATTTCCAAGGAAACAAACGACCAAATATTGCTTTCCAATGGTGACGTTAATGTTGGCATAGCATGATTTCATGTAGGGCGTGTTCTATGCTGTCGGTGCTTGATTGATGCTTTTACGGCGTAATGGGCGCAGTTTTTGCGCATCGCGACGTATATGTTTACCTTAATTTGACGTTGGCACAGTTGTGCTACTCGTCGGTTCCGTAGTCCACTCACTTTCAGAGTCTATAGTCGTGGAGGTAGCAGCAACATCTGGAATGGAATTGATGTGCATCTTGGAGATCGATTTTCTGCTGCGAGTCAACGTTATTTTTCCACTTATTCTCGAAGCTAACCGTTAGTCCAGTGGTTCTCAAACGGGGGTCAGCGAAGCATTTTCAGGGGGTCCGCGAGACCTTCACATTTTGCAAAATGTTTGATAGCCTAATTTGTATTTTTTCAATTAGGTTAATCACGAAACAGATTCGCTTCATAACTTCTAAAATATCACGACTCACATTACAAAAATTGCCGTCGGAAATGAAATATCCTACTGTGTAAACTAATTTTAATTGATATATTGACAGCAGCCTATTGATACAAACATATATTGCCATTTGAAGATGTTTTGTCGGAGTTTGTGACAAAATATAAAAAATTTGAGTAGTAAGGTCAATCAGCGAAATTTCGAAATGTTTACAAGTTGTCCATCTGAGCAAACTAGTGAGCATTCGCTAGAAATGGAAATTTTTGATCCATTTTCTTCTGTAATATACGTAACACTATTGATGAATAACTTCAAGATAACCTGCTACATAGAAATGGCTAGGCTGGAAGCTCATTCAAAAATCTGTTTCCCGATTTTGATGCCTGTTGTGACCTTGCGAGGAAAACCCACCAATAGACATACGGCTTTCTAGGCTTTTATTCACTAAAAGTGTAGACTATGCTACAAAGAATATATACGTTAAAACAGAAGTAAATCAGGAAACACATGCTACTCTCAGAACGCCCTACACCAGAATGATGAACTAACAGATAGACAAACGCACGAAATAATTACTAGCGGAAATGAAGAGAAGGTAGACACGTAACGGATAAATATAACACCACAATGTCTAAGGCAGGAGTTCTCAACTTCCCATGTAGGCCTATAACGGGCCGCATTTTCACATAAAAAATGTTACTTGTCGCGGAATGTTTTTATGATGTAATCGTAGGCTACTATTAAATTCACTGTTTTTACCTTTCGTATACGGACACTTGATACATGTTTAATGATTATGCATCCTAAAGCATTAATAGACAGCGTCCGCAAGTTTGCAGTTACTGTTATTTGTGTGAATATGTTATCTTCCAGAAGCGTAAGTAAATCCCGCCGATATGCTCACTATTGGTAGCAACAAGTACAGGTATATGCACCTTCCAACCCTCCACCAGAGATGCCACTGGAATATTTCGGAAAAACCCAGAATTGGAGGCGAAATAAACCCAGAAAAACCCAGATCCTATATTTCAGTCAAAAAAAACGAGATAGCTGTGAAAATGGAGCCTGATAGTCGTCGAATACACTCATACAGTCATTGAAGCCTTTGATATTGAGTTTACAACAGTTCATAATACACATTTTGCTTGGTTAACACTGCGAATCGCACCAAAAAACATGTTGTTTTCCTCTCGACACATCGCGAAGAAACAATTGGGGCGCAGCGTGAATACTTAATAGTGTACCGGTACTAATTATATCATCGCGCTGCGAAAGTTCAATACAATGCCATCCATTCCCTATTTCTAAGGATGATTTCATGTATTTTCAGAGACATGAACAGATTGAAAGTAGCTTTCGATTGATTAATCCTACGACAATCACTTTTATTTGGAGTAATCACAGACATACCAATGTATAGTGGAAATAAATAACTGCCAAATCATGAAATTAGGAGTTAGGGTTAGGGACTTGGGGTTAGGGTTCGAAGGTGCTGAAAACCAATGCCTCCTATTAACTTGCTAGGGGTGTCCAACTAACTAACTAACTCTCTCTCTCTCGCGCTCTCTCGCTCTCTCGCTCTCTCTCTCTCTCGCGCGCTCTCTCTCTCTCCCTCTCTCTCTCTCTCTACCCGAGTGTCCCTGTTGGAACTATAAACATACTCAGATAACAATAGGATTATATTAGTCGGATCATCACCTGGTCTGTTCATGTGCTTGTGTATACCATACAGTTACATGACATTTATCGATACATGCCGAATTGCTCACCAAGTGCCGAGTTCGCTACTGGCAATCGTCCTATATGAACATGACTTTCTGCGACCTGGAAGTTACCATTCAATGAAGCTCCCTCGCACCAAGCCGAAGCCTCTCATTTTAGTAGTGAAATAGATTTTCGACACTCTGTCGTTACAATAACAGCAAAATCTATCGACAATGGCGAACTCAAGTGCGTGCATTTTACGATATTGCGACCATACTAATCTAATAATTAATTTTCGAAAGTAAAACTTACCTGGCGAACTGGATGTTGAAAAAAACCCAGATTTCAAGGATAAAAACCCAGAAACCCAGATGATGCTAAAAAAACCCAGATCTGGGTGGAAAAACCCAGGAGTGGCATCTCTGCCCTCCACCGCTGAACTCTGTCTCTTTCAATGCGTGAGCGAACAAGTATCAAATTACGGTAACTGTTTTCGTCACAAAGGCCATTGTGACTTTGAGCTCTCCACGTCTCATGCTAAATACAATGAGAACATGGAAAACTGAATGGCATGGAACGGTAACTGCGTGGCCTGTCAATCATTTACGGTCGGATGATAGTGAGCATGAAGCAAGGTCGCGCTAGTTACAAAACCTTGGCAAAGTTGGCATTGAGAAAGTTTCTGTTGTCTTTGCCGATCGGTTGTAGCATTTGACTTTATATCTATATGTTTTGGAGATCTGTATTGGTGCTTATTTACAGCTATCGAATATCGGAAATGCCTGCAGACAGTTGCGCCGTCCCTGGTTATAATACTAGTGGGAAAATAGTAATCGGGATCTGTGTTTTTATCATTATTATTTTAATTTCATCAGGTACACGGCTTACTCATTTATACAGTAGGCCTATATCTATTGAAATTATGGCCTCCCACGTTAGTGGCGATGTTGAAGAATGGTACTCCGTAACTTGTCCATGAACTTCTCTTCAACGACTTTGAAGAAAGCATGGACGTTGGACACGGCACCGCATGTTTGTTTCAAACCAGTTGATCTTGCACCATTGCTGCGCTCATTGGATTTCAAAGACCCGTCATAACTCTCTGAAAATTATTAAACTACCTACTGGTTGGATTACAAGTATGAATTCCTACGGGAATCCAGATGATATTGTAATGAGCCACAGTAAGGTTTGCAGTGATCTAATAATATTCACAAAATCAAGCGACAAGCTTCTCTCTGCTAAATTTTTACTTGAGCTCGTGGAAAGGATAATTTATAGGGCTTACTCGAATAAAGCCACCTCAGCTAGAGTCATTAGTGTCTGCCAATATTTCGGAAAGGGAGAGTGATATTTTAGGATACATGGCTGATGGCGATGACCAGTTAGACTGATCTTTGCTTGAATATTTTACAAATAACACTAGCCCGCTGACAAGTTAATCTCTCGATGGAGCAGAAGGCCGGGGAGCTTATATTAGATTTTTGATATGACATTTTTCCCTATCATCAAGGTGGGCGTGTTGAAAAACGTTCGAGAACCACTGGTGTGCAGGCAGTTTACAAGGGAAAGCTGCAAATCCTCAAAGTTGATGAATTTTCCAATTTTGCAGGACAGAATTGTCAAAAGTTCATACGTATTCAACTTCACCAGCAGTATCAACAGAGCGATGTGGGCATAAGTGGTGATTTGAAGGGAAAATCTTGATCATAAATGATACCGCAGTGTTTCACAATGTTTGTAACTTCAAAATTGGTGGCATGAAGCGTACAATGGAGTGTTAGTGAATCTGGACAAAACACTAGCCTTACAGTATATTGTAATTCAGCGCCAGCGTCCTTGAATAGTTTCTAATTTGGTATATTTTCAGATTTGACTGACATGTCCTATCTATACTGCTTACTGTCTCTCTGCGATGCTAAAGATTGACATCTCATTGCAAATATGTGATTGCAGTGTCACAGTTTGATGGCGATGCCTACCACAGTTAAAGGATACAACAGTAGCCTATATCACCACCTGTCTTGCGGCATTGTTGACTGCTATTTATATCTAGGCATGCAATCCTTCAATGTCTCATCTGTTGAATAAATTAGAAACTCCAAACAGTCATGTGTGGTATTGTATATATTTATCAGCCATTCGCTAGATGTTGGACCGGTTACGCAGAGCTATCAGGGCACAACTGGAAGTGAGCTGATTAGTGCATGAAAACACCAGGGAGACCAAAGTATGAACCCGGTTAAAATGAAAGATCTCCTCGTCGCCATGACCCTTTCATATCCAGCAAATGGGTTGGGTGACAGTCTTAGAGGTTCTTCATCATCGGATTTTGTGATCTGCTTGCACGGTCCGTGGCGTTGTGTGGCTGGTCAGTGATCATCTGTGACTGGAACAAGTGATGCAATAATATTGACCTGAGTGAAATTGTTTGTCTCTAGCTGCACCTTGATTGCTACTTAGTAACAGTACAGCACGAATATCCCTACATGAAGGGGTACCATATTTTGAAATCGGGAAGGAGGACACTTTGACCAAATCAGAACAGTTAGTTGACCAATACTGAAAACAGCCGATTTCGCTATTTTTTGCTCTAAAATTTGGCGAGTTCAATAAGAAATAAAAAATGGTCATCACTTTCGTTCGACTACCGATTTACGTCCTTTTTACTTAATATCAGTGGTCTTGACTAAAAAGAGGTTGTGACTTCCGCTCGAACGTCTGTATTAGCTATTTAGCGTCATTTATCTTAGCTTAATAAGCTGTAAAGGAGGACGAATTGCCAAAAAGTAGGATATTTAGGCATCCTCGGAGGACATTTTCAAAAACCTGAAAAAGGAGGACGTATGGTAACCCTACCTACATGTCAAGAAAACCTCGTAAGAAATTAGCAGACTGACCAAGATATACCATAGACTGTGGCGATTACAGCTATATTAATATGGAGTAAAGGGGGAAAATGGTATCAACTTGGATGGTCAGCATCCATGATGATCATCTATTGTGGCCATTGCGGTAATCCTTGGTCTGAATACCAGTACAGTTATGCAGTGGTATGCGAGAAAATAGAAGTGCCTATCACAATTTTAAATGCAAGAATTCGTCGACTACCTCACTTTGTGGTGAAATGACTATGAATTACAACACTTTCTTCTTCTTGACAATGGGTCCTTCATAGATATAGTCCAAACATTATTAGTGTCATGCGTGGAGGAGGAACCGGCATTTGACCCTTCAATTTTCTTCGACAGACCTCATCCTGTAATGATAGGACAAAAGTGATCAGAGCTGGCATAAACTGGTCACATTTTTGATATAGATATATATATGTAAATAAATTGGTATAGAATCTATAATGCGCCTCAACCATGTAGCAGTGTTGGGATCAAGTCACTACCTTCGAGTCATGAGTCATTTCGAGTCATTTCACATTTTGACTCGAGTCAAGTCAATTGATTTTCCAAGGTGACTCGAGTCAAGTCAAGTCACAATTGAAGTCAAGTTGCCTTTTCGAAGTATGATGCATGATTACGTCATTGCATTTTGCTAGCTGTCTGAGATACAGATTGAGTGGTCATTGATTCCGAACCGATTAACGAATATAGAGTTAAATAAACACGCAAGAGGGTGCTGTATCGCTCACATATACGTAGAACTGTTAAACTACTTAAGTAATTGCATAGCCTCAGTTTATAGTTACGAGCCAAAATAAAGAATGGCGAATAGAGAAAAGAATTGATAAGATGCAATACATCACCCGATTACAAATTGATATGATACAATTCGAGCCTGCGCCAATGGTTGAGGACTATATAAACTATAACCGAGCTCAATTTCAATAAAACAAGAGGTTTGGTTAAAGTAAAAGCAGAGCACAGAAATTGAGATTTTTCTATTTTATTACTTTACTACGTGTTTGCGACAACGTAAGCTATAAGCTTCGATCACTTCGTTTGTGGTCGATTGATTTGTGAGAGAACAATGGAGGCTCAGTGAAAAGCACGATCATTGAATGGTTGGTCGCTCTCACGGGTTACACAAGCGTTTCGCGCACAATCCGAACATATGCAAGAAAGCAAGTCACAGTGATTTTTATCGACACCGATTACTTGCTGACTTGAAATTGACTCGTAAATTTTGCTCCGAGTCTCGAGTCAATCCACATTTCTGAAACGCCGAGTCAAGTCAAGTCATTTTAGCAAAGTGACTCGAGTCAAGTCGAGTCATACGAAATAGGTGACTCGAGTCAAGTCATGACTCGAGTCATCCCAACACTGCCATGTAGCCTACAGCATTGCAAAAAGCGTAGGAGTTGTTTTCAATTTATAAACTTGCATTTGAAAGCAGCTCAAACATTTTTTAGTTTATTTATTTGTAGATGCCTGCTGGCTTTGGAGTAGCAAATTCAAAACTGACCTAATTTTAGGTATAATATGACCAGCTTCCTCTAAATCAAGATAAAAAGCTCTCCTTTCTTCTCATATTACAGGCTACCCAGCCACCTATTAAACAGTGATTGAGCCACAAATTAGCCTTCAACTTGATTATAAATTTGACCTACCTTGAGTATGATTAGAAATTTGACCTACCTTGAGTATGAGACAGGTCCCTTTTTAATCGTGCAACATAAAAAGAGTTTTTTCATCACATGCATTTCTGGGCGCTTGCTCTTTCAGTGGTGGGGAAGAGAATGATGTGGAATTTCAAAGCAAACTGATGCAAAGTATCTCTCCCAACTTCAGCCGACGTTTCCCATAGGCCAGCAGCACCTGCCGCTATATAATATCTTCTGGCCGGAAATATCGATCACATATTTCGGCTCTTGAAAACGCAATAAATGGTCCATAAAATAAACAACGTATCAGTCACAGGATTGCGTCAAATAATTATGAATATCTAGCTTTGATATCACCGGCACTGGCACTGGCTGAATTACTATTTTTTTGGCGGCACAACTGTTTGCAGGCATTTCCAATATTCGGTAGCTGTAAATAAGCACCAACACAGATCTGCAAACCATATAGATATAAGGTCAAATGCTACAACCGATCGGCAACAGACAACAGAAATTTATCAATTCCAACTTTGTCAAGGTTTCGTGACTAGCGCGACTTTGCTTCATGCTCACTATCATCCGACCGTAAATGATTGACAGGCCACGCAGTTACCATTCTATCCCATTCAGTTTTCCATGGTGAGAAGAAGTCTGGGGTTTCGGGATCTCGTTTGAGCAAACCAATCCATCCATTTTGCACAGTCTGCTAAAGTTCTCTCAAAACCCATCAACTCAAGCTGACTTCTTGCTTAAAGCAATATTCCAAGCAATTATGAACTATGCCTTTGTAACGTTGTCGGCGATTGTAACAATGTTCCGAAGTATGAATTACTGGGCTTGACACTTAACTAGAAACGATGTTTTCCTCAGAGGAGGTGGATATGTATTTTTAAAGTCCTAATAAAACTGACGGTGATGTCGTTTTAAACTTCCTCGCTTCGTTACGACAACTGTCCTTCGACAAATAAAACACATCGAGTTTCCATTTATCTCTGCGAAATTTCCCTTTCCTTGGCGCGATCTGTTCAAGTTACCCAGCGGTATTCTCGTAAACCAGAGTCCAGAAGAATACCGATTTATCAATATAGTACCAATTTCAACTCGAGCATATCAAGAAACCAGAATAAGTTATCAATAGGGCAAGTTTTGGCAACTTTTGCAACTTTTTTTACAGCTTCCGGAAGCTTCCTAAATACTCGTAAGATATGTAGAATGCTGTTTTAAGCTGTTTGAAGGAATCTTATAGTGCAACCTTTTGCAACTTTTGTCCGTTTTTTTCATGCAACTTTCTGCAACATTTTGCATCTTTTTGATTTTTGATGAAAGTATTTTTGATTTTGGTGAAATACACGGCCAAATTCGACTGAAATATCGTGAATCAACACTGAAGCAACGCTCTTACGGGTATTTCGGGAGCTGAGCCGGAAAATTGACCTTCTTTTTTATTTTTAGTCAAACTGGGAAGTTGACCTTTTTTTTTTAGTCAACCGGGCAAAATGTGGTCTTTTAGTGCAACTTTTGTGAAAAAATAAATGTAACTTTTTACTGCAACTTTTGTCAAAAATAAATGCAACTTTCCACGGATTTAACTGCAACAAAAACTTGCCCTAGTTATCAATAAACAAGACGGCTCGATGAGGCGCGATGAGAAAGCTAAGTAGCTAAATTAACATGTAACAATACCGACAATACCATATCGGTGGTAATTGCTTTCATAATCGACGACGTTGTGGGCCGCAAAATAAGCGTCTGCGGGCCGCGTGGGTTGGGAACCCGTCGGAAGCGTTACGAGCAAATATTACATCGCCACCATCTATCTTTGTGGAAATGGATTTTCAGCACTCGGGTTTTCAGCGAAGGATATCAGGACACCATCACTTATTTCAATAAATGCACCTGCAAAATTATCTTTGAAATAAGAAAAATCGCTGCAATTTCTACATAAAGTATGATATTATTTACGAGATAAATCATTTTGTTGCTGCTTATCACTATCCAATGGTTAAATTTTGCACAAGTAACATCACGGTTGAGCCAAATTTGAACGAAAACGTCAGGGGGTCCGCGGGGGTCTCTGACGGCCAAACGGGTCCGTGAAGACAAAAAGGTTGAGAACCACTGCGTTAGTCCGTCGTTTCAGTACGAAGCCGTGCATTGTCAACCATAATGGGCATGTAAAAGTAATAAATAGCAATTTTACATACGTTTATACTCTGAAGACATGTTGCACATTTTGAAGTCTGCATTCAACACAAAATCTGATTGTGAACAACAGAACAACAGCTGGGGTTTAGAAAACATAATGAGGGTCAGAAACTGGCCAATCTCAATCAAAAGCAAGCATTTAGCACGGGGGCGGGCAACATACGGTGCGTGGGCCGGATCTGGCCCGCGACGGGATTTTGAGCAGCTCGCAGACAGATTCCGGTCTTGCATGATAACACGACCTCCAGACTCGAGCCCTAACCCCATTGGTGTTGTAGTCGTGAATTATACCACATCCCGCCACACTCAGCTCTAGGTGATAAGGAATGAAAGCGATTCAATTGTGTTAGCGCTCAGCGCTCTCATTTAGGAGTCAGACTTATTCATGCTTTTGCCATATCCATGATAACTTGGGTCTGGATTTTGGCCTGTTTCGTGTCGCCGACAAAAGGCAAGAAACAATTCAAAATTTAAATGTACTCGAATTTAACCTGGAGTGGTCATATTTTTGTTTAAAATACAGATGGTTTTGAAAAAAATTTCTTTTTACGAACAAAGCGAGATTAATCTGCAGCGAACAGGAATCTCCGAATTATTAAGTTCACATATACCGAACAGGTACGTTAGCCTTGTGTTTGCTATTTTCGTCTTCCTTAACACATGTCCCAATAGTAAGCTACTAATCCTATAATCAGGGTTGCCATCGACATGGACCCAAAAATAAGGACAGTCGAAAAATATGATTAGCATGAAAAATCGTTTTTGTACATACTTTGCATTTCTACGAGCCGGGGAATACCACAGTCCATACTTTTCGCCAGAAACAATCTGCTTCAGCAACTCCTTGTTATTAGAAAGTGCTTCATGGTTCTCATGACAGCGCAGGTCTAGGTTTACCTTTGCTCAGGGCCGAAACAGCACTTCGTCAGCCCCCCCCCCTACAAAACAAACGTTAGTCTTGGGTCCCCCATAGGGTGATAAACCACATTTCTTCACCTCGTTGTGATTAGAGGCGTCAACCAGGATGGAAAAGGCCGTATACCAAGTTTAGACAAAATCATTTTTTGAGCGTATGGAGCAAGAACTAACTTCAATAACAATGCTTATAGTCTTGGTCCTGGCCGAAAAAAAACTTATTTGCGATGTTGGAATCGGGGAATATTGCTTGAACAATTGCGATGTGCAATCGTTGGCGAGGAATGGTTGCTGGTGTTTGACAGTATGGAATGCCCAGGTACCCTCTGCAGCAGCTGCCTTGTAGTCTGTGGTCGTAGGTGCTGATCGACTTGTGGAAAAATTATTCATCGACTGGCTCAAATTAATCATTATGACACACTTCTTGCGCTTGGGGTATGTGAGTTGAAATACCGGTCTTTCCTGTGGCCTCCAGGTTAATGTCACATTTGCAGATATTGCAATATGCGAAAGACTCGCCCTTCAAGCTTCGTTAGATAGGCTACGTTTGAATTCTCTCTCATAATCGTCACGAAAAACGTTTATACGCCTGCTCATTTCAACTAATCAGATTTAGCCTTAGTAGTTAAAACTATATGCGCATGCAAGTGCAATATAATTTAGATAAATATATCAAAAAATCACAGCTTCACTACTGTTTAACCAATGTGTCGACTGCACTGCGCCTTTTTTCACTACGCAATAAGTGCTGCCTTCCCCACAGCTTGAGCTTATTCTGCTGTGGACCAAACAGCAGGAACCTGGTATTGGTGTTTACTGCTAAAATGACGTCCGCTGCGGTAGCTTGGTACAGACGAAACTGCTAAACCACCACTCACTGCCCTAACTATCTCACAACTTAGAAGTCAAATCTTGTTGTGTGTACGTCACGACAGTTTCTTTCATTTATGATGTCATGAAATCTCGACGCAAAAGCATAATTTTATAATATTATGCAACACAGATACCAGAGGAAAACAATCGAAGTTCTGTAGTGGTTGAAAATAAGACAAAATAAGGACGCAAGTCGAAAATAAGGACATTTATTAGAAATAAGGACAGTTGAGTTTTCTAAGACGTGGCCCTTCAAAATAAGAACAAATCTTATAAATAAGGACGGTATGGCAACCCTGCCTATAATAATGGAAATTTGGCCTGTAGCTCGATTGCGTCCGACAGGTCTACTCATAAGTACCACGGATTGTGACGTATCATAAATTGATAGCAGCGCAATTTCTGCTAAAGCTGCCATGAAGCACCTGTTACAAAAGGGTCGGTATCAATTGTTGTTGTTGAGGCTATTATGATTCATTGCGATCTTTGATCTCACCAGAATTAACGATTTGCAAACCGGGGCTGCTCATCACTTTGGTAGTTTCGTTAATGCTCATTGCCATGGTGATATCAGCAACATCTGCAATATCATAAGCATTTTGGACACGTTTCTGCCTTGTATACAGAATAACATAAAAGATGAACAGTGGTTTACCACAGCTATACATCAAGCTTATCGCGGTAACACAAAGATCAATGCAATCGTGTATTTGATAGTAATATGCTAGAGTAGCGGTTCTCAAACTTTTTGGACACGCTGCCTTGATGATAGTGAAAGATTTGGGCAATGTGGGCATTGGTTCGTATATATAATTTTATAATTCGTATATAAGAAGCGCATGATGGAAAATTGTGATGTAGACCAGTGCTCTTCAACCTTTTTCGACGTGGTACACCCTTTCAACGTTTGCTCAAAACTCGTACACCCCTGTTCATTAGGGGCTTCAAAAATGACGTTTTTTCTCAAATCGTACTGGCTACTTGATAAAATTGTTAGGTTACCTAATTTAAGCCTACACACCAAATTTGGTTCCATTCTAACCGGTAGCCGCATTGCTACGGGAGAAGAAAGCTTGTATTTATTACATAAAATAAATACCGAAAAATTTGAAATTTTTCTGTTCACCCATGAAAGTATTAGGTTGTCTATAAAAACGATGTTCTTCAAATTTTGTTTAATTCCAACCAGTAGAAGCGGAGTTATTGCCGTCAAAAATTTGGATTTGAATAAAATAGTTTTTGGTCACATAGTCTATTCGCAGCCAGTTAAGCCGCCCGCCACGCAAATTTGAATTTATTTCGTGTCAGCCCAAAAACAGCATGACATTACGAACGATAATCAACCTAAATGTAACAGTATTAAGGAGAGAGTAGGTAAAGTTACTGCTGCAGAAGCGGTAATTCAGATCAGCGATGATAGCAGGCGCACTAGCCTACTACGCATCAGGCCTGCCCCACACCACACACAGTCGATAGTAGCACTTGGGCTGCAAGATATGTCAGTAACCTCAGATCGTACGCCGCTATACACACGGTCAATTTTTCGCTAATTTTCACCACTAATAACAAAATACTAAATTGCAAATGGGGAGGCGAGTGGCACAGTGTGTAAAACGACTGCGCGACGACATCAATGGTGGCTGGTTCGAGCCCTAGTTTAGGCTAGAGGTTTTCTGGGCTCCTCATCGCTGATCCCGCTGTACTAACAGTGTCTCCAAAAAGCCCGGACTCACAGTAAGCCACGCTATACAATGTCGGCACCAGAGACCAATGGATGGATGGATGGATGGATGGATGTGAGAGAGTCATTGAAACTGAACACTAACAATATCATTGAAACTGAACACTTACAATATCGATGTCGTGATGCAAATGGCAATAAGCGTCACTGAAATGTTGTGCATTAATATTAATAAAAACTAAATTGCAAATGTATGGCGAAATATTGGACATAAAATCGGCATTTTAAAACAATAGGGTTTCGATTTCAACATGGAAGATGTTTCGACCATGGCTGGCTACGTCACTTCATTTATGTGCATTGCAGTATTTATTAACGTCGGTTGGAAGTACCGATTCAAAAAGTCTGAGCTATCGCGGCGGTTCCCTCAAAAATCACTAGAAGACAAATGACTGGCTGAACACATGTTTGTTAACTGCATACTTTCCAACACCAAACTGAACCATTGGTCTGTTGCCGACGGCTAAATGAATAGGCGAAATATTTGCTTATGACATCGAAATCAAGCGGTGTACAGTATTGCTCATTAACCTGTGCGTCAACTTGTACTGGCCCAATGGCCCATAAACCTGCCTTTGTGATGGCTAGCCATCGGCTCATTGTAATTCGTATCTGGTACACCCCTGTACACCCCATCCGAGTGGTACACCCTTTGCAAATTCTGGTACACCCTAGGGTGTACGACAACCCCGGTTGAAGAGCACTGATGTAGACAACATTGTCAGAATGAAGCAACACGGTGTGCTGTCTCCAGCAGTGTACGTACAACTTCCGTACTGCCAGCCAACAACGGCTGCTGTTGTTGAACGTTCTTTCTTCATTATTGGCAAGCTAGGATAGTAGGACAGACACTTTCTACCCGAAAATGTAGGAAAGTATCTTTCGTTGTAATACAACAAAGTTTTATTATTTCTACCATAATGCATGATGTGACTACTGGAATTCTTCATAGGTTCAGATTTTGTTAAAAATAAGTTTTTTTTTCATGTAAAAAATTGTCAGTTTTCAGGTCAAAAAAGTTTTTTAAGGTCAAAGGACAGACAGTTCCAAACAGAAATGAAGATAAGTAGTACTATTCTAACATTATGTGCGAAAACACCTCATTTGCATACATGAGGTCAAAATATTGTCAAAATTAAGTTTTTTAAGATCAAAAAAAAATGTCACAATCTTGATTATTTAGGTCAAAATATGTCGTTCTTTGGGTAAAAAGAAATCGCCCTAGTTATCAGTTATCACTTTTGAGGGACTTCACAAATATGAAATTCGTACTATTCACAGAGCTTAAACTACGAGCTGGATGGTCAAAATAATCATGTACAATGGTAACACGTAGCATATTGATATTTCAGCGGTTTTGATGTCTAATTCCTTCTATTACCATAGTTGAGGTTAGCCCAAACGTACTGGACCAGTGACCATAAACTAAATCAGAAACCAATGGCGCACCGAGCTTTGATTGTTATAAACTTGTATTCGCGAATATGTTGCTGCAGCATTATTTCGAAAATCATCATAAATTTCACGGTATTTAG
Source organism: Botryllus schlosseri (assembly GCF_051294905.1). Taxonomy (NCBI): domain Eukaryota; kingdom Metazoa; phylum Chordata; class Ascidiacea; order Stolidobranchia; family Styelidae; genus Botryllus; species Botryllus schlosseri. Next base: position 26,764,030 of record NC_137237.1, on the reverse strand, counting down.
GGGAGATTTCCTACAACTTCAAAAGTTTCTTCGGGTAGCGCCTGGAGAAAAAAATACGCATCATTTATCCAAAAAAAGAATGCTTGTCAGCGCCGGACATTACCGCTCCACGACACACCAAGAATGCCGAAGTTTTGGCCAACATGCGACGTCGCGAAGTGTGTTACCGAATAAAACCTTGGGCGAAAATGAGCACCGCATATTGAGCGAAACCATCAATATATATATCAGACATGGGGTGATTACTTTATGAATGTAATCGATTGCGATTACGATTACTTCGGAATCACGCGATTACGATTACGATTACGATTACAGCAAAATCAGGAAGTAGTCGATTACGATTACGATTACATTGAAAAAGTAATCACGATTACTCACGATTACATTTGTTTTGCTTAGGACTATAATCTTAAATGATATATGGGAAGGCAATACAAGGATTGCGATGAAAAGGCTTAATGAGATATCAACTTTCTTCATACATCTTGCGTCATTTGCTTATTACGTCATAATATATCAATTGCACAACTTTATAGTGCATGATTTATCGCATCCAACGATTTGCATTATTGCCAGGTCTTTACCTGCCGCGCCCCAAATTCCTTAATAGAGTGGGGAGCGTGCTCGAAGGGGACTCGAAAGTATTTCGTAAACCAACATATATTATAGAGCATTTTCGAGAATTCAATTAATTCTTGTAAATGTTTTTCGAGCTTTGCGATTCAAATATCTCTAGTACAGGGGTCACCAACGCGGACCAAATGAGTCGTCCGCGGTCGCTGTAGTAGTGGTGGCTTTTGGGGTGTGCGAGGTGGGCGGCCGCCAGGGGGGGCTGGCCGAAGGGCTCCCCTATTTGGATTATGCGCTTTTTTCAGGGATAATAACGATTAAACATGGAAATCCGTGTAAGGCAAGAATAGGATTCCGTACAGATGTGTCAATCATCATCAAATCTCTGCATTTGTTAGAAACGTACCATATCCCAATAATCATCACGTCTCTGCATGCGGTAGAATTACTTAGTTTTAATGTCGTCTATCTTTGCACACATGAAAAAATAGACATGGCCGAATCCAGCACCTGGCCAAACCTTGATAGATATATAATAATAACAGATGCGAAAGAGGGGTCTGGGGGGCGAAGCCCCCCCATAAGTTACGGATAGATACTTATAGGGCGGCCCCCGGTAAGTCTCGCCCAGCCCCCCGTTCGTATGGCCACCACTGCGCTGTAGCAAATATCCAAATGAGAGATTTGATAGTTGAAGCTCGTTTCATATGAACAGCAGTTGAACATGGGTCGACCGACTCAACGGGAATCTATATAGTTAATATTCCCGAGTCTAGACGCGGAGATCGGCGCTTCTGCGCGCACTGCAGCAACGCAACTGAGCTTGGAGGAGCTGGTGTGAGTCCCTGCGAGTGAGCGTTTTTTTCTTGGTAAGGGGCGGAAACCCGGCCCAGTTCTCTGATTGTCTTACTCTAAATGAAGAAATCCAACTGAACATGGATAAACGACGGGAGTAGGCTACGTGGTCACCCGTCGGTCGTCGCAATAATCAGTACACATTACACAAGAAGTAGCTTTTTGTTTCAAAGCAGTTGGTGACCCCTGCTCCAGTAGATAGCTGGGTTTGAAATGCATACCTGTTCTCCTCAAGAAGAAACATACATAGGCTATATTTTATGGGAACAGGCATTTCGTAGCCGGTCATTACCGCGCCACGATCCCACAACACACCAAAACATATAAGCAGTTTCGGCCAACACGCAACTCCACGGGATGTGATACCAAAGAAATACCTTGGCCGAAACTTAGGGTATTTTATTGTCAATAGCCGCGCTGAGTGGGCGGGACTAATAACTCCTGTCCTTCCAATCTGGTCCCACAATGCAAATGTCACCAGGCGCATCCACAAAGGAATAAAGCCATGACAATTTGTGTGTGCGTCTCACAAAAGATATTCTTTTAGTCTGCTACGTTTGGGCGAGTACAATATCTTTTGATTATACAACGGACTGGAGGTCGCGAATTAACAACATACAGTAATTATAACAACATACCAGATGCTATGAATATGAATTACGTGCCCCAGCTTTACAGGTAAATCTGACACTCGGAGCTCAGAGAGGTTATAAATGAATAGTAATATAATGCAATTACCAATATTATTGACGAAATTCACTTTTGAAAGTTGACCAACGGCTGAACGAGGGGAATTGCTGTTTTGGCTGAATTGCTGATTCTAGCTACAACCCACGCTAACATGTCAGGCTATATAAGCGGATGGTTATGGCGGCAGGTCCAAATGCTAAGTAACGAACTGTGAAATAACGATTGACGCCCGTTTCAAGTAGTTATATGAGAATAAGATATGGTTAACATAAAAATTCTGCCTTCAACTTAATACATATACAGCGAGCTGCTGTTACGAGAAACGGCTAAGCACGGCTAGGTTATGATATATATCAGCAGCTGTTTATTTGTTGCTTCGTTGTGGAAACTGCAATGTCTTATTCAACGAGTACAAAATTCCGAATCTTCGTCAGGTGCACGTGCGTACGTAGGCCTCCTGCTCGCCAAGCAGCAATGGCAAACTGCGTTTAACTAAGCACAACTAAACATTAATACATAAGTTACTATTTGAAACTATAGGCAGAGTGGTGATCAATATCCTGCTGCGAGGTAGCGGCTTCTGTAGTGTATTGATAACCTGATATACACCACGGGAGGTGTTCTTACAATCACACTACAATGTCCATCGCATGTCTGTTTACTATATGTGGAATGTGGATACTTGTTACGCAATGACGAGCGGGGCTAATACTTCTGACGTAATAATGAGTCAGTGGCGTTTTAAAACAGACGTTTGTGCTAACGCTAACGTGGTATATTATCTCATTCTTGTTCACGAATATTCAGTTTATGTCATAGTCCTTGTACAAACAAAAAGTAATCGTTCATTCACAAACAAATCGATTAGATATGGGAAGTAGTCGATTACGATTACGATTACTTCGGATTTTTTTCGAATGTAATCGATTGCGATTACGATTACTTCAAAATGCTGTAATCGTCGTAATCGATTACGATTACTAATCGCGATTACCCCATGTCTGATATATATATTGCCAACTGGCCATTGTCCATGAGGTCGGAATAGTGCTCCGCTTGCTATGTGAGGTCACCGACTCTTTCAATTTGGCCAGTAAATTTTATTGCACGGCCTGAGAGAGGATGAAAAATTAATAGCATTATATGCAATTACCAATATTTTAGACAAAATTACATCCTGAATACTAAATGTTTTTGCGCTATAGGTGCGACTACATGTACTTATACATGGAACCCCGATAACAGTAAAACGTGCCTTAGTGGCAGTGGTGAAAAGGCCCATCGCGAAGAAGGGGTATGTGGGGCGAAGTCCCCCATAAGTTTTGGGGGTGGCGAAGTACTGTTTAGGCCCTGTGTGCACCATATTTCTCGGTCTCATGTGAAAGCATACTCTACTTCAGGGGTTCTCAACCCGCGGCCCGCGGGCCGCATGCGGCCCGCAGACTTTTTTTTTGCGGCCCGCGACATCTTTCATTACGGAAGCAATTACTACTGGCACGGAATTGTTACATATTAATTTAGCTACTTAGCTTTCTTATCGCACTGTCTCTGTGTCGTTTGATTATTCATTCTTTGATGTGTTCAGGTATCATGATATAGGCCTATGCTGAAGTTTAGATTGATATTGTTTTGAATCCGTATTCGGCTGCACTCTGCTTCAAGAGAATCCCGCTGCGTAGAACACTTTTAAAAAGTGTTTCACACACCGTGAATGGTTTGAGCAGACATAAGTACTAGGAACGAGAACGTCGAAAGCTGGGTTTGTAACTCTGCGTGGAGCAATGAATTTGCTTTCCCAGATATAAATGGAAAACCGATGTGTCATATTTGTCAAAGAACAGTTGTCGTAACGAAGCGTCGAAGCTTAAAATGATACCACGCCTGTACCACGCCTGTTTCTTCTGGAGTTTCACATATCGCCTGATATTAGAAAAAATGATGCTAGCTTGGTGGCAAGCCCAGCAATCCATATTTCTGGCATTGTAAAAATTGGCAGCGACGTTACAGACGCATTGTTCAAAAGTGCTCAGAATATCGCTAACCAAAGAAACCTGCCAGAGAAGGTGTAATTTCACTACGACTTCAATATACTATGCGAATATTCGCTGTTTCCCGAACTTAGCAGCGACATCATGACCTGACAAATTTCAAAGCTACAGTTGTCTGATTCAACCGTGACCAGAAGAGTAACAGCAATGCCGGTCGCTCTTTTATCGCATTTCTGAACCATGATGCCGCGTAGACTACTTTAGCCTAGCATTGGACGAATCCACCGATTCCAGCTAAGTATCTGGGTGCATTTTATCAGAGTAGATTTATTTGCAGAGGAAATGCGAAAAACAACAAATTTACAAGGCTGACTCCTGTAACTGTTGGTGCAGGGCTTCACCAGCCATGGAAGGAAAGGAGGGCGGATTGGTTTGCTCAGAAATGACCCCAAACAACAGACTTCTTCTCATATCACTGACAGCTGAAAGTCATGATAATGGCCTCTGTAACGAAAGAGTGGCCGTAATTTCATACTTGCTCAATGCTCATTGCTCACTCACGCATTGAAACAAGGAGTTCAGTTCTCTGTTGGAAGGGTTTGGGGGTGCATATACCTACCTATACTTGGAAACGAATGCAATGCAGGCTCCATATGGGGATTTACTTGCGCCGCTGGAAGATACATATTCTCACAAAAAAAAGCCGCCGTAAACTTACGAACGCTGTCCATTAATGCCCGTGAATGCATGAAAACGTACTAAATGCCAGTATACGACTGGTAAATAGGCTATAGTAGCCTGAATTTAATAATAGCCCGCAAATACATGATCATAATATTCTGCGGCCCGCAGGGTCTTTATTTGTAAAAATGCGGCCCGTTGTACAAGGGAAGTTGAGAACCCCTGCTCTACTTAGTTATCAGTTCATGTTCGCATTACCGACATTACCACTTTTCTTCTAGAATCGTGAGTAGGCCTATATGACGCCACCAAGAACCACCAGAATAACCCTAATAACTAAATGAAAATTGGTAGTCAACCAATGGAGCTTCGATCAGAGGAGCTAATTATTAGGGAGTATGTGATCGTAAACAGTGACAGCGTAGTTGAATATGCGTAGTGATTGAGTCAGAGCGTCTCACTAAATTGTCTAGCCTTCTCCAATGATAAGCTTTGTTGCACCCCAGTTTCAGAACCGCTGATAGAGACTGCAATACAGATTTTCTCAAAGTCATGGTTATCGGTGTTGTAGGTATGCAATGCATATAGACAAATTATAGAATGAGACAAACAGGGAAATCGATGCCAGTTGGCTTATGTACCTTTCCGCTGTGCACTGTGCAGTCGATTCCATTTCAACCCGTTTCTTCAGTTCGGCAATAATTTCATCAATTCTTGAGTTACTCTGTGAGCATTGTGGAGTGCTTAATGTTTGCGATTATATGGAGCAGAGGTCTCAAACTCAAATGTGCTCGCGGGCCAATTTCCTAGTTTTTGATGGCACCGCGGGCCGCAGCATCAATACGGATATTCAATGTATAATTTCAAATTAGGCCTTATTTGACGGGACTTTGCAGACAGACATTCCACAAACACCGTGGAAGTGTAATTTATTATTGCACTATTCACGCTTGACACGGAAAAAATCACATTTTCGAATATTTTAATAAAATTGCTTTTGTGCCTGGCATATTTTTTTAAATAAATGAGTGATATACATCATGCGAGAGGATGCATCATGACATCGTAAAACTATCGGGTTATATTATCGCAGCTAGTGAACCTTTGACGTGCCACAATTTTATGTAGAATATTTTAAAATCTACTGAAAATTGATCTGATATCAAAGCATTTGAGCGGTGTAGCCTGGTTTTGATGTAGTCGTGATGATCAAATTTCGCTCCTTGATCGTGCGACCGTTCTCTCTCTTGTGCAAATAACAACTGTAGCATAGTAATAAACGGCAACGAAGTGACCACTGACCATTCGTGAGAATAACATCATAGCCTTTTATTCATGTAGAAATTGGGAAGACTTTTATTATTTCAAAGCGAATTCTGAAGCTGAAGGTTTTGAGATACGTGGTCGTGTCATAAAAATCCGCGCCTTCGATTTGATATAAACGAGTGTTGAAAATCCGTTTTCACAAAGAGAGGTGGTGGCGAATGTAATAATAACGCGTAACGCTTCCGACGACACATTCGGGTGTGATCGCAACAAATATGTGATTAAAATTGACAAATTAATTTTTTTATTGAACATATAACGTCAGTCCTGTCATTTTTATCTAGCAGATCACATTGAAGTTATTATGGAAAAATGGTTATGTATATCACAGAAGAAATGGATTTTTATAAACATTTCGAAGTCACCGTGATTGACTAATCCAACTTTTTTATTTTTACAAAATCCCCAACAAAACACCTCCATACAACAAAATATTTGTATCAGCAGGCTATTGTCAATTTAGCAACAAAATTGAGTCCGCACAGTAGGGTATATTTTATCGCAGACGGTCATTCTGTTTAGTGAGTTCTACTAGTGATGAAGCGAAACTGCCTCGTGATTTTCCTAATTAAAAAAAAATAAAAATGAAGTTATGAACTATTTTGTAAATTTAGAGGCTTCGCGGACCCCCGGTTGAGAACCGCTGCCTTTAGGCATCAAAATCGGGAAACAGATTTTTGAATGAACTTCCAGCCTAGCCATTTCTATGTAGCAGGTTATCTTGAAGTTATTCATCAATAGTGTTATGTATATTACAGAAGAAAATGGATCAAAAATTTCCATTTCTAGCGATTGCCCACTAGTTTGCTCAGACTGACAACTTGTAAACATTTCAAAATTTCGCTGATTGGCCTTACTACCGAAACTTTTGATATTTTGTTACAAACTCCGACAAAACATCTTCAAATGGCAATATATGTTTGTATCAATAGGCTGCTGTCAATATATCAATTAAAATGAGTTTACACAGTAGGATATTTCATTTCCGACGGCAATTTTTGTAATGTGAGTCGTGAAGTTTTACCAGTTATGAAGCGAATCTGTTTCGTGATTAACCTAATTGAAAAAATTCAAATTAGGCTATCAAACATTTTGCAAAATGTGAAGGTCTCGCGGACCCCCTGAAAATGCTTCGCGGACCCCCGGTTGAGAACCACTGGTTTAGAGAATGAAGTTATAAAATCGCACTATTTTTGAGAAAAATCAAAAATATGGCTAAAGAGCATCCAAGATGGATGTAAATCATTTTTAAATGTTAATATATTCTGAAATATTCGCCAGTTTATAGATATTTCTGTTTGCATGGTTGATTTTTGAGGTTTTGATATTTTATGATTTGCAATTGATAATTATTTATTATTTTTTAACATACCTGGGAAGTAATTGAGGACTTAAAAAATGGTAGCGTTATTGATGGGTATGCAAGGGGGGTTCACCAAGTATCGTTGGCTCCTTTGCCTCTGGGATAGTAATAACCACAGAACACTACAAAGAGCAAATATGGCCAAAACGAAACGAATTTGTTGTCGGAGAGAAAAACGTAAAGCAAACTCGGTTGATTAACGCAAACAAAGTGCTTATGCCTCCCCTTCACATAAAACGTGGCATTATAAAGCAATTTGTGAAAGCATTCGATAAAGGTGGTGACGCATTCCAGCTTCTCCAGAACTCGTTTCCTGAACTATCAGAAGCCAAAGTAAAAGCTGCTGTATCTATTGACCCACTAATTAAAAAGATTCTCAAGTCGACTGATTTTATCCAAATGCTTAATGATGTTGAAAAGAAGGCTTGGGATAGCTTTACAGACGTGGTGAATGGTTACTTGGGCAATAACAAGGAAGATAACTATGCCGAACTCGTGGCCAATTTGTTAAAGTCGTATGGAAACATGAGGTGCAGAATGTCCATGAAACTGCATATATGCTGGATGCTCAATTGGACGAGTATAAAGATAATATGGGAGCTTATTCAGAAGACCAAAGGGAGCGATTGCATCAAGACATAAGGAGATACCAAGGGCAAAATAATGAAAGCATGATGGGAGATTATGTGTGGGCCTTAATGCGGGAAAGTGATGTAGAGTACAAAAGAAAATCCCGCAAAACATCCCATTTTTATTGACTTTATACTCGAACGCTCTATTAGCCTGAAATATTTATTTAGTTTTGCATTGAGCATTTAACGATGGTATTGATTCAGATACAGTTAAGACATTTATATAAAAATTTCTACGTACCAAATGCCTGTGCTTTGTGATTTGATTTTAACAACAAAATTTTTAATTCGTTGCCTATTACTATGCGAACTCAGAATTAACTCTACGCCAGTCAGAAAAATTGCCAAAGGTGGACTGTAATTTGCTTTTCGAAAAAATGCAATCGACTAACGCGTCAGAATATTTAGTAAATACATTTATAGAATATAACTTCTTAGTCGATGCTAAGCGATTAAAAATGGACTTACAGCGATCAAAGACAGCTTGGTAAATATCCGTTTTCTATAGGGTTAATCAGTATAACCATGCCCAATATTGCACATACGAGCAAATTAAAGTTTTAGCAGTAATGAAGCAAAATTGACTAGTGATTTCCTTGATTATAAAAAATTTTATCAACCATTTCGCGGACCCCCTGAAAATGCTTCGCGAACCCCCGGTTGAGAACCACTGGTCTATTGAGATATGCTTCCAGCTGTCAAAGTTTACAAAGTTGAGTTATGCAAATAAAGAATGTAGAAGACGCGGAAAGATTTGGTTTATACTGCTTTATAATACTTGATTATAATCATAATGTTGCTTGGATTCTGCAAAAGGTCATTCAAATGTGGATCAGTAATTCAAGCTCAAAATCTGTTCTTTGCCAGCGTATTGCTCACATTGTTTACGAAGCACGGTCTTCCGACATCCGTGGTCATTTCGCAGCAGCACGGCTTTGATATTTATCATTATAGCTCACTTAATCCTTTTGAGATGGTGCCATTTTCGAAAATAAAAACCCAGTTCACAAAAATTTCGATAAATATCCGACCCACACTGCTAGCGAGTCGCTCAATGCCTCGTTAAAAAAGAGGATATCGAGATCTAACCGATTACGCAATCGTAAGGCAGACGCGAGAGAAGGCGTCTGGGTTCACGTCTTGAAAACCCGAGAAAATAGTTTCATGTTCGAGGAATTTATTTTTCAAACGCAAGCACAAGCCGTGGTAACCAGTCCATCCACTTGGTAAGCAGCTGATGCGATAACTGAAATACTGCAGTCGCCTAGCTCGTTATTACCGTTTCGAAAACACGTAAAGTAAATGACTTTGCTTGTCTTGTAATAAAATGTGAACTTACTGTCGATGATCCTTATTTGTTGAATATTCAATACGTTATTTGGCCATTCGCAACCAGGACAACGAAAGTTGGAACTTCCACATACCCAAATCTTCTGAAATATGGTACATGCATACATGAGTTAATTTCGAACACAATAAAGCTTATTTGAGGAAAATTGAACTCCGTGTTCAAAAGTTATGTCATTTTAACAATTGACGATTTTCTGCTCATTGGAGCTCTGCAGCATTCAGGTTTTATCAATGTAAAATTCGAAAAGTTGTAAACAGATGTTGGATTACAGTTGAGATTTGGCACTCGGTTTTATGAGTAGCTATTCTATTCGTTTATATTCCCGTGTGGTATTAAATGCCATGCGGTGTATTCTTGAATGTTAAATTGAGGCGAAACTTGATCGATGGTTCGAAATCGGTCAAGCGTTACAGAATTTAAAATTGTTCAAAACCCTATAAAAATATTAAAGCGAGTAGGGTATCATATGAAAGCTGGTTTCAAAGACAATTTTTCATAGCTTTTCGATTTTGGTTTTTTGACTGTAAGGTGGTGAAATTGCAGTATGCGTAAGTTTGGAATATAGTAGACCGATGGTTCCTATACTTTTTTGACTCAACACATCTTGTTAAGCTCAACTTATATTCATCACTACCCCTGTCAAGTTTCAACAACCTATTTGAAAGCAAGAGCAGCTCCTTGGGTATATATTAATGAGAATAGCTTCCCATTGCTCCCGCCGTTTACCCGTCCAATGCTAAATTTCTCAACGTTGACATTCAGAGTTATATTTTTTGATAAGGAGCAGAAACTCTACCGATAGTGCCCTTAATGTCAAAATGAGGAAATTCAACATCGTAATCAACGAGAGTAACAGGAAGCCCTGGAGTCGTCAACTCAAAACGGGTCGCGGGCCACTTTTCAAAATTCGTAGAGGCCCCGGGCCGCATGATTTCAATATCGAGATAAAAAATAGGTAACGCAGTTTAACAACCGCGTTTTGATAACTCTACGTCAGTACAACTCTGTGCTCACTAACATGGGCGACGGGCATAGTTACCACAAAAGAAACTATATGTTATTGTAGAAATACAAATACAACAAAAAATATCATCATCGTCACTTTGATTTTATTTTGGACTATGAGCTGCACACGATACCTGACAACAATCTTCAGCAACTAAAGCAGGGGTGGCCAACCTTTTTGCTGTTCACGGCCTTATTTCGATTACTTATGTAGCCTGGCCGCCTTCCAGTGCATAGTCGTAATGAACTAACTGGAGGCAAAATACCCACGTTAAACTGGTGTCCAAGTCCATGTCCACAATTGTCCAGGCCATTGCCAGTGAACTCCGGACTAATCTAGTTACTCATATCTGCTTACTATGCGCTCGGAAATCGTGAAAAGCCATGTTATGAATAGCTACGGGGAGTCGCTTTCTAGTCGTTTTCATAATCATGAGTGAATTTCATCATTAATATCGGTATAGTTTTACGTATTACGATCAATTATGTGTCCTTTCACAGCCCATGAGATCAGATTCACCGGTAGAGTTGATACATGGCGTGTCTTGAAAAATTTAGCGAAGTTTTTGATTCTGTGCTGCATCTTTAGGTGGACAAATTGTTATTAGTCCTCTTTGTTGCATACTGTTATTTCTTGCTCTCCCATCAGGATTGTGGGTAGTGGAAAGATATTGGATTCGCCCAAACATACCCCTACCAGAAACAAATCTCTTCCGTGATGATGAGAAAATGATTACAAATTGGTATTTCTTTACGGGGCGCATCATTTTTATTTGCTGTTCGCATCCGTACTGTGGGGATCAGATTACAAAAGACTCTACTATATTAACATCAAAAAGCAACTCGCATTGCACCGCACGTAGCGCGAAGAAAATTTCACGAATAATTCAAACCTCTCATCAATTAGAGCAGTGGTTCTCAACCGGGGGTCCGCGGACCCCTAGGGGTCCGAGAACCATTTTCAGGGGGTCCGCGAGACCTCTAAATTCGCAAAATGGTGGAAACATACTTTTTATTTTTTCTAATTAAGGAAATCACGAGGCAGTTTCACTTTCTTACTACTAAAACTTCATGACTCTAATAACCATGATTGGCGTCGGAGATCAAATAATCTACAGTGCAAACTCAATTTAATTACCAATAGCCTACTGATGCAAACATATTGCTGTTTGGAGATGTTTCGTGGGGGTTTGTGGACAAAAATAAGAAGTTGAAGTAGTAAGGTCCATCAGGGTGACCTCGAAGCATTTGGAACCATCCACATTCTTCTGTAACAGTGGTTCTCAAACTCGGATGAGGTGAAAGCATCTGAAGGGGGCTCAAAGCCGCAGTCAACTGAAAAAATTTCGCGCTTCGCGCGATTTACGTACCGTTAGTAGTTGTTGCTCTGTGTATAACTTCTAATTTCACAATTTGAGAATTCTCTCTTCGACAGCCATAACCTTTCATGCCATCAAATTATCCTTTGGGATTGTTAGCATTCTGGTTGCTTTATCGCTAGCATAAGGTTGATATTTGCACAAGACAGATAACGGTAACTCGATAATCGAGCTAAATTTGATCCAAAACTCGGGGGTCCGCGGGGGCCGTGACAGTCCCAAGGGGGTCCGCGGGGACAAAAAGGTTGAGAACCACTGAATTAGAGAGTCAATTCGTAAATTCAATTTGGATATTGACGGTTGCCAACACATGCTAATCGAATTAAGCGTCGATGACCGCATAATTTCCATTCTACTGCCGCAAATTGGCCACCCCTGGACTGAAGAATCGATATCGGGGTTAGCTAGACACGGTACTTGCTGGAAAACTATCTCCTCGTAAAGCTTGGTCCGTTGGGGACCCTGAAGTCGTTTTCTAAGCGTCTCGGTCTTGGCAGTGGTGGGCCATCGCACATCAAGGCAATATGCCCATTCCTATCAGCAAATTCATCCTCCATGGAATCGTCGAAGTCTTATCAGCTAGTGAGGAATAGTGATATTGGGCACAGGAGAATAGCTTACTTTTAACAACAACAACGATATGTTTAAACTGAAATCAGTTTCAGCATTTCAAATCCGAAATTTCAAATCAGGTCGCGGGCCGCAAAATATGTCCTCGTGGGCCGCATGACGACCGCGTGTTGATGACCACTGGGGTGGCCCGTCTCGTTATTAAATGCCCTAGAAACAGCTCTTGGTTTCAAATAGGTTGTTGAAACTTGGCATGTTGTCTTCAGGGGTAGTGATGAATAGGCCTATAAGTTGAGCTTAACAAGGTGGGTTGAGTCAAAAAAGTATGGGAACCATTGGTCTACCATATTCCAAATTTACGCATTTCTGCAAACTTACGCATACTGCAATTTCATCACCTTACAGTCGAAAAACCAGAATCGTAAAGCTATGAAAAATCGTCATTGAAACCAGTTTTCATATGATACTCTACTCGCTTGAATAATTTTATAGGGTTTTGAACAATTCGCATTCTAAATTCTGTAACGCTTGACCGATTACAGACAATCGATCAAGTTTCGCCTCAATTTAACCGTTATGACTACACCGCATGGCATCTAATACCCAGAGGTGGTCAGTAACGAAGTACTTCTACTTTTTCGAAGTACTCAAGTAGTTTTTCTCTCCTTCTGCTACTTACTCAAGTAGATCTTATTTTCGCTACTTCTACTTCTACTTCGTAATATTTTGTGATCTACTTACTTACTTTTCGCTATTTTCAGTTTGTCAAGTAGAAGTAGTTTAATCCTCTAATCAGGAAAATAGCCTGAGGAATTTCGGGGCTGTTTTCACGGAATATCAACATTTAATTTTCATAAAAGTTGAGTAGAGCCCAGAATTTTTCTCGCGCTTCGCGCGCAGTGGATTTGAACTGACCAGTATGATTTCACGAAAGTATCGGTTAATATAATTTAGGTAGCAGGTTGCGTGGTTCCGTTCACACCGCATTGTCGCCCACATGAAATATTTCATCACAGTATATATGGCACATCATAACGTTTGAAACTAATGTTTTGCAATGTAGCATTTACTTATCATATCGTAATCTAGCAGTCCATGACGTGTCCTAATCTGGAAAAGTGGACTCTGACTTTTTTTAGTTTTAGACCTGTTTTAGCATACCACCTTTGAAACTTTCTGGACTAAAGACATGAAATACATTTTTTGCTTCTAGAAGTAGTAATAATATTTCACTTTCAATTCCCAGTATCATACTTTGAGTTCTAATTAGTATCAATTCTTTTGTCTGGATAATACACATGTTGAAGTATAAAAGCAAGTGTAGTAATGCCTTAATTTCCGTAAATAAAGCTACACAATATAGCAATTTTACGATCCACCATATTTTTTATTAACGTTTACTAATAGATCAAAGTGTTGTCACAGTATCCTATACAACTTCTCAGTATGTCTCTTCGACTAAACTACGGGCGCTCTAATATGGGGGAGGGCGCCATACCATGATATTTTCAAAAACTTGCAGTTCTAGTAAACAGAGGATTAGTATCGCATTTCCATATCAATACTATCATTTTCATCCCATGATGCGGACAAATACTTATGCTGTCGAAAATTGGATACCTCGTGGTATGCATCAATATGAATCAAGCACTGCACCGTTTTCATAGCTCAATTTGCAGCTTTTAACAATCCATGCGAACGAATCACGATCGTTTTCACAACTACTTACTTACTTGAGTACTTTTAAAGTCTGTAAATTCTACTTCTACTTCAAGTAGTTTTAGGTTGCTTATGGAAGAAGTACTTCTACTCGTACTTAAGTAGACTTTTTCGTCGCTACTTCTACTTCTACTTGAGTAGCTTTCTTGACTACTTTGACCACCTCTGTAATACCACATGGGTATAATAGGCCATGAGACTAGCTACCCAGAAAACCGAAGGCCAAATCTCAACTGTAATCCAACATCTGTTTACACCTTTATGAATTTTGCATTGATAAAACCTGAATGCTGCAGAGTTAAAATGAGCAGAAAATCGTCAATTTTCAAAATGACGTAACTTTTGACCCTGGAGTTCAATTTTCCTCAAATAAACTTTATTGTGTTCGACAGTAACTCATTTACCCATGTACCAAATTTCAGAAGATTTTGGAATGTGGTGGTTCCAACTTTTGTTGTCCTGGTTGTTACTGTAGGCATTTCATGTTAATCTTGGGGGGTTCAATAATTTAGGAGCCATACTTGTATTCGCTAGATGGCGTATGCTTGACGATACTTCCTGGTCTGGTCTAAGGGAATATTCTGGATATAGCTGTGATAGGGTACAGTTTGTCAATAGTAATTGGCCCACCGGACGTTCCCCCACTGTATTTACCGATCTTGTTGGGACAATATCTTATTCGTGCTACTACTGTGTCGTATTATAATTTGGATATAAGGAAATTCGATCAATTGGAACTTCAAGCAATATACTTTTCTACCGTACTTCAAGATCGCGTATATTTACATCGGGAAACTTATAGGACTTTGCGGCGCTGTAAGTTCAAGGGAAGACAGCTTACACAGAATCACATAGGCAGTTCAGCGACCGCAACACTGGTTGGGAATGGCCCTATTGTTCTGGCTAAATGTAACCTCTCCATCTCACTAAAGCTATTACGTTTTACTATCCTGCAGCCAATGACCAAATGAACTAACGAATATGAACTTTATTACAGAATTGAACGAAAAAGGTGTATAAAATGATGATAAAGTACCATCTTGCCCCGTACAGGAACTATAATGAAATTTATTTAGAGCCAAAATACGTTTTTCGTTATAGTCAGTAAAACAATTCTGTCCTTGTTCAACCAAAGTGACATTACGAGTTTTGCAGACTATGTAACTCTGAAAGCTTGTTAGCTTGATACCATCCGCCCGTGCCACCGTCTTTCTCGCTGAACAATCTACACAATGTTTGCATAGATCAGGGGCTCTCAAACTTTTTCACCGCGACCCAAACTTTTAATATTATTGGCATCTCGCCACTCAAGCCTAGCATAAGGAAATCAGGGTTATCTAGTCTAGATATCACTGATGGAAAGATATGCATTTTTAATGTTAAATACTACGTTTCACTGGCATGTATGAAATATAAAAGGTGAAGATAATGAGTTGTTCAAAACGCAAATCTATGAAACATGTGTGATGCAAGTATTTACAAATGGGGTGCATTTTTCCTTGGTGGGTCACATTTAAACTGCAGGGCTCAGATTGCAAGGACCATTCCGACGACCGGACATATCAATATTGAGGGTTTTGGCCAACCAGCGACGGTTTTATCGCCGCCGATCTTTTTCACGCTGCACTTGGCCCAAACGTATGTTGGCCAAAACTTCATGTCATCATGTGTTGTGGTGCGGAAAGGGTCAGCCCAGAAATGCCTGTGTCAAATAGTCTCGCACCCGCAGCATATTTCGACCCATCGACTAACGCATCCAAACGGTCTCCGACGGTGTTAAGCGATGCCAAGAATATACCGTTCTTTCCCAATTGCGAATACGGCTGCAATTATTTGTGTATATTATGCGCATTAAAAAATATGGGGTACCTCAGTTCTTATTGTAAATCAAACAATTTTTGTAATACAACGGTCCGCACATATTTATGATCAAGAGATATTGTCGTAACCATTCCCTGCGTTTCCTGCTTATTGGTGATACTACCCAAGACAATGAATGAACACTGGCAAGAACGAAGTATCCACTTGAGATCGCGCTAAGCGGAAAATTCGTCGAATATTACATGCATATTAAAAAGTCGCTCCAGTGCGGTCGCGACCAACATTTATGCCTTTTTCGACTTATGTTTGGGTCGCGACCCATACTTTAAGAACCCCTGGCGTATACCATCAACCGCAAATGTGGCGATATGCATAATCGTAACTCGCAAGGATGCTGAGCGTATCTCGGTGCCGACCGCGGCCGATGAACGCCGATTAGACCATTTTCTTGCCAGCAGTGCTCTGGTACTGCTCTGGCCTTGAGGACAGCAATTTCCTGGATGTAGACTGTGAAATTCGTACAATACCAAATGTTCGATTTTCTCATCATGTTGTAGTATTTTCTGATCTGGTCATTGCTGTCCATACCGCCCATATATGAATTATAGTCTCTTACCGGTGGTATAGGGGACTTCTAGCATCTCCGTTGCCGGCCGATTTCCACCTCTGGCAGTTGCTACTGGGTTCACCTCTGGTTCATGGATTAAGGACATAAGGTACACAGGCTTATTATCAAACCAGCTGTAGCATAAGATGTTGTCAAACGTCACCCAATTCATGTCTCCGCTCTATGCTTTAGAGAGGGCCCAGTTTTTTTTCAGAATAAGCTGTTTCAGGAACCCTTTTCTTTTCGGAAGGGCTGTGCCGCACGCGTAGACGCCCTTTTCTCCCAGAAGTTCTAGCAGCTGAACAGTAGAGTATAAGTTGTCTATAGAAAGACGATGGCCAAACATCGATATATTCCTCCCTCATCCGCAGCACAATTGCCGTGGAAAAACCATATGTAGTGCGAGTGCCTGTAGGAACAGCCTCACAGTCATCATAAAATTCGAAATTTTTTAAATATTCGTACGTTCTCGATTCGGCCAAAGGCCAAACTTTTATACCGAATTGAGTTCGTTTCGAGCTGATGAATTGTCTGAACGATATATCTCCTTTGAAAGGTATCAAATATTCATCAATTGCGAGGTCTCATTCGACTTTTTATTTCCGCATACAAATACGTCTAAACAGTTCTATAGATTTTCGAATTTTCCAGAGTTTATCACGTGCCTGAGTTTGCGCATATGATGTTGTTGGCTGATCAGACACTGACGAATGTTCATCTGCTGGTTACGAACAAAGCAGATCCCTGTGGATGAGACGGAATCTGTCCAATGACATTACTTCTGCGAATCCTGGCAAGGCTGAAATGGACAAACCTTCCTCCAATACATAGTTATTTTGCGAGGTCAGTTCAGTCCCATTGCAATCAGAATACCAAGGATTGCCTTCAATTCCTGAACAGTGACATCCACCCACGATGATCCATGTCAGGGGCTGGCAACAACGGCCCGCGAAGGGATTTTAAGCGACCCTCAAAGAGGTTTCGGTCTTACATGATAATGTGCCTCGCGGCTGGGAAAGGTGGTCATGAAACTTCTAGTTCTGTTCGGGTCTAGACACATTTGCGAGCAAACATTTTCGGCCATGAACATTAACAAGACACAGCTGCGTTCCAGTCTAACTGATGCTCACGTGCAGCCTTTACCAAGGCTTTCTACGTCCGACATGCAACCAGAGTTCAAAGAACTTGTCGACTCCTTGATCGACCACAGATCTCATTGACTTCAACAGCTATTGAAGTATATTACGTTAATAAATTCATTAGATATCGTTTTTGGCCTCTATGATTTAACTTAAAATTCACATGATTTATGATTTATTCCTTGTATAGGTGGATAAATACACGATTACTTTGTTGGTTTAGTAATCTGGCCCGCCAAGTAGCCTACTTCATTTTCCTGTATCCGGCCCGCCGACTGGAAAAGTTGCCCGCCTCTGATCTATGTCAATTAGTCGTACTGCTGGAATTTGAGGATGCCTTATGCTAGAATCTACGGTTCCCGCCCTCTCATCACAAAGCCGTTGCTTTCTACAGTAATTCTAGTTGGTCTTATTGACCATAAGTTCCAAAATCTTTGGCGAAAAAAAAAACTCAAGGAAAGCCGTAGCAGGAAAATAGTCAGGGTTTCGTCGTGTTACGCGTTCATTTGGCTTGGTGAATGCTATCTTTGGCGTCACTTCAGGGACAGTCTTTGTCTAAAGAAATACCATTTCGGGTGTCTGCGAAAAGTTGCATTGAGATTTTGATAGCAATTTGAATTCGTTACCAGGAACTGAACTCGTCTCTGTTTGCAGAGGTGCTGCTGCAGTAGTAGAGGACTCTGTATGCGAAAATGAACTATCGGTAACCACATCTTCAGTTCGAACATGTACTCGATATAATATTACAAATGAGGTTCACGTTCGTGTTCACACAGAACGTTTCAAAAAGGCTCACGTTCACGTTCACACGAACCTGAACCTTTCAGAGGTTCACACCATTCCTAGTACGTACTTACACCGAGCAAAGATTTGAAATTTTGTACTCGCCAAATAAAACATCACAATTTCCACAACGAAGCATTAAAAAATCAACAGCTGCTGATATATATCATAACCGAACCGTTCTTTGCCGTTTCTCGTAACGGCAGCGTGCAGTATCTGTATTAAGTAGAAGGCAGAATTTTATGGTCACTTTATCTTATTTTCATATGACTCTATACTTTAAACGGGCGCCAATCGTTATTTCGCAATTCTTTACCTGCTGTCATAGCTATCCGCTTTTATGCCATGATAGCGTGAGTTGTAGCTAGAATAAGGACCAAAACAGCAATTCGTCCCGCACTCCGAACGTTGGTCTTGGGCCCTAATAAGGTGGTAAATTTTCAAGTTGAAGACTGATTTATCGTCAATAATATTAGTAATTGCATTATATTACTATTCATTTCTAAGCCTCTCCCAGCCCTCCGATAGTCAGATTTACCTGAGCTGAGAGCACGTAATTCATTATTATAATATCTGGCATGTTGTTGTAAATACTTTATTGTATTTTGTTAATTCGTGACCTCCGGTCTGTTATATATAACATCAAAAGATATTGCAGTCACCCAAACGTAGATGACGAAAAGAAAAACTTTCGTGAGACGCACGCACAAATAATTGCCCTGTCTTTATTCCTCTGTGGGTGGCCCGGGTGGCATTTGTATTGTGGGCTCGGATTTTAAAGCTAGGATTATTAGTCACACACACCCAGCGCGGCTATTGACAATGGACACATGCTCAAAGTTTTGGCCAAGGCCTTTCTTTAGTAATACACTTCATGGAGTCGCATGTTGGCCGAAACTGCATTTGTCTTTGGTATACCATATATACCATATATGTCGTGGCTCGGTAATGACCGGCACTGAAATGCCCATTCCTGTAAATTATGCATACTTTTTTCATGAGGGTGAGAGGTACGCATTTCAAAATCAAGCTACCAGGAGACATTTAAATCGCAAAGCCCGAAAAAAATGTTCAAGTTAATCACATCTCACGAAAATACTTTATAATTTATGTTGGTTTTACCAAAGACTTTTGAGTTCCCTTCGAGCGCTCTCACCGCCCTATTGGGGAGTTTGGGGCGCGGCAGTTAAGGACCTGGCAAGAATGCAATCGTTGGATGAGATAAATTGTCCCTCATTAAGTTGTGCAATGGGTATATTATGACGTACAAGCAAATAGCGCATCATTTTTTGAGAAAGTTGTTGTTATCTGATTAGGCCTTTTCGACGCAATCCTTATATTGTCTTCAATATATCTTGTAAGATTAGTTCTAAGAAGCAAAATAAATGTAATCGTGAGTAATCGTGATTACTTTTCCAATGTAATCGTAATCGTAATCGACTACTTCCTGATTTTGCTGTAATCGTAATCGTAATCGTAATCGCGTGATTCAGAAGTGACTCGAGTCTCAGACGGCCAAGACCAACATTTCATTGTAATTTCGAAGAATAGTAAAATAACCACACTTTTGGTATTCACCCACTTGAAAATGCGACCAGAAACTGTTAAAAGAGAGAAAAATTAGTATATTTCAAATGCGAACCATTCGATATCACCAAACAAAGTTATAAAATGTGGTTTTAACAAGTCAAAGCAATGACTTGGATTCGGACTTGAGTCATAATTCCATGACTCGGACGCGACCCTCTGCTCGCTGACTTGGACTCGGACTTGAATCGGTGGTGAATTAAAAATGACTCGGCTTGAGTCGCGTCAAAGCTATAAAAGTGAGATTGACTAGTGACTGGGTAACAACCCTGCTAAACAGTTTCCCATACTCCAGTAGCAAACAGAAAACTTAGCAAATTACAATGTAGTCTAAATCTCCAGATTTCAAAAATGGATGAACAGCAAATAAACTTTTCCGAAACCTATGCGGAACCATTTCCTACACCACGGTCAGAGTTTTTGTTAACTCTTTGACCGGTACTGAGGTTTGCTGCAACAATTTCAATAAGAAATTCAAGTTTTCAACCAAGGCTTCATCAAACTTGATTGAACATTTGAATAAATGTTCTCTCAATCTTACCCCTAATCTTAGCCAAATTTACTGGGGCCAGAAACTTTTCGCAAATGTTCATCAAATGCAATCCAACAGTTTTTGAGCGCGGGAAAATGTAAATGCGAACAAAATTTTGTAATTCGTAGTTATCAAGAGCTTCTTTCCTTTTGCATTTATTTCAATTTTACACACCTTATCGGTATCATCCTTATCGCTCACGCCTTACCAATTTCATTTGTCCTATTCAGCTCTGTGTATTCGTTTGATTACATTTAATTGCCTATCTTGTAGCCTATTCGTTGTTAGTCGTTGCCAGTCGCTCAAACTTTTGGTTGTTAACAGTCGCTTAAAAAATTCTTCTGCGTTACTATTTCTCAGTACTCATGATTAAGAATAGTTCGAAAACGTTCGAGTTTTTTTTTTTAATTAAAGGGTATTCTACGTATCATGAATGAAACATGAATAGCTTGTGATTGTTGCTAATTACGTTACTACGGTTGTCAAATAGCACCTGTCTGCCGAATCAATTACATGTTCTGTAATTGTAATTATAATTGTAATATGATATTTTTAGCATGTAGTCATTGTAATTGTAACGTAATTGAAACATGCAAGGAAGCAGTTGTAATTGAATTGAATTATTGTAATTGATTCTTCTCCGGTACCGACTTCGATCGGTATTGGGCCCTCTCTCATTGGTTTCGCCAGAGTGGACGGAGCCACTTCGCTACACTTCACACGGCTTATCGTCCGCACTTTCATTCGGTAATAGTGTTAGTATACCTATGATCCACCATGATTTCATTGAATTAACAGTCATGACTTAGAGACAGCTTCAGCGGAACGAATATGCGGGCAGCACAAAATTTCATCGCGCGCGAGATGGCGTTCGAATGCAGAGGGCCGGTCGGATGTGGCTCGCCGGCGGCAGGTTGCCGAAACATATTGGGTCTCGTGTAAATGCTGTTTTCATTTTTCTTCAAATTGGGGTCCCTTTCTAAAAAGGTTGCCGACCTCTGCCAATAAGCTAAACCCTGACCTGTAATATTTCACCCAACCAAGTTTCAGGTCCGAATTCAGCAAGTACCGAATTCACCAAGTGCCGTATATCTTAACTCATGCTCATATTTAGTGACTCATTCATTTTCGAAGTTATCGTTAAAATATTGATGCATTATAATATTTGTTACGTTTCTAATACCATTGTCATGCCATTTCGAGTTTAGCAAGTGCCTGATTGCACAAGCCAAATTCCACTGATAACCATTGTCGCTGCTGGAAACAATGCAATTGTGGCGTTGTTATGTGGAGCTCCCATACGCCCTCTTTTAAGAGGATTCGTCCTCTTTTTGAGAATTTTGGTTAAATGTTCGTGGAAATTGGCAGAGATATTGGAAATCTGCGACCAAGTAACGGCCCGACCGAGCCAGAAAAATGACCTTTATTATTTTAGCCAAATTTGGTACAAAATTTTAAAATTCACCAGTGTCCTCTTTTTCGGATCTCAAAATATGGTAACCCTAGGGCCTAGTTGGTATGTCAAATACGATCCCTAATTATTTCGTTACGCAATAGTTCTATAGCAGGGGCGATCAACATACGACCCGCAGACAATTTACGATCTTACATGAGGCCACATCCTGCCGTAATCTCCCGCTACTTGCTTATTGTATCGAAACATTTTTCGACCAAGAACATTACCAAGACAAAGCTGCATTCCAATCTAGCTGATGATCGTGAAGTCTTTACTGAGGGTTTTTACGTCCGACATGCCGAGTTTGTTGACAAATTTGATCGGCCACAGATGTCTAATTGACTTAACAGCTATTGAAGTACAATACGTTGATAAGTCCATCAATATTCTATTCGTCGTTATGCTTTGGACATATAGTTTACATTAGTGGTTTTCACGGGCGATATCGCCCCCCAGTGGGTGAATTTGAGAAACAGGAGGCCGAAATAAAGAAGGGTGCGATTGGGGTGGGAAAGCGTACGAAGGGGGCGATGCGGGTGCGAAAATGTTAGAACTGCTATATTTAACCAACCGACACGAAATGCACGTGAAAAACGGGTTGGTCTGGATTTGCCTCGAAAGTTGACTGAAAAAAGGTAAACTCTCACTGATTATACGTGGACACGGATCTTCCGAGAGTCATGTCGAAGAAATGACGTTTTGAGTCAATTCACCAGCGATTAGTGTTCAGTTGTTCAAAATTTCCCGTTTATATGGCCTCTCTACTAGAGGTGGTCAAAGTAGTCACCATCGCCCGAAAGGGTGACGAAGCCCCGAAGGCTCCGAAGCGAATTATGGGTAAAGCTTTTCCCATGCTCTTGCAAAACGAAAGCGAATAAGGCATGCTTAGGACTATAGTCATTTACATGTGTGTTAGGAGGGCCTGTGACCGAGCTAGCACAGCACTGTATACTGCACTAGGCCTTTATAAGCAATAAACCTTCGAAATAGAAGTAACGCTGGAATTTCTACTCAAGTAGAAGTAGGAGTGGTGGTTCACAAGTAAGTAAGTAAGTAAGTAGGTATTCTAGACTTATTTTTGCCTACAAAACTGAAAACTGTCAAGTAGAAGTAGAAGTAGTCTAAAATCGTAACTACTTAAAAAGTAGTGTGAGTAGGCAAAATCTACTTCAAGTACTTCAAAAAGTAGAAGTACTTCGTTACTGACCACCTCTGCTCTCTACCTATTCCTGTAAATGAGGGAGGGAGAGAGGGAGGGAGGGAGGGGGAGTTTGCGTCGAGCATGATAACGGGACGATGAGTCGAAAAAAGTTAGTAACCACTGGTTTACATTGAATACGATTTATTCCTTGCATTACTGCAGTATAACGTAGCTTCAGTTGTACTGCAACAATCTCGAATGTTGCATGCACTGTGTGCCTTTACGCACAATTGGTTTTCCGCTTAACTCTGACAAAGCCGTATGTCAGCTTAACATAGGCAAAGGTAAGAGGAACCAAACTGTCCAAATTAAATGGAGTCGACTGTGTGACTGGACTATTGGTGCTGACTAATGCTCTTATTCTCTCTAATTGAACTAATTCATTATTCCTATACCATTTGAGTAATCTTCATGGTTGACTTTGATTTACTGTTTTTTTTTTTTTTAATTTTCAGAATGACTGGAACAGTATTGTTGAGACATCGGATTTGAATTATTGATTCGGTTCGGTCTAAGGTGCTAGTGGTATAGAAGAGGAATGTGATCTCATTCCCAAATTTTCACCGAAATAATTATTTCATTTCGTGATAGTATTGAAATAGTATTTACACTTCTCCTTCATTATTTTAGAATTACAATTACAGTGACAAGAAACAGCCATATAGTATACGGAAATATATAGGCCTATTTACTAGGGATGGTGTGAACGTGAGGTTCACGTTCGCGTTCTGCGTGTGAGCCTCAAAATTGTAGAGGTTCACGTTCACAAACGAGCCATGGTAAGTTCTGCACTGTAAACCTTTTTAATTTATTACAATTATTCACGTCATTATAACATCTTTAGATGAAATTAGTTGCATTTCAACTTCGGACCACTCTATTGCTGGCGCTGGCCGCATAAAAGGAAATCAATACTCAGCGAGATGCACCTTGCCAATCTCTTGCGCTTGCTTTGCTGCCAAAGCTCGAAATATTCAGCTTTCCGTTTTAGAATATTTAGTGAATCTCTGCTGTGAGCTGGACCAGCAATCACACAACATCAAGAATGATATATACTACATGTAGATATTCAGCGAATTATACTTATTTAACCAATCAATGAAATTGATATGAAGAATGCATCTTTGTATAATGTAAACAATCCAGCCGGCCTACGGGACTCATCTCGACTTGATGATTTTATGGGAATATTATAGCATTTGATTTCCCTAGTTGGCGACGTTTAAAAATTCAGCATGTACTTCAGCATTATGGCATAATGTGGCCTGAGTCGTCACTTGGTATGGTGTGCAGATATGCGGTAATCGTGATTAGTAATCGTAATCGATTACGACGATTACAGCATTTTCAAGTAATCGTAATCTCATTCGATTACATTCGAACAAAATCCGAAGTAATCGTAATCGTAATCGATTTCTTAGTGAAAGAACGATTACTTTTTACGTGTAAAAGGAATATGACAACTGACTATTCGTGAAGAAGGGGGAGTGCAATATTATATAAGGTTATAGATCGCAGAAATGTAGGATTTGCAAACTCCACTGCTCAATATTACCTCACGAGTATCAGCTTTGCTCGTCATTGCGTAACGAATTACTCACAAGTAGTAAATAGATACTCCATGTGTTCATGTAGTAAAGTGCAATTGTATAAGAGTCACGCATGTCGTTACGTTACGCATGTTCTTTGTTCAACTGCCAGGAATATTATTCCTATGTGGCCATACTTGAAACGAGCATCAATCGTTAATTCGCAATTCTTTACTCAACATTTGGATCTTCAACCATCTACAAGCAGCGGTTCCTAACCGCCGGTCCGTGGCAAGTTCCTGCCGGTCCGCGACAGATATTGGAATTTCATATCTCAATTCCAAAATGCGTGAAGATGGACGCTTGTCCATTAATGAGGGAAATAAAACATCGAATTGTAAATTTATCGAGAAGCTATACGTGGAAGCTGCGGAAGCTTTCAAACAAACGTCGTTAAATTCCGACAGTGCAAATAAGCGATACCAACAGTATAATAAGGCCTGGGAAACAGCATCTAATGTTTCAAAGGATACCGAAAAATCACGATCAATTTAGTGGTGTATAAAAGGACTTCGCAAGCCTCGCCTTGCGTAAACTACACTCATAAATATTTGAAGGTTTACCGGTCCGAGACATTTTTGTTTCGAAATTTACCAGTCCGCGAGGTCACAAAAGGTTTATAACCACTGTGCATCTATACCATATTAGGGTTGGTTGTAGACAGAATAAGGACATATACAGCACCTCTTCGACCCTTCCCCCAAACATTGGTCTTTGACCCCCATAGGATGAGCAGCGCTTACTGAATGTTGAGTCTTGCACCCCCGTAGGGTGATTATTCAAACTTCTGATTCATGACTGAATTTCGTCAATAACATTGGTAAATTATTGATATTAATATAGAAGGTAAAAATGAAGTGTTGCATATCACCATGAAAGGTCTTGTACACCATGTGAAAAGTTAATCGTAAAGAATAGTCAATTCAGGACAAATGCATGTGAAGGGGTGGGATAAGTCACTGCATGGCGTGACAAGAGTCAACGAATTCGGTGACTGCAGTTAAGATGTTGCGGGTTAATTAGAAGATTATATGTAGTGGACGAGATATTCAGTCCCTCACAGTAGGCTACTGTATTACCATATGTCTATGGTGAG
Source organism: Botryllus schlosseri (assembly GCF_051294905.1). Classification (NCBI taxonomy): domain Eukaryota; kingdom Metazoa; phylum Chordata; class Ascidiacea; order Stolidobranchia; family Styelidae; genus Botryllus; species Botryllus schlosseri. Next base: position 26,738,087 of record NC_137237.1, on the reverse strand, counting down.
CCCACACGGTTCGAAATTTTCTACGCCAAATTACTGGTCTGGTCCTGGCAGCAGTTTTACGACACTGAGACCGGTAAATTTGAAAAAAAAATCCCGTAAATATTATTAACCGTAATTTAGTTGTACAAAGACTGACCGTTAAAATTGTTACGGAAAATTCCCGTTACCTGATGTAAAGGAAAACGGCTGTAAGACCAAATTACTGGTGTGGTCCAGTGCAGGAGTTTTACGCTGATGAGACTAGTAAATTCGAAATACCTCTCCCCGTATAATTTGATTTTACATATGCTGACCGTAGAAAACTTTACGGAAAATTTCCCTAACTAAAGCTAACAGAAATCTGCTGTAATATCAATATACTTGTCTGGTCCCTTGCAGCAGTTTTACGTTCCTGAGACCAGTAAATTTGAATCAGGTTTATTTGTTGCGGGAACACGTAAACAAAGTAAAGTAAATGTGGACAATGACGAGAATCCAGTATTTCTTGTGGAGATCATCAGTCAGCATCCGCCTGAATGAAGAGGGCTTCATCACATCTTCAGCAGCAGTTGAAGGACTCCACTATGGGTCATGTTTTTTTGTAGGTTCTTCTATAATCTGAACAAAGATATGCAGTCATCAACACAGTTACAATTTGGAAATTTTTAGACGCTATAGTATGACATACTGCGACTTTTCATATACTTATCAATTTCTCGAAAAATGATGGCCTAGGAAAGGGGTGTCGAGTATACGGCCCGTCAGACGATTTCATCTGGCCCGCGAAGCAATTCTGAGTAGTTTGAAAAAAAACTGTGCTACCCAGCACATTTTCTAACAAATGTTGAGATATTATTTTAAGAAATACTTCCCGCAAGGCAACAAATGTCAAGATCATAGGCCGTATTATAATTATCCGACCGACAGTGGTGCTATGGTTTTACTCTAGTCACCATCAGGAACAAGTTGGTGATACTGACATGCAATTCTCAAAACTAAAAAAAGTGCACACTGAGTTCAGATTTTTAAGAAAAAATGAGGCAAAAAGTAGTTATTCGCGAAGCGAAAAAGTGAAACTGTTATATGCAGGACGCATGGAGAATATATTAGTCACAAAAAATACAATTCAAACATATTTGGTCGCACTGCGGTATCACTTCTGACTTTAGATGGTGTATAATGGTTATGCGTCCGGCTTCTCGAGCGGTAGGTCGTGGGTTCGATCCCCGGCCGGGTCATACCAAAGACTCGAAAATTGGTATCCGCAGCTATCCTGCTAGGCGCTCAGCAATCACGGATAGCATGGAGGAGAAAAAAACGGGGGCGCAGACTAGATGACCAAATGGGGCCGTATCGCAACTCCGTCGCCAAAGCATCTCGATGGTGCAGGCGAAAAAGAATATCATCTCTCTCTCTCTCTCTCTCTCTCTCTCTCTCTCTCTCTCTCTCTCAAAAGGCCCCGGAGAGATAGAGAAACCCGAATGACGATTAATGATAATAACGAGACAAATTTTAACGATACGTTTACAATAAAATCACTTGTGTTCCTCGAAGGGCATACGCCGAGTTACCTCCTGATTACGACTAAAACAAGGGGAACATAGACGTTTGTCAAACTATTATTAAAAATTAATATTACTAAAATGTAGGCAGCATTGATAATAAAGTATTCAAGCGAAAAGCAAGGGCGGGCATTTTGAGGTAACATTTTGGAATCATTCAACTGATCCGGCCCGCGAGGGGTTTGAAAGTTTGAATCCGGCCAGCGACGCAAGTTGAGTTTAATACTCCTGGCCTATAGTCCTGTAGAAATTTCGGTCAACCTAGAAAAAATTCTTATAAAGACGTATTATATACCGCTGGAAAGATAATTTTATCAGCTTTTCAATGATGGGTTTTGCCACTTTTTTTACCTTGGGGAAAACAGTTATGACCAAAAACGTGCCAGGGGATAAAGCACTATTTTGCCTAACATTAAAATACAATTATAAGCTAAAATACGATACCTTCGTATCAGAATACAACACCATAAATTGGAATATCACCCCCAGTAAAGCATGCTAACAATCGAACAGCGAAACAATGAAACATAACTTTATTTAAGAGGTATTTATCATACGTTAAGGGGGCAAAAGTTGACCGCGACGGAGATAACAGTGGTTTACAAATTTCGAAATAAAATTAGCGTCAAAAATTTCAATTATTGATTAAAGCTAATTTATGGTTGCTGAATCCGATTCTTTGCTAATAATTTCTCCATCACGTCAGATTGTTTCCGTATCAATTTTTCTCATATTCATAAATTAATCAAATTTCAGCTTTCGCTAGTGACATCACGGTTAGCATACAATAGCAACAATTCAAATATTGTTATTGAAATCATCTATCATTAAACATGAGTTGTTGTAATACAGATCGAGTGAGTTTTCGGTGAACTTGAATACAGTGATTCTCTATCATCGTTCAGTCAGAAGCTCTTTTCGACCCATAAAATTACACTGGTAAACAAATTCAAAAACCCACACTAAATACCATTCTGGAACAGGGGCAGAGATGTTTTTAAATGGTATCGAGGCTTTTTGTTTGTGTTTCGCAATGTTATTAAACGTCAATTCAATATACAAAAAGCTTTTCATTTTTGACGGTTTCTGATTTTCCGTAATATTTTACTATGAACTTGAGCAGTGGTTCTCAACCTTTTTGTATTCGCGGACCCCTTTTGGACCCCCCCCCCCCATGAAGTTTTAGTTAAAATTTAGCTCAATTATCGTACCATCGTCATCTGTCTTGTACAAATGATAACTGTAGGCCACTGATAAACAGCAACAAAATTACTTTTCTTGAAAATAACAGCATTCTATTTATGTAGAAATCAGGTTGAGTTTTATTATTTCAAAGATAATTATTCAACTGCTTTTTTCAAATACGTGGTCGTGTCTTCAAAATCTGCGCCTTCGATTTCATATCAGCGAGTGCTAAAAATCCATTTAGACAAATAAAGGTGGTGGCGAATGTAATAATAAGGCAAAACGCTTCTGACGACACATTTGGGTATGATCGGAACAATGATGACACCAAAATTGACAAACTATTTAATATTGAACATATAACGCCAAGCCTGTTAATTTATAACTAGCAGCTCATGTTGAAGTTATTATGGAAATGGGTATGTAGGCCTATATCGCAGGAGAAAACGGATTTTTGCGAACATTCTAAAGTCTCCATGATTGACATTACTTATCCAACCATAAATTTTTACACAATGCCCATCAAAACACCTCTACACAGCCAAATATTTGTATCAGTGGGCTATTGGCAATTTAGCAACTAAAATGAGTCCATACAGCAGGATATTCCATCTCAGACGGCCATCCTGTTGATGTGAGTTCTACTGTAATGAAGCAAAACTGCCTCGGGATTTTCCTAATATGAAAAATATAAATTAGGTTATCAACTATTTTGTACATCCACTTCGCGTCGTGAACCCCCTGAAAATGCTTCACGGACCCCCAGGGGTCCGCGGACCCCCGGTTGAGAACCACTGAACTAGAGTTTGTAGAAGTGATTGGCTAAGCTACTCAAGTAGCACAAGTAACTCCCTATATTTTCTACTCATTTAGTAAAATAAGTAGTAATTTTTAAGACACGTGAAAACTACTTCAATTGGCAGAAATATCTAAGTATATTTGGTCGGGGTGAGGGTGGTCGCATACTTTCGACAGTTATGGAGGTGGCTACATACGAAATCGTAACATGTATCTTCTCGGCTAACGCAAAATGTTTATAATGACACAATACCCATTGGTAGAATATTCGAAAATATATTCAGTTGCCGCCCTTTAGGGGCTGTTAAGGCTATACTACATACATGAAATCATTGGCAGCCAACAACGTCGCGGAGCGGAGCTTTGTTTGGAATACATTTGTGTTAAAATTAATAACTGGGTGCAGTACCAAATTCAATGTGGGCGGATATCTCCATGGCATTCCCAGTTGATTTACTAGTCAAACAAAGCACTAAAACAAAACCCAATACAACTATTTTTCCGTATTGCCAATCACAGATGGGAATTCGGACTGCGTATATCTGGATCGAAGCACATGATATGAACCCTTCCCCGAAGGCTGTTATAACAGCCTTGATTTGACTACGAATATACCACATGCAATTAATATATGTATATGCTATTGAAGCGCACAATAATTCCAATAGTAAAATCTCAACCAGAAAACAGCAACAGGACTTTGATCTCTTACCAGGACCGTTACTGCCGCACCCCAAATCTTCCAATTGGGGGTCGCGATCTCGAAGGGAACCCGGAAGAATGTCGGTGAATGTACATAAATTATTTATACATCACTTTATGCAACTCTTTTCAATTTTTTTCGCGCTGGTCGTAATTTCATGTTACCGAATTTTTTATTATTGAGTACCCTTCCCCCAGAAAAAAAGCAATATTTATAGAAAATAAAAATAGGCATTTCGGCGTCGACCATTACCACGCCGCGATGCACGAAAACATACGAAGTATATTTGGTACTCTGAAAAGTGTGCCAATATATCGCCTGAGAGAAAACCTCAGCCGAAAAGGATTGCCGTTATGTTGACCGTAAACTTCGAAATAAATATAAGCCTATCTAATTATCGATAGCTGCCTAAGTGGCTCGTGTCTAATTATTCTATCATGGCAATCTGAACCCCACAGGTCAAATACCATTTCTCAGAGCAAAATTATTTGCCAGTGAAGAAATACCAATTTTTGATTAAGCCACCACAAACGTTTCTTGGATCTAGCATGGTTTCTCAATAAATTACGGCATGATGTGTGGATGTACGTAATATGGCCATTTCCTTAATTTTTCTGAAAACTTGCGATCAGCTTTTCGCAATTCAGTTTCAAAGCATGACCAGTTATAGTGTCCAAAGTAGGGTTGCATTTAAAACAAACGGTGTTTTGAAATACAAAATTGTATTTTTTCAAGTTATAAAATTCTGCCTTGTGTAAATATTACGGCTCTTCAAGATCAACTCGAATTACGTAGCAAGGCTCCCGGTAGTCAACGCGTACCACAACCAAATCCACACTTGTATATCCTTCAATATATTCGTTGACTAAAGCCAAGGCGCATGAATCTTCTTTTTGCAGTGGAAATACGGAAGTGATACGGTGAACTAAAAGTTACACAAAAACAGAATCAATACTAGCTTACTGCGTCCTATCTAACAATGCAAATCTTACCAATTTATTCCGGCAACAATCCTACACTAACATCATTGATCTTAATTACTAATTATGCCTGTAAAAAGGTAAACAATTACTAAATATGCCAATTAAATAAGAAACACGGCAGACCAAGAGCATGGCTTACATCAGGATCACACGCGTGGCTTGGTACTTCTAAACAACGATGGTATGCTATCGTTACATTCCCCCCCTAGAAATGACTGCATTTCTAAATAACATTAACACCAAAAATCAAACAGTTTAACAGTAAACAAAAAGGCTCCTCGTCGGGCTATAGTCCCGGTTCTTCTGCCTTCTTCAGTAAAATCAACTTCTGAATCGGTCGCTCCAGAAGCAAGGCATCTTTCGTTCTTCTACCCTTAGAATCAAGAGCGGAGTTTGCGACACGACACAAAACTCTGCGAACATGTCCATCTTCATTCGGGTAAACCTTGTCGACTCGAGCCATTTTCCAACAGTTTCTGGGACTGTTGTCATCAACGATGATCACAATATCATCAACTTTCAAATCACGGCGGGTTGAGTTCCACTTTGGACGTTCTTGTAATGATTGTAAATACTCCTTCCGCCATCTTTGCCAAAATTCATTCGATAAATGCTGAACACGACGCCAACGTTTCCTCAAATACATGTCAGGTTTCCCAAATATTCCGTGTGGTGGTAACACCAATTTTGTCTTCATAGTCAAAATATTGTGTGGAGACAAAGGTATAAGTCCATCTGGATTTGTCAAGTTCTCCACAGTCAGCGGCCTGCTGTTCACAATATTTTCTGCTTCCACCATGAACGTGTGAAGCGAATCTTCATCCAACTGGTGACCATTCTTCATCAACAAAGACGAAAGAACAGCTCGACAGCTACGAATCTGTCTTTCCCATACTCCTCCTTGATAAGATGCTGAAGGCGCATTAAATTTGAATGGAAAATAATCACACTCGTCCATCAAAAGCGACTTCTGAATTTTATCATGATTCATCAGCTTATAAGCTTGCTGTAACTCTCTGGATGCCCCAACAAAGTTAGAGCCTCTGTCGCAACGAATTTGACGTACCGGTCCATTACGACATACAAAACGACGTAAAGCATTCAAAAAGCTATCAGTTTCCAAACTGGTGGCTACTTCTATGCGGACAGCACGGCTGGACAAGCAGGTAAAGAGTACACCATACCTTTTCAATTCTTTGCGACCCTGCTTGATGATCCATGGTCCAAATATATCCAAACCGCAATAACTGAAAGGTGCCTCCACTTCGATTCTGTCGGCTGGCAAATCGGCCATCTTCTGCTGCAATACTTGTCCTCGCAGTCTGCAACAGGTGCAACAATTCGAAATGCACTGAGAAATCATTCTTGTTGCTCCAATTATCCAAAATCCTGCATTTCGTATTGTATTTTGTGTGATTCCACGTCCTTGATGTTTTGTATTCTCATGGTAGTGTTGAATTATAAGTTTTGTCAAGTGATGATTTTTCGGTAGTATGACTGGGTGTTTCAACCCTTCTGGTAAACTTGACAAAAGCAATCTACCTCCGACACGAAGCAATCCATCTGAATCCACGAACGGGCGCAGTTTGTACATACAGGAAGATTTCTTTACTTTCACACTCCTGTTGGTACTTCCGTCACCAACATCCACACACGTTTCAATGTCCTTCAATTCTTCTTGGAAAACATCATACTGCACCAACTTGATTACGCAACATTTGGCTTTGTTCATTTCTTGCACTGATACTGGTGCCCTTATCTCATCATAATTGGGTGAAAGCTTACTCTTTCTGGCATCCAATTAGATTTTCCAATACTTGATAAATCTTTTCATAACCGCTGTGAAAAGAAGAACTTTCCGCCACGATGAATGATAACACATCTTTTCAAGAAGATCTGGCAACTCAACTTCTCCTTTAGTTGTCAAAACAGTTGCTTTCCTAACTTCTGGATCTTCTTCATTCAACGCAGAAAATTCATTTGAGCTCTTTGAGTCAGCAGGTAATGACTTCCACAAAAAACTTGGACCATTCAAATACCGGCACTGATTCGTCAGTTCCTTTGCAGTCATTCCTCTCGATGCATCGTCAGCAACATTATCCTTTGTCGGCACATGAAGCCAATCGTTGGTCTGACTGTGGCTTCGAATTTCTTCCACACGATTCGCAATGTAAGTATGGAATCTTTTAGACTCATTCGAAATATATCCCAAAACAACTGAACTGTCTGTCCAATAAGTTTCTGTCAGATGCTCATATTCCAACTCGTCTTGTAACATCTTTCCAACACGCACAGAAACCACAGCGGCAGTTAATTCCAATCGCGGTACTGTCACAAATTTCAAGGGTGCCACTCTCGACTTTCCAATAACAAAGGAACAATGGATATTGTTGTTGTCATCAATAAGACGCAAATATGAGCATTGTCCATATGCCTTTTTTGAAGCATCACTGAAATGATGCAATTCGGCTTTCCTAATATCACCGAAACCTTCTGGTTTGAAGCATCTTCTCACTTTCAATTCTGAAATAAGTGGCAATTCACTGATCCATTTCTCCCAACGTGGCTTTAGATCAGCTGGCAAAGCTTCATCCCAGTCCTTTTTATCTTTTACCATACTTTGAAGGATGAGCTTTCCTTCCAAGACCAGAGGAGCTAAATAGCCACACGGATCATAAATACTGCAAACAGTTCCAAGTAATCCACGCCTGGTGAAGGGTCTTTCCTTCACTGAAACCCGAAACATGAAACTGTCGGACTCAATACACCATTCAACGCCCAGGGTTCTTAGAACAGTTAGGCTGTCACATGCCAAATCAATATTTTTCACCTCCGAGCATCTATCTTCAACAGGAATCTTACTCAAAACCTCAGTGTTGTTGGCAGCAAACTTCGTGAGATTAAAACCTTCTCTTTTACAAACTTCTTTACAGGACTTCGTCAACAATAAACTTTCTGAAATGGAATCACAGCTGGCAAGAATATCTTCCACATATGAACTTGATATTATCACCTTGGCTACATCAGCACCAAACTCTTCTGCATTGTCCTCGGCAGTCTTCTTCAGAGCAAATATACTACAGCCAGGTGACGAAGAAACACCAAATGAATGTACAGTCATTCTGTATTCTACAGGATCCCTGCTCGTATCTCCATTTTCCCACCAGAGGAAGCGAAAGAAGTCTCGATATTCTGGTTTCAGATGAACCGAATAAAACATCTGTTCGATGTCCGCAGTGAAGCAATACAATCCTTTACGGAATCTTAACATGACTCCAATTATGGAATTCATCAAACATGGCCCTGGAAGCAAGAGATCATTCAGACAGTCTCCCTGATACTTAGCGCTTCCATCGTACACAACTCGAATTTTATTCGGTTTCGTAGGATGGTAAACTCCATGATGAATCAAATACCAGGTCTGTCCAGGAGTCCCGCCATCATCTTTCTTAACTTTCTCAGCATAACCTTTACTAATGATCTTCTCCATGAACTCACAGTAGTCATGTTTATACTTCGGATCTTGAGACATTTTCTTCTTCACTGCCTGCAATCGTTTGATGGCAAGTGGTTTGTTGTTACGAATTTTCGGCTCATTACGAAATGGTAACGGTAGCTCATAATGTCCAGTTGCCGTCTTCTCTATTCCATTTTCACAAATTTTCAAAAACTTCTTGTCTTCTATAGATATTGGCTTGTCTGAAAGGCTTGCTGACATGATGCCAGGTTTTGAAGAAATTTCTGAAAAATCCTGTTCAAAGCATTTCAGCACCGTCACTGGATTAATCAATTCTTTGGTCTGATGAATTGGCACAAAACTCGAATTGTTAACATTGTGACTCACAATGCGATTACAATGCAGAGTGCTTGGACATGATTTTGTTACAAGGCCAACTATACTCCATCCCAACACTGATTTAATAGCAAGCTGTTGGACTCTTTATCAGTGATAACTTCCATGGGACTCAGAGCCTCGATGCCATCTATGCCAATCAGAATGCCAACATCAATATTGGAATCAAATTCCACACATTCACTCATTATGCCTTGGTACTTAGGGCAATCTTTGATCATAGACCTTGACACCACTTGTTCAGTGCTTACGGGTATCTCATCAGTAGAATAACACGAAGGTAAATCAATATAAGGTCCGCCCAATCCTCTCACTCTCAACCCCTTTACCTTTCGAGCCGCAGCCATAGTAACGTTATAAAGAGTAGTGATACGAAGATTTACCTCATGTGATTCAACATCAAACTGGTCCATCAACTTCTCAGAGATGAAGGTGCAATCACTGTGTTCATCCAAAGCACAATACGTTTTGATCTCCTTTTCTGGATGCAGCGCATCTTGAATCCAAACCGGCACGATTCTCGTCGACTTAACCCGATCTATTCCAGTCATGAGACAATTTGCGGAACTTGTCTTCTGCTTACTTGTAGCAGGTCTTGACTCTGGAGTAGATCTGTGCATAACTTCTGTGTCGGTACTGTCCCTATGGAGAACTGTCGGGTGAACCTTGTTGCATACTTCACATCTGAGTCTATGTCTGCAGAACTTTGTGATATGATTCTGCTTTAAACACCCGAAGCAGAGTCTGTTCTCACGAAGGAACTGAATCTTTGCTGAATACTCTGCATCTTTGAAACTGGCACATTTGAATAATCCATGTTGGCCATGACAGTAGAGACAGTTAAATTCCTTTCTGGATTCACTTCCAAACTTAGGTGCACTCTCTTGCTTCACATCGCTGTCGACCTGGTTGCATGAATTCGTAGCGAATGTACGTGCACTTTTATAATCCTTCTTGTAAGGAGCGTGAATCTTCCTGTTCTCTGCCACAATCTGGTTCAAGATAGCAGTGCCATAAACAGGCTGCGTAGCAACCTTTGCTTCCTTTCTGACATGATCACATAACATCAAGAATGTTGCAGAACTGGAGAGAGCCATTCTATTACGATTACATTCATTTGCTTCAGCGACAAAAGAATGACCATTAGCAGATTCCTTGGCTTCTGCAATGATTCTGGACCAATTATCCCTCTGAGCTGCAGACAACTTAGATACAATGCTTTGATTGACCTTCTCATCATTTATAGACAAGTACTTAGAATTTGTCATCAAAGTCTTGCAGCTGGTCAGGAAACTTGAAAATTGTCTGAGTCCCTTACCTCCATCTGTCGTAGAGATCACAGGCCATTCTAGTATCTTCATTCTGTAACTGTTGGTAATCGCATCAGGATCTCCATACCAATCTTCCAAAATTTGCTGTGCTTCATTGTAACTTTCTGTGGTTGGATTCACAAGAAACGTATTAATATGCTGATTTGCTTCTCCTGCAGTGTATTTATTCAAGTAACTCAGTCGTCTACTTGGATCCTTCACGTTTCTTTCAATTAATTCTGTGAAACGAGTCTTCCATACAGGATACTCCAATATGTCACCACGGAATACCTTCGGTTCCTCACATGGCAGGATCGGCACAGATCTCTGATACTGTTTACTCGGCTCAACAGGTGAATCAAATTCTAGAGATTCCTTGCGAGCAACAGGACGCGATGCAATCAACGGTTCAGCAAACCCAGCACAAGCAGCAGATGGAGAAAACGGTGTCGACTGTGGGTTCAATCTAGTAACTGATGGTAATAGAGTACCTGAAATTTCGATTGGAACAGGAGTCACTTGCAATGATCTGGATGCTGGATTCAAAGTCGGCTTCGGTGTAGGAACCACAAGCGGATTCATAGTCTCCATTGCTATATCAGGTCCATGATCAACATCTGCTAGGATCCGTTCTCGGACACGAGCTTTGTCTCTTTCTCTCTGCAACTTTAAATGCTCCATCTGTTGCTTAATCCTGGTTTGAGAAGCATCAAGTTTAGCACGTAATCGTCTGTTATCTGCTTCCAATTCCTCTTTTTTCTGTTCTTCTAACACAAGCTTCTGGCTTAATTCGTTTTCAGCTGCTGAATACCGTAGGTCTACATCTAACGCAGCTCTTTCAGCAGCTGCTTCTGAACGTTGTTGCTTTATTGAGGAAACATTAGACCTACGAGAACGTGTTGAACGTTTACCTTTGGACGAGCTTGAACGGGAGGATCTCATGGAAATTGAATCTGATTCTTCTGCTTCGACACGATGGATAGTTTCATTTATAGAGTTCACTGCTTCATTGTACCTCTCATTTGCTCGAGCAAATTTACTATTTGCATCTTCAATCTCATCTGGCTCAATAAGATTAGTCACATACGTCTGATGAGCATCAGAAAATTCCTTGAAAGCATCAGTCACTTTTATTTTCCCTTGTTTAAGTATGTGTAGCTCGGCTCCTGATACCAGGCTTAGTACTTCAGTGGTCGTCTTTGTTAGAGCCAAACGTGTTGACTTGACCTTATCTCGGCACATAGCAATAGCATATTCAGTACCTTTCTCTGTTGGAGTTCTCTTGCGTCCTTCTTGAACGTCTGCTTCAGACACTTCCTGGTTACTTGTTCCCGCTAATTCACTAGAGGGAATTGCATCTTCAGGTTCCTGACGGGCAGAAGCCTCTGTAATTGGATCATCACTATCAAGCATTTCGATTCCTTCCTTACGACTCAATAATGATGTCTTGAATCTTTACAGTAATAATTCCACCTTCCTTCGGAATGCAAAAACTTCACCAAGCTTAGGCTGACTTGAAAATGTCCACTATTGTTGTGAATTGTTCACTAACAATATCTTGTTCACTATAGATTGTTCAGTAAAGTGTTCCCTAATTTGTTCACTATTACGGCTCTTCAAGATCAACTCGAATTACGTAGCAAGGCTCCCGGTAGTCAACGCGTACCACAACCAAATCCACACTTGTATATTCTTCAATATATTCGTTGACTAAAGCCAAGGCGCATGAATCTTCTTTTTGCAGTGGAAATACGGAAGTGATACGGTGAACTAAAAGTTACACAAAAACAGAATCAATACTAGCTTACTGCGTCCTATCTAACAATGCAAATCTTACCAATTTATTCCGGCAACAATCCTACACTAACATCATTGATCTTAATTACTAATTATGCCTGTAAAAAGGTAAACAATTACTAAATATGCCAATTAAATAAGAAACACGGCAGACCAAGAGCATGGCTTACATCAGGATCACACGCGTGGCTTGGTACTTCTAAACAACGATGGTATGCTATCGTTACAGTAAATACTTTCCAAAAACATGTTGTATGAGCACACGGTTAATTACTACCAAAGTTAGCCGACGTATATCGTTATGGGATGGTTGGAAGTGGAACCATCAAAATAGTCGGTTCAACAGTTGTAGTACAGATATTTTGTCAAAGGGGCTACATTTACCCTATAATTTCGATGGTCAATTTCAATCCATTATGACGTCACAATTGAATATTCATGATGTCATGGCTTAAAAACAAAAAACAATAAAAACATGTTTTAAATTAGGGCCTTGTTTTAAACAAGTTTGTTTTTAATTGATTGTTGTTTTAAATGCAACACGAGTTTAAAGGGTGTGTGGTATTATCACTAAGAAATAAGCTCCCGAATGACACAGTGAATCACCAGTCCGATAGCCGTTTCTACACTTAACACAAATTCCTGTTTCTTTTTGACTAAGCACTATCTTGAAAAAACAAGCAAGGTAAATGAAACAGACCATAGTAAGTAAACAATAACATAATGAAGTTATAACGAACAACGATAGCTCTACTTGCGCCCCCCTGTCTTGCTCACTCTTACTCCCTGAAACATATACATAATTCTATTTTAATTTTCATATATTCCTTTTGCATCTATATCCTGCTTTTCTGTTGATAATTCATTAGTTTATAGTCTTTTGTTCATATTTTTATGTTAATATTTTCCCTAATTTGAATTTTTACCCTTTGGCACGTTTTTGGTCATAATTATTTTTCCCCTAGGTAAAAAAAGTGACAAAACCTATCATTGAAAAGCTGGTAAAATTATCTTTCCAACGGTATGTAAAACGTCTTCATAAGAATTTTTTCTAGGTTGACCCATTTTTAGACCAAATTCTACAGGACTACTAGGACTTCGTACCTGAATCGTCTTTTGCAGCGTGATTGCAAACTTTTCTGGTAATATGCCTTTGCATCGCACTTCCAATGTATTTCGCACGTCATCGTGTTAGAAGCAAGAGGCGAAATGATCCCTTTCTATCACATAGGCCTAAGCATTCGACGTCATGATTCATAATGCCACAACGCTTCCATTTTCGTGTAGTTCAATGTCAGAAAATGTAATACGTTCTTATAGGCCATAGCTTATGTTCAACATTAAACTGCAACGAAAATACACACGTCTTCAGAAACAGGATTGAGAATAACTTGCCAAGGTTTGAGCTCGGATACTGCTATACCTACAATATCTGCTATCAAAACCTGCAATATTCTAAAGCTGAAGTTAAGCTGTGGCTTCGAAACCCTCAATATCTTACAGAAACGCAGCTTGTTATTATCCAATACGAAAACATCGCATCGCCATAATATCTATCACGGAACATTCAGCCGCACGTGCTCGGGCTCAGATATGTCTGACGTTTGACGGCGCTATGTCTGGCATATGTATGATGTCACTATGTATTGTTCGTTCGAGCAACTACGAATTCATTCGCAGGCAGTGGTGGCTTTTGGGGTGGGCGAGGTGGGCGGTCGCCCAGGGCCCCCCCTGGTTGATTTACGCGCTTTCGAGGGGCCCCCCCTCCTCGGTTTACGCGCTTTTTCCCAACTATTTCTCCGGTTTACGCGCTTTTTACCAACTATTTGTCCGGTTTATGCGCTTTTTTTCAACTATTAATATTTCCTGAATAATCGTGGAAATCCTCGTATCCCTGAAAAATACGGTACAGTACTGTAAAAAGGGGTCAATCATAATTCTGATTTTTTTAGTTATCATTTTTCGAATAACCGTGAAAATCCATGCACCCATGTAGAATATGGTCCCGTAAACAGTTGTCGATCATCAAATTTCTGCGCGCGTTAAAAGAGCTTACTTTGATTTTATGAGGGAAGGCCGTCCTAGATTTATGCGATTTTTGGTTATCATTTTGCGAATAACCGTGAAAATACATGCAGGCCTACCCATGTAGAATATCGTACCGTAAACAGTTCTCGATCATCAAATTTCTGTGTGCGGTAAAAGAGCTTACTTTGATTTTATAAGGGGGGGCTTCTACATTTACGCGATTTTTGGTTATCATTTTGCAAATAACTGAAAATACATGCAGGCCAACCCATGTTGAATATGGTACTGTAAACAGTTGTCGATAATTAAATTTCTGCACGCGGTAAAAGAGCTTACTTCGATTTATGAGGGGGGCCCCTCCTACATTTACGTAATTTTTGGTTATAATTTTGCGAATAACCGTGAAAATATATGTACCCATGTAAAATATGTTACCGTAAACAGTTGTCGATCATCAAATTTCTGCCCACGGTAAAAGAGCTTACTTTGATTTTATGAGGGAAGGCATTTCTACATTTATGCGATTTTTTGTTATAATTTTGCGAATAACCGTGAAAATTTATGTACCCATGTAAAATATGGTACCGTAAACAGTTGTCGATCATCAAATTTCTGCGCGCAGTAAAAGAGCTTACTTTGATTTTATGAGGGAAGGCCCTCCTACATTTATGCGATTTTTGGTTATCATTTTGTGAATAATTGTGAAAATACATGCAGGCCTACCCATGTAGAATATCGTACCGTAAACAGTTCTCGATCATCAAATTTCTGTGCGCGGTAAAAGAGCTTAGGCTACTTTGATTTTATAAGGGGTGGCTTCTACATTTACGCCATTTTTGGTTATCATTTTGCAAATAACTGAAAATACATGCAGGCCAACCCATGTTGATTATGGTACCGTAAACAGTTGTCGATAATTAAATTTTTGCACGCGTTCTGCGTGCAAGCTTACTTTGATTTTATAAGGGGGTCTCTTACATTTACGCGATTTTTGGTTATCATTCTGGAAATGACTGAAAATATATGCAGGCCTACCCATATAGAATATGGTACTGTAAACAGTTGTCGATCATTAAATTTCTGCACGCGTTGTGCATGCGAGCTTACTTCGATTTATGCGGGATGCCCCTCCTACATTTACGCAATTTTTGGTTATCATTTTGCGAATAACCGTGAAAATATATGTACCCATGTAAAATATGGTACCGTAAACGGCTGTCGATCATCAAATTGGTGATTTGTGTGAGAGACGCGATCGCATCAGCTAACGTAAAAAATTTTCGTGAATGATTATCACTTCCATGATATTTTTGAATAATATTCAACACCTCTTTCTCAGTACTTTAAAATTACAATAACATTGACAAGAAACTACTACAGTGTATACAGGAAGTATATATTTTCAGTGACTGGTGCATCTCATTCATTTTCAGTAATAGGCTAACTCCATGTCAGTTGCCCTAAAACAAATTGATGGTTAATTACAGTTTTTAGATTTGACAGAAATTTGGATCAAGTGATTTTGAAATATATCCGAGTAGCCTACATCACAATTTCAAGTTTATAAATTAAATATCCAGCTTTTCAAGCCAGCGCATGATAAAAAACAAGCTTTTCCGGCTCATTCAATCATAAAATTGATAGAATTTTTGGTAGGTCTGTACATGAGCTATCTTGTAGAAGTTGATCTATCATTCAGGTTACAATTTACCTTTTTTGTGTACGGCACTCAAGTTTAAAGTCATTGCTAATGAAAATCATTGGAGTAGGCTATCCATCTCATTTCTGTCAACTTGAAAATTTTCATCACTAGTCATCGTATGGAAGCTAATATAAGAATGCTGAAAAATGAGTTTTTATTGAATATATAATTTTTAAGTTGTGACAGCAATGTATGTTGTAGGAAGAAGTAGTCGATTTGAATGTTTAGTTCCTCTTAAAAATAGCGTTCGAGATTTTCGTGTTGACAGTGTTGCACCAACAAAATTTGAATTTGACGCTGTGTATGACTTGATTTTGAAAATTATTATGAGCCTAGTTCTGACCCCTTACCTCATTTTATTGTCAGGTTCAAGAGCTTCTTCTATTCTATCTTTAGGCGTTTAGACGAGGTTGTCTGGCTAAGCTGTTTTATGACCGGTACCATTGCAAGCATTCATAGTAAAATTTACCATAAACATGCAGCTGTCTTGGTTAGGTAACTTCTGGGACAAGTGGTGATTTGTAATATACCGGTATTTGTTCTTTTCTGTAGGTACTTTTGCTGTGTTAGCTGTTAGGAATAAATCATTTTTCTTTCACTGTACAAATATAGTCCATGAGTTAATCCTTGTTGCGTGATCCGGTAATAATTCTGGATGACCATAAACTCCTCTTGGTTGAGTTATCTTGTCAAAGAAGGGAAGTCATTGTTGTTGTTGTTGTTGTTTTGAGTATTCATGAATCATAATGTCTCGACTGCTTTGGTAAGTTTACACCAAGCCAATATCATTTTGTACCCGTATGATAGTTTCCATTTAGTTGTTCTTTTTTACTTTTGGTGTCATATTTGCTATCATCATTTTGATTTCTACTTTTTTGAAGAACTAAATGCATCAATTCAATTGTCCGGTCACAGCATTTTCTTCATTCATTGGAAGTTTCAATTCTATGGATGCGTTCTATAAACTTCATTGTTTGGTCACCTTAGTGATCGATAAGCTCTTGGTCCTCATTCAGGGTTGTAACCGAGTCAAATATCAATTCTACTTTTATATTTTGATCTGAGCCAAGACGAGTCACCAAAATATCATGACTCGAGTCATTGGAATCCTGCCATCGTTTCCTTGAAAAAGTATGAACTTTTTCTTTTTTAGTTTCCATTGCCACTGTATTTGTGATTACTTTCACGCATGAGAATCACATCTTGAACTCGAATGACACAGCACATCCCACATAGTATCATGGAATCTGTAGACACGCAAATATAATAGTTGTACGGAGAGGGGAGGGGGGTCTGGGGGGCGGAGCCCCCCAGAAGCTACGTTTATAGATATATGGGGCCCCCCTGGAAGTTTCGCCCAGGGCCCCCCCAATCCTAGGGCCACCACTGTTCGCAGGAAAAAGGTAAAGAGCGTATACTACCCTCGTCGCAATGGGATTTGGGAAGGGATCATGCCGGCAAATGGTGGCAAAACTGGCGCAGCAGATGATTACACAAAAGTTCATACCCGCAGTTAAACTACATAAGATACCAAATTTGCTTGGCTTGCTACCGTTGCTAGACCTTGATGTCTCCAAGGATACTATTTATAAAGCGATATAAACGATGGTATCTACAATGCCCAAATGTTCCGATATTATTCCCTGATTAGCATTCAGCACGGCCATCGATGTCGCAATTTGCTTGATGATTGAAACATGATGTAATGACGAAAATCACATTTATATATGTCCATGTCCATAATAAGACCGTAAGCGTGTAAAATGATCGAATTGTAAATGCAATAGCAATGTTGCAAATAATGATTATCCAGTAATTCGATTCTACTTTTTGTCATTTCCTCACATGCGCATCATTTCCTCTGATGGCAAGACAGGACTATATTCCTCACACCAATTGAGTGCGGCTGTGGGCAATACATATAATTTGACAGAAAGTTTCGGCAAGGATCGTTAGGTGCGATAATCGCCAGCTACAAAGTTGAGCAATGCTTATATTGTGACGTAACACGCAAATGACGTAAGATTAAAATTTATTTTTGTTCTATCATGAGGTTTTCTCATCACTATCCTTATATTGTCTTCGATTATGTCTTCAAAGATAAATTCTAATAAGCAAAATAAATGTCGTCATGAGTAATCGTGAGTAATCATGATTACTTTTCCAATGCAATCGTAATCGTAATCGACTACTTCCAGATTTTGCTGTAATCGTAATCACGTGATTAAGAAGTAATCGTAATCGCAATCGATTGCATTCAGGAAGTAATCACCCCATGTCTGATGGTGTGTACATTAATATATCACTTCACTGAAACGTGGGGTTGGAATAAGCAATGTAACGTCACGCGTTCACACGAACCTGAACCTTTCAGGGGTTCGCACCATCCCTACTATTTATAATAACTAACCAGAGGTAGTCAGTGACGAATTACTTCTACTTTTTGGAAGTACTCAAGTAGTTTTCCTCTCTTTCTGGTACTTAGTCAAGTAGATCTGATTTTCTCTACTTCTACTGCGTAAAATTTTCTGATCTACTCACTTACTTTTCGACATTTTCAGTTTGTCAAGTAGAAGTAGTTTAATACCCCAACACGAAAGTTAGCCTGGGGAATTCCGGGGCTGTTTTCGCGGAGTACCAACATTTAATATTCATAAAAGCCAAGTAAAGCCCGGAAGTTTTGTTGCGCTTTGCAAGTTATGGAGTGACAAATATGGTTTCACGAAACTATCAGTAAATATAATTTAGGTACCGGATTGCTTGGTTCCGCTCACGCCGTATTGTCGCCCATATCAAATACTTCATCACAGTAAATACGGCCCACCATAACGTTTGAAACTACTATTTAGCAATCTACATATCATATCGTAATCTAGCAGTCCATGACGTATCTTGTTAATTCGGAAAATCCGGCATTTTTTAACGTTACACCTGTTTTAGCAGATCAGCTTTGAAGCTTTATGGACAAAAGACATGAAATATATTTTCCGCTTTTTAGAAGTGGTATTTGTATTTCACTTTCAACTTCAAGTATTATACTTTGAGTTCTAATTACTTTCAGTTCTTTTGTCTGCAGAACATACATGTTGAAGCATAATAGAAAGTGTAGTAATGCCTCTATTTTCCGAAAATAAAGCTACATCAAATACAAATTTTACAATTCTCAATATTTGTCATTAACGTATACTAATCGCGAAAAGTGTTGAAACCGCATCCGATATAATTTATCCGTATTGCTCTTAGCCGAAACTTGGGGCCTTATAATATCGAGTATAGGGCGCCATGCCATGATATTCTCAAATACGGGGTCTTCAAGTAAACAAAGGGTTAAAAATTTCCATATCAATACTATAATTTGCTTCTCATGATGCGAAAGAATGCTTATTCTGTCGAAAATTGATACCTCCTGGGCAGGGCATGGTATGGTATGGTATGGTATGGTATGGTATGGTATGGTATGGTATGGTATGGAAGTATGGTTTGGTATGGATCGATATTTTGGTATGGAATATGGAACAATGCAAGTGTGGTATGGAATGGAAGATTTTAATCTATGGTATGGAATGACATTTCCATACTTCCATACTTTGATGTTTTATACATTTTATCGTGATTTGTGCAAGCTTCATGAAGCGTACGTTGATCGCTGTTCACGGAATACGATCGCGTTTGTTATGAGTGATCGTGAACTATTTATTGGACGCTGTGTAGATACAAATACACGCTTGTGCAATAGGGCTCTTCAAAAATGACTTTTTTTCTCAAATCGTACTGGCTACTTGATAAAATTGTTAGGTTACCTAATTTAAGCCTACACACAAAATTTGGTTCAATTCCAGCCATTAACCGCTTTGTTACAGGAGACGAAAGTTTCTATTTATTATATAAAAATATAAAAATTTGAAAATTTTCTGTTCACCCCATTAAAGTGTTAGGCTGTCTATAGCAACGGTGTTCACCAAATTTGGTTCAATTTCAACCAGTGGAAGCGGAGTTATTGCCGTCGAAAAATTTTGATTTGGAAAAAATAGTATTTACGGTGAGCACAACTATAATAAATAAACAAAGAATCGGTCACCGTAAATACTATTTTATTAAAATCCAAATTTTTCGACGGCAATAACTCCGCTTCCACTGGTTGGAATTGTACCAAATTTGGTGAGCATCGTTTCTATAGACAGCCTAACACTTCCATGGGGTGAACAGAAAATTTTCAAATTTTTGTATCATTTATTTTTATATAATAAATAGAAACTTTCTTCTCCTGTAGCAAAGCGGTTATTGGCTGGAATTGAACCAGATTTTGTGTGTAGGCTTAAATTAGGTAACCTAACAATTTTATCAAGTAGCCAGTACGATTTGAGAAAAAAAGTCATTTTTGAAGAGCCCTATTGTGCAACGGTTTTAGGAGCACTTGGAATGACATGATTTTGTGATGTAATAATGACAACAGTAATGTTGATCCGAAATTCTAGACACGACGCCTCCGAGCATAGTCTATCAAGTGACGCAATAATTGGTAATGTAGGCAACTCCAACTACCACATTCCTTGAGTGACGACAGCTTACAAGCAATCATGATGCAACGTACTAATTGCTCAATGTGATTGATAATTACATTTCTTCTGAAACATTATCCTCACATTTATACTATTTACATACCGAGATATCCTATTGGTCATATTTCAAAAGCTCTCGCATTAGGAATATAGATCAGGGAGTGGGGTAGACATAGTTTGAAATTCTCGCCACGCTAACCCGAACCAAATACTGTACTAATAATCACGCAGATCGTTGCAGTATTGACCGCCTGTAGCTGGGATATTTTATGGGTGTGCCTATATTATGAATTATTTTGCGAGTATTTACTTCAAACTTGCATGTGTCTTATGCCAATGTACCGGAAATCCGATGGTATTCTTATGGAGCAGGGGCGGGCAACTTCTCCAGTCGGTGGGGCGGATATAGGAAAATTAGGTACTTGGCGGGTCGGATTGCTGAATGGATACATTATTCGCGCATATATACAAGGAATAAATCGTATAAATGAATGTATTTTATCGACAGCAATGTGACTTCAAACCATTTCTCGCCGATAATGACAATACAATGTGGATTTGAGAACAGCATTGTCATACAGGCGCCGCCATGTCTGCTTTTCTCTGATCAACTAACTCACGGTGCAATCCTTAATTATGATTTCAAAGCGTATGATGAGCCCGGTGCCCAAAATTTACCAAGATATCAATTCATTAGGGTTGAGTACATCGTAAGTGCCGATAATGCAAGTCTTCTCGCTGCGATGAACTTACGCGTAAGCTCCACTCTCGCACGTTGCGCAGTGCGCACACCTGTATAATAGCATACAATATCTAAAATTTGACGTTTAGGCAAGGAGTTGGGAGTCTCGGCAAACTGGAGCCTCGGGCCACATTATCATGTAAGACGGGAAACTGTCCGCGGGCCGGACAAAATCTCGTCGCGGGCCGTATGTCACCATTCCATTTTATGGACGTTCCTAGATAACAATCTGCTGACTATCTCATTTTGCTCGCGGAAGCTGTAGAGTAGACGTACACGGCACCTCACCACCGTGAACTAAACCTCACCAAAACAGACTCTGTAAAACTAGTGCCAGGAATTAGATTCGCCTCATGGCTAGTTTAAGCAATTATGACATCCGAAATATCAATAATATAGGTGCTAGAAAAGGAACTATACTTATGATATTAAAGTATTTGAAAGTATGGAATAAGTATCAAGTATGGTATGGAACAATGTTGGTATGGTATGGAAAATTGCAAGTATGATATGGAGAGAGTAAGGCAAGTATGGAGTATGGAAAATTCTCGTTCCATACCATACCATACCATGCCCTGCTCCTGGGATACATCAATACCAGTCAAGCTCTCCGTACTATCCGCATAGCTCAATTTGCAGCTTTTTACAGCCCATGCGAATGAATTAAGACTGTTTGCAAAACTACTTACGGTACTTACCTGGATAGATTTAAAGTCAGTCAATTCTACTTCTACTTCAAGTAGTTTCGGGTTGCATATGGAAGAAGTACTTCTACTCGTACTTGAGTAGATTTTTTTCGTCACTACTTCTACTTCTACTCGAGTAGCTTTCTGGGCTATTTTGACCACCTCTGTAACTAAGCAATGAATGCAATTTATTTACGGTAATACCATTCAATGATACTACAAATAGTTTAAATCAGGGGTTCCCAACCTTTTTCCTACCTTAGTCCCCTATCTTCTGAACCCATTGAGAAATTAGAAACGTTATCTCAATTATAAAACTAGTTTATACACTAACCGGTAGTTAGAATGATAAATGATATAAACACGACACACAATATACATGATAGTACTGTAAATCAATCATTTATTATTATTACACATGTAGGTAATATGATAGTTGAGCTTATTTTTGCTTTGACAATGTCGCTATCGCTGGTTTGCTGGCCGAAAGACACAGTCGCTTGTCATATTGAATATTCAAAACACTGCTCCTCTTTGTCTTCAGAAGTAATTTTGTTGAGAAACCACATTCTCAGCGAATGCTGACAGGAAAGGCAATATCGCCCGTCTTAGCACGTTAGATTGTAGGCATTGTACATCCTCGGTAATGCCCATTCTCGGTGGTGTCCATTCTCGGCTGTGGTATTCTCGATAATGGTTTTCTCAGTATTGACACCAATAAACTTAGCTTTACAATGGGCTGTAGAAAACAGCAATTCTAGTATCCTCATACTTGTGAACTGTCTGAGCGCAATACAAGCGATTCACAGTATTTCTGGACGATCGAAACACGAAGCAGCATATGAGATCGCTATTCTTTCGATATCTAGCCAATATCGAATTCCCGGCAATGAAAAGACAGACGAATTGGCCAGACAAGGAGCGAGCCAAACAAGTGTGCAAACGAATACATTCAAACCTTCCGTACGTGACATCGCTACTTCGCTAAGGAGGACGTGCGTCGAACTCTCGGAACAACCGCTATTCACAATCGGACAAGTCGCAGCAAAATAGGGAATATAGGAGAAGGCGAGCTCGAAGGGGGCCCAAAATTATTTCGTGAATTACCATAAATGATAGAGTATTTCTTAGAAACTGTATGCAACTTTTTCAGAAACTTTTCGCGCTATGCGCGATTAATTGGGGTAAAATATCCCGATTATTGGGTATCCTTCCCCAAAGAAAAAATACGCACGATGTATAGAAGCAGGCATTTCGGCGTCGGCCATTACCGCGCCACGACGCACCAAGACATATTAAGTTTTAGGCCATGTAACATGCGACGCCGGGAAATGTGCCTGAACGATCGGCCGCGAGAAAACCTTGGTCAAAAAGGACTGCCCTCATGCTGACTTCGATATATATACATATATGTTTAATTGTACATAGGCGCCTAAATGGCTGTTTAGTTATTATTTACGGGCCATAGACATTTTATAAGACACCTCACTTAGCTCTACCGGTAAATTTGTGAACAGAGATAGGTTTTAAATATTGATAGCAACAGATATGCAATTACCGATAATATTGACCGATTCAATCATGAATTCTAGAAAATTTTCGGGCTTGGCGATTTAGGCGCTGAAAGGTGTCTCACTAAACAGTACCAAAAATCTCGCTTATAAGTAGCGGTAAAACGTACTGGCCGAAGGGTGTGGACGAAGCCCCCCAGATTTATCACCCTATAGAGGGCCCAAGACCAAAGTGTTTTTTGGGTGGGGGTTGACGAAGTGCTGTTTCGTTCCTGAGCTCACCTGTTCAAATTGAGAATTCCAGATTCAGCGAAGCGTTCAACGTGCCGCCAAGAAGTGAGTGTCAGCCATTATTTATTGACACATCGTAATTATAGACACCAGAGGAGAGTCATCACGGACACGTTTAGGTGGAAGAATATCGATTCCACCGTAATGAACTTGATGACTGTCGCGCTGATGTTTCCACACGTCGTGGAATTTGTTCTCGCTACGAAGCGATACATTTAAGTTTGAAATTTGTAATGTAATGCACCCCTAGATATTATAAGGATTATTGGATATGGCGAACAAAACCACTTGCGTTGTAATCGCCCAACAGGCATAAATCAACAACAAAAATACCTAGCACTTTGAAAATTTAATTCGACTTGACTATAGTGACTTTACTCGTGACTTGACTTGATTAGACTTGAATTGACTCGACTTGACTCGACTCACCTCCAAAAATTGAGTGAATTGACTTGACTCGAGTCACACTCAAATATCCAATTACTTGACTTGACTCAAGTCAAAATGTCGAATGTCTCGAGATGACTTGTGACTCGAAGATAGCGACTTGATCCCAACACTACAGTTTGGTACCTGATTTACTCCCAACGCTATGCCGAAACCCGTAACATACAACAATTTCCACCCAAGGATTTAGATTGTACTCTTGCTGACAAACAAACGTCCTCATTTTCGAATTTGGCTTGATTATATATGTAGTACGTTTAGTAGTATATATATAGCCGCTGTGAATGTTATGCCGATACCAAAGTTTGAAGTTCAACCACCAACACGAAGAGCACTCCAAATGTCTCGAACTAAGAGTTCTTGGAATAATAAGGAAAGGGAAGTCGCGCACGGTTCACATCACGAAATAGGCGGCGATGATGGAAAGAAGGGCAGCAAACATTTTGCTGATGTGCGAAGCCGTAGATCCGTTACAAGCATCTGAAAAGGAAAATACCCTGGGTCATCGGGGTAACGTGAACAGATATAGAGTTCACCTTGTGCTGGCCACGGCGGCCGTTCCCTAACGTCGGAACTATATGAACCGTAAAACCACCTGAGCATGTCGTTTTTGTTGACTAGGACTACACTACGTAACAGTATTTTTCTTCCACTTTATTTTTGCTACCACGACATGTTTTATGGGGTTCTGGTTGAAATCATTTTGTCTCTGATAAAAATCGATTTTAATCGAATCAATAATTCAAATCATTACTTTTTTGATTTTTATGCTTTTTACTCATAATAAAAACAATAAAAGAACATGGGATGAATGACGACCATATGACAATCACGGTAATGCAGCATATCGTATCATCTCAATAATGCACGGCTCGGAATCCCTATCTCATCGTTGAAATAGTTCAACCTCACTGGCAATAAGGGATCGTTAGAATCGCCATTAATAACCCGTTCCCAGACATGTTGAGCATGGCTGGAGCACTGGGGCAGGGTTGTAAGAACCAGGTCACAAGGTCTGAGTCGCAAGACAATCTCACTTTCACAGTTTTGACTCGAGTGAAGTCGAGTCATTTTCAAGTCACCACCCCACCCAAGTCATGGTGTGAAACTGGCATTATATTTTTGTGGTCGCATAAAATGTACACTATTCACTACATATTTGAATTTTCCATGTGTGGTACCTGAATACTTGACTATAGACGCCTAATACTCGATTCAAAATCGAATCCCTCAGGTACTGGATTTGAATCATCCCTAATGCTGAGTCAAAACGGAATTTTCCATTAACATAAGCATATGTATCGTGATTATCATTGATGATATCTGGAGTGGTCTCTAGATGCGAAAAACTATGTCCGGTTCATATACAATGCACATGATTGTCCAATAATAAACCACATGCACGCATCTCTCCGGAAAATAAAACACCGGCAACAAATCAATAAAGTTAACGCGGTGGAATTATATTGAAAAAATCAAGAGTTAAAACCAGAAATAAATCGCACTGATTTGAATCAGCCGTGAAAATGTGATTTACTATTGTGAATTCACGCCTGGCACGGAAAAAATTACATTTCTAAATATTTGAATAAAATTGTTGTTGTCCTTGGCATAGTTTGTCAAAATAATTAGTTTTAGACACCATTCGACCGTACAAATGCATTATGACATCGTAAAACGCTGTCGTGTTATAATTTGCAGCTAGCGGACATTTGACGCTGAAGTCTAAATCATAATTTCCAGTCACCAATCATCAACGGGTCATGTTTTACAATCATGATCGGATAACGTGACGTAATAGCTGATCTTCCACCGCATGGTAACATTTGAAAGTGATGTCATAATGAAGTCTTAGTGAAGTTTGATGAGTACTTTCAGGTTTTGGGTTGAGTTTTAGAGCGAATTTTACGCCTCAAGTGTAAAAAAATATATGTGGCAGTTAAATATTGACGAATAAAATTCAAAATGCCGACGCGGGTCGCACAAACTGATATCGCGGGCGCGTGTTTGAGACCCCTAATCTAGACAAACTACGAATAAAATATTAGTGACTAAAATGTGTCAGGTAGGCCTACGTCCCCCTTCAATCCAGATTTCATATGATATGATATGTTACTTTCCAAAATTCGTGAAGACAATATTGCGCTAGAAATATATAACTGTTATACATGCCTGGTTTTGAGTGCTATACGTGGTGCTGACCTATGACCCCATACGGATGGGGAAAGTTTTAAGTAAGCATGAAGATCAGCTTCTATTATATCATTTGAACACTATAAATAGGCCTTAAGACATACGTAAGCTGTTTTATGGCCGCTACTGTGGCATACAATATAAAAGTAATTGGATTTGATGGTTTAGTGAGCACAAACTGTGTGTGTGAGTGAGATTACAAACCAATTTTTATGTGTGATGACTTTGTTGCCATTCCATATCAGTCGAGTAGAGTTGAAAAAGTGGGTTGAACCGGATTAAAATGAAAACTGAACAGTGAACATGATGACTTGGACTCGGACTCGAGTAAAAACACTTAGACTCGGACTCGACCCTCTCCTTGCTGACTTGGACTCGGACTTGACTCGGTGGTGAATTGAAAATGACCCGACTTGACTCGAGTCAAAACTATAAAAGTCAGATTGGCCTGTGACTCGAAACCTTGATGCTTGGTTACAACCCTGCGATGTAGTTATAGTTTTGAAAATCAGAATTTGGAATTGAGCGCGCGGATGTCAGAGCATAGAGACGCGCTGGGTTCGTTACTGGCTGATGGCTTTGATACATATCACTGGGTGGCCAACGCGTCTCGTCTTACGACGATGAAATCTCCAGTTAGAATGAGCTAAGTTCAGTTTGTTTATTGTCTTGATGATACCGGTGTGCACTTGGAACCGTTGTTGATCTTGTGGTTGCTCTAGGGCAGAGGTCTCAAACACGCGGCACGCGGGCCACATGATGCGGCACACGACGGCATTTTGGATTTCGAAGAATTCGACAATATTTACATACCAATTTTTTATTTTTTATTTGAGAATTTGCTCTAAAACTACTCCAGGAGCCCGAAGCTACTCATCAAAATTCATGGTTAAACATGACCCGTTGATGATTCGTACTCAATATTGTGATTTGTACTTGGGCTCGACCTTTTGTAGAATTACTCAGTCTCGGACTCAATGGGTGATAAAATAAAAATAGCTCGAGTTGAGACGCGTCGAAAGATACAGTCAGAGAAGTACTTTTGTGACTCGGAACGCCGTGACTTGGTACAACCACAGACGCAACAAACTATCAAACTGGTATGGATAATATCAAAAGGGCTTAGCTTGCGTATCGTAGCTTATTTAGATATCTAAGCAGGTCGGTATGGCAACCATTGGCATTATGTTGCCCTTTTGATGTATAGTTGGTTACATCCTTGCTGCGTCATCTTGTGTATCTTCATCCATGTTTTATCGCCAATTAAATGAGGCGAGTATAAAGTCGTCGTAGCCTACGCTTCACAGGTGTAACACAAATGGATTCTCCGGGGATTGGACATTTCGATTGGTATGGCACAGTAATCATTTTATTCAAGTTGTTATTGATCTGTTTAAATAAGAGAAGGTAAATCTAAGGCTGATTTAATTTGACTATGGCAACGATGTGATCAATAGCCTAGTTATCAGGAGCATACCCGAAACCCGAATTAAACTGTACTGCATCAATGCTCTGATATCAGATCAATCTTTGTAAAATTCTAAAATTATACCTATAATTGCGGCACGTCAAATGTCCACTAGCTGCAGATTTGTACAGCGACAGCTTTTACGATGTCCTTATGCGTTTGTAGTCATTTGTACCAATTATTTTGACAAACTATGCCAAGTAAAGGAACAATTTTACTCAAATATCTAAAAATGTTCTTTTTTACGTACCAGGCGTGAATTCACAATAGTAAATCACATTTTTACGATGCGTGTGGAATGTCAGTCTGCAAGGTCCCGTCAAATAAAGCCTACTCGGAAATACATCGAATTCCCGGCCCGCGGCCACATCAAAAAGTAGGAAATTGGCCCGCGAGCACATTTGAGTTTGAGAACTCTGCTCTAGGGAATGTCTTGTGAATCTTGTTCGTATTAGGCGCAGCTCTAGTGTGGAAAATCAGGTAGGCCTACTCGTGACGTATTCGTGTTGGACTTTAGTGGAGCTTAGAATCGCTCAAACATTAAAGCAGTTAATGACGTTTTGCTGACATATAAGAAATGGGGAAGCGAGTGGCGCAGTTGGTTAAACAATGCAGTCACGACATCAATGGTTGATGGTTCGAGCCTCGGCTCTGCCATGTTTCTATCTGTATGAGGTTTATCTGGGCTCCTCATCGCCGATCCCGAAGAGATCAGACGAAGAGAGAGCCGAACTCTTGAAAGGAGGCAGCGAATGAGCCGGACGAAGACTTAGTGGACAAAATTACATTATGAAATTTACTCTGCGGGCGCAAATAACCAAGTTGTTGAAAGCGCCAATTATATGTGTCAATAAAACAAACATATTCGAAATGGGGCTTCGAGACGCATTATTATTGGTGGTAGTGGTTGAATGTTACATATATACCGGTAGAGCAGAGGCAATATTCGCCTGAATACAGTGCAGTATTCACCGCTTGGCAGCCGTCGTTCAAGTTCAGATCAAATCCTGGCAATTCCGGGATGGACGGTGCGCCAAAACAGGACTTGATGGTATTGTCTGGAAGCATACAGATAAAATGATTATCCATTTTATACTAAATATGCATCTTAAGTTGTTTTAATGATCTGCCATGTTTCTACTTGTCGGAGATTTATCTGGGCTCCTCATCGCCGATCCTACTGTTGACGCAGCGTCTTGAAAAGCCCAGAGGAACAGCGAAACCAGCTCCTAAGTCGGCAACTCAATAACCCAACAAAGGCCCTCAAGTTGAACAAATGCACTGTCGTAGATTGTAGCGCACAAGACCTGAACAGGCGATAGGCGTACTGTCGTTGCTGTGCAATAACAATATTAATAATCAAAACATACTACAAAAGGAATCAGAAAAACAATCAAAATACGCAGACCACAAAATGGAATGTGAAAAAATGTGGCGATGCAGAATAAACATTGTGTCGACAGTCATTGGCACTACAGGGGTCGTAAGCAAAAAACTCATGAGACATATTCAACAGATTCCCGGAAACGTTCAATTCAACATGATCCAAAAGATCACCTTATTGGGCACGGTGCATGTTCTTCGGGCGGCCTTGAATGCACCGCTGGACTAAAATTACACCTTTGTGCACGTATAATCACGGCATAATTTCTGTAATTTCGATTCTTCATTTTCAATCATCTTTACCTCTGCACTGCAACCTTTACCTCTACTGCAATTCTGTAATCTGACATCTTCATGTATTGCATATAGAAATAACAATTTGACTGTATTACTGAAATTTTAAAAAATTACTCTTATCTCGACATTTTCCTTAGGGGGCAGGTTGCTCCCTGGTTTATGTGTGTATTTACCAGTTTTACTGTGAATAAAGAATATAATAGTAATAACATCTCACCGAATGCTGTAAGCTTGACACACTGAGTTACGGAATACGGACAGTAAGTCAATTGGTAGCTTGACGACACTCCAGTGTAACATTGTAGTCCACTAACTGAAAGTAGAACCATATAATCAATTGAAAGTCTTGACGAGACAGATACAGAAATGTTGACTTTCAGACAACTATGAACTGGGTATTGAAAATATACTACTAAAATGGGAACGAAAATTGAACGATTTTGACGTATGCGTACTTGTTCAGTGTTTCTCAATGCTCAGGCATATCAGTGCATATTATTATATATCGACATCTCACATAAACATCACAGACGATCACTTTTGTGATTTCATCCGTGATCACTGACCACGCTTTTCCGCTCATTTGCTCATCGCATACCAATTTCATGAAGCAATCGTCATGTAGCCTATTAACCGAAATTACTCTTTTATTTCTGTGGTGTGGGAAACACTTGTCATGTTCAACTGTCGCGTAGCGCAATACTCTCAACTCAAACGGGCACTGCACTCAAAAAAGGATGTGGTCTCAAATAGAAGGGCAGAACGAAGAAAAAAATTTGGCCGCAGCCATTTACTTCAGAACGCCACCGCGTAATGGAACTGCAATTTATTGAAATTTCGATAGCAACTTCACGCTCCAGCTGTCGCTGTTGTGCGTCATCGTTTCTTAGCCCGTTGACAAAATTTATGGCACGAAATCTTCACCGTCACATATTAAATCCGTTCACAAGCGCTGGCAATAATACCGTGTTCGAACTGCAGCTATTTTTTCAATACTGCACCATTGTACTCTGCCTGCAGCAATATGTACACTGTAAAAAATCTGGTAGATTTACTGGGAAATCTCTGTCAATTTTACAACGAATTACCGGTCGCAGCCAATAACTGTGCGTAGCTTGTAATTTTACATTTTGATATGTAATATTACCTTAGTTTAGCTGTAAGTCAAGTTACCAGAATTTCTTCGCAAAATTACTGACAGTTAGGGGAGATGTGGTACCGATGGATCACTGGGACCGAAAATACTTTGAAAATTCTCTATGATAATTTCATGATTACACTTCGTGAACCTGTCTACAATTGCATGCTGGCAAAATCTTTCCTCACGTACAAAAAAATTCGACTTGCGCGGGCTCTGGGGTCTCTCACAGATGTTTTTTGTTTTTGGGGGTGTAAACTAAATTTAGATCGACATATACATTTTTCTTTGTAACCTTCAGCACGAACAAACCAGCAATCGTTTTTATTGTGAAGTGTAGGGCTTGTATCAGGCAATATAATGGCACCTATTATTTTTTTCAGTACCTTACTTGGGTGGAATTTTTTTCGATTCATGTATAAAATTCGTAGGGTGGGGACCGATGATACAATAGCCAAATCAAGCAAAATAATCAAGCATACTAGTCAGGAAACAAATGAAACATGCCTACGTACAGAACATATTTATGTAATAATTGCATATGATGTTTTATCGCTTTAACGAGGTATTTGGAAGTCACACTGTCGATTTTCGGGCAATATGTATGTACCCTCAAATTTATAAGTTCGAGCCTAAATCGAAACGTGATTTTATGACAACATTTGAGTTGATATTTATTGTATTTTTTGACGGTTGCGACCAAACATTCTTTTTTGGCTTGCGGTAGCTTAGATTATAATACTGAGCAAGAAAATGTGCCACATCTGAGTTTTTCAGGGTATATGTCTCATAGGTCCCCGGGTCGTGTGCCATTGGACCCACCGGGTGGGGACCGATGATACGTTCGAGCAACGAATTTTGAACATCCATAAATATTTTTTGAAAAGACAGATATTCATGTATATGTGCGCGATAGGTAGTGCTTGTATCAAAGTGCTGAGCCAGCAAAAGATCTGCTGTTTTCGGCAGAACATTTTGGGGCCAGTGATCATTTTCCAATTTTTGATCCATCGGTACCACATCTCCCCTACTCGTAACTGCAGTTTATCAGGCAATTGGGAAGATTGATTAGCTTCATAATCGTTGCAGCCAATATATACGGGGAAATGAATGTTACTGATATTTCATTCTCGAGGTGATTTGACTTGATTCATCCTCGTTCGCGAAACTGGGGTCTGTCGTACGGAAATTGTTGGCCCTAGTACCAATTTTAGTATAGTACATAGTAGGGTACAAGAAACAACTGACAATCGTAGCTAATGTAGTTACACCATAGCCATTATATTATATTATAAGGCTATATGGCTATACGGCCGTTCTCGCTGGTTACGTTCGTTGTTACGGATACGGCTGATAAGTTAGAAAATCAGTTTAGGATGTATAATATTGTTCGGGAAACTAGAAATATCAGCACCGCATGCTCAGTTGACCATTTGCTAATGGCGGACAAGGCGACCTATAATAGGTTACAATAGGATACCGTTACGCGTTACTGGTTTTCTGAGATTCGTAGTAAACAGCCAACGCACAACTGTGACATCACAAGGAGCGTCTCGTTTAGTAAGTACAGTAAGTAGTGAACAACACTTGGGATAAATATCAATTTATACGAAATTAGATGGAAAAGAAAGGAACTATATGTCATGATAAATGTGTCTGTATGAAAGAGAAATAACCTAAGTCAAACATTATAACGTGGCCAGCAAATATTATTGGTGGCATGTCAGCGGATGAATACGACGTATTTCGAAATCGTTCAAGTGTCGTATCGTTATCTGGCCATTATTGAGATTTGAGCAAAGGGTGGAGCGAAGTTTGTTGTGCTTGAAGAAAGCGGACACGATCGTGGGAGATTCCTAGGAACGCTGAATGGGATACGCATCGTTAAAGGTACAGTACGACATAGTATTTGTTACCGTGAATATCTGCGACTGTGCAATGTGCACACCACTTTGATTTCATGATTGAAATATTTCATTCTCCGCATTCTCTATTCTATTTTGGGATACTAGTCGACTTATATAGTGACCTGTGACACCACATACTCCGCCGCGGAGGAGTTGAAACTGTTGGCTTGTTTATGTCATTTTCGGGCCATAGCATAGAGATGTTTTCATCCACTGCCGGATTTGTTTGGCACACATGCCACCTCATATCCAGAGTGGAATTGGTGAGGAACCTTTTGCTTCAATACATTAGATAAACTAAGTCATGAATCTCTGCTATATCATGTACAAGGCGGAGCCTTCATCACACAATGTACCAGTACCGGTACTTCAAAACATGTTACCTTATATTTTTGTTAGCCTATTTGTCTTAGTAGTCTTTATAATGTCATGTCTAGGTTAGGAACTTTGCTTTATATAGCGACTTACTCATGAATTCTTTTTAGTGGAACTGCAAGATACTAGTTACACAGAAGGAATGAGGACGAGAAAAAGAAATAATTTGAAGTTTCGCCGGCGGTGGAATTAATTCATCTTTTCTTGCAACCACTCGTGTTACTGCATGTCTCCTGAAGAAGAATTAGACCTCCAGCAGCAATACTTTTCCATCGATTACCCCTTCATCGTGATATCATGAATGAATATACAGTTTGTTCCACTGTCGTTTTGGAAGTGTGCAGAAAATTTTGCGATATTTTAGCATCGGGTTGCTTTGCCATAGGTATGGATGAACGTACGTTAATTTACAAGCTGGTATGTATCCTGATTTGCAGGGACAGCATGTAGGTAGGTAGGTAGGTAGGCGGTCTCGCTCTCAAATGTACAGGAGAACATGTAGATTGGATATACCCGGAGGGGACTGTAACATTACAGTCTGGCGTGTAAAGTGAGATCACTGGACGAGTGTAAGTTGAATTTGCATTGACTAACGGTAATGTTAGATTACCACGAAATGTCTGGCTACCGTGCTTCCAAACATTTCGCGGTAAATCGAGGTTTTTATTTTTTACAGTGTATGTGCAATTGTGTATATATCAAAGTGATCACGATAGAGATAAAACTAATAAGTAGGGTTACCATATTTTGGAATCCGGAAATGAGGACACTTTTACAAATCATAAAAGTTAGATTACCGGACGAGAAAAGTGCTGATTCCAAAATGTGTACCGCTCGAACGTCCACATTGCAGATGACGTGTCATTCATGTCGTTTTTTAGTTCGGCCGGCCCCTAGCCTGGCTGTCAAAGCTATAAAGGAGGAAGAACTTCCAAAATCGAGGACATACAAGATTTCTTGAAAATAGAGGACTTATGGTAACCCTACACTAAACTTATGAAAACTCAAGCCGCGGGCCGGAAACTGGTGGAGCACGTAGTAGCAACTATCGCATTGACATTGCACTTTAAACGTTGACATTCTGTGTTGGTGAAATCAAGTTCATATGTTACTTGAAATTTGTAAATACTTTAGTGCAGTTACATTTCCCTGCATTGCTGCCTACGCAACTCATAATACTTTATTTCATTATTCGTTCGAATGATTTTCTCTGTATCGAAATATAAAACGTGTATATGATGGTTTTCTTTTCCGTTCAATTGGCGTCGCGTCTAAAAAGGTTGCCGACCACTGAATAGAGTGCAGTGCTCCTTTAATACCTGACGGACACGGAACTGTTAGTGACGTTTCTGTCAGTTCCAAGGTTATACCGCGTTTTATCATATTGCTAATATTCCATGAGATTTCTTCTTGGTAAAGAAGGCCTACCCTAAGTAATTGCTCCCTTCCACCAATCATGAAGAGCGAAGACATCAGTCCAAGTTCCAGGTCTAACAACATGGTAAAATGACATGGCCAAATGACTCACGAATTGTTTGATTGAAGCAGTGAAATTATTAGAACGTACCTGATCCAAGGCACATCCATAACAGGCAGGCTACAGAAAACATCATTTTCATTGTGTTTTCAACGTATCTAGCTGAATAGACTGATAGCTTTACAGGAATGAATAAAGGTATGATATGAATCGTGTTACTTAATCAATCTCATTATGAAAGCACTATTGTTCTCGACAGAAATGAAATAATAGGGATTCGCAATCCTGATCTCTCGTTAAGATTACTGAATTTGCAAGTAATTGTAATCGATTACATCTAAAAATTCAAAGTGACCGTAATCGATTGTTTTGCATAGGCATAATCGATTGAGCTGTAAAGGTGGGACTGCTCACCATTTATTAGGGCTACTGTTTATGGTATAAAGGGATGAACTGAACAAGAAATAGTCCGATGTATCATATCGACAGTAGAAATGTCAGATTTTTAAATCCCATTGCTCATTATATCATCACAAGCATTAGCAATCAATCGCATTATAACAAATTTATTATCCTCTCGTACATTCTTGAACTGGGCAATTAGAAAATTTTCAACTTTTCGAAATTAGATTAGAATTAGAACTACTGAATTCGCGAAAACATGGACCTTGAATCAAGTTCAGTTCATATCGAATCATAGTTCATTCTCATTCGCATTCTAAAATACTATCTACTAATGCGGGGCAACTCAGCAAGTCCAGCTCCAATTCTGTTTCTGTCGGCTCCGGCCAAAACTGATAAAATCATGTCAATATCCACCCCGTAGCTGGCTAATCCTGCACACTAATTTCTTGTACATTTAGTATGCGCTTACGGACGATTTGCACCCGTTATTGTCGAAGCATACGATATGGAACGGTTGGAACCGGACATGGGGTGATTACTTCATGAATGCGATCGATTGGGATTACGATTACTTCTTAATCACGCGATTACGATGTCGATTACGATTACAACAAAATCTGGAAGGAGTCGATTACGATTACGACTATATTCGAAGACAATATAACGATAGCGATGAGATGACCTCGTGAGAGAACAAAAATAATTTTCAATGTTACGTCATTTGCGTGTTACGTCACAATATGACCATTGCTCAACTTTGTAGCTGACGATTTATCGCCCCTAACGACCCTGGCCGAAACTTTCTGTCAAAATATATCCATTGTCCATAGCCGCACTCAATTGGTGTGAGGAATATAGTCCTGTCCTGCCATCAGAG
Source organism: Botryllus schlosseri (assembly GCF_051294905.1). NCBI lineage: Eukaryota > Metazoa > Chordata > Ascidiacea > Stolidobranchia > Styelidae > Botryllus > Botryllus schlosseri. Next base: position 26,702,431 of record NC_137237.1, on the reverse strand, counting down.
GAAATGATGCGCACGTGAAGAAACGACAATTTATGTCTGCATGTCACGAAAGAAGTTTTTCTTTTAGTTCAGTCAGCTAAGGTTGGGCGACTCCAATATCTTTTAACTGTATAGCAGACAAGAGGTCACGAATCAATAGCATGCAACAAATTAATAATAATAACGGACACGTCCGAATATGATGGAATTATTAATTACGTGTTCTAAATTTTCGCAGTTACCACCTCTCTTTGCTCTACCGGTAAATCTGAACACATGGTATGTGAGACGATCAAAAATAAATAGTAATATATTCATTTATCAATGTTGTACCAGATACTATCGATCAATTTCTTTTATCATGTTGTAAATACGCTCACCATAGACATATGGTAAAACAGTAGCCTACTGTGAGGGACTGAATATCTCGTCCACTACATATAATTTTCTAATTAACCCGCAATTTCTTAAATGCTGTCACCGAATTCGTTGACTCTTGTCACGTCTTGCTGTGACTTATTCAACCCTTTCATATGTATTTGTCCTGAATTGACTATTCTTTACAATTAACTTTCCACGGGGTATAGGCCTACCAGACCTTTCATGGTGATATGCAACACTTCATTTTTACCATCTATATTAATATTAATAATTTACCAATGTTATTGACGAAATTCAGTCATGAATCAGAAGTTTGAATATTCACCTTATGGGGGTGCAAGAGCAACATTAAGTAGGGTCTGCTAATCCTATGAGGGTACAAGACCAATGTTTAGGGAAAGGGTTGACGAAGTTGTGTATCAGTCCTGATTCTGGCTACAACCCACCCTAATATGGTATAGATTCACAGTGGTTCTAAACCTTTTGTGACCTCGTGGACTGGTAAAACTTCAAAGTAAAAATGTCTCTGACCGGTAAACCTTCAAATATTTATGAGTGATTCTGTTGAAGTTTACGCAAGGCGAGGCTTGCGAAGTCCTGCTAAACACAACTAAACTGATCGTGATTTTTCGGTATCCTTTGAAACATTAGATGCTGTTTGCCAGGCCTTATTCTACAGCGAGTATCGCTTATTTGCACTGTCGGAATTTAACGACGTTTGTTAGAAAGTCTTCCGCAGCTTCCTCATATAACTTCTCAGTAAATTTACAATTCGATGTTTTATTTCCCTCATTCATCGTCATCAGCGTCCATCTTCGCGCATTTTGGAATTGAGATATAAAATTCGAATGTCTATTGCGGACCGGCAGGAAACTTGCCACGGACCGGCGGTTTGGAACCGCTGCTTGTAGATGGTTGAAGATCCAAATGTTGAGTAAAGAATTGCGAATTAACGATTGATGCTCGTTTCAAGTATGGCCACATAAGAATAATATTCCTGGCAGTTGAACAAAGAACATGCGTAACGTAGCGACATGCGTAATTCTTATACAATTGCACTATATTACATGTACACATCGAGTGTCTATTTACTACTTGTTGGTAATTCGTTACGCAATGACGAGCAAAGCTAATACTGAGATAATATTGAGCAGTGGAGGTTGCAAATCCTACATTTCGGCGATCTATAACCTTATATCATATTGCACTCTCCCTTCTTCACGAATAGTCAGTTGTCATAGTCCTTTTACAAGTAAGAAGTAATTGTTCTTTCACAAACCAGTCGATTAGATATGCGAAATAATTGATTACGATTACGATTACTTCTGATTTTTTTCGAATGTAATCGATTGCGATTACGATTACTTGAAAATGCTGTAATCGTCGTAATCGATTACGATTACTAATCATTAGGGCGGTTTTTTTTTACCTAAAAAAAAGAAAGTTTTGACCAAAAAAATCCAAATTTTGACTTTTTTTGACCTAAAAGAACTGAATTTTGACCAAATTTTGACCTAACGTATGCAAATTAGGTGTTTTCCCACATAATGTTAAAATTGCACCACTTATCTTCATTTCTGGTTTGAACTGACTGTCCTAACGAAGTAGTTTGGCCTGAAAAAACGTTTTTGGCTTAGAAACAGGCATGTCTTTACATGAAAAAAAAAACAATATTTTAACGAAATCTGGCCCTATGAAGAATTCCAGTGGTTACAATATGTATTATGGTAGAAATAATTAAAATGTTTTGTAGTACAACGAGAGATGCTTTCCTACATTCTTGGGTAGAAAGTGCACTTCCATACTAAGAACCTTGTCAAGGACGTTCAACAGCAGCAGTTGTTGGCCGACAACACTCAAGTTGTGCGTACACTGCTGGTGCTGGTGACACACCGTGTTGCTTCATTCTGACAATGTTGTATACATCACAATTTTTCATCATGCGCTTCTTAATATAAGAATGATGCAATGCACAAGAAGTCTTTCTTCAGTTAGGATATTGCGGTACATTGACCATAACACCATGTCTACCTATTATTTTTTTTACCGTTTATGATTCACAATGAGCAGACGATTAGCCGTTTACAACGGTAGGCCTATAAAATAGGCTAAAAGCGGTAAAACATCAAATTATAAGTTCACTGACAGTGCTAAATCTACGATACAAACAAAATGAAGACGTCAAATTTTTTTTAATTTTATGAAAAATTTTGACAAATTTTGACCTAACGCTACAATTTTGACAAAATTTTGACAAATTTTGACATGTCAAAAAAAACCGCCCTACTAATCATGATTACCCCATGTCTGGTTGGAACCCTCGAAATCGCCATCGATTAAGCAGTTATAGCACCTATAGTTATAGATCATTGGTACGGAATGGATGCTCTGATGATGATGACCGCCGACCATAAAAATGCTGCTACCGATGCAGACCAGATCAACGATATTTTTTGGTTCTTATAAAACAGGGATTTCAAAGAAATGTCCTTGTTTTTGACTTGCGTCCTTATTTTGTCTTATTTTCAACAACTACGGTACTTCGGTCGTTTTTTTCTCTGGTATCTCTGTTGCATATTATTATAAATTTACGCTTTTGCTTCGAGATTTTATGACATCATAAATGAAAGAAACTCCCGTGGCGTACACACCACAGGATTTGACTACTTTAAGTGGTGAGATAACTAGGGTAGTGAGCTGTATATAGCAGTTTCGGATGTACAAGTTATCGCAGCGTACGTCATTTTAGCAGTAAACAGCTGTACCAGGTTTCCGCTGTTTTATATTACAGCAGAATAAGCTGTAGGGAAGTCAGCATGTATTGCGTAGTGATAAAAGGTGCAGTGTAGTCGACACTTGGGTTGAAAAGTAGTAAAGGTATAGATCATTGATAAATTTCCCGAAGTGCTGTTTCGGCCCTGATTGAAGGTAAACCTAGACCATATCTGTCGTGGAGATCCACGAAGCACTTTCTAATAACAAGGAGTTGCTGGAGCAGATTGTTTTTGGCGAAAAGTATGGAATGTGATATGCCACGGCTCGTATAAATACGAAATACACTGTAAAAATTATTTTTGTAAATTTACACAAAAAAGCCCGGTGACTGCCAGTACAACCTTACAACGATAAGCTTGCAAACTCATTACAAGCTTACAAGCATAAGCCTGTAAGCTCATTACAACCACAAGCTTGTACTCTCTCTTTTTCTCTTTCTCATTCTCATTACTCATCAGTACAAATGACCTAATGCAAATGGTTGGCATGATTGTTCACAAATCAAAAGCGCGCATTTATTTATACAGCAGCACGTAAATATATTTGTGAAATCCACTTGGCATATTCCATAACAATGCAAGCAGTTTGCCTCTACGAAGTGATTTTCATCAGCTCTTCCTTGGCTGGGTTAGATGAAGTGATTCCGATAATGGAATGTTATAGCTCCTAGAGCATGTCAAGCTTTTTCCATTCTTCTTAGGTTCCCCGATCCGAAATTTCAAATTGGTCATATAAATACGTTCTTTTAAAAGGTGGTTTTCAAATTGGGCTCCAGTGCTCCCTGGGGGCCTTTACAACTTTGAAGGGGGCGCTAGCTCTAAATATGATGATTTTGGCCGCTGAGAGAAGGGTGCGCTATAAACTATGGATCACTGTTTATGAAAATCCGCATATTAATAGCTCATTCTCTGCGAACCAAAGTATGATTTATAAATATGTGGTCACATCGTCCGCGGTCTTAAAAGGCGCATTCAATCGGAAAGCGTCGCCACCATCCCGGGCAAATGTTTATTGATATGCAACATTGCGTTTTCTTACAACAAAACAACAAATAAACTAATTATTCAGTGACAGTTATTGAGCGCTGGTTAGGAGCACACATTCAAACGCATGCACGAAGGACAAGTTGTGAGCGTATATCGAACGGAAACAAAGTACGATGATTAGGACGCGAAGAGTCCTTGGACCATTGCTTTCACTGATTGCGTCTGTCCTAGAATCCGTACAAAAATGCCACGCAGACGCAGCGTACATATCTAGCTGCAAATAAATTAGATCAACGCAAAAAGTCTACGCGACACGGCAATGTGACAACGACTGTGCTATGAATCAAACAACTTTTTGTTGGAAGAAGGTTATGGGGAGTTCGATGCCTGGTTTGCGGCTCAAGAGGCGCGGTGTGTACAAAAAGTTTGGGAAACACTGTTTTAGGCTGACATAAAAATAGCTATTTCTTACTTAGTCAGCAACAAGTCCAGAAGTATACGGTTTCCTACTTCATGCAATGGCTGTGGACGATTCCGCTGCTTGTATACTGTATAGGCTGTCTTCGTACATCATATAGCTTTTAAACTTTTTTCTTCACAATGGAAACTGGATCGTCTGGTTCTTCAAATTTACGATGTAGGCTTGCAAATGTTGTGCCGAGCGTGATATTCCAAGAGTCCTAAAATATACAGGCTTTGAAACAGTGCAATACTTCCCTACTTCAAAACTTGAATCTTACCTAGGGAGCATATCGCATTTTCTCCCGTCAACACTAATTTCAGAACAGTATATTTCTGCACCCGAGCTGAACATGCTTGTGTTCTCGATATGAGGGCGGATAACGTCTGAATGGAAATATACATGTGTTCTATTATGTAAATCAACGTAAATGCGCCAAATATCATGCAGTTCATTCCCTGGTGGCACTCAGCGAGCGTGAGCACGTAGGGTTACAGTTGTCACAACTCACAGTGACCCGACTGTGATTCAGGAAGTAGGCCTACACTGTAAAAATTATTCCTGTAAATTTACAGGAAAAAATACAAATACCAGAAAAACCCTGTAAGCTTGTAATCGAGTATATAGACTCGATTACAAGCTTACAGGGTTTTTCTTGTAACTCGTTACACGCTGACAAGCTAAATCTAGTGAACTCAGTACAAGCTATATCTTGTAAGTCTCTCTCTCTTTCTCTCTCTCATTATACCCAAATCTTGCACCTGTACTGGCAGAAAGACCCAATGCATTCGGCGGCCATGATTGTTCACAAACCTATTGAAAAAAGGTACATTTATTCACAGCCGAATAACAGCAGCAGATCAGCAGGAAATATACAGCAGGCTCAAGCACAGCAGTATGAAAATGAACAGCAGCAGTATAAAAAGAAATTGTGCAAAAAATATTTGCATGGCTTGGCCTGCAGCAGACCAAGCATGCTCCACATGAGTGTAGCTTGAATGGCTTGACAAGCACTCATGTAGTTTCTAAAGTATTATTAGGTCCAGTACAAACCTATTCCATAGCTATTTCTACTTTACAACGTCAGAATTGTCTAGTAATGAAGTATGCTGAAAATATAATCACTTGAGGCAAAATCTACTTCAGCACTCCCAAAAAAGCAAAACTATTTCAACTTACCATTGTATATCAATGATCAAATGAATTTAAAAACTGCACATCAATTTGTTTCACACATTGAAGCGACCGCAGACGGCATATGCAGCCCTTTGATTTTTGCAATGCAGATGGACAAGAAATGTAGAGTCTTATCCACACCACGCGCGAACTGGATATTGAATACCTAATGCATTGACAGAATGAAAGCTAAAGCATGTGTGAAATCTACTACGTCATTTATCACTAGCCCGTCGAAGTGCACCGTCCACTTGGTTTCTCGAGTGTCAGGATGTATGACTGGGTGCGATGATTCTGAATTATCCTGAAAAAAGAGGGCACACAACTGTAAACTGAAAGGCAAAGATAGTATGAACTTATATAGCCAATAATACTATCAGACTAATAATAGCTGATGTATTAGGTCAAAATTATGACTATGACAGTACTTATACCAGGGGTGGGCAACCTTTTCAGCCAAAGGGACACAAGAGATTTAGGAACCATTGAGTGGGCCACTTGAATGTTAATGACCTTCCTTAAGTCGTCCGATAGGAGCCAACTGAATTAGGTAACATTAAAAATAAGACTTACATTACTTACAATATGTCATGAGAACTCTGTGTGCATTCATGTCGTGGTCGCGCTACGTGCGAAATTTTTTCAAAAACAATGAATGAATTCGATAAATAAATATGTTACTTGCAATTATTGAGGGTTGCCTTTGTATACCACTGGGTTCATTTTGCAAGGACAGGATTATTCGGCGTTCAGACATAGCAATATGGAAGGTTTCGGTGAACATCCCTCCGTCCTATTGTGCAAAGTTTCATCGTCGACGATCTCGCTGCGAGCACACAAGCGAAGTCGCATGTTGGACGACACCACGTTATCTCCTAATTGCGAATATATAGTTGGACTCAATTCTGTAAGTGACGCGTATTTATAATTTTCACGAGGGCTCCAATACTAAATGCAAAAAATCGAGTGACAATAAACCATGCGAAGTGCCAAGAAAGATATCAAGTCGAATAAATCTGCTGCGAAATATTCTACTTAATGGTCAATTACGAAAATCTGCGATAAATGTGGCTGGCCCCTAATTACGCCAATGCGTCGGAACTGATCTTTTAGTCATCATGAAATTTCGGGGTCAGACTAATCAAATTTTGGTAGGCCTTGCTATTTTACCCGATGTTTACCTCGAGGGCCATACACAACCATCTCGCAAGCCACGGGTAGCCACCACCGACTTATACTGGCATATCTAGCTATGAGCCTATTATCAGCGCAGTAAAGAAAATTTTATAGTAATACAATGTCGATATGTACTTGGTACAAACCTTGTTTATGACCAAGAATTTGTCATAGGATTCGTTGAACATTGAAGGTATACCGAGCATCCAATTAAGTTCTGTGGAATATGAAAAAAAACACAAATTCATATTTTGAGTTGTCCAATAATTTGTATATTCAAAGCATTGTACCTATCACATCTACAATGATGGCTGGCAAGTGATCCCACTTGATTCTTCTTGCATGCTTGGAGAATTTATTTTCTTTGATCTTGTCCTCTAGAGTCTAGACCAGGGGTGGCCAACCTTTTCGGCCCAAGGGCCACATTTCATCGACGAAACATGGCACGGGCCACTAGCCGCGCGAAAATTTGTCAAAGTTTATAGGTCAATATTATTGTTACTTGAGTAGGCTATATTGCGGGTCTGCTGTATATTGCTGGGCTCAGTTTGCAAGAATTGGACTATTCGGCCGTCCGGCCATATCGATATCGAAAGCTTCGGCCAACATGCGTCAATAAATTTATGCCTATGTTTCATCGTCGACGGCCTTTCTGCTAGCGTAAACGCAATGTCGCATGTTGGACGACACTTTCCCTCGAACTTGCAATCATAATTAGACCTAATCTGGTACATTAAGCGTTCTTTCATTTTCAGGAGGGGGTAATAATATTAAAAGCAAGAAATCGAGTGACAACATATTGCGTGAAGCGTGAAGAAAATTTTTACTTTAGATAGATCTACCTCGGAATATTCTGCTCTATTGTAATGTACGAAGATCTACCAAAATTTGACTGGCACATGGATCTGCCAATGCGTCACAGCATTTTAGTCGTCACATCCCAAGTGCTGCGGCCAGACTAATCAAATTTTTGGTTGGCCATGCAATTTCACAATCTGGGCAATCCATTTTTTGTAATATTAATAATTTCCAAAATTACCTCGCGGGCCACTCCAAACCATTTCGCGGGCCACGGGTTGGCCGGCCCTGGTCTAGACCATTGTTAATCAGCTTCAATTCCTCCAATAGCTGAAACATTATCAGTTACCGTTAAACAGAAATCAAACCAATGATATTGCTTCTTACCCAATATGAATTTCTGAGAAGGGGATACTCCACAAGAATATCAGCAGTTGGCATGTTCCCGTCTTCTGTATCTAACCGACGCCTTTTGAAAGTGGCTTTCATTGCTTTCATAAGTTGTTCCTTGGCTGGGTTAGATGAACTTGATTCCGATAATATGATTGACTTATGTTCGGCCAAGCTTACCTCATTGTTTGAAGATTCTCCGACCTGAAATTTTGAATTAATGATATGAATCAGCGGTTCCCGACCGACGAGCCACGAAAATAGTAATTTCCTACTTCGTTAGCAAGAAGACCAGAACTTCGGGGTTTCTTGCATCGAGGGCTGCTCGCGTCGGATTCTTCAGTATGAAGCCGTCTCCGTGGACCAGGTCTTACATACTTTATTCTATTTGCGATGAGAACCGGATCGTCTGGATTTTTTACTTTACGACGTGCGTTAAAAAATTCTTCATCGAGTTTCTTTTTCCAAGGGTGCTAAAATGTTTCGGATTTTAAAGAGTGCAGAACTACCACACTTCAAGCTTCAAAACTCACATATGCAGGAAGATAATGATCTTCATCTGCCAAGCTTGATCTCAGAACTTTATATTCTTGCACTAGAGCTGTACATACCAGTGTTCTTGCATACGGTGGCACCTTAAGTCTGAATGAAAAGTGGACGAACGTTACATAATCAAGAAGCTGAATGCACCAAAATTGGTATCAGGTCATCTCCAGTATTTTCATTCAGTATACCGTGAGTACGGAGGATTATGGTTGTCACAAAGCGTTGGGCTGTGAATAAGGAAGTAATAGAACCGACCTGATGGTGTGCATGGCCCAAAATTATACCCTTTGTGACCCATCCCATACGTTGAAAAACGCTGCACTAGACTTTAGATCACTTTAACAGCCAATACACACCCAAAGTGTTTCGTTAGATCGTTGAACAGATGGTCCACAATTGCTGTTCGTAATCTTGGCCTCAAGGCGCTTTTTGACTGCAGTTTTTCCACCTCGTTGTGCAGATAAGCAGGAAGGCACACCTCATACTTGTCGTCAGACCATTTTTGAGGCTTTTTAGTACATTCTTCAGCATCCATCAATGGCGTATCAGTTATAGATGTAGAGGGCTCCAGATCATTCATGAATGGTGAAGCATCAACGCTTTGTTCTGAATTTTGCAGACCACCGCTCATATCTCCTGCAATTGAAATATCACTTATGAGACAAAATTCTGGTTCCCAACGCGTCGTTCTGAATTTCGCAGACCACTGTACGTATCTCCTGCAATTAAAATGTCACTTATGAGACAAAATTCCGGATCACAAAGGAAGCGCTAGCTACAAACAAGGCTACTGGGCGTGGGCGGGGTAGATAAATTCAAAATATTATATAATAATCGAATGTAACTGTCGCACTCACACTGATTCCGAAAAATCTAAATATTGATTGACTTCTCTCTTCTCAAAGTATTCGGCAGTAAGATAACGTTGCGCCACACGCCTACATTTAAACGCCGGAACTAGAAAGCTATACTTATACTATAATCAAGAATATGAACACTGACGGTTGCCAGTGAAATCGGCACATGGTGAATTAGGCCCCACAAACTTTATGCAATCTGAGATCTAATCACGCCGTGACTGCGTGATCTACGCATGCCCTGACGTACAACATTGACAAATCATTCAATAATAATAATATTAGTAGTTTAATAATTCATATTAATAGTTGTTAATACAATTTATTACAAAATTTTCCGAGGGCCGAATTCACCGAGGGCCGAGTTCACCAAGTGCCGAGTTCACGGGGCCGAGTTCACTTGTTATCACACTGACAGCTATGGCGTTGTTTGTAATTTGAATTTGTGAATGTCACGTACACATTATGTAAGAATATTTGGAAACACTGCTATACCCCGTCAAACAGTCGGTGGCAAAAAAACTTACTATTCGTCTGCGCTTCAGTCAATGACACATCCACATTACCGGTATATTTTGAATTACGAACACCAGCACCAAGCAAATCTGTCACTTTCAAAGTCTCTGCAAGACAAAAATATTGGTAATCTTAGCGCGTATAACCATAACACTGAATTACCTGAATTTTTCTTTTCACTAAATTCCAACATATCGCCACTGCGTAGTTCAACTTCACAATCAAATTCAGGCCAGCCAAAATCTTTGTCATAGTTCTCAATGTTGGCATGGTCAGCCAGCGGGAACTTCAGGGAATTTGTGTAATACAGCAGTTTTCACTTCTGATACAGAGCTTACTTTAAACACTTTTGAACGGTCACCATAGGTCACCTTCAACTTCAACTGTGCTTGAACGTTAGCCATAGCAACTAAGACTATTTCAATAACCCGAAATACATCAAATCACAAAGATTGATCAGTTATTTACCAAAACGGAAGAACCGTGCACCGCCGCAAAACTGGGTGGTTCGCCATTCGCGCAGCTACAATATTGTAAAATCCAAATCCTGTTCCAAATCCGAGATTTTAATCCAAGTCCAAATCAGAAAAAGGTAGGCATTTGATCCAAATAACACATTGAAATGTAAAGTTATGAGACATTTCAAGTCCAATTCTACATAAATTCATCTTAAAACTAATCTAAAATCGATATCCATTGTTCTCGAATCAGATAAAAATCATTAATTGCGATTTTTTCAAATCCAAATCCTTCCTCGTCTTGTTCTCACGCCTTTTTGCTAAACCGCTCAACCAAAACGCGCGTATTTATTTTGTTCAAACAGAATGCGGGAGTTCATATTGAAATGTAATGAACATAAAGATGAGAGTGAAAAATAACAACATTGTAATCGCATCGTATTATGTGTCTTGTGCATTTTCCTATCGCTAGATATGATGTCTGGGTGTGTTTGAACAGCGTTTCAACTCACACATCATATCTAGGGGCTTGTCAGGGGTGTGTTCGAACTGCGTTAACACTCGGACATCATGTCCGAGGCATGACTGTAGTCAGGGCCGTAACAGCACTTCGTCAGGCACCCCCCCAAAATGTTGGTCTTGGGCCCCCCATATGATGATAAATCGAACCCCCCTCTCGCTATTCGCTGTTTGCCGATACTTATCATCTACATTGGCCTCCGTTTAGAGCAGTGGTTCCCAACGTGGGCGATTTGGCGGTCTAGGGGGGCGAAAATAACGAAGGGGGCGATAGGGGGCGAAAACGGACGAAGGGGGCGATAGGGGGCGAAAACAACGAAGGGGGCGATAGGGGGCGAAAACAACGAAGGGGGCGATAGGGGGGCGATGGCGCGTTAAAACGGCTATATTGGAGTCGGGACCGTAACTACCGCACCCTAAACCCCCAATTGGGGGTGGGGGGGGGGGCGAAATCGAAGGAAGCCCAAAATTATTTCGTGAATTAACATGAATGATTGAGTCATTTTTTAGAAATTCATGCGACTTTTTCCAAAATCTAATCTTTTCATGTATCTTGTTGTTGGGGTCCCCGTCACCCAACAAAAATACGCATGATTTATGGAAATTAGAGACCTCGGCGTCGGCCATTACTGCGCCACGAAGCACCAAGACATATGAAGTTATAGGCCATGTAACATGCGACTCCGAGAAGTGTGCCAGAACGATCAGCAGCGAGAAGAAATTGGCCGAAAAGAAATGCCCTCGCGCTGACCGAAAACTTTGATATATATACATATATGTTTAATTGTCCATAGGCGCCTCAATGGCTGGCGTCGAATGTTCCTGTCCTGGCGACCTTAACCCTACAGGACAAATGCCATCCCGCAAGGACAAAAATTATTTGCCAGTAAAGAAATACCAATATGAAATCATGTGCGTCTTTTAGTTTGGTACGTTTTGACAAATTTCCATATCGTCTGACATAGCAGATATAGGAGGTCACGAAATAACATCATGTAAAGAAGTCAATATAACAACGATTCCGCCCGAAGATGTTTAATTATTATTTAGAGGTTCTACCTTTTCCAACATACCACATCGACCATAATGACCGATTCAAACATGAATTATATAAATTTGTCGCGCTTCGCGCGTTTAGGTGGAATACGGTGACTCACCAAACAGTACAGGAAATAGGGTATAGCTGATATGTAGCGACAAAAAGCCCGCTGGCTGAGGGTGACTGGGGATTGGTTTATCACCATATGGGGCCAAGGAACAACGTTTTCGGGGGGGGGGCGTCACGTAGTGCTGTTTTTCGGTTCCCAATATTTGGGGGGCGATGATCGGTGTGGAGCTTCAAAAGGGGGCGATGAGTCGAAAAAGGTTGGGAACCACTGGTTTAGATTGTCAGCTTTCCTCACCTAAACCGCGCGAAGCGCGAAAATTTTCTATAATTCATGATTGAGTCCGTCAATATGATCGGAAATTGCGTATATATTGCTATCAATTTTTATCCTCTCTGCTCACGTAATCAGGTTTACTGATAGAGCTGAGGGAGATGTGTTTGAAAAGGTAGGACCCCTCAATAATATTTAAATATCTTCGGGCGATACCCGTTGCCAGGAACGAAACAGCACTTCCTCAGGTGCTCCCAAAACCAACTTGGGTGTTGGGCTCCCATAGGGTGATAAACCTACCCCCTATCACCTTGTTAGCTTTTGCCATGAAGTTAGTTGTAGGCCTACTGTCTGGTGAGCCAGGGCGAAGCGCGAAAATTTTCGATAATTCATGATAAAATCGGTGAATAATATCGGGAATTGCATATATATTGTTATCAATTTCGTGTCCTCTCTGCGCACGTAATGAGATTTACAGATAGAGCTGAGGGAGGTGTCTTGGAAACTGTAGGGCCCGTTGGTACTACTCCGTAACAAGATGTTATTTCGTGACCTCCAGTTTGAGTGTAGGCTACCAAACTAAAAGACGCACACGATTTCAAATTGGTATTTCTTCACTGGCATATAATCTTTCCTTTTGGGATGGTATTTGTCGTTCAGATTGTAAAATACACTATTTTGTATATATAACCAAGTTTTCGGTCAGCATAAGGTCAGTCCTTGTCGGCGAAGGTTTTCTCGCTGCCGATCGTTCTGGCACACTTCTTGGAGTCGCATGTTAGGTGGCCTAAAACTTTATGTGTCTTGATGATCGTGGAGCGGTAATGGCCAACGCCGATATGCCCATTTGTATAAATCTTGCGTTTCGGGGAAGAGTACTCCAAAATCAAGATATTTGGTAGCTTGAAATCGCGCGAAGCGCGAAAATTTTTTAAGAAAGTTGCCTAAATTTTCAAAAAAATACTCTATAATTTATGCTAATTCACTAAATAATTTTGGGCCCTCTTTGACCTCGGGCCCCCCCAATTGGGGGGTTTGGGGTGCGGCAGTTACGGTGCTGACTGTAGTAAGTTCGGACTGCGTTATCTATCGAACATCATGTTAGGGATGTGTTCGGACTGCGTTATGACACTTGAGCATCATGCCTGGGACTTATCTAGGGCATGAATGGGGTTCGTTCGGTCTGTATTGACACTCAGACATCATGTCTGAGGCAATGCCTCAGTGAGTCATGTCTGGAGATTAGTTCGGACTGCGTTGCCAATCGAACATCATTTCAGAGAGGTGTGTTCGAACTGTGTTGACATGATGTCGATGACGAACATGATGTCTGGGACATGTCTGGGGTGCGTTTGAACTGCGTTGACATTCGGACATCATGTCTGAGGATGTCTGGAGTGGGTTCGAACTGCGTTGTCGAACGCACATCAAATCTGGGACATGTCTGGGGCATGTCAGGGGATGTATGCGGACTGTGTTGACACTCGGACATCGTGTCTGGGCATGTCTGGGGTGCGTTATCGTGTCTGGGGTGGCATCGTGTCTGTCGAGAGTCTTGAGTGAGTTCGGACTGCTGCTGCGTTTGTTCATTCTTCTTGCATAAAATATAAACAATTTACAAGCACAATTTACAAGCACCGTTCCATGACAGCTTGTTATGTGCTTGCATTTTGCATTTACAAGCTCCCTAGAGCTTGTATCTAGCCTTTACAAGCTCGTTACAAGCTATTTTAGAAGAATAATTTTAACAGTGTAGTACCCAATGACACTGATGGATGGTGAGTAATGAAATACTTCTTACCTTTCAAATAAGTTGAGGTAGTTTTGCGTCCATTTACGAGTGAAAATGTCATAAGAACCGCATGAAATAACCATCACAGTAACCGCTGAATCAATTTTCAAAGATTTTACCTTTGTAGCGTCATTATCGGTTATTTTCCATTAGTCGTGAAGATGTATCTTGCAATTTCGAAAGTAGTCAGAACCGATTGACTGCTAAAATCTTGTGAAACCTTGATCAAATATATATCCTACAAAATTACTTACTCGACTACAACAGTATATTTTCCTACGTAGTAGAAGCTACAAGATCAGTCATGATTGATGACACATTGTTGCGTTGTTCTGACTTTTGCAGACCACAGGGTACATCTCCTGCACTTTGAAATATCACTTGCAAGACAAAATTGTGCTGAATTCTACACCATCAAGTATCCGGTTGTAGATTACTAACCACTTTTGTGTCATTAATAGATACACATTGCTGGTACAGCAATAGGATTTGCACAGACCATATACCAGACAAATCTGTTACTTTTGAATCATCTGTAACACGAATATGCTATGTAATTAATCAACTACAGCTGTGAGGCCGAAATTTACCTGAATCTTCTTGAAATTCAATTTTAACTAGCCGTCATTGGAATCAACCATCCCAAACAACATCTCAGTAACAGTAATCAATGCTGCCATTGCTTACTTCATGGAATACGTCCAATGCAGCCGTTAGCAAGCAGGACTAATTATATAATCTGCAAAGTCACCAAATTACATATCACACATCATTACATACCAATCTCTGGCTGCAGCCGTCAATTGAGCACGACTGCACAAGAATATATAGCGATCGCCGCGGTGCAAACACTACCAATAAGATAATACTTCCTAACTTCAAATGACGCGATACATAGCAGCCCTCAATAAGATTTGACCAGAAAATGATCTCGACTGAAGCTGCAACAAACACTACAGCTATCACTGTGATTATTTTAGAATTCTTAGCGTAAATCGGTGTTCAGTTGAATCATGGAAATATACTCGGGTGACATGACGATTTATGCTTTGAAAATTGCATCGACTTACTCAAAAACGTCTTCCCAGACTATTTCTTTACGAGAGAACAATCTCACGAAAACGAATATGTACCCACTAGACAGTTTGAATGAAAATTTTGCAGATAACTCGTCAGAAATGTGTCGATGATAACGCTGAATAGACCATGTTTATCGACGATAATTGGGAAGAAGTATATTTCGGAGATTGTGGGAATGGTGTGACCCCCGCGGCTGCAACGAAGAATCGTCATTTTCCCGAATATATGATAACGACGAATAGTAGAACGCATTTTTTGAAAGAATTAGGCTTCGGACTGAACGTACATCTCACTAGTATCAAATTGGAATTGGACATTTTCGAAATTTCGGTATCGGATTAACAAGTATGGCCACCGTTTGACCCTTGAGACGTCGACTAGAAGGATAATTTTGGTCTCGATAGAATCAGCGAGACTAGTAGAATTCATTTCAAAAATAATTAGGCTTCGGACGCTACATATATCTCATTGGAAGCGAATTGGAATTGGACATTTTCGAAATTTCGATAGCGGATTCACAAGTATGGCCCTCGTTTGACCCTTGGGACGTCGGCTAGCAGGACAATTTTGGTCTCGATAAAATCAACGAGACCAGTGGTTCCAAACTTTTTCGGTGTGAGGGCGTAATTTAGAATTTCAGAGTTCGGTCGGGGCCGCACGAATACTACGGCTATGAAACGGACCCAAACAGTCATCATGGCTATTTCGGAATAGTTTTATTGCCCTGGCGGGATTTCAAAACTGTACACTGTTTACCGCTACTTATCTGCTGCATGAGTGTCCGTTGAGTGAATCAGCTTTTCTCGCCTAAACGCGCGAAGCGCAAGAAATTTCTTTAGCTTCATGACTGAATCGGACAATATGATCGGGAATTGCATGTATTGCTATCAATTTTCATCCTGTCGCTGATCACGTATTCTGATTTAACGGTAGAGCTGAGTGAGGTGTGTTTGAAAAGGTATGCGCCACCTCAATAGTAATTAAACATCTCCGGGGGTATACCCGTTGGCAGAAACGTGACAGCACTACGTCAGGACCCCGGGCTCCCATAGGGTGATAAACTGACCCCGCATCACGTTGTTCGCTTTTGCCACGAAATTAAAGTTGTACTGTTTAGTGAGACCGCGATGCGCGAATATTTCGATAACTCATGATAAAATCGGTGAATGAGATCGAGAATTGCATGGTGGTCCTCTTTGCCCACGTAATCAGAATTACCGGTAGAGCTGAGTGAGAGGTGCCTTTGAAACTGCAGACCCGGTAAAATTAAACATCTTCAGGCGGGCGGACTTATCTGTACACGATGTTATTTCGTGACCTCCTGTCTGCTATATCAAAAATGTTGAATTGCCCAAACCTATACTAAACTGAAAGATCACACGATTTCAGATTGGTATTTCTTCACTGGCATATAATTTTCTTTCCTGCGGTATGGTATTTGTCTTGTGAGGTTCAGATTGCCAAGACAAGAACATTCGGAGCCAGTCATTTAGGCGCCTATATGGACAATTAAACCAATATGTATTTTGTATATATAACGAAGTTTTTGATATTTCGAAGTTTTTGGTCAGCATAAAAGCAGTCCTTTATGGCCAGGCCTTTCTCGCTGCCAATCGTTGTGACACATTTCTTGGAGTCACATGTTACATGGGCTAAAACTTTATATGTTTGCATCTCGGGGTATTCAATGCACATCTAGTTATCATAGGGTTACCATACGTCCTCTTTTAAGATGATTTGTCATCTTTTTTGAGTGTCCTCGGAGGACGCCCAAATGTCTTCTTTTTGGAGATTTTGTTTTCTTTTTCGAGGATTTTGGTAACATATAGGGCCAAATTCGACTGATATACATTAAGTCAGCACTGTAGGAACGCTGCGGTGGCTATTTCGGTAGCTGGACCGGAAAGTTGACCTTTTTTTCAGTCAACCACCTGTTAATGTGAAAGAAAAACTGTATTTTCCGGGAGTTGAGCCTCTATTTATTTTTTAGTCAAGCGACCACGAAGTGGGAAAATTTTACCATTTTTCAGGATTTTCCTCCGGTTTTGAAAGTTATCAATACCTATTTACATCTATAGTTACTGCTGGATCAACTGGAACGTTAGGGCACATTGCATTGAAACAGCAGTGACGTAACGTTCGCAGTCTATACTCACAACTTTCCTGCAATTCTATAATTCAAAACTACAGAGACCAAGCCAAGCAAGAGTATTTTAAAAATATAAATTTTATTTTTTGTCATAAATCGATTTCTCTATATATTTTTGGGGACCGCAAGAAGGCAATCTGGGGGCCGCGCTTGGGAATCACTGAGCGAGACTATTGCAACCCATTTCAAAAAGAATTAGGCTTCGAACTTTACATATATTTCATTAGAATCGAATTGAAATTGGACATTTCCAAAATTTCAATACCGGATTCACAAGTATAGCCCCCGTTTGACCCTTGGGACGTTGGCTAGAAGAATAATTTTGATTTCGATAGAATCGACGAGACTAGTGCAGCGCATTTCAAAAATAATTAGGCTTCGGACGCAACATATATCTCATTAAAATATAATTGAAATTGGACATTTCTAAAATTTCGGTACCCTGGACAGAACTATGACCCCCGTTTGACTCCTGGGACGTCGGCCATAATAATAATTTTGGCCTCGATAGAATTGGCGAGACTAGTAGAATTAATTTCAGAAAGAATTTGGCTTCGAACTCTACATATTTCTCATTAGAATCGAATTGGAATTGGACAATGGACATTTTCGAAATTTCGATACCAGATTGACAAGTATAGCCCCCGTGTGACCCTTGAGATATCGGCTTGCAGGACAATTTTGGTCTTGATAAAATCAGCGAGACTATTGCAACCCATTTCAAAAAGAATTAGGCTTCGAACTTTACATATATCTCATTAGAATCGAAATGAAATTGGACATTTTCAAAATTTCAATACCGGATTCACAAGTATAGCCCCCGTTTGACCCTTGGGACGTCGGCTAGAAGCATAATTTTGGCCTCGATAGAATTGGCGAGACTAGTAGAATTCATTTCAGAAAGAATTAGGCTTCGGACTTTACATATTTCTCATTAGAATCGAATTGGAATTGAACATTTTCGTAATTTCGATACCGGATTGACAAGTATAGCCCCCGTTTGACCCTTGGGACGTCGGCTAGAAGGATAGTTTTGGTCTCGATAGAATCGGCGAGACTAGTGCAACGCATTTCAAAAATAATTAGGCTTCAGACGCAACATATATCTCATTAAAATAGAATTGAAATTGGACATTTTTGAAATTTCGGTACCCCGGACAGAACTATGACCCCCGTTTGACCCCTGGGACGTCGGCTATAAGGATAATTTTGGCCTCGATAGAATTAGCGAGACTAGTAGAATTCATTTCAAAAAGAATTAGGCTTCGAATTCTACATATATCTCATTGGAAGCGAATTGGAATTGGACATTTTCGAAATTTCGATACCGGATTCACAAGTATGGCCCTCGTTTGACCCTTGAGACGTCAGCTAGCAGGACAATTTTGGTCTCGATAAAATCGGCGAGACTATTGCAAACCAATTCAAAAAGAATTAGGCTTCGAACTTTACATATATTTCATTAGAATCGAATTGAAATTTGACATTTTCAAAATTTCAATACCGGATTCACGAGTATAGCCCCCCGTTTGACCCTTGGGACGTCGGCTAGAAGAATAATTTTGATCTCGATAAAATCGGCGAGACTAGTGCAGCGCAGTTCAAAAATAATTAGGCTTCGGACGCAACATATATCTCATTAAAATATAATTGAAATTGGACGTTTTTAAAATTTCGGTACCCCGGACAGAACTATGACCCCCGTTTGACCCCTGGGACGACGGCTATAAAGATAATTTCGGCCTCGATAGAATCGGCGTGACTAGTAGAATTCATTTCAGAAAGAATTAGGCTTCGGACTGTACGTTAGGGCTGTTCAAAAATAACTTTTTTTTCCGGATTCCAGCCATTCACTGATTAAATTGTCAGGTTACCACAACAAAGGCTGCACACCAAATTTGGTTCAATTCGAACATGTCTAAGCGTCCGCAGAGCCAATTAAAATTTTTAATTTACTACGTAAAATTAAAAAAAAAAAAATTCAAATTTTTCTCTCAACCCCATGAAAATGTTGAGATGTCTTCAAAGACCATGCAAATGAAATTTGAGTCAATTCCAACCTGTAGAAACGGAGTTATTTGAGTTTTTCGTTGATAATTCTCGGATTATCCACCAATCAAGGATAATTGGAGAATTATCAACGAAAAACTCCAATAACTCCACTTCTACTAGTCCGAATTGAGTCAAATTTTTTAGCATCGTCTCTGAAGACAGCTCAACAATTTCATGGGGTTGACAGAAAAATTTGAAAAATTTTTTTTTTTCAATTTTCCTGTATAAATTTAAAATTTTAATTGGATCCGCGGAGCCCTATACTTGTTAGAGTTGAACCAAATTTGGTGTGCAGCGTTTTTTAAGGTAACCTGACAATTTAATCACTGAATGGCTGGAATCCGGAAAAAAAAGTTATTTTTGAACAGCCCTACTGTACGTACATCTCACTAGTATCGCATTGGAATGGGACATTTTCAAAATTTCAATACCGGATTCACAAGTATAGCCCCCGTTTGACCCTTGGGACGTCGGCTAGAAGAATAATTTTGATCTCGATAGAATCGGCGAGACTAGTGCAAGCATTTTAAAAATAATTAGGCTTCGGACGCAACATATATCTCATTAAAATAGAATTGAAATTATACATTTTTGAAATTTCGGTACTCCGGACAGAACTATGACCCCCGTTTGACCCCTAGGACGTCGCCTATAAGGATAATTTTGGCCCTGATAGAATTGGCAAGACTAGTAGAATTCATTTCAGAACGAATTAGGCTTCGGACTCTACATATTTCTCATTAGAATCGAATTGGAATTGGACATTTTCAAAATTTGAACACCGGATTCACAAGTATAGCCCCCATTTGACCCTTGGGACGTCGGCTAGAAGAATAATTTTGATCTCGATAGAATCGACGAGACTAGTGCAACGCATTTCAAAAATAATTAGGCTTCGGACGCAACATATATCTCATTGAAATAGAATTGAAATTGGACATATTTGAAATTTCGGTACCCCGGACAGAACTATGACCCCCGTTTGACCCCTGGGACGTCAGCCATAAGGATAATTTTGGCCTCGATAGAATTAGCGAGACTAGTAGAATTCATTTCAGAAAGAATTTGACTTCGGACTCTACATATTTCTCATTAGAATCGAATTGGAATTGGACTATGGACATCAGACATGGGGTGATTACTTTATGAATGTAATCGATTGCGATTACGATTACTTCGGAATCACGCGATTACGATTACGATTACGATTACAGCAAAATCTGGAAGTAGTCGATTACGATTACGATTACATTTGAAAAGTAATCACGATTACCCACGATTACATTTATTTTTGCTTCTTATAACCTATTTTTGAAGACATATTGGAACACAATATAACTTGCGATGAAAAGACCTCGTGAGAGAACAATTTTGTTCTTAAATGTGACATCATTCGCTTGTTACGTCACTATATACCATATACTTGAAAATTTTTCCTCCCGCTTCGCGAATTCATGTCGCTAGATATCTTGATTTTAATATGCATACCCCTCCCCATCAATAAAATATTACGCATAATTGATAGAATTCGACATTTTGGTGCCGACCGCTACCGCGCCACGACACACCAAGACATATGCAGACATATGGCTAACATGTGCTACCAAAGAAAGATCTTGGCCGAAACGTCCGTCTAAGCATAGCAATTTACAACGTAGCTACGTTGTAAATTGCTATGGTCTAAGTATATGTGTCCAGTGCCCACTGTCCATTGTCCATAGCGACGCTGAACGGGTGCGACGAATAGTCCTATCGTAACACTAGCCCAGTGGTTCTCAACCTTTTTGACCTCGTGGCACACTTTGAACATGAAAAATAGTTCGCGGCACACTAGCACAGTGGTTCCGGACTCTTTTGACTAACGGCACAGGCAAACTACCAGAATACGTGTAGCAGCAACCATAGTCTTACAGCGATGGTCACTGACGAAGTAGGCTACTTATACCTTTTCGGAGCACTCAACTAGGCTTTTCTCTGCTTGGGTTTTCTTTTATCTCAGCGGACATCTCACAAATACGTCTGCGAATGGTATCATTAGACATGGGAATCGTTTACAATTCTTCCCAAAGATTTCTTTACAACTTTATTGCAGACCTGAAGAAGAACTTTCTCCGCTTCCGTGTGAGGTTTTGAGTTCTCCGCTATTACCTTTGTTACCACATAACTGGCC
This sequence comes from Botryllus schlosseri, assembly GCF_051294905.1. Lineage (NCBI taxonomy): Eukaryota > Metazoa > Chordata > Ascidiacea > Stolidobranchia > Styelidae > Botryllus > Botryllus schlosseri. The sequence continues at coordinate 26,680,792 of NC_137237.1, read as the reverse complement.
TGGTGAGATCTCGTTTAAACTTCCGGCTGAGCTTAATATCATGAGATTGGCTTGGCAATATAAAGTTTGCCCACTACCGCATTGTCGATGTAATTAACCGTCGCATCGAAGAGTCCAATCACGATCGCCACAAACAGATACAGAGGCGTAGAAGTGTATACATGGATGTCAATCGCATTTCCACGCAGACCGTGTATTAGCACCTGTGAGGATAGTATACCTCAATAGTGTTGCTGGCAGCCACCCACAGTTGAATCGTAGTTCCAACAAACCGGAATAATAAACCTCAGCGGCGGAGAAATTTGTAACTGATATAATTTGATTAACTTTATTCTCAATTTTCGAATTTGTCGCCTGCAATATAACGTTGCGCCCTGAGCCTACATTTTACCTCCAGTGCAGGCACGCTACTTAACAATCGCAATCTGAATGGCTATGTTGGTAATTCTAATTTGTAAACGTGAACATCACTTCCAAATGAGTTCATTTCCCGATGGTGAGAATGCCTTCCTAGGTGTTGGAGGTTTATGTAGGCTCCTACTCGTCCTCCGATCTTCAAAAGCAGTGTCCTACAAAAAGTGGGGGCCGTGCTATAAGTTGGCATCTCAGGAATCAAAATAAGTAATATCGGCATGGTGTAAAATGATTATCGATGATAAAGACATGGCAAGAATACGACTACAAATAGGAACAGAAAAAGGTCATCAACCTGCGTCATGTCCCTGTTCTGCATCCGGTTCTGATGGGGGTGACAAGTAAAAGGTGAACACTTCGGCCACACGTAAATATCATGGTCCATTTGCCCGAGTTCAATTATCACCGTCCTAAATGCTACTATGCGTGGGCAAACTAGCGTATCACACCCATTGACGGTGGAGGCCCCAGTTTGATTCATGGCAGTACACAGTAGCAAGTTACGAAGAATCGCAGATTTATTAGATTCTCCGCCCCTATACGTTGCTGTGCTCAGAGCGTCTTTACAATACAAAGCCCAGAGAAAGACCCAATCCATGACCTAATAGGGATGTCAGATTGTGATACTAGATTGAGATACGGTCGCCTCGACATCCTTATATATCATTTCACTGCATCGGATTGTGCATCGCTTGTCGTGATCGGTTAAATTCAATAGAAAAACGAACAATGACACACTCAAAATTTGGAATTTTGTTATACTTCGACATAGCTTACCACATTTGCTCGCGGCACACCTGAACAGTCCAATTGGCACACTAGTGTGCCGCGGCACACCGGTTGAGAACCACTGCACTAGCCCCACAGGACAAGGCAACCCGGTGTACCCATAGAGGAAAATGATACATCCCGTGAAGAAAAGACAATCTGTGTATGCGTCTCACGAAATATGTTTTTCGTTAGTTTAGTCTGCTACGTTTGGACGACTGCAATATCTTTTGACTATAAAGCAGGCGCGAGATTGCCGATTAACAACATGCAACAAAGTAATAATATCAACGGGCCCGTCCTAAGATGTTATAATTATTGATTACACACCGAGTCCATATTGTCTCAAACGTGTCTTTTAGTTGTTGCGACAAGGTCGATCGTAAAAGGTTGGTACAGGGGGAATTGCCCCCAGCCCTACGGGGTCTGCTGTTTCGGTCCAGATTCAGCTACAACGCACGCTAACATGGTGTATAAGCGAAGGGCTATGGCGTCAGGTTCAAATGTTGAGTAAAGAATTGCGAAATACCGATTGGTGCCTGTTTCAAGCAGGGGCATATGAGAATAAGATAAAGTGAACATAAAATCTGCAATATTGCATAACATTTCTCGCAGTTTAATGATGAACATACGCATTTACGCATGCATATTGCCTACAATCAATTTACCACCTGTATAGCGAACTGCCTTTACTCGCAACAGCAAATACCTGCTGGGTTATGATTTATATCAGCAGTCGGTGATTTGTAACGATTTGATGTGGGAATCGTAATATTTGAGGAGTACAAAATTTCAAACCTTTATCCAGTGAACGCGGTCATAGGCCTACTACTCGCTAAAAACTACGGTAAAACTGCATAATCAAACATCAATAGAAACGTTACATTTGAAACTAGGCAGAGTAGTGGTTATTATTATGCTGTTAGGTGGATATGTATGGAGTATATTGTTAACCTGATATACGGCATGCCGAAGATTCTTACAATCACACGACTACATATAGCCTTCATTGAATATCTATTTACTATGTGTGGATAATTCGTTGCGTAGTGATCGAAGAGCAAAGCTACTGCTTGTGACGTGATAATTAGCAACGGCGCTTGAAAAGCCGACCTGCTACAAATAAAATGGTATAAGTTCGCACTCTTCCTTGTTCACTGTACAGTTTCAGTCAAAAAGCAATCGTTCTTTCACCAAGAAATCGATTAGATATGTGAAATAATCGATTACGATTACGATTACTTCGGATTTTTTTCGAATGTAATCGATTGCGATTACGATTACTTGAAAATGATGTAATCGTCGTAATCGATTACGATTACTAATCACGATTACCCCATGTCTGATGGACAATTGGACATTTTCGAAATTTCGATACCGGATTGACAAGTATCGCCCCCGTTTGACCCTTGGGACGACGGCTAGAAGGATAGTTTTGGTCTCGATAGAATCGGCGAGACTAGTAGAATTCATTTCAAAAAGAATTAGGCTTCGGACTCTACATATATCTCATTGGAAACGAATTGGAATTGGACATTTTCGAAATTTCGATACCGGATTTACAAGTATAGCCCTCGTTTGACCCTTGGGACGTTGGCTAGCAGGACAATTTTGGTCTCGATAAAATCAGCGAGACTATTGCAAACCATTTCAAAAAGAATTTGGCTTCAAACTTTACATATATTACATTAGAATCGAATTGAAATTGGACATTTTCGAAATTTCAATACCGGATTCACAAGTATAGCGCCCGTTTGACCCTTGGGACGTCGGCTAGAAGGATAATTTTGATCTCGATAAAATCGGCGAGACTAGTGCAATGCATTTCAAAAATAATTAGGCTTCGGACGCAACATATATCTCATTAAAATAGAATCGAAATTGGACATTTTTGAACTTTTGGTACCCCAGACAGAGCTATGACCCCCGTTTGACCCCTGGGACTTCGGCTATAAGGATAATTTTGGCCTCGATAGAATTGGCGTGACTAGTAGAATTCATTTCAGAAAGAATTAGGCTTGGGACTGTACGTACATCTCACTAGTATCGCATTGGAATTGGACATTTTCGAAATTTCGGTATTGGATTAACAAGTATGGCCCCCGTTTGACCCTTGGGACGTCGGCTAGTAGAATAATTTTGATCTCGATAGAATCGGCGGAACTAGTGCAACGCATTTCAAAAATAATCAGGCTTCGGACGCAACATATATCTCATTAAAATATAATTGAAATTGGACATTTTTGAAATTTCGGTACCCCGGACAGAACGATGACCCCCGTTTGACCCCTGGGACGTCGGCTATAAGGATAGTTTTTGCCTCGATAGAATTGGCGAGACTAGTAGAATTCATTTCAGAAAGAATTAGGCTTAGGACTCTACATATTTCTCATTAGAATCGAATTGAAATTGGACATTTTCGAAATTTCGGTACCCAAGCACACACAGCGCCCTCGTTATACCCCTGGTTTCGGATTGTGTAAGTTATGGCCCTGCTCTGTCTTCTTATCGATTATATATATATACATATATAGTGCACATCTGCTAAGATTAAAAGAATTGACTATGCTTTCACCAATGATACGGACGGACCAATAAAACAACACTCTATAGCAACTCCGATTTGATCTTTTTTTTCGAAATGCAAGAATATACCAGATGATGATAACAAGTACGGGAAGGCACATTCAAAATTCTAGCTCTTCTATTCATCAATCAATTATCATCGTTGAGTAACATCCTAGTAGTTCTTCAGCGTCTTTTTGGTTGAGTATTTTTTATACCTTGGATAGTTTGAATATTATTTCAATCAAAATTACAAGTCGAAAATATCAATGGACTTTGAATTTTTGTTTCAGAAATATGATTTGGCTAGCGAGCTTACACGAATGCTATTAACACGCTCAAAAATTTCCTTTGTTCCCCAGATATAATTTCCAGGATCGGTGCTTCAAATGTCGTGAAAATCGGAACTCTCTCGTAGATAACCGTTGATGAAATTTCCGGCCTTTTGCGACGCTTTCTCCTGGATTTTTGCCTTCTGCCGTGGTCATATCATCATCCTCCGAGATCGATGCGATTAGCAGACGCGGTCTTTCAAGATTGTTCCTGAAATAATTGAAACATTTATTGATGTGATATTTAAAAAAATGTATAGATTTCTATCTCTGTCGTCTATTTATAACGTAACCTATAAGACAGTGAGAATGGAACTCAATCAACATTGCGCTATCCGGCTTGGAGCATTAGGCTTTTCACAGATTCGAGAATCAGCATTCTCCTTACCCATTTAGACTTTCGAGTACAACTTTCTCATCTATATGTAAAATAAGTGTTATGATATTTGACCACTAAATAACTGCTAACATTTAAATCAGTCAGTTCGAGCAACATGTTTGCAATGGTCTCGTGATAGCGTTTGCAATCTTCAGTGCTTGCCGGAAAATCGGTGGCCTCACCCAACAAGAACTTTTTCGCGAACTAAGAACACCAACCAAATGTTTTCATGCAAGTAATCAGAGGTGGCTAACGTATAGTCATCGTTGCTACTCCAGTAGAAGTACATGTAATATCCTAAATTTCTACTTAATTAAAGGTATAGGTATCGATTTCCAAGAACGTGAGAGAAAAAAACTCAAGTAAGTAGTTTAAAAAATAGATTTGGTCGAAGCGCCATATGCTCTTGGTTTTCGATCAGAGATGACTGTTCTCTTAACTGAAAGAAGCATCATCGCAGACAATGTCAAATGATGAATCGGTCGCTCTGAGTTTGAATTGAATTGATGTAACCTTCAAAATTTATACCTTCAGCACCAGGACGCCACTGTTAAAATTGTCGGTTCGGGCATCGTGTGGAAAGCATATTGCGGCCCAACCCACGAAACTCTCGGGCTCGGGCTTGTGATGACTCCAGTACCCTCTAATCTTCGATGAACCAAGCAATAAAATTACTTATTTAATTTCACCTTCTCAATCATCTCACTGCCAGTGTTGCAACAAAGTTTTTGCGTAAGCTTATTCATTGCCAAGGGAATCGTAAACATAAAAAAGCTTTGATTCTATGTCGTTGGCCTTAACAAAAACGCAAACGGGGGTTCTATGACTGGTAAACAGCACGCCACAAAATTATCTCAAGAAACCGCATAACCAGAAAAAGCCAATGATTTCGTAGATGAATATAGATGTTACGATTGATTTTTCCAGTGCATGGCTTTTGCATCTACACACACCGCGCATTACGACTTATTCCAAATAATGCTACGAGGAATGTGATGATGCCGTACCGTTTTGGTGAGTGACTTTACGTGGTAAATACCCTGGTACCACCGTAGTGTCGAAAGCTGGAAGGGAATGAAGTTATGGGGTTTCCTGCTCTAACACGGATTGAGCAGCATTATTATTGCATAATAATTAAACACAATTGGCAAACAATAACAATGTTACCTTTATCCACAGCGCCAGCAATGCCGCATTCATAATCTGGAAAGAAAAGATTCTATGAATGATAAAACTAGTTATACTGATGCAGCATATACCTTATCCTCTAGCCATTCACTGCCAGACAACAAGCGCAGATTCTTTGATGTTAACAAATTCCTACTAACAACCACTTCCACCCTGTCGCAAGCCTCTGACGACCACAGCGTTTTAATGTCTGTATAAAGAAGTGTAATAAAACGCTATATACAGTTTGTCAAGTAGAAGTGTTATGTACTTCTAATAAGAGGAAGAGAGAGACCAAAATGGAGAAATTGAGAACCAGTTTTCGCGGAGAGACGAAGATTTTCGTCATGCTTCGCGCGAAATATATATGGAGAGATCACTATACCATACATCTACGAAAGTCTCGGCATAACAATCCATATAGTGCTTGCGTGGTTGAGATAATGCGGTCGAATCGTTATCCTGTTGAAAATATATATCTCCTGCATGGGACGTATAGCAACACAAACCCAGCTCTGCCTCGTCTGTATATGTCACTTCCCAGGTTTTGCTGAACACCTACTTACTTGAGTAGTTTTTACAGAGAGCACATTCTACTTCTACTTCTTGGCCACCTCTGCCCGTACGTGTCCTATGAATTTCGATTATTTTAAATTTACAAAGCATAATACCAGAGAATTTCACGGGTTTTTCCGTGTCACCTCCTGCTGTCTCTGCACAGAGAGTAGTTTCGACATCGTTGACGTCCAGCGTTATGACAGCAAGGGAAACCATATTAACGCCAGATTTTCTCGACGTGTAAATTCCGGTATTCATGTCTCGATGAGACGTTTTCTTTCGCAAGTCGCCTGACAACTTCGGCTGATGTTCCACGTTTTTCGCCGCCGATTTTGCACCCTTTGAACTCCGATGTAAAATGACCGAGTCATCGAATTCCAAGACAAATGATAAGCTAATGCTGTTTTTCCACTCCTGTATCCCGAGTGCAGTAACACACCGAAAAAAATCTTGCACGATTTTGTGATTTCTAACTTTTATCTGTACACAAAATGATCGAGATCACTTACACGACTGCCAACCAAGTACACGTGCTTCAGTTGTTGAAAATGCTCCTCAATCACGGCTTGGGGCCGGTTGTATAACTAGGTAAGTGTTTTTCTTGGCAGCGCTATATTTTTCGTGCAGCGCCTAGTTTGGAATATACCGTTGCAGCATGCCCAATCAAATGCTCGAGTAGAATGCCTGGTGTGGCACCGATCCGAGACATGATAACATGCAACATTTTGACGGAGAAATCCGGAGAATAATATTCATTTTTTGTATAGGCGGGATTTGATCTTTCCTCAAAAATTTCAGAAGTTTTCAAATTGTCAATTATAGTCAGGGTTGCCATACCGTCATTATTTCTAAGATTTGTCCTTATTTTGAAGGGCCAGGTCTTAGAAAACCCAACTGTCCTTATTTATAAGAAATGTCCTTAATTTCGACTTGCGTCCTTATTTTGTCTTATTTTCAGCAACTACATAATTTCGATCGTTTTCCTCTGGTATCTGTGCGGTATAATATTCTAAAAATATGCTTTTGCATTGACATTCTATGACATAATAAATGAAAGGAACACTCGTGGCGAACGTACACACCACAGGATTCGAATTCTAAGAGGTGGGATAGCTAGGGTAGTGAGTGGTATAGCGGTTTCGGCTGCACCAAGCTATCGGAGCGGACGTCATTTTAGCATTGAACAGCAGTACCAGGTTTCTGCTGTAAAATGTAGTAAAGCTATAAATCATTGATAAATTTATTAAAACGATATTGCACGCACATATATTTAGTTTTGGCTACTAATAAGGCTACATCTGATTAAAATGAGAAAGCATAAAAACGTTTTTCGTGACGTTTATCAAAGAGAATTCAAAGGTATGAACAAAGTTTGAAGGGCGAGTGTTCCACACATATCAATATTGAATAGTATTCATAATGAAATGAACCCGAATATTTTCGGCTGGGGTAATCAGGGCGTCAGCGTTAGGGGTAATCGTCAACACCTAGTAGAGAATTTAAAAGAACATCGTATATCAACATATTTTAGATGATACACGAATTCTTTTCGTTAGAACAGCCTTGGCTGGTGTATTTTGATAAAATTCGACCCCAAGGCACACAAATGAAAGAGTGAACGACCCTTTCCTTTGTATGCGAAATCTGTCGTCTCGATAATTTTTCGCACAGGTGGGATTATGCAACAAGTGTTTGCTAATTGCAGAATTTATGGCCTTTGATTGTTCCTCATCAATCTTGAGCGGATGAGTTAAGGATGAGCTTTTCACCGAGCGTGTTCTAATGAATGCTGATTTATGCGTTCGTGCAAGCGCTTTGACCTTTTTCCCACGTAGCCACAATCACAGTGACACTTAAATTCGTAAACTACATTGATCTGTTGAAGTGCAGCAAGCACGTCTTTACGAGTTGCAGGGAGCAGTTGCGTTGTCGTAAAAATCACGTTGGTCTTCATGTATTGACCGCTGAAATCAATTGCTTTTCAAAGCGGGTGGAAATAGGGCATATTCTCTACTATTTGCTGACGATTACCACTGACAAGTGTCAGCCGAAAATATTCGGGTTCATTTCAATATGAATATACTATTCAAATGTATATTGAAGTTCTCTAGGCCTACCTCCAAGAAGCTGTTCACATATCAATATCTGCAATTTTGACATTAACCTGGAGGCCATAGAAAAGACCTCTATTTGAAGTAACATTATTACCAAAAAACACAAGAAGCCATGATCGTTGAATATTTTTCACAAGTCGATCAGCACCAACGACCAGCACAAACTATAAGACAGCGACTGCTGAGAGCACCTGGTCATTCCATACTGTCAAACACCAGCACTTTCAGCAATCATTCCTCACCAACGATTGCACATCGCAATTGTTCGAAGCAATATTCTCCGATTCCAACATCGCAAAGAACTTTGCTTCGGCCAGGACCAAATACAAGCATTGTTACTAGAGTTCTTGCTCCATGCGCTCAAAAATGATTTTGTCTGAACTTGGTGTAGCCTACAGCCTTTTTCCATCTCGGCTGACGCCTCTAATCACAAGGTGAAGCTATTTTCTCTTGTTATCAGATTATTCAACGCCAAAGTTGGAGTGCGCGTGCGTCTTCTTGACCTGCGATCGATGACCTGCGAGACCTCCGCACGGATCATGAATTTTATTCTCTCCTCTATTCAAGAGAATGGCCTAGACATGAGGTATCTGCCATCCTTTTATGCCAATAATGCACCAGTGAATTTTGAAGGATCACAGCACAGTGGAAAAACCAACGTCTTATCTCGCCTCAAAAAGCAAACATTTCATCTGATCCCAGTCGGCCGCCCTGCTCATATTTTGCATAACGCAGCAGAGACGGGATTTGAGAACCTCACACTGACATATAAACAATCTTATTAAAGATTGGTAGCTAACCAAGGAAAGGGAAGGACTTGGTGAAATCATACAGTCAAATCCCAGCTACAAGCAAAGATAAACCTATAGACCTGAACTGTCGTGAGATCTATGAAGCACCTTCTAATAACAGGGGGGTTGCTGGAGCAGAATGTTTCTGGCCAAAAGTATGGAATGTGATATGGCACGGCTCTTATAAATACAATGTACGTCCAAAAACGTGTTTGTACGTCCAAAAACGCGTTGTAATGCTAATCTTTCGACTGTCCGTATTTTTAAGCCCATGTCGATGGCAACCCTGATTATAGTTTTGCTTTGGACAGAAAAGGTCAGGGTGCCACCTGGTCTTTATCTTTCTTCGCAATGTTCGAAAAAAAACTTCGTCGTTTAAGATTATACGTCATTTTTATCAACAACCGAACAATGCAAACGTTCAAGCCCAAAAGTTGCAGAAGCGTTTTTTAGAATTCCGAAACTTTTCTCAACTTGGGGTGAGTTCCTTTCAAACAGAAGAAGCACCAATTTCTGGTAAAATTATCCTTTAAGTCGACGTCCCAAGGGTCAAATCGGGGTAATAGTTCTGTCCGGGGCATCGAAATTTCAAGAATGTCTAATTTCAATTCGATTCTAATGAGGTATATGTAGAGTCCAAAGCCTAATTTATTTTTGGAATGGGTTGCACTAGTCTCGCCGATTCTATCGAGACCAAAATCATCCTTCTAGCCGTCGTCCCAAGGGTCAAACGGGGGCTATTCTTGTGAATACGGCATCGAAGTTTCGAAAATGTCCAATTTCAATTCGATTCTAATGAGATACATGTAGAGTCCGACGCCAAATTCTTTTTGAAATGAATTCTACTAGTTTCACCGATTCCATCGAGACCCAAATTATCCTTCTAGCCGACGTCCCAAGGGTCAAACGGGGGCCATACGTGTGAATCCGGTTACGAAATTTCGAAAATGTCCAATTTCAATGAGATGCTAGTGAGATGTACGTACAGTGTATACTGTTCAGTCCGAAGCCGAATTCTTTTAAAAATGTGTTCTACTATTCGTCGTTATCGTATATTCGGGAAAATGACGAGTATTCGTTGCAGCCGCGGGGGTCAAACCATTCCCGCACTCTCCGAAATATACTTCTTCCCAATGATCGTCGATAGACATGGTCTGTTCAGCGTTATCATCGACACATTTCTAACGAGTTATCTGCAGAATTTTCAGTCAAAGTCTTGCGTAGTACGTATCTACTCGTCTTCGTTAAATTGTTCTCTCGTCATAAAACCTAGAATTACACCCCATAACTGTCGTGTATATGCATTTAACGTTGAATATATTGTAAAGAAATAGTCTGGCAAGACGTTTCTGAGTAAGTCGATGTAATTTCCAAAGCATAAAACGTAATGACACCCGAGTATGTTTCCATGATTCACCCGAACACGGATTTACGCCTAAAATTCTAATAGAATCACAGTCGTCTGCAGCTGACGGCAAAGCTTCTGCTGCCCACTGGCCACTGCCCAGTGAAGCCGAAACGCAAGAATCGACAAGCAACATTTTGGAGGACTTTTACCGAACCGTTCAACCGCGACGGTGTCTTTATTTTGTACAACAGGCAATAACGAGTTGTGATCAAAGTAATAACAATTAAAAATAGTTACCAATGCAGAAGGATGTGTCGTCTGATACCTGCTAGAGTTCTAACCCGAGTCCCACGTAATGTGTGGCTGGGTGGATATACTTAGCTCGTGGGTAGTAAGACGCACGTTCCTGCGTTAAGTCCTTGATCTGACAACTTCAACGCGAATGCAACGACAGGATTGCCTCAGATAGATATATTGGTCGAATATGTATGGAATATACAGTAGGACAGTGCTTTTCAACATGTGTGACGGTTCGCACTTGTGCGAATGAAAAAAATTGCTGTGCGAATGACGAAGGTGGTGTGAACGGTGCGAATGACAATCCCAGATTAGTGCGAATGACGAAGATGGTGCGAATAGTGCGAATGAAAATCTCGGATGAGTGCGAATGAAAATCGCAAATAATAATTGTTAATTTTTCTGACCCGGAATAATTCAACTAAACCTAATAGGAAATTCAAGGGCAGTGTAACTTTTGTTGCTGCAACACAATTGCAAAAACTTGTTTAACTTACGACCCACCACTAATCGTAGCTCTCACAAGTCACAGTGAATTAATGTTTTCGCATCATAATTATTACGTAACCGAAATCCTGGTTTGTAAGCTTGTGTAGTGGCAGACATACAGTATATCAGCCCGTCCGAGCCTGCGACAGGCTGGAAAATGACGTCAAATTGACTTCCTGCTTTCTTTCGCTAAGCAATCTTTCGTAATAACTGTTCGATTAGTGCGAGGCACACGGATAGTAGTAAATACTAGTGATGGTGTGAACGTGAGGTTCTCGTTCGCGTTCTATGTGTGAACCTCAGATATTGAGAGGTTTACGTTCACAAACGAACCTTGATAGGTTCTGCTCTATGAACCTTTTTGATATATTACAATTTTCACTTCAATAAAACATCTTTGGTTGATATTAATTGCATTTCAACTGCTGGGCAGTATATGCATGGCGGTGGCAGCATGAAAAAAATCAACAATCGAGCATCCACCTTGACAATCTCAAAAATTTTACTTGCTTTGTTACAAAAGTTTGCTCGAATATTTAGTGACTCTCTGCTGTGAGCTTGACCCGCAATCACACAACATCAAGAGTGAAATACTCTACCTGTAGGTAGTCAGCGAATGATGCTTATTCAACCAATCAATAAAATTGATATCGTTGTCTGATGTAAGAAATCTAGCAGGCGTACGAGGTCAATATTGATTTGATATGTTAATTGTATCATAAAAATCAAAGCCATGCGATTGGGTTGTTGGCTACTTCTGTATAACTTGTTAATTGGGTAATATCGGTAACAAGTGAAGTAACCCGTTTTACACTTTGCTCGATATCAAAGTAGCAATGCTCCGCCGAATACATTGTCCGATTACATTGTATGTAATATTTGTTGAATTTATTGCAAAAAATCCTGCGATAGTTTTTACAAATCCAAGGTCACGGTGTTGGGTACAGTAGCCAATAAGCTAGACACGCATAAAATATGGCTTTATCATGATAAGATTTGCCCGACTGGCAAACATGGTCGAAGACCGTTGGGATGAACTATAGTGTAGGGACTATAGGGATGTGCAACTAGCGGGTTCAGGTCTATGGGACTCATTCATTTCGAGGCCAATGCCTTCTGCGTCGGGGCACATGACGACGTAAAGTTCTGGCCAACAAACCGCTGATATAAATGCGGTGCCAGAACATAAGCGTCGACAAAACCTTTCGCAAAAATTACAAATGCTGGATGGCCAAACCATTCCATATGGATATGCTCCGTTGTCGGCACGGAATAGTCCCGTTTCTTGCAATCTGAGTAGAATGCAGTAGCACAACTGCGACACGCAGAGGAATTTATTTCACCCTAATATGAGATCGCGTGCGTCAGACATATTTTGTAGAGCTGTGTTGGATAGAATTGTGGTGTACGCGTTCTGTATGTCATACATGTACATAAAATCGTAGCATATACTACTGTAATATTAAAAATGAATTATTTTTCATGGGTGAGGCCCGGGTCGCGAGATGCCACAAAAACTCAGATTTTGGTGGTAGTCCGAAAAGCTGCTTTGACGTTATTAAACTGTTATAAATTCTCAAGTTAGATTGTGCTAAAGAGCAGAACACACAGTGTCGTGAGTTTATTTGCTCTTCCCATAACTCTAATGTGCCTACTATCCTTCATCGTTTGAACCTTATTTTCCAAGACGTAAGGCAAAAGTCGCAACAAAAAAGTGAATTGTTCACCCTTTCGACCTACTGGAGCCTCCTAGACGTTTTTGTCAGCTCTCAAAATCGATTTCTTCCAGCAAGCATTTTTAACTCGTGAAAAAATAGATTGTATTTTGGATAGAAGTGCAGAACAGATTTTAGGACCTGGTCATCCAAGCACTAATAGACGTTCTTGTACAAAACCCAACAACTTGTTTGGCCGAGAAGGGTTTTAGTGAAATTGTTGAAATCAAAACGAGCGAAAATAGTAGCCTTTTTAATGAGACACTTGATAGCTTAAGGTACATAGTATCCAATTTGTTGGAAATCTGAACAAATAAATGTTGTATTTTCATCTCAATTTTCGGTTAGTTTGTGCGAATGAAATTTATTTTACAAAAAATGTGCGAATGAAGCTCATAAAGGTTGAAAAGCACTGCAGTAGGATATCGCAGATGAGTCTGCTTGTAATTGAAATGCACGAGCTAATAAATGGTAAGTCACGTGGTAGCGAGAAGAAAGATATAAGTCACCATAATAGCACTGATGTTTTAAGTATGCCTGCGGTATGTATGGAGTGTGTATGGACTATGTTTCCAGTAGGACATCAAATCTTGGGCGTATCTATAGGGTGTGTTCGGATTATGTTGTCGCTCGGAAACCATGTATGCGGTAGCCTATATCTGGTATGTATTAGGACTGTGTTATTTCCACTCGAACAGTAAGACTAGAGTGTGGACTACGTGTCCACTTAATCATCTTCATGTCTGCGGTCTGGCTGATGCATGTTGGGGCTGCGTTGGCCCCCGGAAATCAGATCTGGGTCAAGTCTGGGGTGTGTTCGGATTGCTTTGACACTCCGACGGCGTGTCTGAGGCCTATCGGGAGTAGGCCCGGACTTCGCAGTCAGTCGGATATCATGTCAGGGGTATTCTCGGATTGCCCCGACACTCAGACATCATGTATGGGGCATGTCTGGGGTGAGTTCACACTGCGTTGACACTTGGACATCGTGTCTGGGGCATGTCTGTGGTGTGTTATAACTGTGCTGTCACTGGGACATCATGTCTGAGGCATGTCTGGAGTAGGTTCGGACTTCGTTGCCAATCGAACATAATGTCAGGGGTGTTTTAGGACTTCTTTGGCACTCATACATGTCCGAGAGATGTATGGGGCATGTCTGGGGTGAGTTTGAACTGAGTCGACTCTATGACATAATGTCAAAGGCATATCTAGAGTAGGTTCGAAGTGCGTATAGATCATGTGTGTTACATGTCGGCGGCATGTTGGGGGTGTGTTCGGACTGCCTTGTGACACTCGGACAACGTGTCTGGGCATGCCTGGGTTGTGTTATCGTGTCTGCGGCAAGTCCTGAGTAGGTTCAGTCTGCTGAGTTGTTCAATGTTCATTCTCATTGCACAAAATATAAGCAACTTACAGGCATACAACAACCTATATAGCTTATTGTTATGTGCTTGCATTTGGCATTTGCAAGCTCCTGAATCTTTGTATCACGCCAAAGCAAGCTCGTTACAGGGTACTTTACAACAATAATTTTTACAGTGTATGTACAAAATACGCTTTTTTAATGCTAATCTAATCTTATTCGAATGTCCTTATTTTTGGGTCCATGTCGATGGCAACCCTGCTTATATATTTTCAATTGTCAATGTCATTCACTATTGTATCACAATTGAAGATTCGTGCCGGCATAGCTAAAAAAAACATGTTTCGAACAAGGGCCATGCCTTAAACATGTTTGTTTTAAATTAATTTTTGTTTTAAATGCAACCCTCCGTATAAGTCTTCCTCTAGCATCGTCATGTCTTCTGAAGTAATTTCTAATGATATTCTACAATTTACTGTCCGACATGGATCAGTATCGCTTTCCGAAATACTTGACTGAATATAAATTAAACAACAATCCAAATTTCCTCTGTTCTTGTCAGCACTGTCGACCTATTCCATTATTTTAGTATCATAGAACCTTGATCAGTCAATGCTGACTGTCAACCAATGCTGGCTGTGCTATATAGACTTGCACAAGCCTTGAAACGCTAACTATAGAGGCTTATTAACGTTGAGTTGAAACTAACTGAATCGAAACAAAAATAAGCAATGCCTGGGTTCACACTGATGGAGAGATCGTACAAATGAATGCATAACTGAGATAAGCTCATGTTTGTTCGCGCTACCATCAACATACATTGGCCGATTCGCGGTAACATTCGCTTTGTATATTACTGGGGTGCCAACCTTTATGTTCATGGTCGCGTTTCGATTACTCATGCAGACTACGGCCGCATTCCAGGGCATAGTCGTACTGACCTAATTGGATGCTAAATACCCATGCTAAACTGTCCATGTTCATTTCCTGTGAACTCCGGACTCATCTGTTTATTTGAAGAGCTTCTTGGAGGTACAAAACTTCAATATACAATTGAATAGTATATTCATATTGAAATGAACCCGAATATTTTCGGCTGACACTCGTCAGGGGTAATCGTCAGCGACTAGCAGAGAATTGGAAAGAACATTGTATATCAACAATCGTATCACAAAAAATGACGTCACCAGCATGAAATTTCGAATGAGAGAGCGTTCAATATACTACTTTTAGATGGTACACAAACTCCTTTTGTTGACACAGCCTTGGCTTGTGTATTTTGGTAAAAAAGTCGACTCCAAGGCATACAAAGGAAAGTATGAACGGCCCCTCCCAACGACGCGAAATCTGTCGTCTCGATAATTTTTCGTGCAACAGATATTTGCCAATGGCAGAATTTATGGCCTTTGATTGCTCAGGCGAGACCTTTTTTAATTTTTTTCAGTCAACACCACAAGAATAAAGTAAAAAAAAATGGGTAGCGGGAGTCGAGTCAAAGTGATGACCTTTTTTTTTAGTCAACACAACAAGGTTTCCAGTAATCATTTCAAAATCAACTGTTTTCAATATCTGTAAACAAACTTTTAGGATTTTGAAAAAGTGCCCTCTTTTCCGGTTATTAAAATGTGGTAACCCTACGTAAAAGGATTATAGATGCAGAAGCACCATGAATGCTAAACAGCAACAGTGCAGTACGCCACTTACGAATATAGATAATAGAAAAACGACGTCTGAATATATGAGGCAGCGTCACCAATTGTTCCGTTATAAGATCCTGGTATTTGTAGACCATACTTAAATAACTTTGACCGTCGCCAGTTGGCGCTAGAATGTCATCACATTTCCGTATTCTTATTGGAAAGTGACTGTTGATTGACACTTCTGCAGCTCACAACGTTTGTTGTTACTTGAATCCGGTGGCCAGCTGGTATCAACCTCCGCAGATGCGCGTATCCTCACTAGCGCCGATAGACTTTTGCTAAGCAAATACTGTTGAATTCAAGAGTAACTTGTTCGGTGAGACCGTCGTTTGATAGTGGCTCCTTTGTAGTATCATTTTCAGCGCCTAGATGGATGTTATCGAATTCATAGGTTAGTCAAGTACTATTGTGAACGAGGTCGCTTATTTACCATGCACTTTCAAGGTGTAGCGTCAGTAGTTACAGTTGAATTCAGATCCTAGTTTTGCGATAGCTATCTGATGATATGCTCGGCATGAAATGGACCTACTATAACGCGCCAATGCGGAGTAAGAATTTATAGCATTTGGATATGTTTCTGGCACATCATACCCATCAATATTAGCTGAACTCAAGCAGGATTTATTTGATTGTGAGATCGTGCGGTATCGTCACAATCAATCAGCTTTTGCGTGATGCAAT
This sequence comes from Botryllus schlosseri, assembly GCF_051294905.1. Taxonomy (NCBI): domain Eukaryota; kingdom Metazoa; phylum Chordata; class Ascidiacea; order Stolidobranchia; family Styelidae; genus Botryllus; species Botryllus schlosseri. The sequence continues at coordinate 26,664,111 of NC_137237.1, read as the reverse complement.
GACGACAATATACACATCACATTTTCTCATCAATACATCCTATGGTATCTGTAATAGATTTAATAACTCAGTTTCGTTGACTGGCGGTCTCCGGCTTCGTGGTGTCCGAACATTGGGTTGTAAGCTTTGAATTACATAGGTACATAATTGTTGAAATTAATCACTAATTTGTACTTGAAACGGTGTTATTGAATACTTCTACCGTGCTCAGCTGGTGCAGTCGTAGAATTCATACTACTGCTTTCCAGTTAGTCGGACAAGCATCATCTGTCCGGGGTGAATTATCGAAAGGTATTGCCCTAAGGCAACTATTCAAAAGTGTTCGTTTAACTCCCTAAGTGTGATACCAATTATACCTAGGTGGAAGGCAATGCTACAGTTCTCCAATTCAGCTCTCACCCAATACTTTCGGAGAGATCAATATATGTGAAGTGAATACGCGTTTGATGCCTCGCAATGTAATATACATCGTGGTAGGTAGCGATTGTAATCTGAGGTCAGTAGCTGCCCGTATGTATGCTTCAAACTCGGATCAACCGAGGTTTCACCCGATAGATTGCAACCTTTTGCGTGATACCTCCGGGAATAAAGCTATTACATTTTCCCTCATGAAGCCCTCAACTCCTGGTTACACTATGTAGTTGTAGTGACGAATCTTGTAACAGATCAGTTCAAGGGAGAATTATCTGTAGCGTACTATCTATACGACGACACACCAAGCTGTAATTTCATATCGATGATACGTAATCTCTATATAAAAATGCTTGCTCTGGGACAGACACATGGAATTGTGCGCAGTTAGATGAGTAATCCCCAGAAGCTTAACGGGTGCAATTACATAACCGCTAGTCTGTCCGAATTGATGTGTACATCTGTACAACTGATGTGTTCTCCGATTAAAGGCCTGTTTCCCATAGCCCTTTGGATTTACCACAAGCCAGCCATCGTCGCCGCTTGCGGTTTCGTATTATTACTATAAGTAGAGAGATTTATCAAGGGATTCTTTCAGACATAAGCGCCTTACCAGATAAGCGCTCGTAAGGTGTACGACGTGTCGTTGTTCCCATCGATGCGCACAAGTCTATTGTATACATTTCATGACTATCGACGACACTCGCTCGCGGTATGGACTAACTTTGAGAGCCGACGGCCCTGAAACACTAACATAAGGCTGGCCTCCAGTCACGGTATGATTTAGTTAGAACTAGGCCTGCATGATGCATGGGATACAGTATAACATGGGGGAAAGCCTTTACCAAACATTGTGAAGGCTTTCAGTAGGGAATTGAAACGCGCGGATATGAGTCATGCCATACAGTTTAGGGTCTAGGTATGAAGCTGTACGAGTGTACGACGAATTGATTGCGTTGCAGCCACTCCGACCGAGTTGTAAAATGACTAGTCATAACCCGGACGCGCGTTTGACGGGTTCGACAGCAGCCCGAGGTTTTACCGGCGTTTTTAGAATGAAATCCGGTCAAATACCGTAGAAGCTACCGACGGTGATGCTGACTGTCAGTCAAAAGAGCGTAGTTTATGAGATTGCGCATCGCCTCAAATAATAGTGAGTGAATTTTGTGGAATAGTGAGCTCTCATTTCCCGGTTGTAGGACATATAATGTAGGTATAGTTTCAAAACTTGTAGATTATACGTATTGGATGTCGTGATGAATTGAAATTGAACTCTGTAGAATAACTCTTACGCTACCCTACTGTTTCGTGATTTGCAGATTGTTATTAGTCATGGTATGCCGGAAATCAACACAAACATGCTCTGGAAAAGACGTATCAGAAAGATCATTCCTACTAAAAGCAAAAAAGCATTGCCGGTAGCGGCCTTTTGCTTTACCGTCGGAGTGATATTCGGGTGGAGCGGCAATTCAGGAAAAAATCTCGCTCCATCATCCGCGGAGAATCACATCAGCGAAGGGTATGTGTTTGTCTTTGCAGGCGTCGCGTCTCAAGCGGACACCATTCGTGTGATAGATTTGTGTGTCTGGTAATAAAATGCATCGGGATTTATATGTATGCGGGTTTCCATACACCGACGCAGATGCATATGTGCTGTGCAAACAATTTTTGACCGCATAGTGAGATGTAGGCTTATCCCAACACAATCGCATGACACTTAGACCCATGCAGCGAATACGTGCAGCCCATGCTTAATTAGTAATTGTCTGCTAGGCTAACTTACTACGATCCGAAAGTGACATTTTGACGGAATACTACGAAAAACTGTCACAAACGTTCTTAGTTGATAATGAAGCGGTGGATGTTCTATTCACACCAAGCTCACGACATTCCATTTCCTACATTTTGGGAACCTATTCCCAACCCGGGTCCTGACGCTTTTCAAGTTGCATGCATCGCAATATTTATCTAGTAGTTTCGGTGCGGTTTAAGTCTAATTAATTTCTAGGTCGATGGTACTATGATCAGGTGTAATGAAATATTACTATAACAAATAATAATAATAACAGCAATAACTACTAACGAATAGAATATAGATATGTTGCTTTGTGACGTTATATGTCATTGTCAAGTTGCTGTTCTACAACCGTATTCCCAACTCCTACGTTAAATCACATCATTATAACTTGGACCGTTATTCAAGACAACGCAAAATATAGTAGTGGTAATGAATTTCTGATAGTCGAGTAGAAACTTTGTATGCATCTACAAATAATAATCTCAGGAAATTTAATTCTGCATCTTATCCGGGCATGGTTGGTTGTTCAATAAAGTGATAACTACGTGAATTAGACTTTCTAAAAGTAAAACTTTATTACTTTAGCCTACATTCCTTGATCGCGAAATATTACACAGCGACTTTTCACTTGTCAGTACTGTTTGACATACGCGGATGGTCAGAAATGTTTTGCCGGTAATTTCTGCCACCTCGTTTCACATGATTTTATTGTAAGCCGAATTCTTGAGTTATAGATTTCGATGTGAATAAGTTGCTGGGAAAGTTGTCAGATCAGCAGTCACGTTCATCATCTCTAATAACTTTCGAATCCGGATATACCGAATCCAATTTGCATTATGTTCAATTCCATGTCGCTGTCCTGCACCGACTCGAATTCATGCGAACGCGTCATCGAAAATCAAAATCATCAATCTCAACGTCAAATTTGGTTTCGTAAAAATGAAATCCTGATCCAGACCATTGCATAGATGCTCACATCCAGCATTGTAAAAGCGCTCGCTGCTGCTGATGTCATCAGAAGGCTTGCGACCATCCCAACGGATTTTGAAGTATACACATGCGAACACGTTAAAACCAAACAATAAGTTGATTAAACAAAGCAAATAGCAGTATGCGAGTATACGCGTGAATTCGCAGTTACTGATTAAAGATTCATAGAATCATCGCTTTTTACAAGTACGTTAGCGATTTCCATAATATTCATTAGGTGGCTGTTGCATATGTCACTCGTCATGCAATAATGTGGTCATGGCCATGTATAAGAAGTTTCGTATTATCATAGGTTATAGCGCTTCACCGACACTTCACGCTGGTGTCGGAAATTATTCACGTAAATCTGAAGTATTCATGCCTGCTGAACAGCAAATTCCCAAATTTGAGCGGATCATTTCCCTTAAACGCTTATTTAATGTCGTGAAGTGCACCGGTTTAGTATTTATCCCGATTTTTCGTTCCCCGTTGAAACATACATGGTTGGCGTCGAGAATACTACTAGCGAAATTCGTCGTTCGAACTATGACCTATATGTCCTATGGTAACCGCCGTGCATATTTGATCAGCCCATCTTATCTGATAACGTTATTGACTGATTTAGAGATTCAATTCGAGGCATTCTGTCTGGAACTAAAAAAACGGACTAACTATGTTAGTTGCATAAGTTGACGATGCTGCTGTATTATAGCGAATTACGATGAATTGAGAGAGAGATTAAGGGAGATCAGATATATATTCGCATGTATCATCGAGATGCTTTCACGAGAATATGCGATGCGACCTTTAAGTATAAGGTCATCTAATCGGCACCGCAATTTTTCTCCTCCATGCTATCCGTGGATGTTGAGTGCCTGGCGGGATAGCCGCGGATATCATTTTTCGGGTCTTCGATCTGACTCGGCCGGGGATTGACCCCACGCTAAAACGATTACGAAGCCGGACACAGCAGCATCATCATTACGAAATCTCGCTGAGACATTTTGGGGGGGACAAATTCGTCGCTTCGGTTTTGCAAATTTTCTCACATACTAGCTTAAGATGGAATTTTCACATATCTTCAAGGGAATTAACCGTGACTGTAGGCGACATATCATGGATAGGTACAATTGTGCATTCGCCAGCACATACATACGTAACATATCCGCACTTGTCGTTGACCATCTGTCTCTGTATACGTGATTCTCAGAGTAATTTTCAATTTTTCTTGGCGTTTTCGTCCTCGCGGGCTGTACGACTGATAAATGTTAGCTGCCAAACGTTTCAAACCCGCTGTACACTCATGTACCATTGAAATCTTTCATATTACATTTTGTGGCTGAAGCTGCGATTTCACTCTAAATCAGGGGTGGGCAAACTACGGCCCGCGGGCCGCATGAGGCCCGCAACAACCTTCTGTGCGGCCAGCGAGAATCTAAAGAAACTTATTAAAATATTGATAAAATGCGTACCAAAAATCGAATTAATGCAGGGACTTGATTAAACTTTTTTTAGTATATTTCACCATGATAATTCAGTGGCTCTCAAACTGAGGGGTATGAAAGCATCTGAAGCAGTGGTTCCCAAACTTTTTCGGTGTGAGGGCCAAATTTAGAATTTCAGAGTACGGTCGGGGCCGCACGAATACTACGGCTATGAAACGGACCCAAACAGTCATCATGGCTATTTTGGAGTAGTTTTATTGCCCTTGCGAGATTTCAAAACTGTACACTGTTTACCGCTAACCATCTGCTGCATTGGGCGTCCGTTGAGTGAATCAGCTTTTCTCGCCTAAACGCGCGAAGCGCGAGAAATTTCTTTAGTTTCATGACTGAATCGGTCAATATGATCGGGAATTGCATGTATTACTATCAATCTTCGTCCTGTCTCTGCTCACGTAATCTAATTTACCGGTAGAGCTGAGTGAGGTGTGTTGAAAAGCTATGGGCCCCCTCAATAGTAATTAAACATCTCCGGGGGTATACCCGTTGGCAGGAACATAACAGCACTTCGTCAGGACCCCGGGCTTCCATAGGGTGATAAACTGACCCCGCATCACGATGTTTGCTTTTGCCACGAAATTAAAGTTGTAGTGTTTAGTGAGACAGCGCGACGCGCGAATATTTCGATAATTCATGATAAAATCGGTCAATAAGATCGGGAATTGCATGATTGTCCTCTTTGTCCACGTAATCAGATTTACCGGTAGAGCTGAGTGAGAGGTGTCTTTGAAACTGCAGACCCCGTAAAATTAAACATCTTCGGGCGGGCGGACCCCTAGGTGTTATTTCTTTACATGATGTTTTGTGACATTCTATCTGCTATATCAAAAAATGTATAATTGCCCAAACGTACTAGACTGAAAGATCACACGATTTCAGATTGGTATTTCTTCACTGGCATATCATTTTCTTTCCTGCGGGATGGTATTTGTCTTGTGAGGTTCAGATTGCCAAGACAAGAACATTCAGCGCCAGTCATTTAGGCGCCTATATGGACAAATAAACCTATATGTATCTTGTATATATAACGAAGTTTTTGGTGTTTCGAAGTTTTTGGTCAGCATAAAAGCAGTCCTTTACGGCCAAGGCTTTCTCACTGCTGATCGTTCTGACACACTTCTTGGAGTCACATGTTACATGGGCTAAAACTTTATACGTCTTGGTGCGTTGTGGTGCGGTCATGGCCAATGCTGATATGCCCATTTCTATTAATCTTGCGTATTTTTTCTTGTGGAAGAGTACCCAATAATTCAGATATGTGGCGAATTAAAATCGCGAAAATTTTTTGAAAAAGTTGCACAATTTTTCAAAAAATACTCTATAATTTATGCTAATTCACGAAATAATTTTGGGCCCCCTTTGAGCTCGGCCCCCCTCAACTGGGTGGTTTGGGGTGCGGCAGTTATGGCCCTGACTAGAGGACTACCAATTATGCTGCTTTTAGCCTGCTAAGCAGTATGCATCTCGGCGTATTCAACCGTGAGTCACGTGTTGCACATCTAGTTATCATAGGGTTACCAGACGTCCTCTTTTAGGATGATTTGTCCTCTTTTTTGATTTTTTTTAAAGTGTCCTCGGAGGACGCCTAAATATCTTCTTTTTTGAGATTTTGTCTTCTTTTTGAGGATTTTGGTTACATATAGGGCCAAATTCCACTTATATATACATTAAGTCAGCACTGTACGAACGCCACGGCGGCTATTTCGGGAGCTGGACCGGAAAGTTGACCTTTTTTGTCTGTCAACCACCTGTTAATGTGAAAGAAAAACTGCATTTTCCGAGAGTTGAGCCTCTTTTTCTTTTTTAGTCAAGCGACCACGATATGGGAAAAATTTACCATTTTTTCAGGATTTTCCTCCGGTTTTGAAAGTTATCAATACCTATTTATATCTATAGCTACTGCTCGTTCATCTGGAAAGTTAGGGCACATTGCATTGAAACAGCAGTGACGTAACGTTAGCAGTCTATACTCTCAACTTTCCTGCAATTCTATAATTAAAAACTACAGAGGCCAAGCCAAGCAAGAGTATTTTATAAATGTTAATTTTATTTTTTGTCATAAATCGATTTCTTAATATCTTTTGGGGGCCGCAAGAAAGCTATCTGGGGGCCGCGCTTGGGAATCACTGATCTGAAGGGAGGCGCGAAGCTTGTCTCAATTGAAAATTATTTTCGCGCACGGCGCGATTTACATCCAATTCCTAATTATTGCTCTGTATTTAGTCTGAATTTCATATCTAAAACACTCGTAACCGACCATGCCATCAAACTATTCGTTAGACTTGCTACCTTCCTTGCGTTTTGTGATATGACGATAAGGGGGGACAACGTGACAGTGACAATCATCTCTATAGTTTTGACAAATTGGTTATTGAGCTACACCAACCTATGAAATCTCGCCACTGTTTTTGACGCGTGTACGATATCATCAATAGCAATGTTTGTTTTGTTCTAAATAAGCATATATGTTATCTCCATGTCGTCTCTATATAATCAAATACCAATATATAGTTTTGGTTTATAATCCCAATTTTATATAGTGCGGCCCGCGAATGGATTCAGATGTTGAATGCGGCCCGCGAGCTCAAAAGTTTGCCCATCCCTGCTCTAAAAGTTACTTCCGCTTGTTCGTATCTATGGCATTGCTTCCAAAATACTTATTTTATGCCACTTACTTGACCGCGACATTCGAAAACCACACATATTCCTAATAGAGATGACCATGGATTATGACTGAGGTTTTATTCGAACGACTGGAAACATCCGGCCGGATTTTGGCTTGCTATTTCCGACGCAGTGCAACAACCGTTTCCTTGTCAGTGGTCGCGCTTAACGCGCTGTGCTTTCCAGGAGCCAGAATCAGCCGCTAGAGCTGCCGTCCGTCCTGCTCGGGCGCAAAAAGCTTTCCATCAAACTAGAACGCGACGCCGTTGTCTTCAAGCGACTGCCCATCAACTTCGAGAAGAACACATTCCCTCCTCGCGCGCCAGCGCGGGACTTCACACTGGTGCCGACTAAAGTTATCGAACGGAACCGAGCTAACGGTAAGTTGGTGACTGCGTACGCCGCAAACGTTTGGGCGAAAACAGCAGTATACTTTCGTACATATCATTTCAGTTGGTCACTGGTCCGTAACGATGTACTTCGATGTACTATATTTTGGAGCAATATTTAGTTAGTTACGTTTACTAAGCATCCTTGGCATCCTAAAAAGCAGAAATAATTACACTGTCTGTATTTTATGTTTTTATCGCTGAACAAACCATGGCAATTGGCAACCATGTTAATTTGGTAAATGACCAAGGTAACACAGCCTACACATGTAAATGCAACGTTTGTTGGAACGCATCAAACAGCACGTTCCTAAAGTAATAAGATCGACATCACAGTCGCTCGATTTGGAAAACCTGGCACATCAATGCAAAAGGTTTCAAACTGCGCATCATATAACCAAGTAACAGCGCGCAATTCATCAATCGGTCGACATTTAATTGATAACCCGGTTTGTGCCCAAAACTATTCCGACGATATCTTTTCAGTTCTGTCCAAGGGCATATCCACTTTCTTGGTAACAGCATGGGAATCGACGTTCATTAAATTGAACAATCCGGTCCTATGCCGACAGAAATAATTTTTGTATAACCTTAAGATTTCCCAAGTAGTTGCCGTTGTGTAGTTGTTGTGTGTCTTGCTAAGTTGCGATCAAACACCGTTTCCTGTTCCTGTGTAATTACATTTGCTACGTTAATTGTATCATTTGTGTCTCACGCTCGCATTTCTGTTTTACGCTAGCTTTGCTATACGCTGCATTGTTTTTATGCTCTGGCTCGATTGATGTTATTCTTACATTATTGCGTCATAGTTGTTCATTTGGTTTTGAATTCAACTCTGTCGTATTTCCTTTATGTGCCGTTAGCTCTTGCTAAGTGGCACGCGAAAAGTTCCTCCAGTTTCAATAAACGTTTATCATGAACGTACTTTTGAAAACATGTAAAATGCAGTACAATTGTGCGTGCTGCACTGCCTGCGCTCACGCAAGACATGGTAATTTCGAGAAATACTGCTATTTTGTATGATCTCATAATATACTAAATCCGCGAGTGACGGTTCGCTACATATTCGAATGGGCTGTGATTCGAGTTTTTCCTTCCACGTGGAGACGCGGTGTCATAGTTCCATTTTATCTCGTCACTTATAGCGGCTCACTTTGATTCTATGGGCTTTTGACAGTCACTGATCACCTAACTTGTATCTAGTCTGCATTTTAGAAAATTCCGGGTCATGTGAAGTAATTTCTTTTCGTACTTCCATAGCAACAATATGTAGCATGGCCGTTTTGAACAATGAACGTGTGTTCATAGCTTGTCGCCGATAAATTACATGGTAACCTAATTAAATGATGGGTATTAGTCTTTTAAATGATTTACTTAGAAAATCAATAGAACTTGCTCATGTACTGTTGGTAATTTGATGTATCGGAGATTTTTATTAACTAGCAATCCCTTGAATTAAATCTGTAAAATTATACTATTGGCCTAGCTTATCATTCAGCAAGCTATCATCAACGCATCTTCTAAAAGTAAGCATCTTGGTACCGTATGCAATTGATTCATTCCATGCGATAAGCAACCGAAAATTAGTCAATAAGTGACTGTTCCCTGTTCCAAGGCTATGACTATGTCCTAGCCAGATAATACAGGAATAGATTCACCGTACCCATCGCTACGGCCATATCCTCCGTTGCAGTATTTGTCCTCTGGAATTATTTACATATATCCAACATGTTGGCATGGTTTAAAACGCCAGTTGACTAATGCATATAATGTGAGGGATATATTATTATAGCGTGGCACGATATCCTGATTTTGGCTTGTAACCGAGTGTAATTCTATTTGCATATTTGTATATTGTCAGCGATTATCATGATGTCATGTAGTAATCGTGGAGATTGTGCTGTGATATAGACGATTTACGCCATTCATGTTCTTTCGACGTGTTCATTACTGGCGACTAATTGAGAAGTAGGATGCGCTGCTGCGCTTATGAACTTGATGTTTTCATGAAGCGCTTCTCTTGTAGATCTTTTAGGCTTGTGACTCGGGTGCAAATCTGATAACATGATCAGTAATTTTTAAACTTACGCACCACCAGTTAATTTAAATCGCGTTTGCTATATTTCATGTGGCGTGACACATCGTAGCCACCACGGTGAGTCATAGGTATCCTGAAGTTTAAGGATTTCTAATGGTGAACTCATGCGCGGGGTTTCCAGTTAGCATTTGAGCCTCGGAGGTAAATTCGTATTCTTTCTAGGTATATCTGGCGTTAAAACTGGCGTTCATAACTTCCTCATACCGTATTCATAATGCACGGAAGAGTATTGATCTGTTGACTGTAATAATCACATAAATGAATGGCACCAGTTTGAAAAGACTCTTAATATGAGTATGAGTACGCGACTTTTTGCTTGTTATCGCTACGTAGAAATCGCCAACCACCTTCACTAGAGGTACCAAATTTATGTGTTATTGGTGCTTAGCCGTAGCCAGGATTCAAATATGGAAAATATCTTACCATCAAGTAAGCGTCACTAATCAACTCTAACGTAATAATAGCATAGTATCCAGGTCGCAAATCTTCAGGCGGTAAGAACACCACCTTTCCCCATTCCTTGGTTACGCGTACGTACAAAAACATAGTCATTGGTTTGTTTTTCTCTAATCTTCATTTATAACAGATCAAATTCCACTGACGTGTTTTTCAGTTTTTGCGATGAAATACAGATTTAATCCGGCACCGTGTGTAAGCGTTAAGCATACTCGTACCTCAGGTTTAGAATCACTGAACTGATGCTTTCAAGGCAGCAACATAACACAGACGTTGTAGTTGCTGACGTTAGCCCATAGCGAATTAAAATGCACCCTAACAATATTCTCTTAGTATAAGAGCGAAATATCTTATGTCATGCACTGAAAACATACGAATCATCGAGTGAAATGACAAATCAATCCTTGAGGTAATGCGCGAACTTTTCTATTCTCTTGATATACAGCGCAGTATGCATTGACCTAGTAAATTCTGGCCAGTATCAACGTGACCATATAGCTTAGTACCGTGCTGTATGGGCCTATATATACACCTGGAATATAAACTCGTACGGTCGGATGAGTGTTGTTTGACATACTACCTTCAAAGTTGTATTAGCCGTTTATAATATTAACCCAACGCCGTTTACGCGTAAACGAAAGTATAGTATAAACAATGACCTGTCGTTTCGAGGATCTCGGAAAATAGACGCTTCGAAGATTGGCGACGAAGAATACTGAATGGTATTCGTATCCGAATTGTATAGGTCAAAGTTGTGTCAATAAAAACCATCACTTCTTAAATTGAATTAATCTGTACATGTATAGTTATGTTCTTGCACAGCGCTGGTTTTCTAGCGTGGTATGCATGAAATCAGGCCATTGCCATTTTATGTCTGTAATTGTGTCCATCTATATAAACAGCGTGGTTCGCACCTAGCACCTAAATATGTGCCGTTTAGATCGTACAAATGTGCAATCTTCACTTAGTAATGATGTGCATGATCACATTGGTCGGTTATACGCTTGGTAAGTTTTATTTGGGCGGTTAGCAGTGATTTGATTGGGCATGATGACTTAAATCCAGATTCATTTTGGCGTTAAGTGTAGAATACACAATATATGGGCATAGATGTTTTACATCTTAATAAGTTTCAAAAAACTGAAATCGTTTTCGAAAAATTCAAAGATTCCTATTAAAGAAAACCATTTCGTTAAGTCTAGTTCTAGAACAGTGGTTCTCAACGTGGGCGATATCGCCCCCCCCCCCCAGTAGGCGAATTTGAGAGACAAGGGTGCAAAAATAGCAAAGGGCACGACTGGGGGGCGATAGGGGGTGAAAATATTAGAACTTCCAGTGAGATATATTTAATTAACACGGCCAAAATATGCCCGCGAAGAATTAAACGCGTAGCTAGAATATATCCGCAAAATTCTAATCGATAACGGATACCCCGAACACATCATCAAGAGTTCTGTGTACAGAAAATACATTAATTTCAATCCCAGCAGCAAATCACAAAACACGAACACACGGTCTGAGGAGAATGTATATATACATATACATTTACCGTGGCTGGGGCCCATCTCTTCCCGTTTTGAAAAGCAATTGATTTCTGCTGTAAATCGCTGTTACGATAACGTAAAAGCTAATGTTGTGTTCACCTCCAAACAATTGCTTCCTGCAACGCGCAAGGATGTTCTTCCTGCTTCTCAACAAGGCAATATAGTCTATGATTTTAAGTGCCACTGTGATTGTCGGTACGTTGGAAGAACAACTCAGCGCTTGCAGGAACGCTTCAAACAACATGTTCCGAGCGTTATTAGATCACGCACATTGGACTCTCGCGAAGACGCAGCCGTAACTGTTCTGCGATTACTAGAACGTAATCAGGTCATGGCTATGAACTCTGCCATCGGCAAACATTTGGCTGAGAATGCAACTTGCGCTAAAAACTATCGCGATGAAAGATTCTCTATATTAGGTAGAGGCCGCATTAATTTCCATCTGTCTGCACTGGAATCGACTTATATTAAAATCCATCGACCGCGCTTGTGTCAGCAGATGGAATTTTTAGTCAATCTAAAAATTGGCTACTAGCTGCGCTCGCGGTTTGCCTGTATTTCATGTTGTTTGTTTCGATGACGTCATAATTGGTTGTATGCAATGTAGCTAGATGCATGTTTTTGAAATTCTCCATTTGATGACGATTGCCCTTGAAGAGTGTCAGCTCGAAAAGCTTCGGGTTTTAATAAATTTCTGCAATGAATATATTATTAAAATTTATATTAAAGTTCTGTACCCCAAAGAGTCTCTTCAAATTCTTATTCTGCATATGACGCGGAGAAGGGTCAACTCAATGGAAAGTAGACGCGGAAACCGGTTTTCCGATCACCGACTCGTAAAAGTTACCCGTTTTTTTTTGGTCAATTCAACAGCGATCAGAGTAGGTAAAAAAATTTCCCGTTTATATGTCCTTTTTTTCGGATCCGTAAATTTTGGGGGCGAAAAGTTGTGTCAAGCTGGATAAGGGAACGATTAGTCGAAAATTTTTGGAAAGCACTGCTCCAGAAGCTGGCGGTTCTCTCGTTGATATAGTTTCTTTATATCAATTTGAAAATCTCTGCAAAAGCCCATATAACAAGGGATTCCATCTAATCTCAGACACGTTACCTTGAAATTTCTCTTCGAATTACGTCATTGATTCTCGATACTTTCTCGTGATACTTTTTGCAAGGCACAGTCCCATACTTAATTCCTGGGTGCTAGGGATCGGTCGTTTGATAACAGGACAGGGGTATATAACAAAACTCCACAGCACATGCAACGTATATTGAGTACTGACGTATGCTTATAGTTGTGTTCATACGAATTGCATCTCCCGTTGACGCATCCCGACGTAGCCTTCTCATGTTATGTATTTGCTTGACATATCTGCATCCAAATCAGCAAAATGTCGGATATAATTTGACTGTCCAACCTTACTTTGTCTAAGTGGAATAAATTCACCGAACCGATTTGTCAAATTTCGCGAAATTATATGACGTCACTGCTTGATCTTAGCATTGAAACTCGGGAATTTTCCACCCGGGCAAAACAATATTTTACGTAGATCACCATATGGGAACTAATGAATCCAGGGAATTTGGACGTTACACCCTGACAGCTGTGTTTACGGTATTTCTGGAGCTAGCACTTCGAGTATAGCCCGACGGAATTTCGTGCACATCGTCACATCATGTTCTTTTTTGTAACGAAACAAGAGTGGATTTTCGGTAAACGCGAAACAATAACTTCATATTGTTAATTTATTCGCTAAAAGCTTTTCGACTAACTCTCATCAGTAGCGAACGTTAGTGATGGGGTGAATCAAATTCGAAATGTAAGAACTATTTTGTCTGTATGGCGTAATAATAACAAAAACAAGCAACTAGTAGACGGGCTAGATACGGTAGTAACGGTACAAAACAAACGTTACGAGTACATATTCGGTTATAAATAACCGAAAACACAACACATAACATTAATGAAATATTCCAAGAGTGTAGAGGCGTTCCTTCTGGCGACAGAGAATCGGCTTTCGTAGCTTTATGATTGTAGATTCCAGGACCTTTAAATGAAAAAGAGAACGGCCACGAGCAAGTATAGAAAATTGACTGTCGTTGTAATGATCAGCACATTCTGGATGGGATAAGAGATGCTGTTCAATAGCCGAATTACAAGCAGTAACTTGATCATAATCACGCAGTGTGTCAACAGACTGCGATGAAGGAGTTGGAGAAACATTATTTATTCTAATTTGCCGTGGGACATGCTGGCGAATTCTTTGCTGCAAGCGCTGAGACGTGCGACCTACATACCGACTGTCACATCGGCACGTGTATTCATATATTATATTGCTTTGATTTGTCGCAGGTAGCACATCCTTTTGCGTTGCAGGCATCAGAGATTTCGTCGTGAAGATTATCTGAGGTTCTACTTGTGAAAAACAATGGCTCACTGACGATTTAATTTGTTTTTCAAACCTGTTGGACACTTTCCCAATCCAAGGAAGATGCAAATAAACAGGACATTTTCTAGGTCCGAACGGTTTAACTTTTCTGAAATCTTTGAGTTTACGATCTATGGTCATTTTAATGATATGATCAGGATAACCATTTGACTGAAAGATTGACCGAATGTTCTCCAATTCAGAATCAAGTTTGACTTTACTACAAATCATCAGAGCCCTGTGTACCAGAGTTCTTATCAAATTTACTTTACGTTTTACTGGACAGAAAGAATCCCACGAAATGTATTGCCCACTGAATGTAGGCTTACGGTAAACTGATGTAACAAAATTAGCACCCGTCTTTTCCACTACAACATCAAGGAATGCTAATGAATTATTAACCTCTTTTTCCATGGTGAATTTCAGTGATGGGTGAAGACCATTCAATTTGCTCAGAAACAAATCACACTGGGATTCATTTTCAAATATGGCGAAGGTGTCATCAACATATCTTTGATACATTAATGGTCGATCAATATCTTCGAATAACCGTTTTTCGTAATACCCCACAAAAATGTTAGCCAGAATGGGACCAAGCGGCGATCCCATTGCAACACCATCGATCTGTGTATATATGGTGTTATTGAAACTAAATTCGACATCACAAGTGATCAATCGCATTAATTTAACAAAAGAAGACCTTGAGAATGGAGGAGATGGAAGGACACCACCATAGAGTTCATTGGCACAAATCTCTATAGTCTCTTGAACTGGCACGTTCGTGAATAAACTAGATATATCAAACGAACACATAGAGATTTCGGACTCATCGAGATCAGCATTACGAATGGTATCAGCAAATGTGAACGAGTCACGAATGCAGTTACCACCATAGAACAAACTCACCGGCTCAAGATATCTCGCAATCCACTTCGCGACTTTGTGATACGCTGATCCAACCATCGATAGTATCGGACGTAAGGGTACATTCGATTTATGAGTCTTCGGAAGACCATACATACGTGGTCGAATGGAGCCAGTGGGTCTGATATCGTCGTATTCAGCAGAAGAGATTTTTCCCGCCTTCTTGAGGGTCAATAGTAGACGCTGAATACGAGCTTCTATCTTGGAGGTGTTGTCATTGTCACACGCAGGGCCAAGGATTTCAAATTTAGACTTGTCGCCGAGAATTAAATCCATTTTAGAAATGTAGTCACACTTATTCAAAATGACTACACCAGATCCTTTATCAGGTTTGGTTATGTGAATTGACTTATTGGATTTCAGGGATAAAGTAAAGTGCGATTTCAAACGATCGAAAACACAATATTGCGTGATAGTGGGTAAAACCATATTCAATTCACACTGCGTTAATGACTCTACGTGTCATACGTTCCACACAGTCGATTATATTCGTCTCCCTGGTTGTACAAGTACATGCACAAGTACAGTGCATCGGTTGATTCAATCCATGAATTTTCCGTAGCTATACATGATCTCACTGTTGATTACTGTGAGTTCATCACAGTAAAATTTCGTCGACACTTGAGCGTGGATACAATCAAGCATTTGATTTCAAATCCATCCCGAATATGAACCCTACCAATCCTATTTAATCACCTTGGCTGAATGCCGTTGTAACTAGGTTCATATTTTGCCTATAGGGCTGAACACAGAGGTTTGAATACTTGAAGCCTAATCAATTAGTGATTATAATGATTTGTCTCGACTGGTAGGTGTCGACATTTCAGGGTACCAAAATTATGCGACACTTGTGACTTCGAGTGCGCATTTATGTGCTTGTGACCATGGTACCCTTGATAACGTCAACGGGGTGTATAATTTTCACCAAATATATGTAGGGCAGTACTCATTATACGTGCGTCGAAACAACATGTAGTGTTCAACTGTTCATGCCACGGATTTAAGTTACAGTACGCTATGTCATTGTTGTATATAATTTTACAGAACTATTTTGATCGAGTTTATAACGTAAATTATCGTCCTCGTCGACGCGTGAAAGCTTGTGGCTTTAAGAGATTATGGCATTAGAACTCAATTTTTTCCGACTGTGAGTTGATGGTACATAAATACTCGACTCAACTCTAAGCGTAATAAATAACTCAGATCAGAATAAGATCCTCGTTTTGTCCGGTTCTTAATCTAACCAAGTGGTTTTCAACCATCCTGTTGTAATGTCCCACTTTCGGTTTGGAAATGTTCCGTGGCCTGCCTCTTTGTGACTCAATCCTGCTGCAAATTGGACAGAAATTCGGAACTTGTAATGTAATAGTCGAAAGCTATTCTACTTCGGAAAATTCCCTGTAAACTGAAACGAGGGTAGATTGGATCTGTTGATTTTCATATCGACGTGACTATGGTCCCCTGATTGTGAATTACTACGATATCTCTCACGTACTCCGTATATCTCCTGCATACATTGTGACCGCCCGCAGCAATCTAATCTCCGCATCCACCAACTCCCTCCGGTCGGGGACCCAATCTAATCCGAACCATGTCCTATCTCACATGCTTAATTGTCGGATAGGGGAGATGTGATACCGATGGATCAAAAATTGCAAAATGATCTCTGGCCCTCAAATCTTTAGCCGAGAATAGCAGATCTTTTGCTGTCTCAACACTTCGATACAAGCTCTACCTATCGCGGACATTTACATGAATATCCGCCTTTTCAAAAAATATTTATAAACGTTTAAAATTTGTTGGTCGAGCGTGTCATCGGTCCCCACCCGGTGGGTCCAAAGGCACACGACCATGGGACCTATAAGACATACGCTCAAAAACTCAAATTTGTTAACTTGTTTTGTTGTGTACTATAATCTAAGCTACAGCAAGCCAATGAAGAATGTTTCGTCGCGACCTTCAAGAATAAAATAGATTATATCAACTCAAATGTTGGCATAAAATTATGTTTTGATTTACGCCCAAACTTACAAAATTAATGCCACATACATATTACCCGCAAATCGACAGTTTGACTTTCAAATACCTCGTAATAGCGATAAAACACCACAGGTAAGTATGATTTACAGCCTATATATATGTAGGCGAGTTTCAGTTGTTAAGTGATTAGTTGGTCCATCTATTATGCTTGATTTGGCTATGGTTACATAGGTCCCCCACCCCATAAATATTGTAATTGAATTGAAAATAGTCCACTCCAGGATGTTATTGATTCAAAAAATATGTCTCATTATATACCCTGATACATGCCCTATACATCACATCAAAAATTATGGCGGGCTTGTTAGTCTGAAAGGTGATATAGAAAAATGCAAATGTCGATCCAAATTTACTTTACAACTCCTAAAACGTAAATCATTCGTCACAGACCCCATAACTCACGCAGGTCGAATTTTTTTGCATGTGAGGAAAGATTCTGCCAGCATGTAATTCTAGACATTCACGGAGTGTAATCATAGAATTATCATGGAGAATTTTTCAAGTATTTTCGGCCCCAGTGATCCATCGGTACCACATCTCCCCTATACCTAGGTGTACAGACTGCACACCGTGCATGCTATTGTGTCATTGACTTTTTTGTTCCGTGGGCGACCGTATGAATCCATTTGTAAACAATTCTTGGACTGGCTCGTAAGTCTGTGCTCTACTATAGAAAAACAGAAGGCTTGTTGACATCTAATAACAGCCTTATGTGTACTTCTTATGTGTACTGTACAACTATTACTACTACTACTACTACTACTACTACTACTACTACTGCATAGTCGCAGAGGTCTGCATTGGGTATCGTAATTTGTGATATCCCATATCTCATAATTTGGCGAGTATATCCTCGAGGAAACCTCCAAAACATTTACCTGGCGAATAAATGCGCGAAAATGATTAGTGGTTTAATTCTGGTGAATGCCATGCTCTTTTCGTCATGTCGTCAACTCTGTGGGGACTGAGGCTTGAGGTCATTTTATGTTAGTTGGTTTGGGGTAACGTTAATTCCCTCTTCACATGCACTTCAATGGACATTTGGCCCACGATATGTAGCTCATATATAAGTCGGCGCGATATCACACGCGAATCCGCCCAACACGGTATACCTTTGATGTCGCTTAGCCCGTTCACCAGAAGGTGATTGTTCGCACTCCATTCTTCTTGCACAATACAGTGTCTCCATATTGAAATCATGAGATCTGTATCAATTCGCAATGAAATATTTCAACACAAGTGTTCGATGACTTTCATCTACAGTCCACTGGTGAAATGCCACCAAAATAATGTAACGAGTAAACATATATGAATATTTCTACACGGATGGCGTTGCCGTGCCGACAAGTCTTCGAAGATCGGTAATGTGATATTATTTGAAAATTCCAGCACATCGTAAGCTTGAATATCGCGCGTCTTCATGCCATAAATAATAATCGTGCCTATTTCGCGGAAATGAACGCGTCCAATTAAATATTCAAAAGGTATCGAAAATGAAATGCCAAATGCAGTAGTCTATTCTAATCGAATGTATATTTAATCGTCCACTGTCGAATCGTCAACGAATACACAAAGCGGTTCCTTGGAAATATGAAATAATTCATATCATCAGGTGTAATTACGGCCGGCACGTCTTTATTATCTATACAAGCAGCTTGTCCATACCTACTTTGTGGATTCTAGGGTCTTAGTAGATTGAATAGATCGGCGATATATATAGAGAAAGATTGGTGCTGACTAAGAGACCTCATTGAATCCTCTGCGAACATCATGGCTTTGGCCACACCTTCGTACATGGAATTAAGTCTTCAGATAGTACGGAAAGATACTGGAAATATGTATTATGTATATACATGTTATATTCCACTATGCATATCGGGGGATTGTAAAGCAAAGCAACATCAATCCGCGCAAGACAATGCAACAAATCTTTATTTGTTGGTTTAGATGTACGCTCACAATTCAAATTCACTTCGAGTCGGCCCATTTTTTATTCATTTCCGCTTAACACTGCATCCCTATGCTTCCAATTTATTTAACCAGAAACATTTTCGGGTGATATAAATAGACGTTATGAATATATTGTTTGCTTGTTCGTTTCTATCTTGTAATTGTAAGTCATAAAATCTTTATTTTCATAGACGTTGAGTGCTAAAAGAAACTCCTCTCATTTCGAATTACGTCGAGCACCAAGCGTAGCAACTATCTATAAACCCGGGTAATATATATATATAGGCACATCCGTCACGTGCACTAATGAAATACCGTTGAACCTTCACTGTACCGATCTAAATTGCTACCGACAGCATACAATTGGTTTTTAGCCGCTAATGCACTACTCAAGTTATTGAAAAGTAGGTTAACACGATTACACATTTGCAGCCAGTACTCACTCCAGTCTCGATGGGGCCCTTGAGTAGTGAGTACCAGTCACTCGAAATTGCCACCCTCGCTGAGGCGGCGTCAAAAGCGGACCAATACCAAGCCCTGCGCGTCTTGGTGTCATGAATTTCAAATGGAATTGACGCAAATATACGCTGTCCCCTTGACAAAATCTAAGATGTTTGAAATCAATATTTGACTTCGAAAACTGCTTAATTATAAGTTGAAGTAGTCGGAAAACATGAACACTGGAGTGCGGAGTTCATTCCTACAAAACCTACTTGATTAGTCCGAAAATCACACCTTGCTGCTGACCAGCTTTTATAGAAGACTGTATTATGCACATATTGTCCCATCAAAGAGGTATTGTGATATGACGGATTATGAAGTGTGACCTTTGTGCCTAGAAACGTTGCCGATACGAAATGAAGGCGCACTCAGCAGGTTACTTCGATATACTGTATAGCTGTACATCGTGTTTGCCCAAAGATATTTGAAAGGGATTTCGTGCAAATAAACTGGTTTCCGCATGTTCCAAACGACACACATACCCCGAGTCTACGTTTAAATTGTGTTAATAAGGATGCTTTCGCACTATTTTGAGGAATTTGTATTAAAAATGATATTGTTCTTGTTTCCGTGCACGCTCAAACTGGGTTGAGTTTATGGTATTGACTTTAATTGAGATTTATTTGTCTTTAAACATTGACGATTGGGCGATCCCGCTAAACGCGTGGCACAAAAGCAGGCAGGTGTTTGTTCAGAACATCGAAATTGTGTTTATGTGGGAAACTAGATTTTGATATTGTTCCAAAACACCTCACGTCTAATACTGTTTTATTGCTTTTAACAGTGTTCAAACGGTGTCTTAGTTCCTCTCCTTTCTTATTACGGTATCTGAGAATGCATGTATCTATATCTAAACAGAAAACTCTGCAGCTGGTACAAAACCAATAAACCACCGTGAGATTGGAAGATTATATCAAGACGTAATCTTGTGCCTTATCGAAAAATCCGTGTAAAAGACGAAGCTAATCGTATACAATAAATAGTATTTGTAATATGCCGCAATGTGGAAAATTGCAAATATGTGTGGGACTGCGCAGTTATAATCGATGGGCGTTGATAGGAAAGCGTCTCATAGCTAGACTCATCCTATAGTCCGGGTGGAGGTAAATAGGATCAAATTGGAAATATTGGCTTGACATTAACAGCAATTGAACTTGTTTATGAATTCTCTCAACTTAGTAGCGTCGCGTTGTTTATATAAGTGCCTTCAAAAACTACTTTTCACTGGACAATATATATATAAAGTATCCAAATTTCAGTATTGCAGCGTGAAAGAGTGTTGGCGAAGTAGCATACTAACAAAACTACTCGATTGAGTTCTACGGAAAAGTAGGAAGTACATCGTTACTGATGATCTCTAGCTTTTAGGTCGCCATAAAGATATTTCGAGCTTGATTAGGGGGCGAAGAGAACCACTAGCTTAGGCTCTCACATTTGACGATTGACTTCACTAAATCTGCCCCTACCACCCCTCGCATCTACCTTGTGCCACTAAGGTCAACTCATGGTATTCTTGAACTGCGTGTATGGACTTGTAGCTGCTTTAAAACGTCTCAATTTCCCTGGCATGAGTTTAATCGTGGGAAGTGCATGTGGACTAGGTATTTGGATATTTCTACCGGTAATTTATATCCTTGCGATTCGCCGTTCTGCTACCAGATTTATGTAGACGAATCTATGTATTTTAACCGGATATAAAGAATGTTCGGATACGAGATCTTGGCAATGCTGAATTTGGATATGACAGCATAGTATTATCGCGATTTTTGAGTCAACTCTATTCAATAGGAACTACTTCTCGCCATTGAAGTTGATATTTGGAAAGGTGTTGGGCTTGATAAGATCATAACTTACAGCTAGCAAAGGCATATTTCACTCACGTACTACGAGACGCAAGTCAGCGGTTCATTGTTGTGTGCATTGTGAAGTAAAATCGAACTCAGTTGTAATTTTTTTTTGTTCCGGTAAAATTTCTCGAGCTTCATCTGTCGTTAATGTTTTCTTGCTAACAAAACTGATCTTTGCATGAACTATCCACCATAGCTATGACGCTGCCAATCAGACATCGTGACTTAATGACTTAATGATGCCAGAGCCACACGCCATTCGCTCGATGTTGGGGACGTGTTTGGGGTTTGGGCTCAGTGTCGTTACAACAGACTGAAAACGGGCCTAATTGGTTCACAATATGCCATGAAATTCAATTGCCTATTACCTATTATTTATTTTTCATTTATACGTTTGATCTCGTGTTTGGACTAATTGCAGCCCCAGTGGTGGAAGTTTAGGAAGACCATCACCATATATTACCAATTGCTTGTAAATAACTGTACAATAAGTCTGTACCAATCGATTCAATAGCTTGACCCACCAAAACATTTTCATTCTTATTTTGGATTGCTCTAAAGAAATAGGAATCTGATAGATCCGTAAAGTTTTAAGAATGACTCGAACCGATAATTTCAAAATGATTCATCTTCCCAAAGCCAGAATGTTGCATTCAGAAACGATCATAAAAATTCTTTTAAGCATACTTATATAGAATGACATTGATGAAATATGAAACAAATTTTCATCGATATATGATCGTTATGTCCCCACTTGCCCCAACACCATGCACAGTGTACGTACACACACAGTGTCGACTCTGATCAACTCTTCTGTTGTGAGGCAGACCCGGTCGAATAAAGAGCCTTTGTTCAGTATAGTCAAAGACAAGCCAGAGCCAGCCATCAATCACACCACATTATCGTATGCTCAAGAGCTATGTCATAATGAAATACGGTGTATCCTGTGAAAACACCGCCACGGCCATAGGTTTTTCTTGGCGAATCACGAATATTTTAGTATACTACAATGAATTATTATGAGCGATGATCTCACTTCTTCTTAATTGCAAACTTAGGTTTCACTGAAAGTCATACGCCATCATCAAATAAACCATAGTATGTCAACTGTTGCTCCGAATCTCATCCCTTTATTTATTGGCAATGCGTTTAAAATGTCACCGTCTTGTCATTTTAGAAAATGGCCGGTCGCGGTATTTCATGCTCTTCATCGTAAAGACTTCGCCGATCCACACGTCGAGACGGGACGTGATCCGGAAGACGTGGGGCGCGGTGAAAGTGATTGATGGACTGCTGCTGAACACGATATTCGTGGTTGGGAACACCGGCAGCAATCAGGCGGTTCAGGCTGCGTTGGAGAAGGAGAGTGTTGACAATGGGGATATCTTACAGATTGATACGGTGGAAGGTTACCGGTAAGTCCTACTTTTTTTCTTCTGCCAAACGTGTCTTAGCTACGCATATAGGTCTAGGCAAAATCGGGTACCTGAATGCTTAGAGATAGACGTAGCCAGGATGAAGATTTGGGTGGGGCGGTTTAGCATTGGGGTGTCGATACATATATTTCAAACAAATTGATCGATAATTGACCAATAAACACAAAAATATCTGCCTTCGTACTTGGATCTTTGTTATGCGATTATTCTTGCCTGTGAATATGGTCGTATATGGCTTACAATGTAAACAGACCATAATATGCCTTTTTGAAAGAGGGTATTTATGTAACTTTCAATGGTGATAAAGTGAATAGTCAGTATCAGAGATAGGTTATACAATGACTTCAATAGCAAACGCTTGCGCGGCCGCGTTTCTGTTACTTGCGGACTGGTAGGCGTTTGCAATACACGCTCTTTGCAACAGGCTTTTTAAAACTGTGATGCATTACTGGCATTTATAGAGTGTGTTTCATAAACTGTAGAATCAATTACGGCGCGTTTTGCATGAAGCCTGACATAGTAACCGCACAAAGGTTCGTTACCAAACGCGTCGTTTGCTGAGAAAGTTGCAAAGGAAACATTTCTCTCAGTCATGCAATGTTTGAATGCGATTCGGCAGCATTCATGTAGCCCTGGTAGTCCCGTTTCTGTGGACTCTAGTTTGGAATTCCGTGTTCATTTCAAAGTCGAAAGTGATCTTTATCATTTGAGTCTGCATGGGTTGTTACGTTTTACAAAACAGCACGGAACTGAAGCTATGCAAATTTAGTCTTGAAAAGCCAGCGCTTTAAGTTCTCTAACTGCTATAAAGTACATCCGATTCTTATATCAAGGCGAAATGAAATCATGATCAATTTCCGACGGACGAATGCAGACTTTTAGTTGCATTTCTGTCACATTGCGGATAAGAAGGATACATTTACTTAGTTGTGAAATTAGATGTGGAAAGTAAAAATTGTGTTACAAATTTTGTGTCCTTGGAAATACATATCGATTTCAATGACCAGCCCTAAATACTGGGAAGTCTAAATAAAGATTTTGTACCGAAATATCGCTACACCATCTACGAAGTATAGTTGTGGCGGCTATATGTGCGACTAAAGCAGAATGAAATGTAATGCTTCCTATGAAAGCATGTCAAAACTGAAACTGGTATAAGTTCTATGGAGCCCACCAATTTTTTTGATTATCATCTACGAAAACCTGTGTAATTCTACCCGGAAATTACTCCTTGCTACGAAAATCGTCAAATGTCGATGGGATTAGTAATTTATCTGCGATAGTATTCGGATTTCAAGTGCAGAGAAGACTCATGCAATAAAATCTGAACATTCCGAGTGAGAGAAATACCCATAGTCGCCAATAAAGGGTGGAAGTATGCGCTTTCGGCATAGCTCGGAAAAGCCACCATAATTGGCTTGGTTTGCGTTCTAGCCGAAACATACGTACACCAAAGCCGGAGGTAGGCTTTATGGATTTTCTGAGAATTGTGATAAATCATATGCGGCTTGGATAAAATTGTGCCTATGGCTGCAGCCATTATTAAAACCACAACCACCTTGCAATACATGAGAACAGTGTTAGTTCCTGGTGAGAGAACCGCAAATGCCATTACGAATCGGTAAGCGTACATTTTTAACCAATTTGGACTAGTGGGCGTGTTAATGGGCAGGGCCACGCCCAAATTATCGCGGCTGATTGAACTTGATCGCGTATTAGGGTAATATCTAACAACAGAAACAGTGAGAGTTATGTATCAGATTAGTCAAGGCAAAATCTGTCGGTGTACTTCTACGGCGGTAAAATTACCTGATTGAATTGCCGCCCAATCAAGTGTATCCACCGTAACGTTATTGTTGGTTTATTGGTTATGGTCTTGACTTTATAGACGTCGATTTCTGATGTTTTACTGGAGACGGGCGGATATGATGTATCCAAATTCAAATATCGAACGATTTATAAAGTCTATTACAAACTGGAATTTCGTCTAAAGCACCAGTTCCCAATCTTTTTCGACTCATCCCCCCATTATCAAGCTCGACATATATTTATCGCTCCCATATTTTCGGATCCGTGAAAGAGGACATCTGAACGGCAAATCTATACATCTAACTCTGATCGCTGGTAAATGTACCGAAAAATGGTCAACTTGTCGCGATGATCCCGGAAACCGAGGGTAGTTTTATGCGTGTTGACCATTTTTTAGTCAACTTACGCGACAGTTCCAGAATTGCCTATTTTTCACGTGTATTTTGTGCCGGTATCCGGTTACTAGGTTATTACGTATATCTGACTGAACATTCTAACATTTTCGCCCCCTTCATTATTTTCTACCCTATGTCTCGAAATCGCCTTGGGAAGGACCACTGGCCTAAAGCATAAAGCTCAACGTTAAGCGAAATGACGCGTCTAATGTTGAATTGAAATCTAAGCGATATCATCAACTCCAATTCCAAGCTAATCTATGATTGAATGAAGCGTGCCGTCTCTGTTCTAGATATATGTGTCACTGGTTTTCGTGGGGGCGATCGACATGATCCCGTTTGACTTCGAGCTTCAATCGACCGCGTCGGTACTTTGTAGATTCTTGGTGTGAAATGTGAAGATGTGATGAGTTGGACCTACAGTCAATAGACCTACACTCTATTGAGTATAATCATATGAAGATTCACGCAGTAAATCGGAAATTCAAAATCGTATACAAATCCTGCATGTGTATGTGGAAATGTGCGTATGTTATCTGGCAATGGATTCTCCGAATTCATCTTAAGAAAGAATCCAAGATCCAGATTCTTGTCATCTCCGGGCTAATAGAAATTTTGAGTCGATGTGTCGATTAGGAATATCCCGAACCAGCCCACCCCTTTGCAATTTCAAAAATGTCATTCGCAATATCTCAAACTGATATTGTGTTTGAGTGTTCCGGATTCTTGTCCAGTGATAATCCTAAATCCTGAGCTTTATTTGATCTCTGCACTACTTAAAGTATGTCTAATGCTGGATTCGTTGTATAGACTGAGTAAATCACATCCTCTAATAGTCTTCAATGCGCTGAGATATTATGAGATGTTGCGGCAAAGGCAAGTCCAAACTGGGTATGCGATTGTATTGAATGGGCAGAATTGGCGCAATCATATGCTATCAGTGTGTAGCTGAAATGTTTGTATTTTACTTCAAGTTGAGAATGATAAACACGCCACATGCGTTGATGTTCTTTGATGCGCGTTCCAGCTAAACATGAACGTTTTAATGCGTACTTGAAGCAACCGATACAGCACAGTCGCAGTGTTAATACTACATGTCCCCGACAACGTACATATCCACCTAATTAAAACCGGACCGTACAGTCATTTATTAACGGACGTTTTTTTCTAGTCGCGTTTGTTATAAATGTTTGATCACTGAAGATCAATAATTGAATCGTAAATACTGTTAAAGACGCAGAGTCTTCGGACAAAATGTACACATATCTCGGTTATATCTGTCTTAATTTCCATGATGAACTGTATACTCTACGGTTTACATTGCGTCTGCCATTAAAAATCAGATATCGTTTGTCAATCTTGCGTTCGGATCAAAGGGGGTCGAGTTATAGTCATCTATTCTTCTGAATTAGAAGGATAGACAATGTTGGTATCTGGCAATCTCTACGCAAGTAGAAGCTAAGACAATTTCAGATGCAGTAATCTAATGATTTGAAACAAATACTTCAAATAAGATGCATCGCTGGAACTGACGCAGAATGGATAGTGGAACTAAAATTGATTTCAATTATACACGAAATACATGATAGTGTCCGATAGTTATGGCGATTTCCATCACAAAAACTGTGCAAATACATCCCAATCTATTTTAACGGGCAATTTCTTGATTGCGGGACTGTGGATGTTTGTGATTTGACATGACTAACTGCACAGAGATGAAGTGACTTCCAAATGTACACCACTCTCAAAAGCGGTTGAAGTATAGATACTAGAGTATTCCTGTTCTTTCTTATCGGTTTGGGAATGAAGGCAGGATTTCGATTAGAAAATACTAAGCTGTCCATTTATTTTCTAAAGCTATACTTCAAGGGAACGATTATTGTGTTGGGGATTAAAAGATCAGATTGGCATCACGGCTATAGAATCCAAACTACGTAAAAAGACAAATGCATTTTAAAAGATAATATCAAGGGGATATTATTCTTTGCAAATATGTATCCGTAATATATGCCACCTGATTTATTGTAATCACAGTGATGTAAAGGTTAATAGTATAATGGCCACATACACTAACGTCGCGAACAACCAAGCACCACATGCACGTCTGTCATACGCGGTAAACAGGCTGGATATTATTACACGGATTCTCGTTTTCCTGCATAATCCCTGCATACCATCTCATTGAGGAAAATAGAGGATTTTGATTTGACCAATGACAGTGAGGGCTGGCTTATTCCGAGTAGCACTAACAACGGCATTTATTTTTATTCTCTATTGTCACATAAACTTTAAACAATTATTATACGTCTCCGGACAGTGTGGACTATATACTATCTGCGATGTGAGATAGTAGCGATATCGAACCGGAATCGCACACATTGGTATATCGTCGCAGTGGTATCAAAGTAGCTTACCGTATGTCCAGTTTTTAAAATTTGAAGGTCCATTTTTGAGACTTGAAAAAAAAAATCAATTTTTCGAAAATGTTTGTATTTTTTTAGGTCATATCTTGGCCGTTGTTATGTCTGTATCAGTGTTACAAAGTTAACCGAGGCCAATATATGGCTGCAATAAGAGGAACACTTCACGTAAAGTTCATTTTCTCAAAATGTGTAAAATGGACATACTACCTTGATACCACTGCGACTATATGTATACGTGTCAATGCGTGTCTGCACGGTATCAGTTTACCGAAAATGTCAACTTCCTACACGTGTTGACTGGGTGACCTGTCATTTCACGTCTTTGAATCAATAGAACCCGCTGGTGTGGCCAAGGATACCCGAATACCGATCTGATGCTCTTTGATGTTCTTCGAAAGCAATTTTCAAAGCGAATTATACTCGCCAAATGTGGTCACTATTAGAAATTGGTGATACGAATCAGATCTTCGAATATCGAACAGATAACTTCGATGCTTCGATCTCGACCTTTAGTAAAACTCATAGTTTTATTTTCTTTCCATTGGACAAAACGGTTATCATTGAAAGTTCCCCAATAATCTCGTCAGCTGAAACGCGCGGGTCGATCACAAGCATATAGATCATTTAAAAGTACGAAGAAACTACACATGAAAGTATGTTCAATACAGTTATTGAAAAATATTTAAAAAATAGTGATTCAATTAAATTCAGAGAGGATATTGGAGTCGGACGTATATTTCAATTTTGCCCATCGCGAATCAAGTCATTGCAGCCTCGAGCTGTATTCTCCATTGAGTCGGCGATACATCCACTCCACTGGCCACTAAGTTACCTACTTTTTTATAAACTTCTTCTCGTAATCGAGCAGCTGTTGTAAGAGACGAATTGACTTCCTAACTTGCTATGCTAACTACTTCAGGAACCGGTGCGCATCGTTTTAATGGGCGCATTTGGTCATTTCAATACGCGACATAGGTCGCTTGTAACTGCCCCGGAAGCTATTAGAGCTATTAGTCGAGTCACTACTAGTTTCGAATTCGTGTTTGAAAGTTGGAAGCTGTCATGTTGTGTTGTAAAAACGAAGGTATGGACATTTTTGTGTCGGAATTTCCAAGCTGTAAAATTGAAACCGTCGTTTTATGTATCCACTTGAATTGGCGCTGATTGTCTCTAGACTAAATTGTGCTTGAGTACGTGTTTAAGGCACCTGGTCATGGTCATATACGTGGACAGTTTTATAGAGGATATCGTTTGGCTACATTGGCTACTCAAAGTAATACACTTAGGAAAGTATCATGCCACACGAATAGGAATCCCAAACACTAACCTTCGGCAGTCTATTAAGTAGGTCGGGTCGAAACAGTATACTGAAAGTGATGCATTATATGGAGAGTCATATTGATATTTTTGGTGGTGATGCGTTTGCAGGAAATCTGAGCTAACGGCTAAATAGTACTCGCTCAATTAATAGGTACACCGTCCTCTTAATATGGGTACAAAGACAAACAAGATAAGTCGTTGGGGTTAATTATAATCTCACATCATGTGTTTACTACATACCTTTCAACTATGCATGTAGGGGGCATTTGTTTTGTTATACGCCTGTTTAATGGAGATATCAGTACCGTATTCCGTTAGAACCGACTTTAGATGTGGTTGAAACATAAGCCAGCTGTGCGATGTATAGTGTGTAAGTGTATGTGTTTACGCACAAACCATGGCTTGCTCGGTCATTGGGGTCTGGCATCGCATATATGCTGTCACAGAAGACGTAACTTGCAAAGTTGCCTGTCGCAGTGTCTAGATCAGTGGTTCCCAAACTTTTTCGACTCATCGCTCCCTTATCAATGTGTACTCAAATTTCTGCCCCCCCCCATATTTACAGATTCGAAGAAGAGGACATATAATCGAATAATATATTCACCTAACTCTGATCGCTGATGACTAAAAAGGCCATTTTTTCGAGGTGGCAGGTGCTTGGAAAATCGGTTTCCCGCCTCTACTTCATGTTGAGGGGGCCTTCTTTACGCGTCACATGCCGAGTAAGCCGTCTCCGCGTGCATTTTTCTGGCCGTGTTAATTCAATATATCTCACTGGACCTTCTAACATTTTCGCCCTCCCCATCGCCCCCCTCTGTCGTCCACTTTGGTAATCTCGTTCCCTTGTTTCTTAAAATAGCGTACTAGGGGTTTGGGGGTGGGATATCGCCCGCGTTGATGACCACTGGTCTAAATTTTTGTTGATATATAGCCGATACTTTATATGATGGTAAACGTGACTTGTATGTTTCGTAATTACTGCTATCACGAATGGGTTTTCGAATTGGATAGCGGACACTCTCGAACAATGTTTCTTAATGTTTTATCGATATATTACCCTTAAATTTTCTCATGGGTGATAGCGTGGCCACCCTTACCACGACATTTGGAAAGCTGATGACTAAGAAAATTTTGTCACTTCCGACAAGTTCTGTTCATGGCACTGCATACTGCGATCTGGTCTATTTGTTATCTGAAAATGCCATATGATGACTAAAACGGGTCGTCACTTTCGCTAGCGACCTGCCCTGAAAATAAGACTGATAAGGACACAAGTCAAGAGTAAGGACAGATGTTATAAAGTATTATGTAGTTTTACAGTTGTAATTTCAATATTGACCTTTCATGGACCCAACGTTAAGAACCCTCGGTCCAGTAGATGTAAAAGCATCTATTTTTAAAACGCGCTAAAGAACGTCAAGGGAAATTTGAAAGCAGAATTTCTCGGAGTTTTTTTTTTGTGTCGAAACCTCGCAACAGCATTTAAACAGAATAATGGGCGCCATGCCCAAGTGTACGTTGTACAACGTCGACATTCCATTCTACGACTTCGATAAATGGGTATATCGTCCTTAATCGGCGACGCAACTCATTATTGTCATGTCATAATTTAGTTTTGCCGTTGTATTCTCTCTGGAATAAGTTTACCCCTCCCCCACGCACACAATCCTTCATCTGCACACATGTATAATACATATATGACATAAATGTATCTGTTTCCTACTACTACCCTTCCTTAGACAATAGCGATGTTTGATTTGACAACTTGTGTTTTTGATGATATCAAATTTACATTTATGTTTAGCAATATGTAGTGCTTGGCTCCATCAAGAAAAACATCGTGACGTTTAAACGTGCATTATTTGCACGATCCCATTCACGTAGGCCTACCAATTCTCGCCAAAGCGTGACACTTCAGTTTCTGCAGTGTATGCACGCCAGCGTTTTCGTACAGTGCAGTGCGCATGTTGCCAACAATATTAGGAGTAATAAATTTTGTTATCGAATGATCCGTCACGTAATCGCATTGTGCTTCCCGACTTTTAGCCGGTTGCGAATGACTTGAACACTGTACAGTGTACGTACATTGTACAATTGTGCAATGTAGGGTCATATCTCATCTTCTGCTCTTACAAATCGTGAATTAATAGCATGGACAAGACGAATCAATGATACGAATTCGTCTTGAATCAGTTTTGATGCAGCCCAATTGGATTCGGGCTCATCTTATTGAAACAGGTCTTTTCGAACGTAAAATCAGAATATTCTAAGAATCGATCTAAAAGCAATACGTATATTGCGCCTTTGCGGGTACTGCGTAGTTTCTGCCATATCTGTTTAGAACAGGGGTCTCCAACACGCGGCCCGCGGGCCGCATGCGGCCCGCCAAGTCATGTTCTGCGGCCCGCGACCTGATTTGAGATTTCAGAAAAAAACTAAGAAAACCAATTTGAAATGCTAAAATTGACTACAGTCTCAACTTGTTTTGTGTTGTTTCAAAATAAGCTATTCTCCTGTGCCCAACATCACTATTCGTCACTAGCCAAAACGGCTCTGGTGATGGCAACAGCATTCCATCGAGGGAGAATCAGCTGATATGAATGGGCAATTGGGCATATTGCCTTGACTTGCAATGGCCCAAACACCGCCAAGACCAAGACGCATAGAAAACGGCTCAGGGCAGTGGTGTACAAACTGGGGAACGCGAAAGCATCAGAAGGGGAGGCGGAGCTGCGCTCAACTGAAAATTTTTTCGCGCTTCGCGCGCGTTTTACCTCTAATTCATCGTTATTGCTCTGTGTATAGGCCGGAATTCATCTTATAGAGCTCTCTCATCATCAATCATAACCTTCCATGCCATCAAACTAGCCGTTGGGATTGCTAGCTTCCTGGTTGCATTTTGTGATATGACGATTTTTCAGTATCATAAAGGGGGGGCGTGTCTAAAAAAGTTAGAGAACCACTGGCTTAGGGCTTTCCCACAAGATCAAACTTTACGTGGAGATGGTATGTCAGCTAGTAACGGATCTCCCTAGTCCCAATATCGACTCCTTAGTCGCTGAAAAGCGTTTCCACGTATCGTGCACAGCTCACAGTTCAAAATAGCTCAGCGTCGTACTGACGTAGAGTTTTAGAACGTGGTTGCCTATTTTAGATCGATATCGAATTCGTGCGGCCCGCGGCCTCTACGAAATTTGAAAAGTGGCCCGCGACCCGTTTTGAGTTGGCGACCCCTGGTTTAGAATGATAGTGGGCAATAACCGGTGGACTTGCGCAAGTCAAATCAAAGATCCATCGCAATTTACATGCATGTTATGGCGTATCCCGTAAAAACAATGTGAATGCAAGTCAATGTATGATTGTGTATAAAGTCTAATTTCACGGTTGGAAGCCATAAGTAGGTCGAAGAAATACGCAATTGCACAAATAAAACTCTACATTTAGTAAGCTGGATCCTTATTCTCGACGTATTATTGTGCCTGGCATTGTGCAATGTGCATATTCATCGTGTATGGTTTTGTGTCATATTTTAGGGCGGTGGGGCTGAAGCAAGCAAACTCATGGCATGTATCGATTAATTTAATATGATGGGACTTTAGCACATATGTTTCGCGCGTCTGCGTAATGGATTGAACGCCACCTCGTTAGCACAATCACGTCGCTATCAAACTTGGTCATATCCCAGGGGATTGTTGATACCCAGAGCCCTATGGGATACGGAACTCGATTTCGGTAATCATATTATCATTTTAGCATCATTTTTACTCGGATTCGGAGTTAACGTTCGTTAGATATGTCTCGTCGTGCCACGCTACATGTATGCGACAAATTAATACTCCTAAGAACTCTCCGCCACGGCATTATAGGCGGCACGGTTTATGGGTATTGAGTCTAGGGATGGTGTGAACGCGAGGTTCACGTTCGCGTTCTGTGTGTGAACCTCGGAAATTTAGAGGTTCGCGTTCACAACAGAACCTCGGTAGGTTCTGCACTGTGAACCTTTTTCATAAATTACAATTTTAACTCCATTGTAACATCTTTGGTTCAAATTTATTACATTTCAACTGCGGGCCACTCAATGTATGGCGCTGGCAGCATTAAAAATCAACACTAAACGAGCATGCACCTTGACAATCTCAAAAGTTTTACTTGCTTTGTTACAAAAGTTTGCTCGAAATATCCAGCTTTCCGTTTGTGGATATTTAGTGACACTCTGCCGTGAGCTTGAGCCGCAATCACACAACATCACGAGCCGAATACGTAGTCAGCGAATGATGCTTATTCAACCAATCAATGAGATTGATATCGTTTTCTGATGCAAAAAATCTAGCAGGCGTACGGGGTCAATCTTGATTTCATATCTTTACTGCATCATTAAAACCAAATCCGTGCGATTGAGGTGTTGGCTACTGCTGTAGAACTTGTTAATGGGGTAATATCGGTAGCAAGTATAGAAACCCATTTTACACTCTGCTCAATATCAATGTAGCAATACCCAGACGCCGAATACATTGTCAAGTCTGGCCTAGACCTTTAAGGCGTAAGCTTATATTTCTCCGAAAGTCCTCGTCGAAATTGTTGGCAAAGCGACGGAAGATATCTATTTTATGGGAGTATTATATCCTTTCATTACCTCAGTTGATACATTTAGCGGCGTTTAAAACGCCAATATGTACGTCAGCATTGTGGCCTTATGTGGCCCGAGTCGTCGCTAGGTATCGTGTACATTAATATAGGTTATCGCTTCATTGAAAGATAGAGATGAAACTAGCAATATGACGTCACGTGACGTCACGAGGTTCACGTTCGTGTTCACACAGAACCTTTCAAAAAGGTTCGCGTTCACACGAACCTGAACCTTTCAGAGGTTCACACCATCCCTCTATTGACTGGCAAATATCATTGGCATTGTGGTTTCAGTGTGGTGGGGCACTTTAACAGCTTGATTTTGATTTGCACATAGGATTTTCAAGCGATAGGATGTTTTATGACACGACAAATATGCCTCAAAGTAACAAGTATCAAGGTAGAGATTCGTTCAAAGTAACCCTGACCTTCCCCCTACGGCCCTAATCGTAACAAAAGCTAACCTAACCCCAAACCCCGAGCCGAACTTGCTATTTTGAATGCATCACTGTTTTGATATTCGATGTTTTGCTCGGATGGCAGCAAATGTATGCTGATCGTAAAGGTAGCAAATAGGAACTCCATAATGGTAAGCAAATAATGGTTCTTGTCGGATGTCACTTACGCTGACATTAGCATGCGTTGTGAATAGCAATCGTTATCCTCCAATCTAGACCACTTGAGACATTGTTAATGTTTGATATATCGATGTGATTAACGAGACAGGAAAAATAATGCGATTGGGAGCCCAACACGGCGTTTAAATAAACGGTTACCATAACAGTGCTACTCGGGGTTTTGTGTCAAGCGCATGTTGTGCTATCAAAATATCGCAATGTCATTGATTGTTCTGGTATTTGTATATGAATATCCGACGAATTACTTAATATCTATTTTGGTGTGGATGACTTGAAGATAGTTTTGGACGTAAGAGCACCAAGATGTGCCCGAACTATAGTCGCCAATATGGATGGCGCTATATTTGTACGAATTGCTGTAAAATGACACAGTACAGTGTACTGAACAGGGAACCATGAACTAATGCAACGATGGCGCATTTCATGGGCTACTACAAATCATTGCTATGTTGATACCTGGCCCTAAGATACCGGGTCTGCGATTAGTTATCGTAGGTCCCGGTTGATACGTATATAAATCTTGTGAGTTAGCACGTGATGCTGCTGTTCAATAGCCTGGAACAGTTTCCAGATGCCATTCCCAGTTCATTATACGAGAGTCGTGATAAAGTACCTATACACTAGGGATGGTGTGAACGTGAGGTTCACGTTCGCGTTCTGTGTATGAACCTCAGAAATTTATAAGTTCACGTTCACATACGAACCTTGGTAGGTTCTGCACTGTGAACCTTTTTTTTATATATTACAATTTTCACTTCATTTTAACATCTTCGATTGAAATTTATTGAATTTCAACTGCGGGCCTCTCTATGCATGGCGCTGCCAGCATCAGCCCTAAACGAGCATGCACGTTGACAATCTCAAACATTTTACTTGCTTTGTTACAAAAGTTTGCTCGAAATATCCGGCTTTCCGTTTGTGAATATTTAGTGACTCTCTGCTGTGAGCATGACCCGCAATCACACAACACCAAAGCGAAATACACTACATGACGCCAGCGAATGATGCTTATTCAAGCAATCAATGAAATTGATATCGTTGTCTGATGTAAAAAATCTAGCAGGCGTACAGGGTCAATTGTGACTTCTTATATTTATGGTATCATAAAAACCAGATCCGTGCGATTTGGTTGTTGTCTACTACTGTATGACTTGTTAATGGGGTAATATCCGTAGCAAGTATAGAAACCCGTATTACACTCTGCTCAATATCAACGTAGCAATATTCATACGCCGAATACATTGTCCTGTCTGGCCTGGACCGTCAAGGCGTTACAGGCTTATATAGTCGCTTGCAAGTCATCGTCGGAACTGCTGGCAAAGCGAGGGAAGATATTGATTTTATGGGATTATTATATCATTTGATTGCCCCAGTCGATACATTTGGTGACGTTTAAAACGTCAGTATGTACTTCAGCATTGTTGCATTATGTGACCCGAGTCGTCGCTAGGTATCGTGTAAAATCTGTACATTAATATATGCTATCAATTCAATGAAATGTATAGGGTTGGAATTAGCAATACGACGTAATGTGACGTCATGAGGTTCACGTTTGCGTTCACACAGAAAACTTCAGAAAGGTTCGCGTTCACACGAACCTGAACCTTTGAGAGGTTCACATCATCCCTACTATATATTGCCCAGCTGTTTTGAAATTTTACCGATATAAAGAAAGAAAATCTACGTTCTACGTTCTACATTCCAAAATTTATGATTGTGTAAATATCCATGATTTTGTTGTGGTAGTTGTAATTACCATAAATTTCGCCCATTTGTCGTACGTGCAGGATCCACTACCAGATAGGCACTTGGACTCCAAACTCGAAATTAGCACTCGTATAGCATTAGGTGTCGCCATTCCAAAATAATCTTTTGTGGTTGCGACACGGCGACAATGTTTAATATGGCTGCCATGTATTGTAAATCAATTGATCATCAAATACTTACTTCTGCTGTAATGCGAAGCAAATTAGGATATTGATATCCATGACTCTTTCCGTTAAACCATCACGTACACACAACAGCGACAAAATCTTGAGAAAATACAGTGATCAGTGATACATACGGATTTGCGTTTATTCAGGCTTATCTAAATGAAACGCCCTGGTTAATTCAATTCTAGTATCATCGTTTATGGATTTCTTGACAAGAAAACGATTAATTAGTCAAAATTAAGCCTTGTTATACATCCGCAAAGTAAAGTTATCCCATTGACATTTCATCAGAAATTTGTCGTATATAGCTGTGGAGAACATGATCTTACGACTTGCGAATTCTGCGATGCTGGTTAGTGAAAGCCGCTAAAAACATAACATTTTCGTGAACATGTTTGCATTTGCTGCCTTTAGATTCTCTGATACCAGCGCGGAGAATCGAGTTGAAAAGTAAGTTCTGAAACGATATGATAATTCATGTTGCTAATTCTTAATCAAAACAAGTGTAATTGCAATGCTCGAAAAAATACGAATGTCGATGCTGTGTACTCAATTCGTTGCAATCGATACCGAATAATTGTGTCCAGACTGTTGGGTATGGGTACACGAGTCGGATATTTTCAATATCGAATCGAATCAACCGAAATAATTACATTGCGTTGCTTGTAATTTTATACTTTCCTATCAGAGAAAGAGATTTTGATTTAAGCCCGATAATCATGTTGCTTGACTTGGGCTAGCCGACCACAACACACGATCTAAGGTCCTTCCTCATGCTCAATAACTCGGTGCAGGCGTACTCCCGGGTTCGTAATTTCTGGTCGACATATATCGTCGCAAGTGAATGCCAGATAACGCATGTTTAATTAAGCAAAGTCGCGCAACTGAGCGCACTATCATAAAATCATAGATCTCGACGTGGCGTGCAAGCATCCGCGATGCGACATTTTCGGGGCAATAAAGGAAGGTTATCATGAGGGCTACGATTGCTCATACGGGCGTACTACAGTTCAAGCGACGCATGTACCTTATAGGAAGTTGTAATTGCGTAGATGCTTCGTACTACATGACTCAAGTTTCCATCCTCCGCGTGGTAGTTCCGGCTTCAACGTTTTGAACGAGGTGGTTGTCATATAGGCCTTCGAGAGTTTGCATGCTGTGACGCGTGTTACGTCGAAAGGTGACAATGCTATTCGAAAGTCGGCAATGCTAATGAAAAAATTAAATGGAAACTCAGTGACTAGGTCTGTCAGTCAATCAATAAATGAGTGACTTGCAGTGTGAACTCTCAACAACCTCTATCCTGCAGAACAGAATCCGGGTTTGCTTACCACGTATATTTGAACGGTCTCCATATACAATACATCCAAAGGCATTCGGTCAGCTCACCTGAACCTTGATTGCTCATGGTCATTTGGAAGGCCTCTTCTCAACTGTAAACATAAACTGTGCCATCCCACACGAATTTAAAACTCGGGGCGCCGCATGACATTCACGTGAATACTGGTTCTGGGATTACAATAGAGATTTTTTCGAGGCTAATTCCCGGCTCCCGGGCATCGCATATTAGAGCAAAATTATTTAGGAATGGCTAAACACATCCATTGTTAAGTCATAGTTTTGATTATTGTATACATATGACGCGCATCCGGCCTATGCGGACGTATCGTAGGCCCGCATGTGTAATTAATCTTTATATTGTGATTCCTTCACCCAGGACATCTTATTATATTACTAAGCCATCCATATAGGCCTATGTATGAAGTAGATTTTGTAATATTTTGACAGCCAGTTGATTAAGACGTTCTACAATTTTATTTACCATTAGAACAGCGGTTCTCAACCTTTTTGGACATGCGCCCCCCTTGGGGATGGTCGAAAATATTGCGCCCCCTTGACCCTCCCCCCTACACTTTTCGTCATGTCAAAAAGATCACATCATCTAATACAAAGGTAGGCAACCTTTTTGCTAATCACGGCCCATTTCGATTACTTATGTAGCCTAAGGCCGCATTCCAGGGCATAGCCGTAATGAACTAACTCAGTGGTTCCCAACTTTTTTCGACTCATCGCCCCCTTTTTAAAATCCACACCGATCATCGCCCCCCAAATATTGGGAACACAGAAATGGGCATACAGATTGAAATCACCGGTGAGTTGACTAAGAAAAAAGGTCAAGTTTTCGGCTCGACCTCGAAATTACACTTTTCCAGCTAAATTTTGGTGAGTTAACTAACACAAAAGGTGATTTCTCCGACTCGATTCCTAAAGGACCGTAACAACACTTCGTCAGCCCACCCCAATACGTTGGTCTTGACCCCTCCATAGGGCGATAAAGCAAACTTCTGCACCCCTCAGACCCAACTCCCCCGATACCTCTTTACCGCTGGACTCTCTAGTTGGTGGGCTCAATTCGCGCGAAGCGCGAAGAATTTCTACTATTCATGAATGAATAGGTCAATATGATCGAGAATTGCATAAATATTGCCGTCAATTTTTTATCCTCTCTCTGGTCATGTATTGTCATGTATTCAGATTTACCGGTAAAGCTGAGTGAGGTGTCTTGGAAAATGTAGGGCCCGTAAATAATAATTGAACATATTCGGGCGGACCCGTGGGTATAATGACTTCGTTACGTAACGACATTTCGTGGCCTGTCTGCTATGTAAAAAGATATTCAGATCGCCCATACGTACTAAACTAAAATACGCACACTATTTCAAATTGGTATTTCTGCGCTGGCAATTAATTATTCTCTGCGAGATGGCATTTTTGCGGGGTTCTGATTGGACAGGTATGGAACATTTGGCGCCAGCCATTTAGGTTCCAATGGTCAATTAAATATATATGTATATCGTATATATATCGAAGTCGGTCAGCATAAAGGCGGTCCTTTTCCGCCAAGATTTTCTTGTTCTGACACACTTCTCGGAGTCGCATGTTACATGGCCTGAAACTTCATATGTCTTGGTGCGTCATGGAGTGATAATGGCTGACGCCGAGATGCCCATTTCTATGCCTCATGCGTAAAATTTCTTGAAGGAAGGGTATCAAATAAGCAAGAAATACGTGACCACGAAATGGCGCGCAGCGCGACGCCAATATAGCCATTTCAACGCGCCATCGCCCCCCTATCGCCCCCTTCGATATCGCCCACGTTGGGAACCACTGAACTAACTGGACGCGAAATACCTATGTTAATCTGTCCATATCCATTGCCGGTGAACTCTGGAGTTCGGACTATTATACTTTCAACAAAAGCCTTTTGTACGTACCGAAATCGCGAGTCGCAATGTTATGAATAGATGCTGGGATTTTTCAGATTCACCAATGAATTCCGTAATTAATAGTAGCAGTATCACATATTATTAACAAATATTTATCCTCTCTTAGCCCATGTGATTAGATACACCGGTAGGGTTCATTGAGGGAGAGCTTTTGAGAATTTAGGGCAAGTTATAAATGATAATGCATCTTCGGGTGGGCCAAATGTTATAAGTCACTTGGTTGCATGCTGCTATTTCTTGACCCCCGATCAGGATTGTCGATTGTATCGGTAGTAGAAATATATTAAAATCGCCCAAATGTACCATAAACAAATTTCTTTCGTGAGGAGCACACGATTCCGATTCCGGCTCAAGAGTGAGAAAGGCGCTACTATTATTATCGAAAAATTAAGTTATGTTGAATTGCGCGGGGTGTGAAAAAAATTTCAAGATTAATTAAAATCTCTCAAAAATTTGGGAGTGAATTCGTAATTTCAATTTGCATGTCGACGGATGTCAACACATACCAATTGAATTAGTTGTCGACGGCCGCAAAAATACCCATCTACAGCAACAGGTTGCCCTTCCGTGATCTAATAGCATACATAATTACACATGGTATGTCTTACGCCAAGTTTGAATCCGCATTCCAGTTGTTGAGTCTTTAACATTTCTGACAAATTTCCCCAAACTTGTTTGAAAATAGAAATAAAACATTGAACAGGACATCAAATTATTTCAAGGTAGGTTGCACATAGATTGGGTAGGTAGGTTGCACCTAATGCTGGTAGTGACTACAGAGGGCACGGCATCGTTCTGTACTGCCATGCTAAATTTTATCAGTTTTGGAATTGAATAATTGCGTTTTTATGGTTACTTAACTGAGGGCGAAACCGGGCAACTTATATTGTATCTAAATCTGTCTTAGGCAGTGCAGTTCGCCAATTATTATTAACAAAAGCTACCCAGCGCACCGAACTTTAGGCTACTGCCAAAGATATGAAGTATTGAATGACTTACACGTGAGAATTGCTCCAAATTTTCAAAGAATATCAAACATTTGCTCAAATGAAGTTGAAATCAGCCTAAACTCCGTTGAGCGCGACCGCTGGGGTTAGAATTTGGCGAGATTTCTTGAATGGGAAATAAGTTTCATCTTTAACAATCGTCTTCTCAGAATGACTGTTAAGCACATTTTTAGTCAGAATTCATACAGACGTGGTCAATTTCTCGCGCCCCCCCTGAGAGCTTCCCGCGCCCCCCAATGGGGACGCGCCCCCCAGGTTGAGAACCCCTGCATTAGAAAATGATTTAATCGGTTCCAACACGAGGCTCGAAACGGCCTCAGCACAATTCTGCGTAGCTAGACAAAGCAGCTATTGGCTTTGACGTTCGAGGAAGATTAGATTATGTATGTAAAGCAAAGACACAATGAAACTGTCATTTACGAAATATCTTCTCCCCTTTCTGGCGAAGAAAATTCGAATGCCCTTTTCATTATTTCACTCTGGCTACGCCTCTGACAAGGACCACTGACCGCGTCCTGGTAAAGGTTATGAATTGTTATTGTTACGTAATTCGATGAATATGTGTACATATGTGTCGACATCTGTGTAGCCAGGGAGCGCACACGGTAAATGTTCTATATTGCAAAGCAAATAGCAGTGTCCAATCGCAGTAGACGTTGAATGAACCATTACATCCCCTCCATTACGTTAAACGCTTTATTTGCTTGCTGTGGCGCCTGTCATATACATAGTGTATTTACAGATGATGGCAGTTCGCAATTCACTAATCAGTGTGATTGTGTACAGAAAATAGGCCACATTTATGCGAATGGTGCTACATTATTCTCGCATCCACTTGAAATTATGTCTGGTTATGTCACCTAACCTATTTGCCTAATAATTCGTTTGTCTTAATGCTAATAACATGTGTAAAGCTATTGTATCTTAGCTATTAAATTGCTAGGATCATATTTTCGGATTATGCCCGTAGTTATCTGTAGCGCCCATGTTCCATGTCAGATTGTAAATGTATGCAGACTGTGCTCATGTCTATTACATTCGACATTCCATTTTTGTATTACGGTAGGTACCTCAGGTATCTGAAGATATGCAATTATTTGCGTTATCTGACGTTTTCATGTTCGAAATTTTCTGATTTTAACACTTACATGTGTACAATTGTACATGGCTGCGTCTAGATCAGTGGTTCCCAACCGGGGGGGGAATTCCCCCCTTTGGGGGAATTTTGAAATTTTTAGGGGGAATCTGGCTTTGGCATTTTATCAGAAGATACACTGGGTTCACAAAGTTTTTAGATTTTTATGGTGTAGAACTGTTAGTAGAAATTAGTTCTTTACAATTGTATGTTTCTTTGGCGGATTTCAAGCTAGGTGTATGTTAAATGCCTTCAGTAGATATTGCACCACCTGATAAAGTGGGACTCACGAGACGATTTCGTTGGGCCCGAGTCAGCCTCTCGACCAAATTGCTACTAAGCAGGAATACGTCAAGCCGAATTCAGCACGCGGTCGCTAGTTTAATTGTTTAACTTTTTAAGTCAACATATGAGCTAACGTGAAGAACATACCAAATTCATAGATTCAACTCAAGTCTATAGCAAGCGGACTTGATGATTTATTTTTCGTCAGCGGCCAAAGTTTAGTGCGGTGCGCATTCGACATAGTTCGGACATACCTGAATATGTTTGGCCATGAAATTGCTCAGTCAACAAATGGTTGCGCGTTAAAAAGCACATTTTTCTAGTCACAGGTGACTTTTTCATAGGGGGGGAGGGGTTAGCTCAAATATCGGCCAAGCGGGACACGAGACGAAAAAGGTTGGGAACCACTGGTCTAGATGAAGATTTGTAATGATCAGAAGCATTTTAACAGTGACGCCACTGATGCGGTGGGACGTCATAAACACAACTAGCGTCACAATGTCCAAATTAGGTGCCGCCGGAGCATGTTTATAAATAGGGTTGGCGGTTGGGCACAACGATTATTTAGAGAGCACTGGAATCCGAATCGGGTAATGATAATCGTTTTTTTCTTCGAGTAACAATATCGACGTCTTTCATATCTAGTTATTTTAGCCAGCAAAAATGTACATTCCATATACTTTCCTCCCACTATGAGAGCTTCGACATTTAGGGTTGGTCAGACTCATAACATGTTAACCAAGTCCACGAAGTCTGACGGAATCGTGAGGTAGCGATCGACTCGCGTTATTGTCACAAAGCGTAATCAAGATGGTCAAGAAATACAAAATTGTAATTGAATCATTTCCTTGCGCCCAAATGAAGGTACATTGTCCAACATTGCAGGTCATTATTACCGGTTTGGCGTCATAATAGTGGCACTCGAACACTCGAATCGTAACTTAATACTCGAATCGCCCAAGCCTTGATTTTGCCCAGCGCCAGTTATAAACTCATGATATATATCGTGACGCATTGGTTCCCAGGCGTACGGGTAGTCAGATGCAAATATCGCAATAAAGGACCGGTTTCCAGAAACGGAATCTGCAATCATCGCTGCAACATAGTGCTGATTCGCAGGCCGTTGTAAAAACAAAGATTCATGACAACGTTTGACTAAGCAGTATTGTTCATGATAGCTGATATCACCACCATAAGCCATTATAACCTCGGTCGTTTCAATATGAATACAGTTCGAGCCAATCCGAATTGTTCTATTCAATTTGATGAGTCAATGTGGGATGTCGCCATGTATTCCATGGTTTGAAGGTGTATTGATAAGGAAAATTCAGTTATTACTTGCTTCCCAAAGGACTTGTGTATAAGACAATGTAGTCGTAACATTAGGGTTACCATATTTTGAAAATCTGAAAAGAGGACACTCATTCAAAATTTTTAGACTTGCGATACCGGAGGGAAATCCTGAAAAGATAGTAAATGTTTTGCACTTCGTGGTCGGTTGACTATTTAGAAACGGTCTGCTCCCAAAATACAGTTTTTCTTTCACATTCTCAGTTTGTTGACTAAAAAAAGGAAAGGTCAACTTTCTGGCTCGACTCCCGAAATAGCCTCCGCAGCGTTACTTCAGTGCTGATTTACTGTATCACAGGCGAATTTTGCCCTATATTCAACCAAAATTCTCGAAAAAGAGGACAAAATCTCAAAAAGAGGACATTTGGGCGTCCTCCAATGACACTTTCAAAAAAGTTAAAAAAGAGGACAAATCCTCTAAAAGAGGATGTATATGGTAAGCCCACGTAACATACATCGGGCGAAAATGTACATGGCGCGAGGACGTTACGGTATTTGGGAGACGTTCATGTCGTCATCTAGAAATGATCCGGATATCGTGACGATACTGCCCATGTAACTTAGGTAAACTGATATGCCCTTGAATATTTCAGCGACTATGGCCTTTTGGAAAATAAATTACTACAACTAATTTGCTATTGCACTAGCTGTTGATATTACAATCCTAATCGTGACCAACTCCATTATTTTGTTGCTGATTCCAGAACTGTCAAGGTATAGCGGGACCCACTTCCGCACTAGGCTTCTGCGAGGACTATACTCAACACTTAGGATTCTAGGATGCCAAGTCCTGGTTTTCACTGGCGAACTGGTGGCCAAGGGCGTCTTTTAGAATTTAGAATTTTAGATCTTGCACGTGATGACGTATAATTTATGACGGACTAGTTGATATGTGATGGTATTTATTCGGCTTCTCCACAAAGACAAGACTACAGTTATTCTTTATGGGAACGATTACATTTTGAACATATCGTTTTTAATCCAGTTGACTGTCAATATAACAAACATCCTGGAATGTTGTTAACATAAATTCGCGTTAATGCGCTGCGTCTCAAACTCTCCCGTTGGTGACTTGTTTTCAAACTTACATCCAAGTCTCCCGTTAACAGGACAGATTTCCGCAATGCTTTGCAGGCAGACCTCTTCCATTTTCCGCGGTCGAATATCAAAATCACCCGATCAATCATCTGTTGATTCCACCCGTCCCAAATCAGTTTGCGTTGTACCATTCATGTTGCATATTGCTTACAATTACTGTAATGCGTCACAATCACAATAACATATATATTATAATAGGGAATCATCAATTGTCCGTAAATATTATCGTTTATGTCTCGATAGCTTCTTTTCGGAAAAAGATCACAGTGACTAATGGAGTAACATGACGAAACTGACTTGCCATAGTAATGTTGCGAGGTGTTATTGATAGATGGTTGTAGGATGATGTGAATCTAATTGGGCGAGCGCTACACAATTAGTAAATTTGA
This sequence comes from Botryllus schlosseri, assembly GCF_051294905.1. Taxonomy (NCBI): domain Eukaryota; kingdom Metazoa; phylum Chordata; class Ascidiacea; order Stolidobranchia; family Styelidae; genus Botryllus; species Botryllus schlosseri. Next base: position 26,619,460 of record NC_137237.1, on the reverse strand, counting down.
ATTTTCACGCTGACAATTCGAGTCAGAACAACTCTAATTTACCCGAGCCTTACGGAATTTCGAAATGAATTGAAATTCAATTCTTAAAGCCAAAAGCCATATTATGTCGGCTACCAGCAGTAAATAGAAATGCAATCGAAATCTGGATGTTTCGGACGCAAATCCTTGCCCAGTGAGCATTGCTAATGTATTACATAAACGCACTTTGGATAAGTGCTATTTCGAATTATGAATCTTTAAAGTCATGATGTTGCCTTTGCGATTAACCTTCCCAAATGTTTGAGTTTACAATAACTGAATGATTTCACTTTTCGCAGGTTGGTAGCAATCCTAGTATATTGCAACTTGTTGTAGGCTACGTATCGTAAACATTGTCACAAGTTATGTGTAATCTCATCAGAATGTTATGCGTCAATAAACACTCTTGAGGCTTATCTTCAGGCTAAATGTGGCAGACCAGAATAGCAGTTCAAAACTTCGATAATATGACCCCACCTGCACCGCAGTATATATAAACCAGGGGTGTTGAACATATGGCCCGCGGGCCGCATACGGCCCGCCAGACAGTTTCATCCGGTCCGCGAAGCAATTTTGAGTAGATTCAAAAATGTGTGTATGATCGAGCATATTTCTAACCGCAAATGTTGGGATTTGTAGTAAGAAATACTACCAATAAATAATTTCTCACGACGGCAAATGTAGAGCATGTTCATTAGGGCTCTTCAAAAATGACTTTTTTTCTCAAATCGTACTTACTGGCTACTTGATAAATCGTTAGGTTACCTAATTTAAGCCTACACACAAAATTTGGTTCAATTCCAGCCAGTAACCGCTTTGCTACAGGAGAAGTAAGTTTCTATTTATTAAATAAAAATAAATAATTTAAAATTTGAAAATTTTCTGTTCACCCCACGAAAGTGTTAAGCTGTCTATAGAAACGATGCTCACCAAATTTGGTTCAATTCCAACCAGTGGAAGCGGAGTTGTTGCCGTCGAAAAATTTGGATTTGAATAAAATAGTATTTACGTTGAGCACAACTATAATAAATAAACAAAAAATCGGTCACCGTAAGTACTATTTTATTCAAATCCAAATTTTCCGACGGCAATAACTCCGCTTCCACTGGTTGGAATTGAACCAAATTTGGTGAGCATCGTTTTTATAGACAGCCTAACACTTTCATGGGGAGAACAGAAAAATTTCAAATTTTTTATTAATTATTTTTATATAATAAATAGAAACTTTATTCTCCTGTAGCAAAGCGGTTACTGGCTGGAATTGAACCAAATTTTGTATGTAGGCTTAAATTAGGTAACCTAACAATTTTATCAAGTAGCCAGTACGATTTGAGAAAAAAAAGTCATTTTTGAAGAGCCCTAATGTTCATAGGCCATAACCATCCGATAGCGGTGTTGTGATTTCACTTTAGTCACCATTATGAACAAGTCGATCATGTTGACACCCAATTTGCAGAAGGCGAAAAAGTGCATACTGAGTTCTTAGTTTTATGGAGAACGAACCCAAAACTAGTTTTCCACTGAAGCGAAAACGCCAATGTAAAACTGTTATAGGTTACATGGAGAATATAATAGTTACACGGAAATAGAATTCAAATATTAGTGGTCAGCTCTTGTATTCCCCAAAACGCACGCGCAGGGCTGACGCCAATAAATGACTAAAACAAAGGGTGCATAAAAATATGGCAATCCATATCATCGTAAGAGCCTCTGTTTTGGCCGTGTATAACTGTATTCAATCGCCATGTCATCGTATTATTGCCATAATTCTTGTACAGGCTTGATAATAAAGTATTCAAATGAAAAACAAAGGCATGAGTCTTGAGGTAATATATTGGAATCATTTGACTGGTGCGGCCCGCGAGCGATCTGCAGGTTTGAATCCGGCCCGCGGCGTAAGTTGAGTTTGCCACCCCTGCTATAAACGTTCCCACGACATTCACTATATTACTTTCAATTCACTAGACTCAATTGTCAATGAAGTGTTTCTGAGCTGCTTCAGCACAGATCAGACGCATCTACTATAGCTGAGTTTCATAACTCGAGTCAAAGTTGATCAGTCACCACTGCCATGTAAGTACATTGGGGGTGAATATTGTCAGCATTGTAGCAAAAGGGAGCATTATCCAAAAAAACTTTATGAACTTCAGTATTATAGGCAGCAGGCACATACCAGTAGTTGTGTGTTGTGGATCGCCACATTTTCGTATCGTTCTCAATCTTGGCCTGTTCACCAGACGTAAACAAAGCATTGCGGTGTCTATAGAACGAACTGACCTGATGTGGTGTTCAGTTCAAGCTTATCTGGCCGCTGCCTATGCATGATAAAGGAGTTTATCGGTATTAATGTTGGCGCTTGATTTGTTATCCAGGAAGTTCTCCCGTTAGTTGCGTACCGCAACATGACCCGTAATCTGATGCACCACCTGTAGTTATAATTTTCTGGAGCCATTCTTGTGATAGGCCACTTTGCCTTCACAATTTTTACGAAAATTACGAAAACTACAAAGAGATCCTTGAAGGGCTATTTTGTTATAATTATGTTATGTCTTACTGTGACTTTATGGCACGCAGAGATAGTAAACTTTGCGAGCTGGTACGCAATCAGTCAGAGGTCGGTTATCACTGAGCTGGCAGCACATAATGCGTCTTGTTTTCATACATTTCCTGCGATTACGCTTCCGTGTGTGACACCACATGGTGAACAGTGCAATTCCGCGAGGACCTCATTGACCCCCCTTGTCATCAATATTACTCGGTAGACCGAAGTGTATATGAGATCCAAGCTGTTAGAGTTAGGCAAACGATCACGGATATACATCATATGCTCGGTGTTACTTATTTCCCGGTTTGACGTTCTCTCGGAATGTTTGATGTGATGTGTAAGACAACATTTGAAATGAACGTGACAACCAATCCTAATATAGCTATAGCATTCCCCATACCACACGTTGTATTTGGAACGGTGGCTTCGGTGATGGTACGGGTAACAGTCTAGCTCAGGGTTTGTTAAACTGGGATCCGGGGAAAGGCAACGTTGAAATACATCATCAAGAAACTTCAAAACCAGATTATTATTATTTAAAACTGACGCCGTGTGTAGGACTGTTCCTACCTTGTCAAGTCATTAGTTAGCTTATTTTAGCCGTGGAGCAGCCTAAATAAAGTTGAGCCTGATGTGATGATGTTTTAATTTAATTTTGGTCATCTGCATATGAAATTTCGGAGGTACGCGCCAGCACCCACAAAATTTATAGGGTCCGCGATCACTAAAGTTCAACAACACCTGGTTTAACAGTTGGATAGCGTATATTTCCTCGCTAAATCTGTAAAACAAAAATCTCAAGTTTTCCGGCAGGACAGAAAAATTATGTGGAATACACAGCGGGCATGTGGGAGCGATTACAACTTGACAAAACTATTTCAAACATATGTATGACTTCTTTGCGTTATGTTGTCCCCGTCGAAATCGCTACATACAACTCGAAAATTCAGCTACCAACAATGTCCCGCGATTACTTTCCCAATAAAACATCACCACTTGTTTTACTTGGAGCTTGGACCTGGTCAAAACCCTAGGCCAGTGGTTATCAACCGGTGTGCCGTGGCACACCAGTGCGCTAATCACGTCTAGCAAGGTTGTCGCGAGAGATTTCTTGAAATCTTGAAATTATACGCTAAATAATTCTACTCTATAGCAAACAATCAATAACCTAAATCGGGCTCGATATGAAGTACCTACATTTGACAAATCACAATTGCTGAAATGCAGGCAATCAATATCCCCGCCAATTCGCTTTTCCCGACATATCGCGTGCTTTGATGGATTAAGCTTTGCACAATACGTTGATTGATCGCAGAGAATAGCAGACATGGCTGTTCCTGTGTGATAATGCAATTTTCAAATTCTCATTGTCTACCTAAGCACAAGTGAGAAATGAAATCATTTGGAAGTGATAATCACGTTTACGAATCCGAATTACAAACTAGCCATCCACATTGTGATTGTTAGACAGCGTGCCTACCATGCCGTTGAAATATAGGCTTGTGGCGCAAAGTTGTTACAGGCGACGAATTTGAGAACAGGGAAGCCAATTTTCCGGCCGCAGAGGTTATTATCCCGGTTTGCTGGAAGCATGGAACTCTATAATTGAACTACGGGTGGCTGCCAGAGTAGAAATATCCTCACGCGTGCAACACGATCTACATGGAATTTCGTTTGTCATCCATGATTAATTACATCGACAATGCGGGAGTGTGGCAACTTAAACCGTTAGTAAATCAAAATGACCGCCTTTACGTTAGTCTGAATACGCCCTGCTTGTTGTAATCTGGAATGAACGATATTTTGGCCCGAGAAATACGACGACCTGTTTAGCCTACTTCCAAGAGAAGCCTTTTAGAAATATTAAAATGGAGAAGTTTATTTTGAAAGAAAGGAACCAAGTCACTCGGTGATGATCATTGCAGCTAAGAAAAGAGATTCTGGAAGTGGAAATATATTAGAAAAGAAAGCTATAGAGCACGTGTATATTGCGACAGTTATCTAAATATGCGTAATGCGCATCACTTTGTGAGATGATGAATCACAACCCGTACCTATAATTGCCTCACAGTTATCTGTCATGCAAAATTGTCTAATGACGCTATGGTGCCACGTAAATTGAAGGGGCACTTTTAAAAAAGCACACAGACTTATCTGACAAACCGTCGAGCCATTTCAAAACCACTATGTGCTAGTGTGCCACGAACTGTTTTTTGATTTTGAAAGGGTGCCGCGAGTCCAAAAAGGTTGAGAATCACTGTCCTAGACTCTCCGGTACAATCGTAGAATCGAATGACATTCCGCTTTGTACATTAATTAACTAGTGAAGTCATCACAGCACATCGAGGTATTCCAAGCATCACGACCTAACTTGCGGATGGCCACCCCAATCCCCATGACATATTCACAGTCGCTAGATGTTGCTATGCTTCGTACAAAAAAATAAAAAAAATAGTCTCTACTCTGCATATTGTGGCATATTTTGGATTTGAAGGACAGAAAATGCACGGACACTGGGAATGCAAAATCTCGAAATTGTGAAGCACTTAAAGAATGGCAGACAAGCGTGAAGTTGGTGTGAGCTATAAGTCCGACAACTGTCCGCGGCCTAAATCAGCAATGAAATCCGTGTAATTTTGCTCAATGAGTTGTGTGGCCATCTCCAACAAACGTATTGACCCAGAATTTGACTAGATAATTTTACTCGTCTAGTTAGACTAATTAGGGCGAAATCCCGGTGATCTAATTTCAATCTAACTTCTGAAATGGCCCTTTGCTTTCATTGTAATTCTTATTTATTTTGTGAAATGTTTCTATGCTATAATTTCAATTCGAATCTAATTCCTGGTTTTCCTGAGAATGATACAGAAGAACTGTGTGGTGCAAAACGAGCCAACCTTGCTGTACACATTGTACCAACATGCGATATTGTCAGGTCCTGATGAAAATGAACTACGATATGATACGAACTGATCTAGGTTTAATTTCTTAGTATTAGCAAATTCGGTATTTCTAATTCTAATCTAATTTGTAGAAAACTGTGTCGCTGTAATTCCAATTCTAGTTTAATTTGCAAAAGACTATAAAGATGTAATTATAATCATAACACTGATAGACACAATTTTTCTTGACTTTGCTCAGACAATTGATCACGACTGACTTATGGGCGCTGAATTCGAAAATGACTTCCATTTTTTCTCCATCAAGTCAAGTCTTTGGGGTAGAGACCCACCTCATTGTCTCATAACCCACATAAAAGTACTACATTTAATATTTTGTGTTTATTGTATAAAACGTTTCAAAAACCACAAGCAGTCGAAAGTAAATTGATAGACTCCAAATAAACATTTACACTGCTTTATTTGGTTGATTTAAACTGATATTGCTTCTGCAGGACAAATAAAGTGCAAATATGTGTCTGAAATATCCTCGGATGATTGCATCCATGGGTGAAAGCATCGGCCTATCAATACCACTACCTTTTTGCAATTGACGTCTTGGCTATATAACTTATTGTATGATAAAAGTGTGGATTTCTATATGGTATGGAAAAGTAATATGGCTGAATTCGTGAAAATTTGCATATTTTCGGCATATGTCCTAGAGCAAAAACTTGACGTGATAGAAGAACACCAGCTGCATTTTTGGAATCAGCATACCAAAAGTAGCCTTAATCAAGTGCAAAATCAAAGTCAACAAATTTTTAGTTCAAAATTGTTGCGCAGTGTAATCTATTTTGGAAAAAGCAGACCAGAGCTTGCGAAATGCGCACTCAACCACATCATTTGCAAAGTTTGACTGCGTTACGTCATATATGTATTGATTACGTTTGAATGAGTATTGAATTATTGAATGGAAGAATTTTTCAATAAAAACGGTTTCACTGCATTTAAACACGCGTGCTCTCAAACGTATATGTTTCTTTTCCAGTAACCTTCCAGCCAAGGTGCTCTCCTCAATGCAGTGGCTTATATCCCGGTCCTCGGAAGTCACCAGCGACTTTTACACGTTCACGGACGACGACTGCGTGATGAACATCGCCGAAATCGCAAACTACTTCGGCCAGCTGCAATTCGACGACGAAGCGGAGGAAACCAAGGCGACCGAAAAGAACTCGCCAGCTCCATCTAGCGTAAAAGAAATCCAATCGATCGAACTCTTCAAAAAGGCCACCGTGAACGAAGTCACTCTGCCACCGATGGCCAGCGACCGGAAATCGCCTAAACTACAAAAAGACGGCGACTTTCTCAAAATTGAAGACACGGCAGGCGGAGAAAAAGCTCGTAAATCCGCAGACGCGGATTTGAAAGAGAACCTCGAAATTTACGGGGAAATGAGCCCGCTTCGGTCAAATTCGCAAGTGGAAATAATCTCTCGGAACGGCGAAGAAGCGGAAAAATTAACGTTAAGCCGCGACGAGGCGGAACTGTTCGAGATACTAAAGTCCGCCAACCCCACCGTGACCATGAACGACACTCTCACAAACTACAACACTGCCTACAAAGAGAACGCCGCCAATTTAACCGAATATGTTAAACTATCTTTACGCCGCTCCGACGACCCTACCTCTATTTTCCGGACTAAACGCTTAAACCCAGACACTATCTATTGCGGGTTTTCGTACGACGCGCGCGGGCGGCCCATCCGCTCCAGCCGGAGCAAGTATGGTATCAACCCGGTCTTATATTCGAACCACATCTACCCGCCGTTTTGTCACGGCGGTATGTACACCATGACCGGTTCGAAAATGGCGTCTATATATGGGGTTTCCACCGTCACAGACTGGAAAGACTTTCACCTCGAGGACGTTCTCGTGACGGGTATTTTACGGGAGAAGTCAGGCGCGCCGGATTCCAAGTATATCCGGAAAGCGGGCGGTAAATCCGGCAAGCGCTCGCTGATGTATTACGCGTGGGACGCGGGTCCGAAGGTGGTGATGAAGATGGCGAGGAGGTGGAAGTCGTTCACGATGTTGCTTTTCAAGAAAAAGGTGATCATGGAGGCGGTCAAAGACGGCCGTCTCATATCGTGGAACAACTACGGCGTTTGAAAGCTGCAGGCTCTCGCGCGCTCACACGGTAGTGGGATGCGGTTCGACAGATTCCCAAATCCGACACCGGCTTAACTTCAAAATGCTGCCAATATCCGCCCGGCTCATGGATAAATCCTGCACACTGCTCCGTAGTACTCCAGCCTTATCAGAAACAGTACGAATCCGAATCCGATCGAACCAGAAAATGTGTGCTTCTGGCTCTGATCCGACTCCGGTCGTATCAGAAACAGTACGGGTCCGGCTCCAATCCGGCGGATTCGGCCAATATCCCCCAGGCTCTGGCTAAATCCTAAACAGTACTCCCTAGTACTCCAGCCTTGTCAATAAAAGTCCGAATCCCAATCCGATCGGGCTCCGGTCAAAACTAAAAACATTCTGCAAGTATTCACCCAGACTCTAGCCAAATCCTGCACTCTACCCTGTAGTACTCTGCCGGTATCAGAAAAAGTACGCATCCGGCTCCGATCCGACTACGGCCGTTTAAGAAAAATTATGAATCCAGCTCCGATCCGGTGAATCCTGTCAACATCCACCCAGGCTCTAGCTAAATCCTAAACAGTACTCCGTTGTACTCCGACCGTTACTGAAACAATCCTAATCCGGCTCCGATCTGAGTCCGGCCTTATAAGTAAAAGTATGAATCCGGCTCGGATCCGCGGACTGTCCATGCCCCTCTCTCTCTCTCTATCTGCCGCACGGGTATGTTTTTGCAACAGGGCTTAAAAGAGCTTTCGCACCATTAACTTCGAGATTTCACACGGTGTGACGTCACAACGTGTACAAGGAATATGGCGGCTGTTATCCTCGTCGCGGTGTACAAGGGTATTCGACATAGTCATGTTGCATCATAATGTGTGTGTGAAGTCATTGCTATCGGTCTGGGTAGTTGCGGTTACATTTTAGTTCGCCCTGCTTCGGTGCGTATGGTACTTCATTGGCGGGATTTTATCCGAATATCCACGCGGCCTATACCACAAACGCACGTTTTTATGGGGTAATAGCATTTGTGTATTTGGAGGTGGCCGATGGTCAGTAACGGACCTTGATGTTTTTGCGGCATATACACCGACTTATGATATGACATGCACACAATCTGTGCATATGCATACCATGAGTGTATGACGTGCATATGCCGCTGGACAAAGAAGGTGCAGATAGAAGCCTTGTACAAGTCTCGCACCACCCCTTCATGCTATCCCAGTAATGCTGAGCGCCAAGCGGGGAAGTCATGGATACCAGCGTTACTAATCAGGTCTCTGGTCTGACCCGGCGTGGTGTCGGGCCCAGGACCTACCGATCAAAAAGCTAGACGCACCACCATTACGCTATCCTGGAGTTTTCAATTTGTAGGGCAAAATTAGGCTGAAATACTTACTTTTTTACTTACTTAGAAACCCAGACTTCTACGTTTACTTGAGTATAACTTTATGTCACCGCTTCTACTTCTTCTGGGGCACCAACAATCACTACTTTGACCACCTCTGCGTGTACCCAACGGCGATGCGACGAAATCAGCAGAAAAGTCGTTGTAAATTAAGACATTAGAAATTAGTCCAGGCTCTACCCGGATCTGTTGACAAATATAGTAGCTTTTGTCTGTAACGCAAGTCAGTATCATACAAGCGACGAATGTTTTTCTTATTCTTAGTTTGCTTTGACGTCATATTTTCCATTCTCTGGCGATTTTTCCGAGCACCGTTTCTCTGCGAATCGTTCGATGCAGTAGAAAATGCTTTTATTCAAAATATCGTAGACATTTTCTTCATTGGAGCCCGTTGCATACGTATGATGGTCGCTTATTGCTAGTAAGTAGAATGTTGGTAAGAGTGGGTCCTCGTATTGATCAAGTTTGCAACTGTGTTATTCATTTATTCGTGGTTTATCTTTACTGAAATGCAACGTGACCCGCCCGTAAGCAACGCAGCGGTCTGAGATGATCTATTTCTAATGCGAATTTTGTTTTGGAGATGAGTGTGAAAGGCAGTCAGGTTTGACTTTATAAATCAATATTACCTTCCACTTCATATTTGGCTGGACACGTATTATCGAAATTGGACGAGAAATGAGAAATCTACCGAATTTGGTGTCAGAATCTTATCCCACCAGTGCGAAAATCGCAAATCCGAGCAGAATCTGGTTTAATCTTCCAAACATGACTTCCACGATCGAATGAAATTTCAATTTCATATCTCCTCTGAGCTGAGATACAACTAGCGTATCAAGCACATTTCTTCTGTCTACACGACCCCAACTCAAATCGCTTTGGTCATGACATGCTTTGTATTTTGTGATTTCCAATGGTATGTAACGGGTCGGGATATGGATTGGATGGTATCCATCTATCCACGATTCTGTTATTTGACATGGGCTTCTACACTGTGTTTCAGATATACGTATTATCTTACCGATGAAAATGCAATAAATATATGGACATCACACAGCGACGTGAATTAGTTTTATTTCAGGGATTGGTTGGCGGAGTGTAGTTATAATTTCTGATGAATGAATTTATTTGCACTTTGTGTTAATTATTGTTGAATTAATCTCAACTCTCTTAGACTAGTGGCTCTCAAACTGTGGTGCGCGTACCACTAGTGGTACACGAAAAATTTTAGAGTTCGGCGGCTTTAGTCCTTGAAGCAGCTAAAACCACTGAAAATGCATCATGTAAGTCTGTTGAAAGGATATACGTCACATCAGATTCACAACAAAGATAACCAAGTAACTGTAGAGATTAGCTAACTAGTAGGGATGGTGCGAACCTCTGAAAGGTTCTGGTTCGTGTGAACGTGAACACGAACCTAACACGTCACGTGACGTCATATTGTTAATTCCGACCCTACATTTCCGAAAAGTAATATATTAATGTACATGATAACTGGCGACGAATCAGGCCACATTATGCCACAATTCTGAAGTACATGCTGACTTTTCAAACATTATACCAACTGAAACAATCAAATGCTATAACAATTCCCCAAAATGAATATCTTCCGTCGCTTTGCCAACAATTTCGACAAGGACTCTGCCAGACCGGACAGATGTATTCTAACGAATGAGACACCGGTTTCTGTAATACTTGCACCAAATATCTCTCAAAAACGAAATATACAGAAGCCAGCACCCTAATCGGACAGAATTGGTTTTTATGATACAATAAGGATATCAAATCAAGATAAATCCCGTACGCCTGATACGATTTTTTACATTACATTTTTTATATCAGTTTCGTCGATATAAAGAATTGATTGGCAGAATATAAACCCAATTCGCTGACTTCCTACATGTAGTGTGTCTCTTTCTTGCTATTGTGTGATTGCGGGCAAAGCTCGCAGCAGAGAATCACTAAAGATTCGCAAACGGAAACCTGAATATTCCGAGCAAACTTTCGAGTAAATAATTATCGAAATTGGCAAAGTCCATGCTCGTTTATTGCTGAATTCATTTTCATGCAGCCAGAGCCATGCGGAGAGTGGTGCGAAATTGAAATGCGATGAATTTCAACCAGAAAAGACGGACATGGGTGTGAACTGATCTCGGACTTGATGACCTTTAACAATAAGAGCTCAGAATTGACAATTGTGCCTTGACAAGATCTCTGATGTGCTGAGAGTAGGGTTGTATTTCAAACGAAAATCAATTTAAAACGAACATGTCTAAAACAAGGCCCTTGTATAAAACATGTTTTTATTGTTTTCTTTCAATCCATGACGTCACGAATATTCAATTGTGACGTCATAGTGCAGAAGTTCTCTGCGTTTTCTTTTGCGGCCCTCGACGTCTTTCATTATGAACTCAATTACTACTGGCACATGATTTTTACATATTAATTTAGCGACTTAGCTCACTTATCGCACCGTCTCTTGTGTCGCTTGATTACTCATTCTTTGATATGTTCTGGTTTCTTGGTACATACTCGAGTTGATTGTTATTGTTTTGAATCGGCATTCGGCTGGACTCTTGTTCAAGAGAAGGTTGCCAGTAAACTCGCCCCAAAGTAAATTCGGCCCGTCGAATTCGGCCCTCGGTCACTTTGGCCGTCGGTGAATTCGGCCGTCGGTAAATTCGGCCCTCGGTAAATTCGGCCTGGGCCAGAGTATCAATAACAGTTACAATACCATTACCTATCCTGAACCCTAACTCTAATCCTAACCTAACCCTAATCCTAACCTAACCCTAATCTTAACCTAACCATAATCCTAACCTAATCCTTATCCTAACCTAACCCTAATCCTAACCTAATCCTAATCCTAACCCTAACCTAACGCTAATCCTAACCCTAAACCTAACCCCTAACCTCCAAATCACTTGATAATATTATATTATGTAATATAATACACATTATTAATTATTAGTAGGTTTAGGGTTAGGATTAGCGTTAGGGTTTTGGATTAGGGTTACGTTAGGGTTAGGGTTAGGTTAGGATTAGGGTTAGGTTAGGATTAGTGTTAGGGTTCAGGTTAAATAATATTATAATTATGCTGTAATATAATACATATTATTAGTTCGTAATACAATTTCACACAATGTTCTCCGAGGGCCGAATATACCGATTGAATTCGGCTGTCGGTAAATTCGGCCCCATAAACATCGGTATATATATATACATATATATTTATACGCATACCCTGTTCTCCAAATCACTTGATAATAATATAATTATGAAATTAATTCACATTAATAGTTGGTAATACATTTTTATAAAAAATTCTCCGAGGGCAGAATTGACCGAGTAACCAGTGAATTGACCGGTGAATTCGGTCCCCGTGAATATCCGCGTTATCTCCCGTGATTACGCGATCTACGCATACCCTGACATCCAAATCACTTAATAATAGTATAATTATGTAATTAATTCATGTTAACGGTTGGTAATACATTTTAATAAAATATTCTTGGTGGGCCGAATTTACTGATGTAATGGCCGAATTTGCCTGGGCCGAATTTACTTTGGGGCGAGTTTACTGGCAACCTCAAGAGAATACCCCTGTGTAGTACACTTTTAAAGAGTTTCACTGACCGCGAATGGTTTGAACAGAAGCAAGGACAAGGAACGGGAAATTAAACAGCGGCAACTGGGTTTGTAATTCTGCGTGGAAAAATCAATTTGCTTTCTCAGATATAAATGCAAAACTGATGTGTCATATTCGTCGAAGAACAGTTGTCGTAACGAAGCGTAGAAGCTTGAAATGATGCCACGACAGTTTCTTCTGTAGTTATACATATCGTCTGATCTTAAAAAACGTTACCAGCTATTTAGAGGCGTTGTTAAAATTGCCGACGACGTTACATACGCATCGTTCCAAACTGCTTGCTATATCGCTAAACCCAAGAAATATGCTAGAGAAGGTGTGATTTCAATAAAACTTTAACATCAATTCGCTGTTTCCGAATCTTAGCAGCAACGACAACAGCACCTGACAAATTTCGAAGCTACAGTTATCTGATTCAACCGTGACCAGAAAAGTAAAAGCAATATCGGTCGATCTTTTATTGCATGTTCTGAAAAACGTTGCCGCAGACATTACATCTGGGTGCATTTTATCAGAGTGGACATATTTAACAAGGGAATGCTGACAGGGCAAACGTTGGAAGGGGACTAGCGTAAATCATCAATTTGACCAAGCTGACTTTTGTAACTATTGGTGCAGGGCTCCAGCTAATGAAGGAAAGAAGAAGGATTGATTGGTTTGCTCAGAAATTACCCCGAACTACTGACTTCTTCTCATATCACTGAGATATCAAAGTGATACTGGCCTCTGTCACGAAAAAGTTACCGTACTTTTAAACTTTCACGCTCAGGGATTAAAACATACAGTTCGGTTATATGGTAGAAGGGCTGGTTTGAAGGTGCATATACACCGAATTGGCAACGAATGCTTCGCACGCTCCATTATTTGCGACACTGGAAGAAACATATTCTCACAAAAACAGCAACTGCAATTTACGAACGCTGTCCATCGACGCCTTGGAATGCATAAAAATGTAATGAATGCCCGTGCCCGTATACGACTGATAAATAGGCTACAGTAGCCTAAATTTTATAGCAGCTCATAAATGCATGGTAATAATGTTCTGCGGGATGCAGCGTTTTTTGCTGTCAAAATGCGGCCCGTCATACAAGGGAAGTTGACGTACTTCTACTTTTTCAAAGTACTTGAGTAGTTATACTCTACTTCTCGTAATTACTCAACTAGATCTCATTTTCGCTACTTCTGCTTCCACTTGGTAATATTTTGTGATCTACTTACTTACTTTTCGCTATTTCCAGTTTGCCAAGTAGAAGTAGTGTAATCCTCCAATTATGAGGAGAGACTGGGGAATTTCGGAGCTGTTTTTATTATTTTTATTAACTTTAGGTATAGCTCAGAATTTTCGTCGCGCTTCGCGCAAAGTACATATGGAGTGACAAATATGTTTTCACAAAAGTATTGGTGAATAGGTTATGAAATAGGTAGCGGATTGCGTGGCTCCGTTCACACCGTATTATCACAGTAAATATGACCCATCAAAACGTTTGAAACTACCGTTTCGCAATCTAACATCCACCTTTCATGTCGTAGTCTTGCAGCCCAGCATGACATGTCCTATTTTGGTAAAGTGGTCTCTGACGTTTTGAGCGTCAGACCTGCTTTAGCAGACCACTGTTGATGCTATCAGGACAAGTGACTTGGATTCTATTTTGCGCTTTTCAGAAGTAGTAATTGTACTACTCTTTTAATACGTAGTATCATTACTTTAAGTTATACTTAGTTTCACTTCCTTTGTTTGGAGAACTTACATGTCGAAGTTTAAAAGCAAGTGCAGTAATGCCTCTATTTTCTGAAAATAAAATTACTCTATGTGGCATTTTTACGATCCGCTATATTTTTATTAACGTATGCTAATCTCTCAAAGTGTTAATTCTAACACCGTATCGGATACAGCTTCTCGACATTACTCTTCCACTGAGCTACGGGCCTTATATTATAGGCGAGGGCGCCAGACTATTACATTTTTTTAAACTGGGTGTTCGAGTGAACAAAAAAGAGTATCGCATTTCCACAGCGATACCATCATTTCCATCCCATGATGGGGACGAACGCTAATGCTCTCGAGCATTGATACCTCCTCTGATGCATCAATATGAATCTATCTCTCTGCACGTTCCGCGTAGCTCAATTCGCATTTTTTACAGTCCATGGAACTTATTATGACCGTTTTACTACTTACTTACTTGAGTAGATTAAAAGCCAGGATATTCTACTTCTACTTTAAGTAGTCGTTGGCCACTTTCAGAAGAAGTACTTCGACTTGTACTTGAGTAGAAATTTGTGTCGCTACTTCTACTTCTACTTGAGTAGCTTTCTTGACTACTTGAACCACCTCTGGTTGAGAGCCCCTGTCATAATGGATTGGCATTGACTATTGAAAATATACGGTGAATATAGCTCCTTTGACGAAATATCCGTACTATAAAGATTGAACTGACTATTTTGAGGGTTCCAACCATCCCATATCGATATGCGTCGGGTTTATCGGGTGGTAATTGTCTGTAGGCTCATACAACATGTTTTTTGGAAAGTATTTACACAATTATAGCATAAATTTACAACTTTAAAAATGCCTTTGTTTTGAACAACCATTTGTTTTAAATGCAACCCCGGCTGAGAGCAATGTTAAACTCCGAATATAAAGCTCTACGAGTTACTGATGAATGTCAGTCGAAAATAGTTGGGTTTGTTTCAATATGAATATGAATATATTATTCAATTGTATATTGAAGTTCCAACAAGAGTCTCTTCAAGACAAACAGTTGAACTGAGCAAAATAAATTGTGTTTTTTTACACTCATTGGTGCTTTAGTTATTAGTAATAATGCCAATAACTAATAACTACCGTAAAATTATTCAATTAACGATGGATAACATGCCCGAGATAAGAATATTCACTGAAAAGAAATATTATTTCTTGAAACAGATTCTTCAATATACATTTATTTTGTTTCACAGCTACGACGAGCCGCTGCAGAGACAGAAAAGCCGCGTCGGCTCGGGAACCGCAGATTGGCTACTCATTCCATAGACATGTAACAAAATACAAGGACGTCCGAATTCGGAGTTTCATTTAGGAAGCTGATGACTAGCAGACTACGGCAATTTTTTTTACGTAAAAGCGGAAGATTTTGACCTTAAAAAACTTAATTTTGACAAAAGTCTGCCCCCATGCAATGTCCCCTCTAATTTTCGAAGAGTCTGCGCACACTCACCAACTCACTGCGCAGACCCTTGGACAACAGTGCGTATAACGACTAAAAAAAGGTCATCACTTCAGATTTTCTGTGCGCAACTTGAATTTTCTGTGCGCAGACACCGTGTCATCACTGCGCATTTGCGCACGTGCGCAGCTTAGAGGGAACATTGCCCCCATGTATGTAAATTAGGCGTTTTTGCACATAATATTAGAATCGCACTACTTATCATCATTTCTGGTGGGAACTGTCTGTCCTTACGAAGTAGTTAGCTAAAAAAACGTGTTTTAACTTACGAACTGACAAATTTATACATGAAAAATTTTGTTTTAACGAAATCTCGTCCTATGAAGAATCCCAGTAGTTACGGCACGCATTATGGTATAATTAATTAAGATTTGTTGTAGTACAACGAATGATACTTTCCTACGTTTCTGCAAGCTATTATTTTCGCTTCTGTCATCGGTTCCAATTTCGGACTTAAAACCGGTCTCAGGTACGGATCTTCACTCTGCCAGTGAAAGAAATGAGCGACAGCAAGGCAATTTACGTATTGGGTTTGTTCTTACGCTAAATGTGCAAGTGTGAACGGATTATAATTATCATTCCTTAAACTGTATATTATGTAAGGAACGTCAAAATGACATCTCAATTTGAATGTAATTTTTCATGAAAAACACTAGATTTGCAGACTTTTGATGAAACATACACTAGAACACTAGGTCAAGTCGAAATACACTAAATCTAGTGTAAAAACACTAGGAGTGGCACCACTGGTCCCGACTCCCGACTATCACAGCCCAGCGTTCCATTTTTTATTATGTGTTATTACGTCATACTTTGCCAATTTGGTTTTCGTTTGAATCTCTTTCTGTATGCTTATTATTGTACCGTTAACTCTTGATAAAGGGCACACGAAAAGTCTTCGAGTTAAAAAATTCTTTGATTTACAATGAGTGGATAACGGACCATCTACAACGGTAGGCCTATAAATTAAGGTACAAGATGTAAAATGTCAACCGACAAGTTCATCGGCAGTGCAAACATCTACGATAGAAACGAAATGCAAGTTGCAAAAATGTTGGACTTTGTAAAAAAATTGACAATTTTTTGACTTAACGCTACAATTTTGACAAAATGTTGACTTTTTAGACGCGTCAAAAATAATCGCCCCACTGATGACTAAAAAAGGTCATCACCGGCCATCAAGCTTAGCCAAAAGTCATGTTTGATGAGGTACTGACCCGTTTCGAGTCAGATTTGCAAATAAATCTCATTAGCACTTCGCACGCAGGCTACGTAAAAAGGTAGTATTTGTATCCACGATTTACGGTATGTGAGTAGTGGAAAATGCATAACAGCAAAAGCAACATCAGTTAGAGAAGATATTCGCTATACATAGCGCAATGCTTCCCAACAGTTTTGTCTTCTCGGTCACTTCTTGTTTTTAGTGCAAATTTAGCTCAACTATCCAGCAACCGCAATCTGTCTTGTGAAACTATTGACTGCTATTCGTTATTTTCGTTCCGTCCCATGTTTCCTCAAATTGATAACAACATGCCATGCATGTCTGAATTTTCTGATATATAACCCTGTCTGTTGAGGATAACAACCTCAGACCTTGTCGGATTATGAATGACAGTAATAAGTCATTTTCCATAAGTCGGCAATCGTATCCACTTTCCTAAAGTCCGCTATCCACAATTGTGTCACCAGAAGGATTTTTGTTCAAAAGCAAAATAGCTCACTAGCGGCGCTCTCGGTTTGCCAGCATTTCATGCTGTATTTAATCTATCAATAGTAGTGGTTCCCAACCTTTTTGGATGTCGGAGCCGCACTTCGAACTTCGGAGTACGCATGGATCCAGATGAAAACATTCGTGTTGGGTAGTTATAACGAAAACTTAAAGGTAGGTAGCCTACCTCTGGATCTCACCATCCAGCTAATACAAAATATGCACATAGACTTCTATAGATCCTATATCGGTTAGTTAGATAGACGCAGATTGGCATTGAAATACATACATTATACATGAAAATACATTAAAATACATACATTGAATAAACTGAAATAAATTGAAATAAACTGAAATGCATAACCAGGACCGGAGCTGCAGCACCCCACCCCGCACCAATTTGGGGGGGGCGAGCTCGAAGAGGGGCCCAAAATTATTTCGTGAATTAACATAAATTATAGGGTATGTTATATGTTTATAGAGCTTTAAACAAATTTTCTTCCCGCTTCATGAGATTTATTGTTGCTAGATGTCATGATATTAATATGGGTACCCCCCCCCCCCCCCCATAAAGCATAATTTATTGAGATAAGCATTTCGGCGACGGCCATTACCGCGTCACTACACACCAAGACGTCGACAATGACGTTTCGGCTAACATGCGAATGCGAAGTGCTGCCAAAAAGCTCGGCGGCGAGGAAAACTTGAAGTCAAAGAACCGCCTCATGTTGGCGGTAACCTATATATTATATAAGTGTCGAATTTTGCCTAGACCATAGGCGCCTCAATAGATGGCGCATAATAACCTATTCCTGGCAATCCTATACCACCTTTCAAATGCCAACCGTAGAGAAAACTTTTGCACCCCGTAAAGAAATTCCACTTTTGAGTCGTGCCGACTCGTGTGCGTCGTACGAAAGAAGTTCTTTAGGTCTGGTGCGTTGCGGCGATTCCGACAATCTTTTGACTATGTAGCAGACGGGAGGTCATGAAATAACAACGCACAACAAAGTAATTGATAACAACGGGCGCCCCCGAAGATGCATAAGTATTAATTACGGGCCCTAAATATTAGGATACATCAATGCCGTCAGTACCAACGGTAAATCTGAGAACGTGGGCTAGTAGTCAAAAATTCTACAGTAATATATGCATTTCCAATTTCATTGACCGAATTCCACCATGTATTTGATTTTTTGCGCTATACGTGCGTATATACTGCAACCACACAGCAACCACCGATATCAAGACCACGATCGTAGTGATAACATGTAGGACGGAATGAGGGCACTGGGTTTGGTTTATCACTCTATTGGGGCCAAAGACCAGCGTTTGTTTGGGGTGCTGACGAAGTGCTGTTACGGTCCTGAGCATATCATTACTACAACATCATATTATGTCGTTATGAGATAGCTCTTCATACATTCCAGCACTTAAAGGGGCACTGCACTCTAAAAATGATGTGGCCTCAAATTGTTGAAGGGCAATACGAAAAAAACTTGGCCGCAACCGTCTTCTTCAGAACGCCACCGTAATGGAGCTGCAATTTATTGAAATATTCACGTGGGTTTCACGCTCCAGCAGTCACGCAGAGATCGAACTTTATATAGTTGCCAGCCGATGTTATGAAGGAAATGTGTCGTACAAGCTAAGATGGTTTAGATACCGCGTTCAACGGAAGACGTTCAATCAGGAGATTTCTGTCAAAATCGGGCCTAGTGTATTCTATTTCTTTCGGACAGATATAGATCATGTCTAACAATGTCTTATACATAAAAAATGTTTTATACTATTATACATAAGAATAGGACGTTCTGGCGTTCTGAAGAAAATGGCTGCGGCCAATTTTTTTTTCGTTTTGCCCTTAAATTGGAGACCACATCAATTTTAGAGTGCAGTGCCCCTTTAATGCTCAAGTTTGCGAGTGATTATACGCTGAGTAAGATCGCACTTATTGCAATTTATACTTGATTATGAGCCGTTATTTTGATGTTGATAAAATTGGGTCGAAATTTACTCTCCACGTAGACGATGTATAAAGATCTATGACCAGCAAAACTCGAGATATATCCTTATTTGACGGTTATATTCATCCATGCGTTTGAAGCTGGTCTGCATGAATTCTCTTTCTCGGTTCTCAGAGGCGGCCTTGGATGGCTTCAGACATAACTAATATCCCTTATTTTATCATTCATATACACGTATACAGAAATTGACTATAACTATTCATAGAAACAAACAACAACAACAACAACTGTCGTCTATTGTAATTTGGGTCATATTTAGAGGTCATTCAGAGCCGTATAAAGGCTACCTTGGAGCCGCGGTAGGGAATCACTGATCTATTATTGCGTCATAATTGACTGTATCCAACGTAGTTACCCAAGTTTGCCGACGATTGCATGAAGAGTATCAGCTCAAACAGCTTCAGGTTTAATATACTCGCAATTTTAGTTAAACAAGTAGTTTGACGAAGTAAATACCGATCAAATGCTCTTCCTGACAATGAGAGAGTATCAAGGTTGATGTGTTATTGTATACAGCAGGCAATGTGCAATTCATCCGTAAAACGGTGGAAAGTGACAAGAAATATCACTAAACCCCGTCGGAATATTAAATCTAAATCTCGCGAAGTGAAAAAGATCACGAGAGATCCACTCACCACAAGCAAATAAGTCAGATGACGCAGGATCCCACTACAAAACTGCTACCATTATTAATCGGAAAAATACTGCATAAACGTGATCCGTGTGGAATGAACTAGAAGACGAGCTCATTCCTTCACATCAACTGAAATTCTATAACTTTGGCTGCGATATGATATCAGTTACATTATAGCTGTTTAAAGTCATCACCCGATCACAATAGAAACACATAGACAATATGTGCGACCTCTTTTGAATCGATATGACAATGCTGTGTGCTAAATATAAGTTCGCCTAGACGTGTAATATTTGTCATTTGACAGCTTCTAGTGAGATCTAATATGGACAGTGAGTTGCATTCTGCACTGCATCGTGATATAATACGTCCTGCTAATCCTTACAGTTCATAACAGGTGGTGAGTGAGAGGGCATCTGCATTATTGTGATTATTAGTAGTATTGTAAAAAGTGGTAGTGGTGCGTATCTCCCATAAGGGACTGGTGCGTCACGGTCGGGAATTACCCACTGGTATAAGTTACTTAGGAACATAATTTAGCTCTTACTATACGGGTTAAAATTAAAGGAATCTATCACACGATATCGCAAACTCGGCAACAGGGATTAACAGCTCATGCAGGACCAATTAAGAGGTTATAGTTGTGAATGAAATGTTGCGATTATGACAGGATTCGATGAGAAGTGCTTCTGCATAATCCATTCACAAATTCGGGTGAATAGACCTATATCTTGACTCTAATATTCGTGTTCAAGATGTCGGCAGTCAAGCGTTGGTAACTGTGTTACTGTTTGTTTGTTTGTTTGTTTTGGGGTATTCATGGTGTTTGTCGACTACTATGGTCATTTACACCAGGCCGATATTCTTCTTATTTTCCGTATCTGCCGACTTATAGCACGGCCCACCTCTAGGCTTTTGTAAGTCACCGCTGACGCGGATGAGGTGGAGAGGAGGAGCCTAGGTTAACCTCTAACACTTAGGTATCGGTCGTTGAGAATTTAACCAGTCTAACTACAGTAAATTCTCATTTTCAACGTCAGACTATGTTCAGCTCAAAGCTAGACTACCATCATTCATTGTCCTGCATATCAGTAGCGGTCTGGACATGGGTTTGCTCGCGTAGTCGCGGTCAAGGGCTGTAGTAGTAAAATTTCTATGTTATATGATTGAGCTAAGTTAAAATATATAATTATTCTCAAATACAGCAAATTTTACTACAACAGTGGCGATTTCCAAAACGTTTTATGATCTCGCGAGGCGGATTATTACTTATTACAGCATGCTCATTGTAAGAATGAAAATGTTCGGTATTCTCGAAATCGCTGAACACTTTTTTTTTATGATCGGTATTATATGTCATCTTATCACAGGGGCTCCCCACTTTTTTCTTCAATCTCCACTTCAGATTTATTTCGAATCTTCATCCCCCAAAACCTGAAATCTCTATATACTAGCTTTAAAAATGCTTCCTCCAATAAAGTTTGTTAAGACTTTGTTAAGTAAAAAACTTGCTCTTGATGAAAGGTAAGATGCCCAGAATTGAAAAGCACGCAATAAAATTAACAGGGCATTGAACCAGTACCGGTAACCGTAAACCTAATGTTATGACTCCGTAAATATGTATATATCCAGGCACAAGCCGACAGAAGAATGAATAGGAGAGGTTTAAAAAATTGCCAAATGAATGGGCCAGAAGAACTTCCTGGTGTTGGCGAACTTATGTGTGTGACATATATAAGCCGCCATAGGCTACACATTCGCACGCTACTATAAGAACTCGAAAATAAATGTATATATGTAGGGGTAGGTTTATTTCATTTATAATGAGTTCGGCTGTGCTATCAATTAGCAAGTTTGCGATCTCCCGCTGAATGCTTAATAGTTGTGAATATGAACTCTTAGTTGAACGAATCAAGAGAGTTCAATCACTCCATTTCGCGTACGAATGAATAACATTTAAGTCTACGAATCAAAGACAAATCAAAGATTTTGTAGAGACCCAAGTTTTTCATGAAGCTGTCCATGGTAATTACCCTATGCTATCGGTAATGCGTATTTGTTTTCATCGTCACGACTGTCTACCAGCTATTTAAACGCTAAAGGCAGTGGTTCTCAGCCGGGAGTCCGCGTAGCATTTTCAGGGGTCCGCGAAAGCTCCAATTTGCAAAATGGTTGATAACCTATTTTGTAGTTTTTTTTTTAATGTAGAGAAATCACGATGCAGTTTCTCTTCATAACTGCTAAAACTTCAGGACTCACATAAGCAGAACGGGCGTCTGCGATGAAATATTCTACTATGCAAACTCATTTTAATTGCCAAATTGCCAATAGCCTACTAATACAAACATATTGCTGCTTAGTGATGTTTTGCTGGGGTTTGGAAAAGATTTGTTGGCAAAGAACCATTTTCTCTGGTCATATACAACATAACCGATTTTCAAAATTACTTCAATAAGAGGTGCTAGATAGAAATGATTAGGCTGGACGTTATATGTTCGTTAAAATCTGTTTCTCAATTTCGGTGCCACATATGTTGCGATCATGCCTAAACGTGTCGTCGGAAGCGTTACGTGTTACTATTACACATTCGCCACCACCTTTCGTCGTGGAAATGGATTTTCGGCACTCATTCATATCAAATCAACGGTGTGAATTTACAAGACAGGACCTAGCCCGTGACGGTTCAAAAGGGATCCGCGAAGACAAAAAGGTCGAGAATCACTGGCTTAAGGGATTCTTTCGAAATTACAACAGAGGCGAGTTGGACTTACGACACGTAAAACAAGAGCACGAACGCATAGCTAGCAGAGATAGAGAGAGAATTGCGTAAAACAAAGTTATTATAGCATTAAAATACATCTCAGATTTCAGAATACAATTTTACATCGCTACAATCCTTAAGGATGCTGCGAGAGCAGGTCAAATGTCCATTTACCCCACCCATACATTGGTCATCAGACCTGCCCGCCGTAAAGGTGGAAGAAATATGTAATTTTCTAACTGGAACCATCTCAAATTTCAAACCAAGCCTATTGTTGAGGAAAGGTGACAGGACGTTACGGAAAAAATTAATTCCGCATGCTTTGAGTGAAAGTTGGAGACAGAAAAGTAGAGAAAGTGGTTCGATTTCAAGTATCGGACAAAAATATCGGTGGCGGAATACAAAACAGGGGGTTATTACATGCTCTTCGTAAGAATAAGATTCTTCGGTATTCAGGGAAACCACCGAACATTTTTTTATGATCGGCTTTCTATGCGACCTTATCACGAACATGGTGAACACATCTTATGGAATTCGGTTAAATATCTTTGGGAAGCCGCGAACAGTCAATACCATTCGTGTTCGAACGATCGCCATTCGGCAAGAGTTGCTTGTTTGGGGAAGACTTATTTCGGCAAAATGACTACCAGTTATTTCTTCCCATATAATCTTACATTGCACTTTGGAGGATGGTTACTATTAGCATTGTAATTTCCTAAGGTGGGTAATTAATTTTAAGTCAGCTTGAACGTAAGCTCAATGTATTTCTCGGTTATTGACACATTATGCAGGCCGAAACCGAGCACGGTCTCTCACGCACATGGCCCAGTGGCTTCGTGAAGTTACACTAAGCTGTATGTACAGTAGGGCTGTTCAAAAATAACTTTTTTTCCTGAATCTTGCTGGTTACTTGATTAAATCGTTAGGTTGCCTTAAAAAACGACGCACACCAAATTTGAATTCATTCCGACAAATATTCGCGGTTTACGTAGAGTTTGAAAATTTTGGATTTGCCCATAAACGCAAAAAAAAAATTTTCTCAAATTTTTTTGCCAACCCCATGAAATTGTTGGGCTGTCTTCAAAAACTATGCAAAACAAATTTGACTCAATTCCAAGCCGTAGAAGCGGAATTATTCCAGTTTTTCGGTGATAATTCTTGGATTATCCACCAATCAAGGATAATCCCAGAATTATCGAATAAAAACTGAAATAACTCCGCTTCTACGGCTTGGAATTGAGTCAAATTTGTTTTGCATAGTTTTTGAAGACAGCCCAACAATTTCATGGGGTTGGCAGAAAAATTTGAAAAAAAAAATTTTTTGCGTTTTTGGGCAAATCCAAAATTTTCAAACTCTACGTAACCCGCGAATATTTGTCGGAATGAATTCAAATTTGGTATGCGTCGCTTTTTAAGGCAACCTAACGATTTAATCAAGTAACCAGCAAGATTCAGGAAAAAAAGTTATTTTTGAACAGCCCTAATGTACAGATAAGGTGTTCAATATGGTATGGTATATGCCAAGGGTGGGCAATTATTTTCCTCCGCGGGCCAAATAAGAAGTAGAAAATACGTTGGCGGGCCGAGTGAAAATTTTTAGCTATATTCTCCAGCGTATCTTATTTTTGAATTACACCGTTAATAAATGCTACTCAGTGAATGTGTTGATGTTAGGTGATGAGAAAGTGACGGTTAATTTCTTAGAAATATCTATTTGCCATCATGATTCGAAACAATTTAAACAATATACATTTTTAACCCTTTAAACCCCTATTCACGTTCTTCTATTAAGACTCGAAAACAGTGGTTCTTTTCAGGCACGCCTTCCTTTATGATAGTGAAAAATTTCTCGCTCCCTTATCATGATATCACAAAATATTAAAACTGCAACCACAATACTAGCAATGCCAACGGATAGTTCGTGGCATGGAAGGTTGTGGCTATTGATGAGAGAATTCTGAAATATGAAAGTCGGACAATACACAGAGCAAAAACTATAAGTCGTGGGTTAAATCGCGCGAAGCGCGAAAAAAGTAGTTTAATAAACTTCGACTTCGCGCCCCCTTTCTGATGATTTCACGCCCCCCAGTATATGAGATTCACTACACTGAAACGTATATGCAATAGTAAAATGCTTATTTTCTTGGTTGCTGCCTTCCGAGCAGTGTGCAGCCTAAATTGCCTAGATGTTGAGCGAATCCTGTTAATCCTATATGAGTGGTTGATGACGAATCAAATAATAATCGCGAGAGCACTAATTGACTTGTTTTACGAATTGGGGATTTGGAAACGCATGACATAACAATTTGAAATACATGCCGTATAATGCTCAACGTGACAATGGCAACAAAGAAGGTTTGAACCGAACTATTTGGAAAGAGTGATTTCTTGTGACTTTAATTGCTACTCATACTTTGCCACATTCCCCTTATTTTGAATCTGGATTACGTAGGCAGCGTAATCGTGGCATATTATTGAACAGGCTTCAAAGTAAACGAATTTCCTGTTGAGTTGATACAGCCTATGGCGTTAGTCATTCAAAAAGCAAGTTTTATGATTTGAATTCCAAGGAGCCTTTCGCGGGCCGCACTTTGTCCAGGTCTGGTATATGCCATATGCCATATAATACCTTGGTATGCTACCGTATGGTATGTCAGTGTTGGGATGACTCGAGTCACCTTTTTCGTATTACTTGACTTGACTCGGCGTATCAGAAATGTGGATTGACTCGAGACTCGGAGCGAAATTCACGAGTCAATTTCAAGTCATCAAGTATAATCGGTGTCGATAAAAATCACCGTATCTTGCATGTGGTCGGATTGTTCGCGAAACGCTGGTGTGAATCGCTGTGAGAGCGACCAATCATTTAATGATCATGCGTTTCACTGAGCCTCCATTGTTCTCTCACAAATATATTTTTCGCGACCGAAGTGATCGAAGCTTACAACTTACGTTGTCGTAAACTAGTAGTAAAGTTATTTAATAGCAAGTTGTCCATTTCTGTTATCTGTTCTTATCTTAACCAAACCTCTTGTTTTTTGAAATTGAATTCGAATATAGTTTATATAGTCCTCAACCATTGGCGCAGGCTCGAATTGTATCATATCAAATTGTAAATGGGTAATGTATTGCATCTTATCAATTCGTTTCTCTATTATCTAATCTCTATTTTGGCTGGTAACTATACACTGAGGCTATGCAATTACTTACGTAGTTTAACAGTTCTACGTAGATGTGAGCGATACAGCGCCTTCTTGCGCGTATATTTAACTCTACATTCGTTCATCGGTTCAGAATCAATGACCTGCGACTCAATCTGTGTTTCAGACAGCTAGCAAAATTCAATGACGTAATCATGCCTTATACTTCGAAAAAGCAAGTTGACTTGAATTGTGACTTGACTCGTGAATTGACTTGGCTTGACTCGACTCGGCTTGACTGGAGTCATCTCCAAAAATCGGGTGACTTGACTTGACTCGAGTCAAAATGTGCAATGACTCGAAATGACTCGTGACCAGAAGGTAGTGACTTGATCCCAACACTGTGGTATGGTATATAGTAGGGTTACCACATTTTGGGACCAGGAAAGGAGGACACTTTTTACAAATTACTAAAGTTGGATTACCGGACTAGAAAATAACCGATTCTAGAATTTTAACGGGAAATCATGTTGTTTTGACTAAAAGAAGTAATGTCATTTTTCCAGTCCTACTTGCGAAAGACCTGCCGGAATATCCGCATAGCAGATTTCTTGTCATTTATGGCGTTTTTGAGTTGTGCATGTTCATTAGCCTGGCTGTCAAAGCTATATAAATGAGGACGAATTCTCCAAAAGCAGGACATATGTTAACCCTAGTATATGGTTATGACATGTTTACACCCAAGCTGCGGTCAATCGACAGGACATCGAAATGCGATTCACTTAGATTAAATGTAAGATTATATAGAAGTGTCACATTTATAAATATGCGCAGTCGCGAAATGATTTCAAAAGGCGCGTGCCTTCGTCATGCACCACTGTGTTCAACAACGTAGTTCGAACTCAGAAATGCCTCACCTAAATGGCAAAGATAAATAAGCAAGTCACTTCCTATATTCAGACCCATCGCAAATACTTACGAGAGCGCGTGTCGGTGTAAAATGACGTGGGCCTTGTGTTATATCATAACTATGTGTGACTATCGACCAAGCTTGAGTTATAGACAAATGCGTTGCCCTCTTCTCTGTTACTATCTCCTGCACAGAAAACAGGATGTCAGCACTCAACAGTGTTAGGGTTGCATCGATAGTTTATGTCTGGTAGCTATAGAAGGATTTACAATTACAACGAGCCTCCATCTTCGTGGCATCAATTTGCTGGTCAGTACAGCGTACAGTGCACAGTACCCGTTAAATATGGTGGCATATGCAGTATATTTGGCGACATACGTTGCGCAGGAAATTAACTTGCAATAATTTCCCATGTAATACAACGATCGGTATTGAATATATGCAGAGTTGAGCTGCCTAGAACGGTGTTCAGAGCGCTATTGTCAGTCGACAGCAACGTGCGTAGGTTGGGCGTATTTGTTAGTTATCAATCATTAACGACCGATATGCTTTGTCGTATGGATGACGATTCTATGCCAGGACGGAGGTAGAATTAGGGAGAAATCGTCGAGCTAGGTGTCACAAATCTTCACTGTATTGATACAGTAGATGACTCATGCCTTATTGCATGCAGCATGGTAGATCGCCCGCTTCCTGCAACTAGTATTCTCCAGCGGCACATCGTGACTATATTCGTCGTATCGATTTTAGGTATCACTGACTAATCTGTGCCTTACGGAATCGGTAAATCACAGAGAATTGCCGACTATTATTTCTGAATTGACAGCATATGGCGGACATACAATACTAGTCAGCTCTCCGCCGTTATATCAACAACGATCCGGTCATTTTATGCGTTAGATCTAGGCTACATACCTATAAATTCACTGATTTCAACTGAAGTTGGGTGTACCAACAAATTTGGATTTCTATATTTAGTCTGTTCTGAGCATCGAGATTTGGATATATCAACCTCATAAAATCTAAAGTCGTCGCTGTGGCATTGTGGAATTCAAGTAAGAATTTACGTATTTTTGTACAGTACATAGTCACCAAGAAACAGTGATGCATTCTATTACTATTATTACGAATTCCCGTTTGCGCATATGTTAAATTGATTCACTCTTTTAGCGGCGTTCAAGCTGATATTCCGTTTGTGACCATCATGTTTTCGCATGCATGAGATTTTCATAATTATATATGACTACTGTTTTGTTATTTAAACATTTTGCGGTGAATTTCCCTAAAATATGACCCGACCCGAGTGCTTATCGAACTATCAAACATGGTCTATCTATACATACTGTGGGGATGACTCTTGTGTACAATGGCACAATATGTGAATGTAAATAACAGCTCAGCGCGCTTTGCGCATTTGGTGCACAGTAAGCTATGGCCACAACCAGTGACTACTATATGACGAGAGTAAATACATAGAGAAGAAAAACGCAACCAAAGTGACCAAGTGTGAATTTGCCATTGTGTGTCTTAAAACGGTAGGGTATCGATGTAATATTGTTCGGGAAATTCGATTACGAATACAAACCACCGGCTTCGTTCTGGATTAGTGAAATCTACATAGACTCTACAAAATACACTTCCGGGTATTGACTATCACTTGGAAGATAATTTTCCTGTACCTTACAGTTTATTACCTATTCATATCAATGATTTCAAAGTGGAAAGTATGTTATGCTGCAAATTATACCATCACAATTGTAACGTGGCTATCTCAATGAAATTGCGTGGTTGTTCGCCAGCAAATAAGCGTCATAATTTGTTTCAATAAATTAGCAAGGAAAGAGATGATGTTCATTTTCGCCTGCACAATCGAGATGCTTCGATGACGGAGATGTGATACGACCGTAAGGTCACCTAGTCTGCACCCGAGTTGGATCAATTACAATAATTCAGTTCAATTACAATGACAACTACAATTACATTCTTGCATATTTCAATTACATTGCAATTACAATTACTCAATGCTAAAAATATCTAATTACAATTACAATTACTGTTAAACATGTAATTAATACAATTACAATTACAATTACTGTTAACATGTAATTGATGCGGTAGAGAGATGTTCTTTGACAACCGTAGCGACGTAATTAGCAACAATCTCAAGCTATTCAGTATTCATGTTTCATTCATGATACGTAGAACACCCTTTATTTAAAAAAAAAACTCGAACGTATTCGAACTATTCCTAATCAGGAGTACTGAAAACTACAAACACAGAAACATGTTTCAAGCGACTGTTAACAACCAAAAGTTTGAGCGACTAACAGCGAATAGGCTACAGGTCGATGAAATGTAATTAAACGATTAGGCTACTCAGAGCTGAGTGAGGACAATGAAATGTAATTGGTAAGGCGTCAGCGATAAGGATGATACCGATAAGATGTGTAAAATTAAAATAAATGCAGAAGAAAAGAGCCTCCTGATAACTACGCATTACAACATTTTAGTTCGCATTTACATACCGGTATTCACTTGCTCGGAAACTGTTAGATTGCATTTGATGAACATTAGGGTGCGAAAATTTCTGGCCCCAGTAAATTTGGCCAAGATTGGAGGTAAGATTGGGATAACATCTCAACAAATGCGTGTTCAAGTTTGATGAAGCCTTAATTGGAAACTTGAATTTACTTTTGCAATTGTTGCAGGAAGCCTTGGTACTGGTTAGAGATTTAAAAATAAAACTATGGCCGTGGTGTAGGAAATGGCTCAGCACAGGTTTCAGAAGAGTTTATTTGCTGTTCATTAATTTTTGATATAGTAAGATTTAGTTTTGCCCACAGGTCTCTAACTTTTTTTAGACACGTCCCCCTTATGACAGTGAAATATTTCGTGCCTCTCTTATCGTCATATCACACAATGAAACCAGAATGTTAGCAATCCTTACAGATAGATTGATGCATGGCCTTTTAGTAGGCCATGGTTGATGGTATGGAAGGTTATGACTGTTGATGAAAGAATTCTCCAATATGAAATTCGGACTGTGCGCAGAGCAATAACTATGAAATGGAGGTGAATCGCGCCAAGCGCGGAAAAAATTTCGGTTTACCGGAGCTTCGCGCCCCTTCAGATGCTTTTACGCCGCCCAAAGGGGGGCTCGCCCCCCAGTTTGAGAACCATTGGTTTAGCCTATATTGTAATTCACCAAGTTTTCTGTTGCTACTGAAGTATGGGAAACAGTTTAGCATGGCTGATTTATCTAGCACCGGCACGCATAGAACACCGATGTAAATATAGGCTAATTATTACAGGTGGCGACTGTGTACTAAGGACTTAAGGCCTTGCGGCCCCACGTCGTCATTCTGGTCTGTACCGGATTTTCACTGGTGTGACGAATAAATGATTGATTGATTGATTATTTTATGTTGTGATTGTCAGGTTTCCATAAAAATGTAATTGAGATTGTAATTGAGCAAAATTTTTATCAAATTACAATTACAATTACACAAAATTGAAATGCTGCAATTACAATTACAATTACATTTACATTAAAAAATGTAGACAAGTACATTCAGCTCAATTACAAATTACAATTGATCCAACTCTGGTCCGCACCCCCGTTTTTTCTCTTCCATGCTATCCGTGGATGCTGAGCGCCTAGCAAGATAGCCGCCGATGCTAGTTCTCGAGTCTTTGGCCTGACCCGGCGGCAGATCGAACCACGACCTACCGATCAAGAAGCCGGACGCATGGCCATTACACTGTCTCGCTCGGCAATGTATTTACCCTAACTCTATCCCAGGGCATTCTCATGTTGTAAGCATGTGCAAAAAAATATCAATCGCTCTACAGACACGCCTGTAACACGATGTTTCGTTACAGTGAAATGACGAAATTAGCTACCGCAAATACTGTTATTCTATAAAATGTTTGAAATTGTAATTCGGCCGCTGCTACTGGTTGAAATAGAGACAAGTCGAAAAAAAATGGCTTTCGAAAAAGGGACGTTTCTACGCGTATTTTTATTATATTTATGATATATTATTATATGTATGATAGCGTCTATTAAATTCTTCATAGTAACATTAGTTCGCCTTAATGTTTTTGATATTACAAAAAAAGAAATACATGAAATAATTCTTTTCAATCGCCTTGGTCGTGCATGAGTCTATGATTGAAGTCCGTATATGACAAGGTGATTTGAATTCCTTGTTCTTTTATGAAACTATCAAAATACTCTAGATACAGAGGAACTGCAAGAGTCCCTAGAAATTCGGTATTCGGTACATTGGTATTACAAATGGACACATAGATGTTAAATGTCCCGTTTATGTAGCTTTGCGTGTTGTTGCCTCGCCATGTAGCGTGGGTTATACGCGTTGAACCATTGCAATGGGTGATTATCCCATTATCTTTGGAGACTTGGCTTTGGTAAATGTATTGCTCCAAAATAATGTCTCAATGCTGTGTAACTACAGGAATTTCTATGCTAACTGCGTAAAAATTTCTTAAGCAATGTAATTCCGTGAGATACTGTGCTAGTATTAGCGATACAGTGACAGGTTCGAAATAATTAACTCGACACACGCTGAAGCATCTTGCATATTAACATTTGAGGCTATACACATAAGTATACATACAAACGTTTTTGCTCACCTAGAATTTACGTTTATCTACGCATCATTTGTCGATAGCAGCTTGTCATTCTAGAGTCCAATTAAGATGTATGCGTTATGGGCTTATGGCGTTTGATGTATATATTTGAATATACCAGAATTTGAACATACTACTGCCTAAATTCACGGATATTTCATCTCTACTAGACGCAATAATTGCTTGTAATTGTATTCGTCGGTAAAGTGTTTTACTACATACTCGTGATATTGTACGTATGAAGTCTGTAATGAGAAAATCCCCAGAGGAGTAATCGAATTCTACAAGAAACGTGAAATGTGAGATTTATATCAAATTTAATTGGGGTAAATTGGCGCAAGCTATCATGAAGATTTATTTATAATATTATAGTTGCAGACAATACATTGTCGATAGAAATTGTATATACGAAATATCGTTCGATTAGTGCAGTAGCTGATATTTCGAAATTCGAGCTAGCATAGCAGACCAGCTGTTTGTCGTGCCTATGTCTGAGTTATGTTCAATTATTAATTCTTTGAAAGCAACGAGTGGTTGGCTTCTATCTTTGTTGTAATTGTGGACACATTGTGTCATCGACCATCGGTCAATTAGGCTTTGTATAAACGGAGAAACGCACATTATACAACTATACATCTATTCAATAAATCATTGTGGATTCAACGTCACGGCTCTTCATCCAAGCTACTGCTGTTATTGTACAAGGCAAAACTTTCCGGGTATAAAGTGTCGGCAAATGATCCATTTATAAACAATAAATACGCGTCTAGGAGGTTGTTGGTAGTGCGACCCATTTATCAGTGTTACTTTCTCCATGTCCTACATGCAAGATTTCGCATCTATTCTGGCATGAAGTCTGTTTTTATCAAGTCACTGGACGACATGATTCGACGGAGTAGAGCTATGTTTGCTATATATATATAACTATCTATCGAATATGTAGACAGATATAAGATACAACATATTCTCTTTGTACATCCTATGGCTGTTGAGATATGAGTCTCCGTAGGAAAAGTCTATAAAGACGCGAATTAGCGGAGATAACAAGTTATGACACGTAGGTGCAACAGTGCAACATCCTATACATAAGCCGTTCGCATGCTGGTAACTCCATCAATTTACCGAGCATAGTTCAGAAGTACGAATACCTTTTGAGTAGCAGTATTATTCACGGCGATGTTGAGCTCGGTGTTGAATAGCACAGCATGCCAGCTTGCATTTCCGTCATTTCCGCTGCTTGAAAGATAGACTGACCAATTTTGGTGGGTCCAGAGAAGCGCTATTCTCTAGCTCTATATAAATATGTGTAGGCTTAAATATGTATGAGGGTTGTTATAATCATATCGGTCTCAGCAAAGTAGCATATCACAGGTTATCGAAACAAGGTAACACAAATCGACAGTGTTGATTTGTTGGCATTTTGTCCAGCTGTGCGTGCGTAGCATTGCGCGTAAGGTAACGATCAGCATCGTAAATCATGATGATAGTGACCAATCAGCTGGATGACTGCCAGTCTAGTCATCGTTAACAGAATGCTGTGGTGTTTTTCCCTTCAGCATCATACCAACAATCTTCCCACAACAGGTAGCGTGCAGCGGACTTGCAAGCTTTCTGAATGTGGTTGTTACCGTAGAAGTGCGGGGAGCCTGCGTCATTTATGTTATTGAGGCCAGCTGGTAGTTTGCTGTTGAGCGCTGTTTGTTTATGCCTTACAGAGGAAATTCATCAAGGTGCTATCTGTTTAACTTAACGTAACGGTGCTAATACTGATACACCAAAGCATTATATAATTGGAGCGCGCAAGGAGACTGAGCTACACAGACGTAACACCGATGGCGACTGAAGCTTTAAGAATCAACGCGAGGGCCGCTTCTCTACAGAGTCCTAGGCCGTTCAGTGTGGCAATGTCGCCCAGTCGTAGGGTGTCCCCGAAAGCGGGCGAGCCTCTGTGTGCAGGTCGCAACGGAAGAATCGTGTCGACGTATTCTAGGTCCCCGTCTCGTAGTCCTTGCAATACTTTGAAAGGGCGGTGAGTTATGTTTAGTTGTTTACCTCTTGCGCGAGATTTCGCTTCACCTGCAGACTATACAAGCGGTTAAGGCGAGCTTCAAGAGTCTAACTGATGCTTGCAAATGGTATGGCAAACCGATTTGCAAACTCACCACCCGTGATTCTCTTTATTAGACCTAGACCGACTGTGAGGCGGACTTCGACGACTAGATATAGTTCTAGTTGTCTGATTAAACTAATTAGAGCGAAATGCCGGTAATCTAATTTGTAAATTGCTGTTTGCTCTGATTCTGATTCTAATCTAATTTCTGGTTTCTCTGTAAATGCCAGAGGTGGTCAAAGTAGTCATGAAAGCTACTCAAGTAGAAGTAGAAGTAGCGATTAGAAAATCTACTCAAGTACGAGTAGAAGTACTACCTAAAACTACTTGAAGTAGAAGTAGAATTGGCCGACTTTAAATCTACTCAAGTAAGTAAGTAGTTGTGAAAACGATCCTAATTCGTTCACATGGACAGTCAAAAGTGGGCGAATTTAACAATGCGAAAGGTGTCGAGCTCGATTCATATTGATGCATACCAGTAGGTATCCAATTTTCGACAGCATACGCATTCGTCCGCATCATGGGATGAAAATAAGAGTATTGATATGTAAATGCGATACTAATTCTCTGCTTTCTCAAACAGCACGTTTTAGAAAATCTCATGGTATGGCGCCCTCCCCCATATTATAAGGCCCGTAGTTTAGTCGAAGAGCAATACGAAGAAGTTGTACGGTGTAAACAATTTACGCGATTTGTAAACGTTAATAAAAAATATGATTGACCGTAAAAATGCCTTATTGTGTAGCTTTATTTCCGGAAATTAAAGGCATTACTACACTTGCTTTTATACTTCAACATGTATGTTATCCAGACAAAGGAACAGATATTAATATGAACTCAAAGTATATGATACTGGGAATTGAAAGTGAAATATAAATACTACTTCTAAAAGCGGAACATGCATTTCATGTCTTTAGTCCAGAAAGTTTCAAAGGTGGTATGATAAAACAGCTCTAAAACTAAAAAAAAGTCGGAGTCCACTTTTCCAGATTAGGACACGCCATGGACAATGGACATGCTAGATTTCGATATGATAAGTAAATGCTAGATTGCGAAACATCAGTTTCAAACGTTGTGATGAGCCATATATACTGTGATGGAATA
Source organism: Botryllus schlosseri (assembly GCF_051294905.1). Lineage (NCBI taxonomy): Eukaryota > Metazoa > Chordata > Ascidiacea > Stolidobranchia > Styelidae > Botryllus > Botryllus schlosseri. Next base: position 26,584,540 of record NC_137237.1, on the reverse strand, counting down.
TGGTCCGTGGACATATGAGCATGCGACATTACAGCATGCGACGCTTTGGCATGCGACAATTTGGCATGCGACACATGAGCATGTGGGTTAAATTACGGGTTAGGGGTAGGTTAGGTTACGTTTATGGTTGGGTTAGGGTTAGGGTTTAGGTTAGGTTAGGCTAGGTTAGGTTAGGTTAGGCTATGTTTCGGGTTAGGGTAAGTTTTTGGGTTATACAGTCTCATGCTGAAGTGACGCATGCTGATGTGTTCCATGCTGAACTGTCGTTTTCCAATGTGTCGCATGCTCATATGTCGGGCAACCATGGAATATATCACATAGGCGAAGGGCGACAATGTGGTGTGAACGGAACCACGCCAACCCGCTACCTAAATTATATTTACCGATACTTTCGCGAAATCATACTGGTTACTCCGTATCCACTGCGCGCCAAGCGCGACGAAAATTCTAGGCTTTACTAAACTTTTGTGAAAATTAAATGTTGTTACTCCGTGAAAACATCCCCGAAATTGCTCAGGCTATCTTCCTGGTTGGAAAATTCAACTACTTCTACTTGACAAACTGAAAATAGCGAAAAGTAAGTAAGTAGATCACAAAATTTTACGACGTAGAAGTGGAAGTAGCGAAAATCAGATCTACTTGAGTAAGTACCAGAAGTAGAGGGAAACTACTTGAGTACTTCGAAAAAGTAGAAGTACTTCGTTACTGACCACCTCTGGTAAATGCTATATGAGAACTGTACAGTGCGAAACGAGCCATGCAAGCTTGCTGTACGTACATACATTTGCTAACAGCATGCTCCCAAGAGGGAACTATGATTTTATACTAACTGCACTTGATTCAATCTCCAAATTTTCACGAATTCAGTAATTCTAATTCTAATCTAATTTTTAACAAAATATACCATTGTTCTAATTTAAATTTAATTAGCAAATAAGCGTGAAGCTATAATTCTAATTATACTCTAATTTTGATGCAACGTTGTAGCTGAAATTCTAATTTAATTCGAAAAACTAAAAACTTCTATTTGCCTGAGTCTGCGATTTACAAGCTTACAACCCATACGACATATTCTCAAAACATGCTATAAAAGATGAATACAATTGAGGAGGTCCCGTGTTTGTCCTGGCTTGGGGCGTTCATCCAAGCTTCGGTCAGTCACTTCTTATCTTTTACCCGGGGCTTTCCGGATTTTGATCATCGCGGATCACACAGAAGTACAGAACATCATAAAACACCAGAGTCCTCAAATCAATCAGCTCTGCGTACCATAAATGGAAGCCGGCTTATGTAAGACAAGTGCCGTTGAATGTACTGTACGTCGCTGCCCAAAATGTTGAGGGTGGATTGCGAAATAGTGTATGGTAATTTTGTGATAGATGAACCGAGACAATTTTTAGGGCCGTGTCAGTAGGTATTGGGCAAACCCGCCCTAATATATCAACAGTTTCGGTACCGAGAATATGGAAAGCTTACGTCGATCATGCTCCTAAATAACATTTATCTGCAGTTGCAGCACCTATTCATGAGCATATAGGAAATTAGAAAATGCAGGCCCAATTTGAAAAGTGTAATTTTATTTTTTTCTCCGCGCCCAAACGCGTCGTCATGGATTCATTCGAGCATAATGATGACAGATGATGTCACAGCGACCAAGTTAATATATTGGCATTGGGTGCTAAAGGCGCTTTTAGTTTCACCAGCCAATACCTTTTCTGTCAACATGCTTGCTACGCATATGGACTTGCGCGGCGTTTTGTGCATTATACGCAATTTGGCGCCAAGCACTGTTGCCTCGCGCGCTGTCAAGTGCTTTCGTTGTCATGCCTTGTTGATGCTATCATCTCATTCAATCTATTCAACCGACCTCTTACCCAGCAGATGATAATGCCGGCTTGAAGTTATTAACACCGCCCGTCGTCACTACATTTCAGAGTGAAGAGAAAAGAGTCATTCGACGCTCTAGCGAGGTCCGTATCCAAATCTATATCGGCGCCCGACTTTAGCAAGCTGGAGCGAGATCAGAAAGCTGACGACACGCCCGAGTGAGTAGATTTCTTTACCTAATTTCAGACCTGTGGGTTTTTCATATATCGAATCATGAGACGTCAACATGTTGCTGGTATATATTGGATATAATGTGGCACGAAGTTCTTGGTATTTCACTATGGAATTTCATGTTTACGTTCATTATGATTGACAGCGTCCAATGCACGTGCACAGTGCACTCTGCAAATTGTGATTCGAATTGATTCCGGTCACTGCGAAGTTATTCGATGTAATCGCATTCGAATCTATTTCAATCGCGCTGGATGTGATCGAATAATATAAATATCAGATGGATGTTTTCCGTATGATACCCGATTAAACAGAGATCCGATCTTTAGGATGAGCAATATGAATCGCTAATGCGAAATCGTATCAAATTATTTTGGTATTACGCGATTCGAATCGGGCATTTCCAAACGAATCTAAGACATATAAATATAGTATGAGAAAGAGTCGATTATGTGTATGTGTTTGTGTACGTACAGTACACTGTACTCCGGGGACGGGCAACATACGGCCCGCGACCGGATTTTGTCAGGCCCGCGGACAGTTTCCCGTCTTACGTGATAATATGGCCCGCGGCTCCAGTCTGCCGAGATTCCCACTACTTGCTTAAACGTCAAATTTTGGTGACTTTATGTGATTATATACGTGTGTGCGCAGCGTGCTAGAGTGAAGCTTACGCGTAAGTTTGTCGGAGCGAGATTACTTGCATTATCGGCATTTACCATGTACTCAATCCTAATGACTATCTTGGTAAATTTGTGGCACCTTGAAATCTTGATTAAGGATTGCACAGTGTGTTAATTGATCAGAGAGAAGCAGACATGGCGGCGCCTGTATGACAATGCTAAAATACATTCATTAAATACGATTTATTCCTTATATATGTGAATAAATGGGGGAATAATTATCGAGTCAGCAAACCGGCCCGCCAAGTAGGCCTACTTAATTTTCCTATATTCGGCCCGCCGACTGGAGAAGTTACCCGCCCCTGCTGTACTCGCTCATAGGTATAAACCCAAGCATTTTTATGTGCAACCAGTATTTCGATTTGGGCGGGGATGTTGTAATCCGGTTCGAAGCGGTCGCGGTTCGATTTCGAAGATCATAGATATTTCGCTAAACATAGAGTAATCGTGAATTGTAATCGTAATTGATTTCGAGTTTACGACGATTACAGCAGCAATATTGATTTTATGGGATTATTATCTCATTTGAATGTCCCAGTTGATACATTTGGCGACATTTAAAACGTCAATATGTACTTCAACATTGTGGCATTATGTGGTCCGAGTCGTGGCTAGGTATCGTGTACTTGTACATTAATATAGGTTATCACTTCACTGAAGTGTAGGGTTGGAATTAGCAATATGACGTCACGTGACGTCATGAGGCTCACGTTCGCGTTCACACAGAACCTTTCAAAAAGGTTCGCGTTCACACGAACCTGAACCTTTCAGAGGTTCACACCATCCCTATTATTTACCACATATGGATTCTGTAATGCGTTTTATATGCCTGTGTGGGTGATCGGCAGCGTTTTCGCGTTTATTCCGGCAGGAGCTCGTTTGTTGTGACAGATGGCCCACGATCAGAAAATCATCAAGGATTAGGTAGTTTTGTAGCACGTCCTGCTACGAAACCGAAGTTCTCCCTTGCTTCCTAGTTCCGGAAAACTGTACCGTATGTCGTGACTCGTGTTGTTTTCTGTAGATCTTGTAGGAAAAGAAACACGGCCAACATACTTTTCACTCAATTCATTCGGCATGTCGCACATTACGAACCCATTTTCTTCTAAACTCACATTTAAATGGTTAATATTCGTTGCAAATTCGTTGCAAGGTGAGGTAGACGCACCAATCGGAATTATTACCCAGGCGATTGTTTATAAGCTATCGCTACAGTACACGACCCTCGACAGCCATCTAGCGTCGATGGTGAGTGGGTAAGTGATGGAATTGTCGACTGGCCTTGTCGACGGTGAAGGGCCTAAGCACGAATTTAGTTGTCAATCGTCACCCATAGCACACTACGACCAGTTTTATTTACAACATGAGCAAGGTGGAGCATAGATAAGCTTCGAAGGCGCATAGAATGTCAGTTACGAAATGCTGCAACTGCAAATTTGAGTCTCCCTACCGTAGGGCACGCTCCATCGGTAGCAATTCAATTTTATTTCTGAGCCGTGAGCGCGCACTATATGCACTATATATTCGCATCACTTCATCGCATTACACTGTTTATAGGGAGGGTATAATTGACTTGTATCAGTTATCATCTGTTACCCTATGGCAGAGGTGGGCAGACCGGCTTCATGCTCGAGCCTCATATCAAAAATAAGTTATATATGAGCAACAATACAAAAATTCAAAATGAAGAAGTTACTGTTTCGCAATGAAATGTCGTCGCAGTGGAATCAAAGTGACTAATGTCCAGTTTTCAATTTTTGATGGTCCATTTTTAAAACGTGAAATAAAATCAGTTTTTGAAAATCGTTCAAATTTTTTCGGCCATCTCTTGGCCATGGTTATGTCTGTTTCAATAATTCAAGATCAGTACCAATATTTGACTGATAGAAGATGAAAATTTTACATAAAGTCGATTTTCTAAAAATATGTAAAATGGACACAAGTGACTTTGATTCCACTGCGACGATGTAGGCTTATCGAATGAAGTTGACTATTATGTGGTGATTCGGTGCTCCCATTCCTGTACGACAAGGTGTTTGAAATCAGGCTAATTTGACGTCGAAGCAGTGTGGAGCAGTTCCGTCAAGGATGCTTTCAGCTTGGTAACCTTATTACTCCGTAAATCTACCTTCGTTGGGTAACTCGTGGCAAAGTTTGTTCACCCCTGCCCTATTGTACATCGACTTGATTTAACAATGCGAATAAATCGGCGTTATTAAGCTGTTTTGGGTAGGAATAATGTTATGAAAATAAGACAATACCTCCTGAGATAAGTCTTATTTTCGAAATCCAGCTGTGGCCCGTTCAAAACCTACTTGATCCCCACTTTTGGGGCACCGTCCTCACTTAGCTGTCTACAGTTCTATATACGATATAGGGGAATATTCTGCGGAATTAGCGCTCCGTTTTTGTTATAGTATTTTCATATAGAAATTACCCCGAATATTTATTTTCATATAGAAATTACCCCGAATATTTTCGGCTGATACTCCCCAGGAGGGGTAATCGTCAGCAACTAGTAGAGAATTGGAAAGAACATTGTATATCAACAACCGGATCACAGAATATGACATTGACCACATGACCAGCATGAAATTTCATATAAGAGAGCGTTCAATTTATTATTTTTAGATTGTACGCGAACTCCTTTTGTTGACACACCCTTAGTCCGAGGTGCGCCCTGCGTTCAATTTGGAGATATTTTTGAACATCTAAATATATCCACGCCTGACCCATCTTGTTGAATATAACCTTTCGTACAAAGTCGATATGAGTTGCCGAGATCGTGACGTAATCTGGTAGACACTTGTCTCATGTTTCACGTGTATCGCAGAACGGTAGCTGACAGTATCATCTACAAACTATGATATGTTATGTTGTGCCAACTCCTTTTAGTCAGGTCAGTCTGTTTTTGCCTTATAAATATCAGGGATATCTAGATATCCCTGATAAAATATATGCGACTTGTCCTTCATAGGTCAGCTGGTGTCACATTCGCTCTACCCCGTCTACATATTTTTCTATGGTGTTGTAAGCCTAAGTTATTATTTTATGATTTGTCATTTGTTCACGTGTAAAACTAGAAAGCAAATCAGTATGTCTAGGCATTTATGCAAATCCAACTTACAACTTGGCATCTCTGAAGTCATAAAGATTGTTCCAGTATTTACCAAGTGACAATTACTTATCGTGACAATTACGTGGCTCAATATTGTATCTTTAATATTTTACGACCTTGTTTTACTTTTATTCATGCGGACAAAGTATTTTGAAGGACGTAATTGCTGAACTATTCGCAGTCTTGTTCTTTGAACCTTGCTCGTACTTACTCAGAGTTTACAATTCGATAGCGTCAAGAGAGTCATCATTGCGCCAACAGAATTACGGAAACGTAGCTCCAAGCTGAAACTGTAGTCATATCTTTATATATCCTCTCGGGAATTCGACTTAACGTATGCGTTGCTGCGATACAATTCCAGTTTTACCGATTCCACTTGTTAAAGCTTAACTTCGATTAAATTCTCGTTTTCGAGCATGTACTTAATAACTTTAACTGTTGATGGCGGGGTAGTCTGGCATACAACGCGGGCGGCATAAATTCGAGTTGATACGGCAATTGTTGAGTAATTCATGACAGTTCTTTGTGTGCGGGGCGCATCTGTTGTTGTGACCACTCTATCAATGAAGCTACTGACAATGAGAGACTGGTGATGTCATATTCAAAAGCGTGATGTTGTCTCGAGACCTCTGGTCAGTCGTCATGGTTTAGTGACGACAAGCCTGTCGTGTGTTGTAGTACGAGTTTCAGCAATTCTAGCGTAATTTGCGCTTGCGCCTATTTCTCACGACTCATTTACTTTATTTGATGCGATATCCTTATCCATTTTTGATGAGAGGTAAGCATATTTGCGATGAGATGTTAGCGATAGCCAGCTGCGGTAGGGAAAATGTAATTGCATAGAGTTGAACGCGATTTTATTCTAGACGCTGTCGCCTATCCAGTAGCCTGACGAAAGTTTTCAGTAGTGCGTGTGTACTGTGTAGCTATTATTGACTTGGGATTGTAGTGTTTGGCATAGTGAATGAACGAGTCCTCGCTACTAGATCCTTTCGTGAACAAAGTATGTTAAATGATACGTAAATGTAAATGTAAGCGCAAGTCAGAAAATAGGTGTTCCAACATCGTTGTAATACACGGAAGATACGAATGATGCTGTTGTGAACTTTCCAGTGCTGTCTGACATTTAGAATGATGCCTGTACAGTACAAATAAGCGTGGGCAAATTATTTCGGTATGAGTTAATGCAATCGTTTGTATCTTTGTGGGTTTTATGTATTGAAACGGCCTACACGTTCCCATTACTTAGTGTTTGCCCGTGGTACGAGCTGTATGTTAAATGGTGCGATGTGTACATATAGAAATAGGTCATGCGTATGTATCACAAATCGTCGCTGATATGTGGTCTACATTTACCATTACATCTAGAACAGTTATCGTAAGATAGGACAACTCTGGATACAGTATTCCGAACTGTTAGGTTATTCCATTCACTGCCATGGCTATGCGTTCACCATCGATAGCTAGAAGCTCTCGTACTGTCAATGCAAGTACCAGGTAAGAATTTAGAGTTTATGAGTCCCATTTTTAGTGTTGCTATTATATTATTTGAATAGGTCATTGGCGGTCCTAAACCCGAATATTGCTGTATAGCATTTTAGGCCTTGCGAATTATACCTGTCGACGAGTTGGTATGTAATAATGCGAATATAAGTTAATTCCGTCTGCAAACGTCGAATGCATCAAGCGAATTTCTCCTTGATGTCATGTGCGATAATCTTGTTGTGGTACGACCCGACGTGTAGTAAACACAAATCGCTACCATTGACCTCTTAATCGTTATTTGCAAGCTTTATGACGACACTTGCGGTATGACTAATATGTATCTTTTCTCCAGACAAGATGAGCGACCACTTATTATGTCTATTACAATTAAATTTTCGTGATAGCGTCACACTTGGTTAGGCGGAAATATGTACTTTGACAGATGAAGTATCTCTTGATAAAATATCCAGCCACCTCCACCAGAGCGTTTATACGTACCATGTTGACGGATCGAAATTTGTGAATCATTCTGTAGTTTAGTGTCATCCTCTGTCGGCCATGACGTAGTCCAAACTGTTTTACTCAAGTGATCAATCATTCATGTGTAGTATTGATGAGATTATTTGAATTTTGCAGTCGCTTATTAGTCTTATTAGTAGTTCATTGACACGCAGTAACTCGGTAACAACCATGTAACCGATATCCTAATGATAATCCTTCGTGATATTGCGCGTGGGTATTGCTAAGCACACACTACTCAGCTAATGTACACAATCGTTCTTAGCAAATCGGCTCGCAGAGCCACTTGAAAACAGTCTTGCTTTTATTTCCGCGTCAATTTCCTCGTGATAGCGGGCCGTGCATGAGCTTGCGTTGCCTTTAATGCCTTTGAACACTGTATACCAGCGATTCCTTAAACAGTGTATACCAGCGATTCCTGACCTATCCAATGTCTTAATTTCTGATAGGAACGCATGAAGGTTACATAAACTACTTGCGTAAGTTCTCGTTTCACGTAAATTGAGATTTGGTTATATTGTAGTGTGGCGTATTTTCGGCAAACACGCAGAAATTACGGGTGGTAGTATTGCGACAACCAAGACTCGCAATGGGGTTCAGAATTGTCTAGTTTGCCTTACCTACTCATCCCATAGCACGGTAACTGTTCATTGCAGCAGTATACACTACAATTCGTCCAGTAGCTATTTTGCGTTTAGTATTTACCGTGACCGATTCTTTGTTTATTTATTATAGTTGTGCTCACCGTAAATACTATTTTATTCAAATCCAAATTTTTCGACGGCAGTAACACCGCTTCCACTGGTTGGAATTGCACCAAATTTGGTGAGGATCGTTTCTATAGACAGCCTAACACTTTTATGGGGTGAAGAAAAATTTTCAAATTTTTGATTATTTATTTTTATATAATAAATAGAAACTTTCTTCTCCTGTAGCAAAGCGGTTTCTGGCTGGAATTGAACCAAATTTTGTGTGTAGGCTTAAATTAGGTAACCTAACAATTTTATCAGGTAGCCAGTACGATTTGAGACAAAAAGTCATTTTTGAAGAGCCCTAATGTACAATCGTACAAGTCAGTCACATCTATCGATCATTGGACTTTGCTGTAGCTGGCCTACATTGAGTATTTTGCTTTGCATATAGTCTGTCATTCGACAGCGATACAGCCGCATACCGATCAAGGAAGTTTCATCGCAATTCAGTAAATAGATGGATGCAAATCTTCTTTACACAATTGTGCTTATGAAGCGATTTGCATATCTGAAAACTAGTTTGCTATTCATGTCGGGTGTTTTCTAAAGCACGGATGTTTCAGTTCTGTTTTATAGCTCCGTTTATATGTTCGCTTAGCTGTTTTATACTGGAAACAATTGAAATGCCCGTCACCACACAAATTTGACTGACCCCTGCAATTGAATAAGCTGTTAACTCCAAAGGGGACGAATTGTCATCACATTGTCTAACACAGGGGTCACCAACCTTTTTGCAACCAAGGGCTCCTTTTGGGTACTGATTATACAGCAACAGTCAACTCAAATTTTAAAATAAATCATGTCACACTTTAGACTGCACATCATGCTATCTGTTTCTATATCAGTCAGTGGCAGGCCTGAGATTGCATGCAATCAACTGGTGCGCTGTAATGTGGTATGTAACTTGACACTTCAACTCTGAGTGAGTGTTCCCGATGTGCATTAGTGAGTTCTGTTCTGTATTTGTTTTTGATTAAGTTCATGTCCGCAAAGGCTGATTCACAACGATAAGTTGAACCAAACACGCTTGCAACCGCCATAGCTGCTGCGCAATGCGCATACACTACTGTACTTTTCCAATTCAACAAGGCACCAAAAGTTTGCTGCAGCCTTGTGGGCTTTGAGGTGGAGGTCATTTTGCAGCGTTACAATTTCAATTTTAAACTATTCAGCATCCAGACATCCATCCAGGCATCCAGATTTCAATATACCTGACAGCAGCATCGATTACGGAAAGTTAGAAATATGGTATGACCTACTAAACTGCGTTGAGTGTAAGAGAAATAAGCTGTGTCAAAAGATGCAATGCGTAATGGACATACACATTGAAAATCTGCTAGTACTTCACCGCTATCTGCTACCGAATAGTAATGCTGTTTACTACTTTGGCATTGTCCTGGACGTCGAGCTACGATAACGGAACCCCCCGCCATTTCAAGAAGACCATGGATGGCATTCCGTCATGTCACCTGCATGGGCAGTGCGCCGTATCTTACGTCTTCGATATCTTGTGATTATATTACATGTTGGTATATTACTAATTGTAATTGAGGAAATTTGATATCATCATGCTAAGTGTTAACTATGTGTTGACATTTGTAAGCTACATGTGATTGAAACAAGAATAGCTAAATCAATCATTCTATAGATTTAAAAGCTCGCTGGTAATAATGTGACGAATATTGGTAAATGCTGCTATTCGATCTATTTTTAAAACAGTCTCGCGGGCTATTCATCTGTCCCTCGCGGGCTACCTGGTGCCCGTGGGCACCACGTTGGTGACCCCTGGTCTAACACATTTAATTATGAACAGAAATATCTAGTCACATTTTCTGACACGTTCAAACGTGAGCGGAATTATGTTATTATCATCAGCGATTCGATGGGTGTTAGCATTTTCACTATTTATATGCTGCAATTTTATTACATATTATGTAATCCAGTCGCGTTTGCCTTAGTAAATCAGATCCTCAATTCTTGATATGGGCCCCTTGAAAATAAATTCATCACAATAGCTATCTGAGAGCACGAGAATTTGAAAAAATCGCTGCTGTAGGCTAAAGCTCAGGAACGAAACATTCATAGTAATCTCACACTGACCACGGCACACCACTCAGATGAGGCATACAAATTGATATTGAATGTCAGCCTTGAATAACGGATATTATTAACTCTTCAATACCGAGTGGGCTATCTTTCTAGATCATTTGCTTTATCAATAATATAGCTTCTGAACGACCTGGAGTGTAAACCCACTTGTAATTTAAATCGTAGATCGTTTACGCTTCAGCTGTAAGCTGTAACCTCTTCCTCACCTCACCTACGCCACGTTCGCAGTCCGAAACGACTGTATTTATTACCGCACGCACTCTACACCTTGGGATTCCGCAGAGATTTTATACTGTATTTAGTCGCAAATTTCGAGCAAAAACAGCGGAGAATACTCTGCCTTTCGAGCAAAAACAGCAGAGAATACTCTGGCTAGCTCTACTCTCAATGTGCAATGTAGATTCTGTAATGCCAATATTGACCCTTGGAAGCATTCTTTTCGTGATGAAATGGCAATGCTTTTTTAAGAATTTGTACCAATCAATTAGTCGAATAGCGAGAATTTTTTCCAGATCAATATGTAAACGGTTATCAGTTGCAGTTGGATCAATTTATGCTATGACTGTGGTCGTTATTGTTACATCATTGTTTATGAATTAACGGTTCGTCTGTAATATATCGCACGGTATAATGGGTCTCTTTTCCGTTAAAACGATTGCGTAAATAACCTTGTGTTTGTTATTTGCCACTCTTTCAAGCGCATCTTTGTTAGGTGTACGATTGTGCGGAGAGATATTGAGATGATATCAGCCTCTTCGTAACGCTATTTTGATATAACGTGTCCGATACTGATATCGCGATGAAATTTCACGAAGTCAATAGTCATGTTGTTCCATCGCATAACTAAATAACGATGCCACTGATTCGGGACTTCTAAGTCGGTCTTAGTTGGTGTTGATATTCCTGTAATTAACTGGGAAAAAGGGTGGCGAAATCATAGTCAAGCTACTTTGATGTTATCTTTCCAACCCTTCTCATTTCGATTTTCGATTTCGCTTCATACATCATGACGTCACACGTTCACACCACTGTCTGCAACTTGAATATTGTCTTACTCTATCTCAGTGGTTCCCAAACTTCGTTAGATTGTGGCACAGCAGAAAAATTATTTAACTCATGCTGTCGGGAAAAGATGAAGTACGTATACAAATAAGAGGACGTTGCATTGTAGACAAGCCTATCCGTATTTTGTCATCAGTTCCAAGCATAGTCTTCCGATTGCAACTTTCAATTTCAGTTAAAAAAAGAATAGTGATACTCGCATAGCCATGAGTATACAAATTTTAACACAATTTTGATTGTATGTCTTATTCCAGCGATCAGGTAATAGGATTTGGAAGCAGATAGCGAAAACTCATCCAATTTCATTTGTAGGGTCTTTCTTGTTTAAATGAGCAGCTGAAAGATCTTCAGCTGAAAGATTGTTTGATTATTACGATGGCATATTTGGTTTCATTGTTACATGGGCTAATACTTATCAGATGTTGAAGGAATTGAAACGCCTTCGAGTCGCATGTGCTAGTCTCGCGGCCTTTTTCAAATTATTTATACAATTCTCCTCCAACAAGTTCAAAAAGAGTCGCGGCATACGTGAAAATCTGTGGCGGCAGACTCTGTGCAGCGGCACACAGCTTGGCAATCACTGCTCTAAAAGGTGTAACCCATTAGACGGAAGATTGTTATTGGCAAAAGTACCCCAGTAGGTGATCGTTTCAGTGGCCGATTTTCAAAATTACTGATCTGTTTCGCTTCGGCGGTGATACGAGTAAATCAGAATCGCATGGAATCACTTTCATGCGGTAGTTGATATCTGATGCAGAAATTGAAAAGCAATTTTTAATATATTATCGAAAATCCCTATTCGCTTCGAAAGTTGTGTTTCGAATCGTCCGAATCTGTATGGAATCGCTTCTCAAAGGCTATAAACCTGTTGTGATCCGATATAGGACGCTATAACTGGATGGTGTACAAACGATATTCGAAAGTCCCCATGTTGTTTGAACGGCCTGATTCGAATTGGATTATAACTCTAACTGATTTCGAATAACTACATTTACTTTATTGCCGCAGATTATGGTGTTTCAGCTTGCTAATCATATTCCGTTATCGCCAATTCAGTATTAGTTACAATTTTCTGGCCTACATTCATCCTGGAATGGACCACATACCACGCTTTTACCGGGTATCGGATAACGACCGCGGTTTTAATCGGAGACATGCGAAATGCTTGCAGTTTAAGATAAGCACAGTCTTACATGTAGTTTTGCAACGCGTTTCTTCAAATGCACAGCGATACAGACACACTATAGTTGAAATCACGAGTGAGTAAGTTGGGATGGTGTTAACGGGTTGCTTAAATTAGCTGGATTGTGTTTAACGGCGCTTTGCCAATCTCTTTTAGGCCTGAAGCTTATTTGCTTTCGGCATCTTTATTCGCTGAACAATCTCTGATGCGTTGAGATGAGATACGCAGACAGGCGTTGACATTGCGCGTTGACGGTCGGTATAAAAATATGCGATCGTGGCGATAACGGAGTATTCATAGATATTTTGGTGTTCGCAGACGCGGTGCGTAGTTAAGATTCTTTTTATTTATTGAATGGAGTTGTAAGTTAGTAGTATGTAGCCTCGAGCAAGCTAGCTAGTTACCTGTCGGGTACCACCGTTGAAATTGATTTTGACGACCCCTCCTGTTCCCGCTCAATTAAGATGCCTAGGCTACCTAACGTACGCAACTGAACAAGTGAACATTGTGAACAACCGATATCTGCAACAATGCTCAATTGCTCATGCGCAATCGTATCGTAATGCACGGTAGAGAACTGTAGCATTGTCAGCAACACACCAAATGTAGCAACGGGCTTATTGCGGTGTAGCCGATATCCCTTGTTTGTCGAGATAATTGGACGAATCTCATATTTTTTGTGGTCCTGTGGATGGCCTTATGCGGAATGTGCATAGTGCATTATCGTACGTACAGTAAAGTATGGAGGGATTTGATGCAGTAGTAAGTTAAGTGGTGCATTACTATTAATATTGGTAGTCTGTTCACGAGCAATTGTTTATATGCGATTGTACAGTGTAAACACACCTGTGCGCATACCTCACCGAACTAATTATGCTTGAATAGGCTATTTCTAATCAGAATCGGATCTATTTTGAAACTGGCCTCCTCGTCGATCAGGGGTCTCGAACACGCGGACCGGGACCCGTGAGAACATTCTGTGCGGCCCCCGTGGAAAGCAAGTTCAGCAACAAATTTTATTCAAATATGTAAAAATGCTATTATGTTCGTGCTAGGCATGAATTGCTACAATAGTAAATTACGGTTACACAATGACGTGACTTGTCAGTCTGCAAGGTCCCGTCACAAAAGGCCTACCTGGAAAGGCATTGAATACCCCTCGGCTCGCGGCGTCATCAAAAGCTAGAGAATTGGTCGGTGACCACATTTAAGTTTGATACCCTGGCGTAGATTATCTTAAATCACCATTTAGTTCTACGCTACGGTACCGTACCTTGCATAGCGGTTACACAGCAATACAGTCACACTGCATTTAGAAGGAAGAAGCGTAACGAACTGTGCGTATGCAATGATTGAAGGACGCCAAATCGCTTATCGAGGTGGAATTCACTATTTGAACTCCGACCATTGACTACAACTAATGCGTCTATCCTCGATCATTGACGACAACTAGTGCGTCTACTCTAACTAGATGTCATAAAATGAATTGTAGTTCACGAATGTTGAAATGGCCGCAATTTCAATTTGTATTGATGGAAACCGGCTTTCAACGACGGAATCCGGATCGAATTTACCTTCATTGTCTAACCGGGTCATGACCCGGGCTTTGAACTATGGACGAATTAAATTTTAATACCAATTCCCAGAAATTTCGAGTCCTTACCCCTTAGATGTGGATAAATCGGCGCCATATTAATCGACATATTTCACATATTCAAGTCCTAAACATATCTCCGAACTCCACACTTCAAAATTCAAGTTATGTAATTTTTAAGAAGGATATTAACAATATACCAACATACTTAACCAGGCAATCGCCTGCTTTAGACGCGTTCAACCACATTAGCATTAACCCGAAGACTACCAGCTAAGACGCTAACACTCTGCCAAGTTACTTTCTCTCTTCAAGTTGAACTGCAATATGTTTTGGAGATTGACAGTTTTGTGTGCATTTGTTGACTGGCGATTCTGGTGAAACATGGCGAAACCCTGTCAATATGTCAGTATGAGTTGCGTTGTTGTGGAATAAGCGCTTAGTACTTATTTGTTTGTTACTTCGGCTGGATTACGTCTGGCGGTAGAGATGCATGTCTCAATATGTCGAGAATTTAATAAAATCCCATTATCGGATTTGCTGCGTAGATGCCCTTGTGCTCTGTATCAAAATATGTTGTGATGTTTTCCGGATTGCATTTGCGGTACAGTGATGTCTTCACTTTTTGAAGGTTAACGTAATTACCTAGCGGGCTATTATATAGCGACAATTTGCAGGTCAAGTTACAGTGCAAGATCTGCACGTGTCGTATCGTGGTACGTTATACATGATAGCGAGCAATTGGAGGGTAGCGAGCAAATTTCCACAATCCGAGCTTTTATTAATATCATTGAGGCAATTCGAAATAGTAATGGCACGCTTCTCATTATTCTTATTACCTTTGTTACCATAGCAGAAATGTTATCGATTAGTGTAACCGCGTTATTAACGGTATTGATTTTATACCTGACGTAGTGTTGTTTATGTGTCGGTGTTAATTGATGTCAGTGTGTACACATACACAAACCGATAAAAATACCCATTAGTTCTATATTTGTAACATTTACTAGACGCCTTCACGGGTTGTTGTTATACATGGCAACTTTGCGTAGCGTTTCGAAACTGGATATAGTAGTAACGCTTTACTGGTAAATTTAAAAAAAGCGTTCATAATATCGTGCGTTACTTAACCTTTCGGGTACTGCTGGTATATCTGCTACAGCTCGACACTGTGTACTGTGTAGCTTGCTTGTTTCGTTGAGATATAAAATGGTTTTGAACTTCGGGTACCGTGGCTGGCTAAATGTTATACGCTGTGGCGTCATTGTCCCAGTAATTGGTATAACTGACAGCAAATAATATTTTGACAAGTTTGTCATTCTTATGTCGTTGTATCATTTGTTCGACTAGCTGCCTTCTAAAATATGGGCTAACGGCATGAAAACTCGTGAATCTTTACTATGAAGTTGGTTGCAATTTCGATAGAAATGACGTTTGTACTTGTAGCGACATTGAAATTGGTATAAAATTGCTATGTGTCTGCGTCTGATAAAGCGTATGTCGATAAAAGTTTGAATGGGATTAGCTACGTTTTCCAATTTGTGCGTGTACTGTTCGTACGTTTTTCGATCGTGTTGTGGGTTCAAGTCTGGATTACGAAACAAAAGAGGACCCAACTTGTCCAATGAATGATGCCTACTCGGAATTATTTATTATGTTCCGTGTAGGTAGACAGTTCCGCAAATGCTATGGCAGGCTGTAGTCGGTAGCCAGCGCGCCGTGACCGATTTAACGCAAGATATGCTTATCAAATGTTAGGCCCGCCGACTCCGGCGCACTGCACATCAGTAGTAAGATAGTGTCATATGCATTGTAACCGAGAGAATGTTTTGCGACTTTTAAGTCGTAAATCTCGACGTATCTATGAGAAAATAGTTCACGGCCTTCCCTGTAGTATGATGACGACAGTTTCATGTTGTTGCGTGGATATTG
This sequence comes from Botryllus schlosseri, assembly GCF_051294905.1. NCBI lineage: Eukaryota > Metazoa > Chordata > Ascidiacea > Stolidobranchia > Styelidae > Botryllus > Botryllus schlosseri. The sequence goes on along the minus strand of NC_137237.1, from coordinate 26,568,045 downwards.
TGCATTGGAGTTCATTGACGCAAAATAAATTGTAGGAAACTTCATAATTCTTGTGTACGCCGTTTCCAAAGCGGACACGTTTTATGCGGTATTAATGCCTGCATGACGTAGGAAGCGGGAATGCATATATCTTATGTGTGTTTGATCATTCGATCTTTAACGTTTTGAAGTTATTTTAACAAATTTGTAGCTTGTAGTTGCTAGGTGTAATCATGACTGATATAATGATACCTTCTCCGTATATACTCAGGCGTCGAAGGACAGCCATGATGCCAGTGTCGAACAGCGCGTCAACGTGGAGGATGATACGAAATTCGAGGTATGTAGTTTTCATGTTAGAATTGGTTCATTTGTCGTTGGTTCGAATAGGAGGGACCCTGCCGTTTCGGGCGGATTCTATTTCACGTTAGAGCTCCCAACCTTGGAAATTGTAAATCCCGTTTGGAAATGGGGTTGATGCTGTTGGTCATAGCAATTAGATAAGGAAGTCACAATATTCGGGCTCGTGTTGTGCTCAAGGTACTGGAAATTGTATATTCCGTTTTAGGAATTGGTTTATTTACCAGGGATTTTCAATCCGAGATGAGATAAGCTGGTCGGGCTCGGACCTAGTCTGATTTTAACCCGAGCTCATTTTCAAATAGAAAATGTTTGTTTCTATGTTCACTGGAGTTCGAATGTGACGAACAACCCGCAGGTTCGGTTTCGAACCCTGCTTAGTACGGGCTCAAGTTCATATTGTATGTTTATAGTTCTCGAACTTGTATCCAATGCAGCATTTTCAGTTATAATGCGGGCTAAGGTTTTCGAATTTGAGCCAAATTATTCGACAACTTACTCAGACCTTCTCTGATTCGACTCTGCAATCCAACTGATTAATACGTGGATTCGCACTATTTGCGGCTGCGAAATATCTTTCGTAATCCCTACGCGTGTCCGCTAACTCGATTGCTTGGCAATGCTGAGATAATGAGAGATGTGGCGATATCGACATAAGTTATCTGGCTTTGGGCTGAAATATCACCCATACGCACAACAGTTTTTTCTTGCGCAAAGGTGCTTGGTGAATCCCGACCCCATCTACGGCGTGTATATGAATAAGAACGGGGAAATGTACACCACGTCGGAGACGAGTAAGGGCGGACATGTGCAATGCCACGATCGTAACGGCAATTTCCTGTGGAATTTTTATTTGAGACCGTACAAAAACGGGAAGATCACGTTCCAGCCTTTTCAGGTATGCAGCTATCTGACTGTGCACTATGCGATACAGAAGACACGATAAGGCGATCTAGTGCACAGATAGGAATACGTCGATGTTGTAACAAAGCGACCATAAGTACAATCTAACATTTGGACGCATTTTATTACTCTTTTTATTCGCTTTTCTCGTTTTCGTCCTCCACCGGATCTTTCTTCGGCCATGTGAAAAAAAAAACGTGAGAAAAGCGACTCGTGTTTGCGGGAGCCCCGATAAGCCTTCGAAACTTGAAAACCTCTCGCGCCGAAGGCTGTTGATTAACCATCTGCGTCAACTACCCCTGTAACTAATTTCCTTCAACAGCTCAGATGTGGTCGGCTGCTAAATAGGCATACCAGTAATATGGTTTAGTACTGACCATGACCACGGGCGTAGATAACGCACGAGAAGCGTCACAGTTAACCCTTTGGTAATTGTGATGTCATTTACTTTTTCTGTTTTCACTACGAATCCAGGACGTAAATAGAATTGATAAACAGCTTTTGTCCATTCTCGCCCCAAAAGCACGAATTTTCCATTCGACTTGCGTTATGGTTACTGGCTTGGCCCGCTTGGGGTTTCGTTACCTCTTCGTTCCTACTTTTTCACTGTCTTGGAGGCTACATAATTGTCAATGTCAATGTAAATAACATCTTGATTGCTATATGTATGCACTGAAAATCATTTCAACTGCTTCTCATGATAATAACACTAATAGTAATAGAACTTCAAAACCTTGCGAGTAATTTTTGTCTTCACGACTTCCGTGTAATAAATTAATCGCGGTCGCCCGGTAAATGGTGACCGCGTAACCATAAACAACTAAACAGTTGGCAAGTGCAGATTCCCTTTTGAATATCGTTTTTTTTTAATTGCGAAAGCAGAGGACTTTTAGGTCGATCCATTTCACTTCCAGGCACACTCGCAAGGCAAATAAATTGCGTCGGCCTGCAGCACCATTATCTGGCGCGATCAAGTAATCTGGTTGATCTATCATCTGAAAGGCTGGTTTTCTCCTCTTTTCGCAAATTGTCAGTTTTCATTTCAAGTCCAAGTTTCAGTTCAAGTAATATCACAATTCATCTGGCGCAATAGCTCCGTGTCGAAAACGAGGAATGTAAGATTTTCGAAATCGCAGTCCAGCTGCAACATCGGCCATGCTCTTTATAGGTCATGAATAAAATTTAGTGGCGTCCCGAACCTAATTTTACGGCGGTAGTTGTACACTTGAATCTTATATCATACTGCACTGCTCGAATATTGCGGGTGCTTATCAATGTCTATAGATTCGCAAGTCGAAAGAAATTTGACACCCGTCAGTCATCGCAGGTTAATTTTTCCATAAACTGCATGCGAACGGGTACTTGATGGAGACGAATTACAGATCGCCGAGACTCCCGAGGGAAATATCGCCATCGCCTGCATCAACAGCGTGACGGTCTGGACAAAGGAGGGGAAGCTACTGAACGAACACGGGAAAAACATGTTCAAGTTTTGCAAGAACGTCGCAGTCCGATCCACAGGTACCCAATTTTCATCCGCAGAAAACACGATCTGGGTTGAAAGGTGATCCGCAGTATTCGGATCGCGTTCTCTGTTCGCAACTAACGAAGGGCATTATGACAAGTTTGAGTGCGAACGGATATATGCCGATAAGTCGGTCCGGAATCCGAATCGGTTTTGCTCGTTCGCAAGTCTAGTCTCTGTCCCAATTAGGACATAAACTCACTCTACGATGCTAGCCTATGCCTGACTCTAATGCTCATTTTTGGATTCTAATTATAAGAATCAACATTAAATGTTAAGAATTACCATTCAATGATATCATCAAACGCGAACATGTAGTACTAGTAGTTCTAGCTCTCGGATTTAGCTTTACGGTCTACCACTCGATTAAATAGGAATGTTCGTGTCAAATGTCGTGTATGACATCTTTTGACTCGCGAAATAGGTCAATTTTGTTGACCTTACAATGGCCCGCGTATTGCTTGTTTACTGCATGCCGAAAGCGTGTGGAAATTTCTGGAAATGTTCCATTCATCAATATAATTTCCAGTTAATGCGCGACCAATATAAGCTTCGTTAATAGATTTTCCGGGTTCGTCTTGACGACGTGGGTGGTCGCGGCCAATCGGTATGCAATCATTGTATCGACATAGATTTGGCGTTCTCGAATGTACATTCTACAGTACACGAGAAGATTACTACACAATGAACAGCAGTATCTGCATTGAACATCGCAAATCCAAAGGAACGAAAAGTCAAGATCACAAAACCCAAAATATCCATGGCTGCGAGAGCAACTTCCTGTATTATTCATCAATTTTTAAGTCGATGGCTCCAAAACTTTTTATAGTCGAGGTACAATTTCCGTTTTGAAAATATTCCGTAGACCACCTCGACATCTAGTAATCTAAGTAGATTATTGATAGAATGATAATATGGTCTCACTGGAAATACCCGGAAATCGTCCTTCAAATTTGAAAATCGACATTTCGTGACCAATCGGTTCGCCCCAATAGTTCCTTGGCATTATTATACCGGGGCGTACGATAAGTATCGTAGGCCCCGGTTATACGCATTGTATTGCGGCGCTCCGATTGGACGAAACAATGGCCATTTGCAAATTTGCGGGTGATTTTTGTCAATTCCAGTGCCTAATGTTTATATTCTGAATCGGTGCGACGGTAATCTTTCGTGTACGACCATTGTTATTAAATTTTGTGGTCAGGTCGCCGTATCCTTAGGCAATTTCGTTCATTCCAGAGATAGCCAATAGTTCGATTCAAAGGGAGGGCGTTGCAAGCGTTGCGTCGCATTACGTCTCGAGTTTACGCGAGGTCAAGCGCAATTGCGTTAGATAACCGCAACATTTATATGCCTTGATAAAATTTCGGGAGAGGGAGAAGTAATTGCTGATGACGCACATATTTTGATTTACCGACTTGAAAAAAAATATCCAATATGGTGTCCCTGGTATACATTACACCTTGATGTTTGGAATTTAATATTTGGTTTCGAGCTGACACGTGACCTCGGAATGATATTAGCGTGTTCGGGTGTGTCCTTGTATGTCACGGGCTTTTTTCTAGGAATAGTATTAAAGACGAAAAGCATGATTTGAATAATATTTTCCGTGGTCATTTCATTGAATGAGATTGCGTTAGTACTCAATAATATCCGGAAATTGGCGTTATTCGTAACGATTGTGTATGGAATCACAGTTCGAGCCTCTGCCGGAGAATAGCGTGGAAGTGAAATTGGTCCCTAAAGTTCGCATTCGGAAATTCGTAATCGTTAGAAGTCCCATGTCCAAATCCATATTAGCAAAATCCGTAGTTCTTAATATCGTTTTATTTCGGATACCGAGTCCCGTAATTCACTTCGTACCATTCTCAGCTCGATGTCTATATACCTAATGACTCAATTTCAAACATTGTTATAAATCCATTCCAGATTAACAAAACTCGCACATCCAAATCCGTCATTTTTCGTCTACAAAGTCAAGTTCACATCTGCCGGGTATACGGAAATAGAAAATCACCTTTTCAGATAGCGGGATCGAGTTTACTCAAACACATGTACGCGATCAGCTAGCCCGCACACGCGCACAACCCCCGTTAAGAACCGCGGGGTTTTTGAAGTAGGACATTTCAAGTTTTCAATCTATTCGTTACGTTTTTTTAGGGGAGATTATCGCAACAGATTCGGACAGCGACTGCGTCAAGATCATAGCGGCGAACGGCTCTCAGATTACCAAGTTAGATTATCCCATCGAATGCGCGGCCGGCGTGGCTGTGGACAGCCAAGACAATATTATCGTGACTGACTGGAGGCATACGATACGGGTATGTGTTTCTGAGATGTGGACTGATTGTTTCACTATAGGACACTATGGTTTCACCAATTGATCTTCGATTCATGAATTCTCTCCTAATTGAGTTCAATAGAAAAATAGAAGCGCCTCGTTACTGATGGCCTCTGGCCCAGTGGTTCTCAACCTTTTTTTCTTCTCGGACCCCTTTGTACTGTCACGGACCCCCTCGGAACCCCTCCCCAGTTTTGATTCAAATTTTGCTCGGTTATCATGCAGCCGTCATCTGTCTTGTGGAAATATTAATTCTCGGATAGCAAAAAATGACTTTTCTTGAAATTAACATCATCCTATTTATGTAGAAATTCGGATGACTTCCGATTTCAAAGCGATTTCCGTTGCTGCATTTCTTGAAATACGTGGTCGTCTCTTGAAAATTCGCGCAGTCGATTTGATATGAACCAATGACGAATATCCATTTCCTAAATATAGGTCAGGGCGATTGTAATAATGACGCGTAACGCTTCGCTTCAGACGACACCTTTGGGTATGATCGCAACAAAATTTAGGAATAGATTTTTATTGAACAGCTATCGTCCAGCGTAATCATTTCTACCCAGCAGCTCATCGTGAAGTTATTCTGGAATAGCGGTAATATGTATCACAGGAGAAAATGCATTCTGCAAACAAATGATTTGCAAAACCTTAACAAAACATCTGTTATCAGCAATATGATATGTCTCTATCAGTAAGCTGTCGACAATTTGGCAATTGAAATGAGTTTTCACAAGAGGATTTTTCATGTCATTCGGTTTATGTGAGTCCTGAAGTTTTAGCAGCTATGAAGCGAAATCGCCTCGTGATTTCCCTAATTAAAAAATACAAATTAGGTTATCAACCATTTTACAAATTTGTAGGTTTCTCGGACGCCCTGAAAATGCTTCGAGAACCACTGTTGTGGCTTCTAGGGGCGGGGCGAAAAAGATATACCGAACTGTAGAAGGGGCCGATGAGTTCACAAATTGCGGATCGTTCGATCATACAAAAGTTGAATATAAAGTCAAGCCAATTTTCGTTGTAAAGTCATTTCGTGTCTCCGGAAACTTGTTATGTCCCTTCAAAATTCGGCGTTAATGCGCCACGCGGGGCCGTGTTTCTGTCGATTGAATCTGATACGGACCTTAACCCTTTGCTAGACTCCTTTTGCGACGCATTAATGGCAAAGTACAATTTTCAAATAACAAGCAGATTGTCGTTCAATATTCCACACCGCGCCATTGTGTTTCAAGTTGGTTTTGGATCTGTAAGCAAGGAAGTCTGTGTGGGATTAGGACTTGCTAGCTGGGTCCCACCACCATCATTTGCTGTAACTGAGATAACCGAACAATAATGTCGCGTATAATGCCGTGACGGCTGTTAACAGTATACGAAATAACAACCTAACACCATTGTAGCGGTGGCTCATATCGATAGAGTTAGACCGCAGACAGCTGACAATCCGAAAGTGTTCGTTACGAAAATATTGACTTTCAGCGTGTCTGATTACAGATTGTGATACTATATAATGGCTTTAATATAAAAAAACGGCGCAGTCAATGCGGTAAAATGTTTTGGTAGAATGTTTTCGCGTGAAATCAAGCCATCAATTATTTCTAGTTGGATACGTCAATGCACTGAATCACAAAGCAAGGAGCTTTGAATTTGCGAATTGGAAAAATAATTCCGAATTTGACATATTATAGAAGCCCGTAAAAATGTGTAGCATACCAAGAGAGGTTTTGGGTCGAAAAATGCTAGTCAACTCAGATTTGGGTCGTGGCCTCAAGGATTCTAGACCAATACCGAGAAAACCATTACCGAGAATGCCGTTACTGAGAATTGACATTGCCAAAGATGGCCAGTGCCAAGGATTGTACTTACTGATACGGACGTTGTCGAGAAATTTGTATCTGAGAATCGACACCAAATTGACAACGCCGTGATGCACATACACACGACCTGTACATATGCATAACAAGACTGATGCTTGCATTGCTACATTACACTCTCGGAAATGTCCATTCTCTGTGATGTCCATTCTCGGTAATGGTTTCCTTGGTATTGGCCGGACACCCCTAAAAAGTTTTTTAGGACCCCTGTATTATGATATGAAGCTCTTTATAGATGTAATATAGATTTAAGACAGCAGTTCTCAAAACTTTTTGTGTTCGCTGACCCCCGTTAGGACCGTCACGTCAATTATCGTGCAACCGTTATCCGTCTTGGCTAGTGATAAACAGCAACAACTTGACTTTTCTTGGAAATAACATCATACTATTTGTGAACAAATTATTGAGACTTTTATTATTTCAAAGCGACTTCTGTACTAGCAATTCTTGAAATACGCGGTCGTGTCTAGAAAATCCGCGCCGTCGATTTGTATGAACAAACGCGGAAAATCCATTTCCACAAAGATAGGCGGTGGCGGTTGTAATAATAACGCGCAACTCTTCCGACGACACCGCAACGTATAAAGCACGAGAATTGAGAAACACATTTTAATGGGCATATCACAAACAGCCTAGCCATTTCTATCTAGCACAGTGGTTCCCAAACGGTGGGTAATTCCCCACTGGTGGGGAATTCAATGGTTTCTGGTGGGGAATAGACGCATTTGTTCAAAAGTATATACGGGACAGTCTACATATTCACGGAGACACATGCGCAATTACCATTGCCAGTTAACTGCTCTGGAATATATGAGTATCGAAAAGTATATTGCGTGTTGTTCAAAAAACCTCATTTTCAACTCTGGATGGCCAATGACGGCGTCACAAATGCATTCCAGCACGACTAGTTTGACGTGAAATACCGCTTTCGCGAAATTTTGAGCGTTACTGATATCGGTTCACTATACGTTTTATGTTGCAGTTATGGGCGATTGTCTTGCGTACTGATGTGGTTGTGTGTCTTGTGTAGTCAAACCAGCACATAGCTGCTAGATAGGAGGGTGTCGAAGCGACATGGAGTAGTCTATTGAATCAGACACCCACCTTGGGCTAGCCAGTGTAAAGAGGAGGCATGCACACTGAATGAAAAGTAAAGAAGATAGTATAAAAAAAACAAGTAGCAAGAGATGGGGTGGCATGTCGTGGAAGGCAAGATCGATAGGTCAGTCGTGGTCCGGTAATGTTGAGGATGGACTAATTAATATTCACTTAGTAGTAATTGCTTGTATTTCGACTTGAATGTGGACGTGCTCGTCGACTGTCGGATGGCCGGCGGGATACTGTTCCACACATCGGGTCCGGCATATTTGATGGAGCGATGATCTTTTGGGTCGATCATATGATATTTAGACGACGTGGACGCGCGTGTGTTGTGCTTGTGCGCTTTTGATTCTGAGGTAAAAAAGTCATTGAAGTATTCGGGGCAACGACCGCAGTGGAACTGATACATAAACTTGGCGATTTCTAGTTTCCGCATATCATCTATGTTTAGGACACCGAATCTCTGCAGCAGCGACTTGTTGGATTGACGGCCAGGCCCCTGTGGGGCCCTAGCAATGATACGGAGTAGCCTACCTTATGCTGTAGTTTTTGCAGTGGCTCGAGTGCAGTTTTACTGGCAGCCCCCAACAGTGGATGCCATATTGTAAATTCGATTGGATTAATGATTTGAAGAGTATCAGAAGAACCCAAGATGGCATGAAGCGTTTAAGGCTGTAGAACAAGCCGCACTTCGGTGATAATTTAGTGTCTAGGGACTGAATATGACTCTTCCCAGACATGTCAGGGTCCTGTAAAACCCCGAGATATTTTGCATTATCTGTGTTGGAAACGGGCTGACCACCGGTGTTAACGGTTAGGTTATTTTTTGAATCCACAGTCAGCAAATGCCATCCCGCAAAGAAAAACTATTTGCCAGTAAAGCAATACCAATTTGAAATCGTGTGTGACTTTTAGTTTTGGCGAACTCCATTCTTTTGACATAGCAGATATAGGAGGTCACGAAATAGCATAATGTAATGAAGTCAATATACCAACGAGTCCGCCCGAAGATGTTTAATTCTTATTTAGGGGTCCTATCTTTTCTAACACCCCTCACTCACTCTTCCGGTAAATCTGATTACGTGAGCAGAGAGCGGATAAAAAATTGATAACAAAATATATGCAATTCCCGATCATATTAACCGATTCAAACACGAATTATATAAATTTTGCGCGCTTCGCGCGATTTGTCGAAATAAGGCGACGCACTAAACAGTAGACCCAATGCAGCTGATAAGTAGCGGGGAAAAAGCGTACAGGCTCAGCAGGGCTGCGGGGGCCCAAGATCAACTCTTTTTTGGCGTGGCTGACGAAGTGCTGTTACGGTCCTGGTGGGGAATGAAGGCTCGGAATGAATCTGAGGTGGGGAATGAAGACAAAAAGGTTGGGAACCACTGATCTAGCAGCTCATGTTTAAGTCATTCTGGAATATCGATCCTGTATATATCACTGGTGAAATGGATTTTTACAGACGGATTTGTTCCAAAACTCCAACAAACGACTCTAAACAGCAATATGTACACATGAGTAGGCCATTGGAAATTTGGATATTAAAATGAGTTAACACAGTTGAATAGCTCATCTCGGACGGCCATTCTGTTCGCCAGTCCTGAAGTTTTGGCATATACGAAGCGAAACTGCCTTGTGATTTCTCTCTCTAAAAAAAACAAAAAACAAATACAAATTTGGTTAGCAACCCTTTTGCAAATTTAGGGGTTTCGCGCACCGCCGGTTGAGAACCACTGATTTAAGATTATAGGAAATAAGTAAAGAATTTGGATTTCGAACAGAACTACGTTCAAATGTCGGCGTCATTGTAGACCGGTCTTGAGTCTTGAATTTGAAAGTGAATAAGGTATGTATATACTACATCCTCCCGTCGTCTGGCGCGCTGTTATCGAAAGTCGTTGAACAAAAAGTTTTGTTTTATCTACACGCGGGCTCGTACGGCGTACAAAAGAAGAAACAGATACAGTATTGATGTTGTTGTTCATGTCTACGCCTTTGTTAACGTCGGGAATTATCGATGATGAAATCGTTGCTATTATTTGCAGATATGAGCGGATTTGATATAGCCTACTCGAATCGAAGTCCTGTACGGGGTTTCAAATTCTTGCCCGAATCCATATCATCGCTGTAGAATCATTGTAGCTGATCCATTTTTCAAATTTTGAGATCCATTTTCAAGTTTAGGGAAAATAAAGTTTTTGCAAAAGCTCCATCTTTATTCGCAGGTAGCTTGACCATGACCATGTTTATGTTTGTCACATTGTTTTATAGTTAACTATGGTCATGACAGAATTTTCAAGACTCCTGATTGGTGAAAATTTTTCGAAATCCGGGTTCTCGGTGCAGTTTTTCAAATAATGTCCTACCAAATCCGCGCTCAACTGCTCATCTCTGTTGTTATGTGTAAATGTTGCTCTCTGTGGCAGGTTTTCGACACCGATAACAAGTTGATCAGGACGTTTGGAGAGCGCGGCAACGGCGACGGGGAACTCGACATGGTCTACGGGGTCTGCACGGATTGCGATGATAACGTGGTGGTCGCGGATATGTGGAACGACAGGTGATATATTATCCTTCGGATTCCATTTGACTAGAACCTAGCCATACGCTGAAAGGCGGTAACTGATGCTCGTCGGACTCGTGAAAACTACTGGATTTTCAATGTGCGCAAATAGAGCTAGAGATACTTAGTTATTAACTTCTGCTTTAGTCTGTTTTTTTCAAATTCGGGTAGTTTTGGAGACTCGTAACTAGAACTAGAACTAACTAACGGCGTTAAAAAATCCGCAATTAACCGACTATAGCTGAATCAAAGAATAACGGATAATGCGGAAGACCGACTTGCAAATTGAGCTCAGAAATATTGGAGATAAAGAGTTCCAAATGGTAGGAGTTTCGAACCCCCAAAATCCAATCCACAATCGTTACAAGAACATCACACAACGGGACACTGGTACCGCGATTCACTCCAAACTACAACACTTGATTTCTAGATGTTTTACAACTCAACTATTCCTCAAAAGCGCAACTAGCGCAACTCCTCACTTTTACAATCCGCTCTAGCTCTAGTTCTATAGAACTACCCAAAAATCAGACCGTCAACTTACTAAATTGGTAGTGTGTACAGATGTGATGCTCTCAGCGTAGCAGGCGTAACCAGGATGCTAGTTTCCGAGCTGTGGTTGATTTTGTTTATAAGTAGTGTCAATGAGGTGAAATGGATATAAATGCGAATGCTTGCATCTCTTGGGTTCGCATTGAAATTCAAGATCAATCTCGTCCGAATCTGTATCTCGTAAACTGAATCCGAATCTAATGCCAGTCGTGCGCTTTTCTTTGCCAAAAGCAAATGCAGCGTAAATTTTTGCCTCGATCCGTCCCTCGTGCGCCACCTTGCGATTTCTTTACGTTGCGTCATCGTTGAAGTTCTCATACCCTCCATAGCGCAAGTGCGCAGCCCGAATTTCATCGGGTCCACGCAGATGGCCGTGCTACTTTACTTATTTTGGCACTGCTTCTGGGTTACAATCCCCTGGGACTTGAGTTCGCTCAAGCTCCAATAAATATTTCTTCTGCGTATTTCAGCGGCCCGTATATAGTAATAAGTTCTCCTTCCAAGTTTTGTGGGCCGTCTCGAGATCCCTCCGAAATTTCGAAAGTCGACAATTAAAATAAAAAAAATTTCATCACATCAAGCTCGACTCATTTAGGATAACCAGGCCCAAGATAAGTCAAGTAATGACGAAGCAAGGCAGAAAAGCTCCCACTCGTGGCGTCATTTCTGAAGGATAATAGTCTGGTTTAGTATACTTTATTTGTATTTCAAATACGTCCTTTCACGGGCTCCATGAAACTAGTTCGTGGACCCGCAACAGCCTGAGGGATCCTTGGGCCCCGGTTCAAGAACCCCTCCGTTAAACCAACTTCACGTTATCTTGCAGGATTTCCGTTTATTCCAACGAGGGGAAGTTCCTCACTCACATAGCGACCGGACATTCTTCACACATCCACCGTCCCTTGCACCTCACCGTTACCAAGGGCATTCCCGACGACAACAGGCTGTGCGTTGTCGAATTCGGCGGGTCCGACGTCAAACTCATTTCCTACTGAGCGCAGTCCAGATTTGAGGCGGTTTTACTTCCGTGCGATCGTAGATTTTAACCGACCGAAGGCGTGCAGTGCGAAAGCGACTTGACTGTCCTCTGTAACTAGTGACCTCGCTTTTATTTGGACGAATTTAGAATGGTGTAAGGCAGGGGGTCGCCAACTCGAAGTGGGTATCAGGCCAGTTTTCGAACTCCGTGGGTGCGGCGGGCCGCAATATTGCAATATCGAAACATAAATATGTTATACCCTTGAGAAAATGTTTTACGATTCTTCGTCCTCCAGCATCATTTTGCTCTAATTCGGGAGATGGACAATGGAAATACTATCTATATTTTAGAAACGTGCATAAAAATCTAAAATATCAGTTATGATCAGCAGTTAATTGTCATTTAGTAATATGAGTAGTATATCGTGGATTCTCTAAAGATCGCTATGAAATGCTCGTCTGTGTGGCGAGCGTAAGTCGTAATTACAACCATTTTGCTTCCTAATTGTGCTTCATGAAAATCAACCACTTTCTGTGACAAAATTTCTGTCTGTCTATTATTGCAGAGTATTTTGTAATATCTCTTTGCGTAATGCCTACAAACACTGTATTTCTTTCTGAAAGCAATAATTTTAAATCAGACGGGACATGGTTTTCCAAGAATAATTAGTATACACTGTATACCAGACATGGGGTAATCGCGATTAGTAATCGTAATCGATTACGACGATTACAGCATTTTCAAGTAATCGTAATCGCAATCGATTACATTCGAAAAAATCCCGAAGTAATCGTAATCGTAATCGACTACTTCTCATATTTAATCGATTTCTCTGTGAAAGAACGATTACTTTTTATTTTGGAAGGACTGTGACATAAACTGAACATTCGTGAACAAGGAAAAGATGTTATACCAGGCTCGTGACAGCACACACGTCTTATTTTCAAACGCCACAGCTCATTATTACGTCAGAAGCAGCCTATTAGCTTTGCGCGTCATTGCGTAAGAAGTATCCATAGTAAATAGATATTCGATGTACAATTGTACATGTACAATTGTACATACGTCGCACATTAGTGTCATTGTAAGAACACCCGTCGTGCTATATATCAGGTTATCAACACGTTCCACACGCCACTACCTCGCAGCAGGATAATTTATCTCCGCTCTGCCTACTTTAAAATAGTAACTTATGGTTGATGTTTGGTTATGCTTATGCTCAGTTAAACGCAATTTAACCGTAGCTGCTTGGCGAGCAGTAGGCCTATCAAGTAGGCTACGTACGTACATCAAGATTTGAAATTTTGTACTCGTCAAATAAAACATTGCGATTTCCACAACGAAGCAGTAAAAATCAACAGCTGGTGATATATATATATCAAAACCGAGCCGTTTTTGCCGTTTCTCGTAACGGCAGCTTGCAGTACAATATCTGTATTAAGTTGAAGGCAGAATTTTATGTTCGCTTCATCTTATTCTCATATGACTCTACTTGAAACGGGTGCCAATCTTTACTCAACATTGGCGTGGCCATGGGCCTATATATCATGTTAACATGGGCTGTAGCTGGAATTAAGACCAAAACAGCAGTTCGTCCGCCATAGGGTGGTAATCGCAAGTTGAAGACTTAATTTCGTCAATAATTGCATTATATTACTATTGATTTTTAATCCTCTCTCAGCCCCCGATGGTCAGATTCACCTGTAGAGTTTGTTTGTTTGAGGTAATCTTGGTGTTTGTCGACTACAACGGTCAGTTACACCAGGCCGATTTTCTTCATTTTTGATTCCGTATCTGCCGACTTGTAGCACGGCCCATTTCTAGGCTTATTGTAAGACACCGCTTACGCGGAAGAGGCGGCGAGGAGGAGCCTAGATAAACCTCCAACACTTGCAAAGGATTTCTGAAGTCGACCTCGGTCGGACTCGAACCCGCAACCCAATGGCGTTGCAGCCGTGGATTATACTACTGCGCTATCTCGCCACAGAATTACCTACCTGTAAAGCTGGGGCACGTAATTCATAATTCTAACCTCTGGTATCTTCTTATAATTACTTTAGTGTATGTTGTTAATTCGTGACCTCCGGTTTGTTATATAATCAAACGATATTGTAGTGGCTCAAGCGTGGCAGACTAGAAGAAAAACTTTCGTGAGACCCACAAACAAATGGTCATGTCTTTATATCTGACTGCATGTCTAGCAACTCAAGCTGTAAATAGCAGGGTCAATGGCCACATTAACTACAATAGGACTTGAAAATATTTTCATCATGGGGAAAAAAGCATTCATTCCGTCAATGCGGCCGTTGAACTTAACAATCAAGTCAAATAATCCATCGGTTTGATGGTCAGATAGCTTTGTAAAACGTGTTGCAACACCACCTGCACTTAATCAAGTCTGATGATGAGCAGACTTAAATTTGAGTGACGATCCAAACGCATTTGAGTGTGAGCATACTTTTTGACGTGAGTTGAGTAACGAAATCGTTGCTGAGTAGAGAATCGCTACTCGACAGCAAAGGAATTGCTCTCGGCCCTTAATTATAAACTCCAGATTCCAAGCCAAACAAGTGTAATTTTTGAAAATCAATTTTTTGTTTGTTCTAAATTGATTTTATGATATTTTTGTTGAATTTTCCACCGTCAATGGGAGCCGCAAGTAGGCTAGCTCGGAGCCGCATGGGGTTCTCAGAGCCGCGGTTGGGAATCACTGATCTAGAGAGGATTTTCAAGTTAATCAGATCTCTCAAAAATACTCTATAACTTATGTTAGTTTACGAAATACTTTTTGAGTATTGGGCCACCATATTGGGAAATTTGGGGTGCGGTAATTGTGGTCCTGGCAAGAATGCAAATCATTGGGCGCGATAAATTGACCCCTTTAAAAATGGGCAATGGGTACATTATGACGCAACAAGCAAATGACGGATCTCTTTTAAAGGGAGTTTGTTATCTCATTAGGCCTCTTCAGTGCAATCCATATATTGTCTCCAATATAGCTTCTAAGATGCAAAATAAATGTAATCGTGAGTAATCGTGATTACTTTTCCAATGTAATCGTAATCGTAATCGACTACTTCCTGATATTGCTGTAATCGTAATCGTAATCGCGTCATTCATAAGTAATCGTAATCGCAATCGATTACAATCATGAAGTAATCACCCCATGTCTGCTGTATACACTAGGGCTGTTCAAAAACTACTTTTTTTCCTGAATCTTGCTGGTTACGTGATTAAATCGTTAGGTTGCCTTAAAAAACGACGCACACCAAATTTTCATTCATTCCAACCAATAATCGTGGATTTCGTACAGTTTGAAAATTTTGAATTTACCCAAAGATGCAAAAAAAAATTTTGTCAAATTTTTCTGTTAACCCCATGAAATTGTTGCGATGTCTTCAAAGACGATGCAAAACGAATTTGACTCAATTCCAACCCGTAGAAGCGGAGCTATTTGAGTTTTTCTTCGATAGTTCGGTAATTATCCATGATCGGTGGATAATCCAAGAATTATCATCGAAAAACTCAAATAACTCCGCTTCTACGGGTTAGAATTGAGTCAAATTTGTTATGCATCCTCTTTGAAGACAGCGCAACAATTTCATGGGGTTGACAGAAAAATTTGACAAAAAAATTTTTTTGCATCTTTGGGTAAATTCAAAATTTTCAAACTATACGAAATCCGCGATTATTGGTTGGAATGAATTAAAATTTGGTGTGCGCCGTTTTTTAAGGCAACCTAACGATTTAATCACGTAACTATCAAGATTCAGGAAAAAAGGCTATTTTTGAACAGCCCTAGTATACACTCACCTTTTTGGATATGGTAACGAATGAGCCCAACTTGAGGACAATGCGAGTATTACAGAGCATTACACGGTATATACCCGATGATACTGCTGAGTGCTGACCCAATGAGAGTAACACGCACGACATTCTTGTTGGCGTCTCTGTTAATATTTTCGTCTGACCTATTGTCACGTCAAGGCAATGCCAAATCGTTGATAGACATGATACACAGTGGAGAGTGGTCACGATGACGCTATTGACGTTATTGTGAACTTGCTCAGCGTTACATGGTCGCGTTTTTTGAAATCTCTAACCTTCCGCGGGCCGCAGAATATGACCGGGCGGACCAGATGCGGGCCGGGAGTTGGTGGTCCTTGGTGTAACAAATCTGCTCGGATGCGAGTTGATTAATTTTGCTTTTTCCATTCCGCATACGGAAGAAGCTATTCACTTGCTTTGTTGCGTGATGAGATTACCGGTAGCCGCTTGGAAATTTCCATTCCATGAAAAATTCCATGTTATATAATCCCGTATTGTATAAAATTGTGTCTTATACTTTCAGAATTTTATCGCTCGATTGTCGAATACATACGACCTGCAATCATGATCAATTTTTCCTGTCGGGAAAAATGTAGTTCGAAATATTTAACGGAAACCTCGGGCTGATTTATTTCCCCGCCTTTCACTGTATTCGCGCTACCGAAGCCACTGTTCATGTTCAGGCCTATTATTTTTACAGTTTGTCACTGCGTATTCAAATATTCATGCTTATTAGTTGCCGATTGTTGCGTGTGGGTTTTACTCTGTATTTCTATTTAGCTCTATTAGCTCTAAGACTACTTCTCATTTACATTTTTGTCTGCCAGTAAAATGTATGCATGGGGTTGGGGTCGGGCTGCGATATGTGAGAGTCTGGGATCCGGGTTCAGATATAGGTGAGATGAGGCACTGACCACCCCCTTCCCCGCCCACACACACACAAAATACACATACAAAATACACGCAAAGTACCTGGTAGCACCTGAGAATGCGGACAGGTGAACCCATGTTCTACGCACCCTGTTGCCCGTTTTCTACTTTTTCTGTTCGAGTAATTTAATACTGATTTCTCAACTAAAAGGATAAAAGAAAAAAATATTTTATTCAAGGTTCTAAATTCGGCTTCATATTCTCTATTGTCCTTTGCTCGTTAAATCTCTTTTTACAATATTGAAATGACCACCGTATCAGCAGAACTGGGTCAATTGTTGGGATCAAACTTCAATGATTGTAAACACCTGTCAGACCGTGCTGATTTCTTTAGAACAGTGGCGGCTCGTGACAATATCGGGTGGTGGGGCAAGGGCTGCAAGCGACTTTTTATTAAGATGACGTCACAATGGCGTTTTCCAACGTAAACAAGTAACTTATAATGATTATACGGTAACATGAATTTGCCGGCAACAGTGGTTTTAACGTAGGTGCCACGAGAGGTCCGCCGGTGAGCTGTGACTTGAAGTGTGGTAACGGCGTACGGAACAAAGATTCAACACGGTTCATGTTCGCACTAGACCTGGAAATGACTATAACTCGAGAGATAATGTAAGCCTAACTGGAAAGGTCAACGAGTTCGGACGGATACGCAATTGTTATCTCATAGATTGGGCCTGTCATATTGAATCCAAAACATCATTCTGAAGAACTAAGAATAGCAGCCTCGGAAATTCGGTCTCGGAACAGCATAGGAGATTTTGGCCTTGAAACTGGAGACTGTAACACGACACATACGGCTTTAATACTGTCTATAGGTCTGTTGCGAAATCGCCTTTGGAAAATATATTACCGAATAAATACGTGGATGAAAGCTTTAAACTTAGTACACTGTTACATGACATGATCGAGAAGTGGTCTCATGGCTCTTTTCAGTATGGTACACGAACAGACCAACACCGAATTTTGCGCAAAATTTACTGAGGAATAGGCTGATCAAGTGATCAGCTGTTAGCCGCCATCGAAAACGAAATAGCTATCGCGCTTGACAGCAGGGGGTTGTGAGCAAATGGCTTGAAGGCCACAATTTCACGGTGGAATTGACATTGGAGAATATAATATCAAAGTAAATATTTGAATGCAAACTGAGAATGATATCATCATCTCAGTTAACGTTACCGCAGATACACCGGCTTTTGCGTGAAATCCGCAATGCGTTGTATGCTAAAGTGTCAGATCGGAGCACATCTCTACCATACTCGACCTTGATAACGAAATTACTGCCCTAATCACTTAGTGTCAACCTTGAGACTTGGCACAGCGTTCGATACTAAAACCAAGACATACCGTGCAAAAGCTTATGACGGATCTAGGTAAGGAGCATCGTTAAAATCAATAGATACCAATACCGGCTTTGCGTATAATCTGTTAGCGATAAATGACGAGTCAGCTCTCACTCGAATTAGGAAACGAAATTACCACTAACACAGTTCAGTGACAAACTTAAAACTTGGCACAGCGTTCGATACTAACATTAAGACTTACCGTGCCAAATTTCATAACCGATCTCAGTATTGAACATCGTCAAAATCAATCGATACCAATACCGGCTTTTGAGTAAAATCTGTTTGCGATACATGACGGATCAGCACACACTCAACTCCGGAAACGGAATTACTACCCTAAACTTTAAGTAGAAACCCTGAAACTTGGGGCAGTGTTAAATACCACCATCACGACATGACATACCAAGTTTCAAGAGTTTTCATGGTGTGAAACACCATCAAAATCGACCTATACCAGCAAAGGTCGACTAAACGCATATTACGGTAATCGAGTTCAGATATAGACACGACTGTTACATCACACCTTAGGGGCGACCAGGCATATTTGCCCCGCTTGCTCGGCCATTTTACAGGAGAGAGTAAATCACCGTTTCTTTATTGTGCGCAGCTTTGAGAGAATAGACAGTGAAAGCTTGTTATGAGCGCTACCGGGGCATGCCCCGGCTAGGCATTCGCAAAGCGAAAACACGAAGAGAATTCGATTTTCGCAAGACTTCGCTATATATGGGCATTTACAAGCGAAAGGACAAGAAGAATACGATTTTCGCTGTGATTGCGGTATATATAGATTGGTGTGCGTCTATAAATGGTAAAGAATTGTTATTGAACAGAATATTAGGTGGGGCAATGCCCCAGTTGCCCTATAGGACGAGCCGCCACTGCTTTAGAATAATATTCGCAAATATATAAAACCTACCAGGTTAGCTGATCGAGTTGAAGACCTGTTTCTTATAACATTAACCATCTACACAAGCCGGCTACCTTCTCGGCCAAACAAGTTGTTGCGTTTTGTACAGTAACGACTACTAATGCTTGGATGGCCACTGGCAGCCTCTTGAAATATGTTTTGCACTCTTATCCTAAATACAGTGTATTTTTCGCGAGTGAATAATGCTTGCTGCCAGAGCTGACACAAAGGTCCCGGAAGCTCCAGTTTGTTGAACGGGAGAAAAACTTACATGTTTGTGTTGAGGCTTTTGCCCTATATGTCTTGGAAAATAAGGTCCAAAGCGATGAAGGAGAGTAGACACATTAGAGCTCGCTGCCTTGTTATAAGTTGCTCCAACTTGTGTTCTGTTTATTTTTCGATTTCATATTTTCTGTGTCGCGAGTAAACGAGAAGAGCGAATGATCTCATGATATCGTGTGTTTCGCTCTTTGGCACAATCTAACTTGGGAATCCATCTTCCTTTACTTTCCATTCAGTGTGCATCAGGCATGGGGTGATTACTTTATGAATATAATCGATTGCGATTACGATTACTTCTGAATCACGCGATTACGATTACGACTACATTGGAAAAGTAATCACGATTACATTTATTTTGTTTCTTAGAACTAATCTTAAAAGATATATTGTAAGACAATACGGATTGCGATGAAAAGGCATAATGAGATAACAACTTTCTGTATTCATGATACATCATTTACCTGTTTAGTTACATCATAATGTACCCAATGCCCAACTTTATAGGGACTATTTATCGCACTCGCCGATTTGCATTCTTGCCAGGTCTGTAACTGCCGCACCCCAAACTCCCGAATAGAGTGGGAAGCGAGCTCGAAGGGAACTCAAAAGTATTTCGTAAATTACAGGATATTTTCATGAGATTTAATTAACTTGAAAATTTTCTTCGAGCTTCGCGATTTAATGTCTCTAGATAACTTGATTTTGAAATGCAAACGTGTCTCTCAAGAAAAAAAGCATGTTTAAGTTATAGGTAGGAGGCATTTCGGTGTCGGTCACTACCGCACCACGACACACCAAAAGACATGCAGTTTCGGCCAACATGCGACTCCACGAAGTGCGCTCTCGAGGCCGAAACTGTGGGTATGTGTCCATTGTCAATGGCCGCGCTGGATGGGCATGACGAATAGTCATGTCCTTCCAATCTGGGCCCCACAATACAAATGCCACCGGGCTCCCACAGAGGAAAGAAGACATGACAGTTTGTGTGCGCGTCTCACGAAAGTTTAGTCTGATACGTTTGGGTGACTACAATATATTTTGCTTATATAACAGACCGGAGATCACGAATGAACAACATACAATAAAGCAAAACATAGCAGATGTTATAATTATGAATTACGTGCCCGCAGCTCTACCGGTATAAATCTGACCACCGAGAGTTGCAGATGATTAAAAATGAATAGTAATATAATGCAATTGCCAATATTCTGACGAAATTCAATTGTCAACCTGAAAATTGACCACCCTATATGAGGCCCAAGACCAACGTTTGGAGTTGGGGGCTGAATTGCTGTTTTTTTCCTGATTCTAGCTACAACCCAAGCTAGCATGGTGTATAAGCGGATGGCTACGGCGACAGGTCCAAAGTTTGGGTATAGAATTGCGAAATAACGATTGGCACCCGTTTCAGGTAGAGTCATACGAGAAAAAGATAAAATGAAAATAAAATTCTGCCATCCACTTAATACATATAATGTAAGCTTCCATTACGAGAAACGGCCAAAAGCGACTCGGTTATGATATATACCAGCAGCTGTTGGTTTTTAATGATTCATTGTGGAAATCGCAATGTTTCTTTCATTTGACGAGTACAAAATTTCAAACCATAGGCCTACTTCCCGCCAAGCAACAACGGTCGAGCTGCATGTAAGCTAACAATAAGAATAACCAGACATCAATACTTAAGTTACTATTTGAAACTAGGCAGAGAGGTGATTATTATCCTGCTGCGAGGCAGTGGAGTCTGGAGTGTATTGATGACCTGATATACAACATTGCAGGCGTTCTTACAATCACACTATTGTTCATGTACAATTGTACATCGTATATCTTTTATCTATTTACGATGTGTGGATACATCTTACGCAATGGTGAGCAAATCGAATGCTTCTGACGTAATAATGAGCAGTTTCGTTTGAAAATCAGACGTTTGTGCTATCACTGAACCTGGTATAATACCTCTTCCTTGTTCACAAATGTTCAGTTAATGTCATAGTCCTTGTACAAATAAAAAGTAATCGTTCTTTCGCAAATAAATCGATTAGATATGTGAAGTAGTCGATTACGATTACGATTACTTCGGAATTTTTTCAAATGTAATCGATTGCGATTACGATTACTTAAAAATGCTGTAATCGTCGTGATCGATTACGATTACTAATCGCGAATACCCCATGTCTGATGTGCATGCCCCTTCTTTACATCGCCTAGGCCAGTGGTTCTCAACCTTTTTCTCTTCGCGGACCCCTTTTGGACAGTCGGGGGTCGATTTGGTATAAACGAGTGCCGAAAATTTTTCCACGAAGATAGGTGCTGGCGAATGTAATATTGACGCGTAGCGCTTCCAACGACACCTTTTGGTGTGATCACCACATATATGGCCCAAAAATGGAGGAACAGAATTAATAATTAACATCTACGTTCAGCCTTGTCATTTATATCTAGCATCTCATCTTGAAGGTATTCTGGAATAGTGATTATGCAGGATATGTCATTGTAGAAAATGGACTTCGTAGCGGGGTTTCAATCCTTTCATTGGGACTGGTTAAGAAAAATAAATTCAGGAATTGCTATTTCAAACTACCCCAACAAAACGTCTCTAAACAGCAATATGTTTGTATCAGTAGACTATTCGCAATTTGGCAACTAAAATGATTTTGCACAGTAGGATATTTTATCTCTGGAGACAACCATTCTAATGATCTGAGTCCAGAGATTTTAGCAATTATGAAGCGAAACTATCTTATGCTTTGCCTTCGGGTTTTACATGACTGGAACATGTCCTGGAAGAGTCACATTCAATCGCAAGAAAAATATCACGAAACTGTGGTCTGTTCTACAGCCTTAGAGACTACCCTGCCAGTCTGGGTCCTTCCGATACTCTTTAAATCATTATTCCAATTGAAGTTACAATATGGAACCATCTGTTGGAGGGCTGCCAGTAAAACTGCACTGCAGCCGCTGCAAAAACTACCACATCTGGTCCTCCGTATCATAGCTAGGGCCCGAAAGGGACCAGGATGTGTGTCCAACAAATCACTACCCAAAAGATTCGGTGTTCTACACGTAAAAGATATGCGAAAACTAGAAATTGACAAATTTATGTATCAGTTCCACTGCCCCGAAAACTTCAATGACTTCTTTATTTCGGTATCAAAAGTGGAGGTATCAAAAGTGCATAAGTGCGACACTCGCGCATCTACGCTGTCCAACTATCATATGGTGGACAAAAAAACGTTTTGTCTTCGTTGACCCCCTTTCAACCGTCACGGACCCCTTCTCGTTTTAGTTCAAAGTTAGCTAAATTGATGTGTAATCGTCATCGGTCTTTTGCAAATATTAACTGTGGACTAGTACTGAACAGCAACAAAATGACTTCCAAAAATACCATCATACTATGTATGGAGAAATTGGTAAAAATTTTACCATTTCAAAGCGAATTTTGTAGTCGAATGACTTGAAATATGAGGTCGTGTCTTGAAAATCCACGTCCTGGATTTGATATGAATGAGTGCCGAAAATCCATTTCCACAAAGATAGGTTCTGTCTAATGTAATAACAACGTGGATCGCTTCCGGCGACACCTTTGGGCATGATTTCAACATATATGGCAGCAAAATTGAGAAACATATTTTTAATAAACATATAACGCCGAGCCTCGCCTATCTCGCAGCTCATCCTGGAGTTATTCTGGAATAGCGGTTATGTATATCCCAGAAGAAATGGATTATTGGAAACAAAACCCCATCAAAACTTTGATCACAGCAATATGTTTATAATAGCAGACAATTTGGAAATTTGGCAGCTTAGAAATTAAAATGAGTTTGCACAGCAGAATATTTCATCACAGACGGCCATTCTGCTTATGTGAGTCATAAACTTTAGCAATTATGAAGCGACACTTCCTCGTGATTTCTTTAAAGGAGCACTGCACTCAAAAAATGATGTGGTCTCAAATTGAAGGGCAAAACGAAGGAAAATTTTTTGCTACAGCCGTTTTCCTCAGAACGCCACCGTAATGGAGCAGCAATTTATTGAAATTTCCAGAAACACATCCGGCTGCAGCTGTCGCGGCTCCGGTTCATTTCTTAACCCGTTACATGGCACGATGAGTTCATCGTAGCACTTGCTCGGTGCGATTAGGCAGTCACGCAGAGGACGGACTTTAGATAGTTGTCAGGCGATGTTATGAAGGAATCATGTGTTGCACACCAAGGCGACGCTCAACGTACGGCGTTAAGTCAGGAGGATTTGTGTCTGGAGCTTGTCACGACTCTATAGCACACCTGGGCAATGTGCGGCCCGCGAAGCTATTCTGTGCGGCCCGCGACAGGTTGCTTGGAATTCAAAACATAAAACTTGCTCTTTGAATGACTAAAACCATGCTGTATCAAATGAACTGGAAATTTGTTTCCTTTGGAACCTTCTAATTAATATGCCACGATTACACTGCTTATGCACCTCGCATGCTTTGTCTAAATTCAAAATAAAGGTAATGTGGCAAAGTATGAGTAGCAATTGAAGTCACAAGAAATCACTCTTTCCATATAGTTTAGTTCACACCTTCTTTATTGCCATTGTCACTGTGACTACGTCACATTACGCATTATACGACATGTATTTCAAATTCATACGTTTCCAAATCCCCAATTCGTAAAACAAGTCAATCAGTGCTCTCGATTACTATACCACTCATATCTATCACCTATAAATTATATTAACCGGCACGGGCATGCCCAAAAAACGTCGAAAAAGCTTTAGGTTTACCCTAGAGCATTAAATATTTTATACTTGTTTCAGGGGTAAACTCGTCCTTTTAGTTTTTGCCGAGCATGTCGCCGAGATTAAGGGTATTAATTAAAGTCGATGTTATGACGAAAGCACGAAACACGTGGTCAAGGGAGGGCACAGTTCAGAAAACTGCAAGCTTTGCACACTGCTCGGAAGGTAGCGAACAAGAAAACGAGCTTCGTACTATTCCATGTACATTTCAGTGCAGTGGTTCTCGAACAGGGGGCGTTAAAGCATCAAAAGGGTGGCGCGAAGCTGAAGTTGACCGAAATAATTTTTCGTGCTCCGCCCGATTAATTTCCAGCGTATCGTTTATGCTCTGCGTATTGTCAGACTTTTATATTTCATGATTCTCGTATCAACAGCCAGAACCTTCCATGCCATCAAACTATCCGTTGAGATTGCTAGCATTCTGGTTACAGTTTTTAATATTTTGTTATATCATGATAAGGCGGGCGGGAAATTTTTCACTATCCTATAGGAAGGCGTGCCGAAAAAAGCTTGAGAACCACTGTTTTAGAGTCTTACCAGCAGAACGTGGATAGGGGTTTGAAGAGAGTTAAATATGTATCATGTTTAACATTGTTTCCAATTATGACGACAAATGGATATTTTTAATTAATCGTCAATTTCTCATTACCTATAATATCAACACACCCACTAAGCAGCATTTACTGACAATGCAATTTAGAAATAAAATTGAGATACGCCGGAGAATATAACTAAAAATTTTCACTCGGCCCGCCAACGTATTTTTATTTCTCATTTGGCCCGCGGAGGAAAATAATTGCCCACCCCTGCTCTATAGTATTTGCCAGTTGCCTGATACTGAGATGCCATTACAGTTGTATATTGATGCAAAGCTATATTGATGATCCTGTCATTTTCAAGATGTATTAATGACTGCACAGTGCACAACCTTCGGAGTAGTGGTCTTGCGGAAGAGACAGACACAGGATATTTTGCATCATTTACCCATGGCATATCAACTATCTTGATACGGTCCAGTTTACTTGTTCAAGACACAGATGTATAGATAGTCAACACGAAAATATCATTATTTCATTCTCATCAAAGTTCCAATATTGTTGTGGAAATTTTTATCGTAACATTGTTGTACTCAGTTTCACAAACGAATCTTCTGTCTCCATCAGTTCATTCATGCAATTCCTTTGACACGTAGATAACGTAAAATTTGTTAAAATTAATAATGGTATGGAAGAAGATCTTGTTGATGAATTAACTTCTAATGAAGATACAGATGCAGAAGATTTTGATGATATCACGATTGGTGAGAGCCTGCCTTATCAACTCGAGCCACAATATTCAGAGGAGGAATTCGCCCGTCTTGTTGCAACTCTAGAAGCACAAACTCATGTCTCTGTAAGTATTGTACCTGTGTTGCTTGAATGCAATTTATCAATCTCATTGTATTGGTCAAAGGAATCGTCAGAAAACCAGAGTCAACTTCGGACACTTGACAATGAATGGTGCAGTTGCTTGAACTGTGCATGCATGCCGAACCAGAATGAGCGCGTCTGCTGCAGGGAAATACAACAGATAATGGAGCTTCTGGGGAATAGAGGGTCGACTTGCATAACAGAACATGACGATTTTTCCTACATATACATTATACAACCTTCCATTCTTGAAACGTTTTTCAAAGTGAACAGAAAAAACTGGAATAATAACAATCAACCACATGGTCCTGGCAGAAGGCTTTCTACCAAGTGGGTCCTAGAACATTTTGTGTTGTTTAGTATTGGACCTATATGTGCGGCCGGGTCATACCAAAGACTCGAAAAATGGTATCCGCAGCTATCCTGCTAGGCGCTCAGCAATCACGGATAGCATGGAGGAGAAAAAAACGGGGCGCAGACTAGATGACCTCATGGGGCCGTATCGCAACTCCGTCGCCAAAGCATCTCGATGGTGCAGGCGAGAAAGAATATCATATCTCTCTCTCTCTCTCTCTCTAAGTGAGATGTTGTACGTTTAGGAATATGATTATCGATGCGTGACTTCTAGAATATTTCGGCGATTCAAATTTTACGTCATCGCGCCGGACAAAGATTTGCCGCGCAACAGGTCGCAGCCAGGCATAGTTCGCTCTTTCTGTATGGTAAATGCCGTAAATATATAGGAATTGTGACTGACTGAGGTAGCGGGTTAAAGGTATATACGCAGTAGCATATAGCTTATGGGGTATTTCGAATTGCCTGTAGTATATGACGCCTAGAGCTGTTTGACTTTCTGCAAACAGGTGTAGACAACTATAGAAAAGTTTCAGCTTTTCCAGGCTAGAATTAGAGCTAAACCGTTTTTTCCGAATTAGATTACAATTATATTGCTGGCATTTCGCTCTAATTTAGTGAAATTAGACCACTATAATTATCTAGTTGTCCAAGTCGCTTCAAACATCTGAATTACCGGTACCTATACCTACGGTATATCATAATATTTATGCTTGAATTTTCTAGGTATATAAGTCATAACACTGATTCGTGATTTCATAAAAGTTGGTGCAAGAATGGACATTTTCAACTTGATGTTGATTAATGGAGCAAAATTTGATATTTGAGTGCAATTATACCTCGAATCCAGTGACAAGATTATTAATCGTTGAAACCAAACGCAGCTTGTTTATGTTGGCCCAGAGAATTTGGCTAGCCAGACCATATTGATAGAATATGGTCACAGTAAGATAATATTTTGGGCTAATTTACATGAACTTTCCAACATTTGATTTGATATGTCCGCTAAAACAATTGTTATTCTGCTTTCGAATAAGACCTAAATTGCTGATTTCAATGGTAACTGTGTTTGTCAAAGGCTGTAAAGGTAATTTCTTTTCCATGTTAGATGTTTGTTTGTTTGTTTGTGGTGTTCATGGTGATGGTTCGACTACACTGGTCATTTTACACCAGGCCGGTTCTTATTATTATCATTCCGTATCTGCCCGGTTACCAGTGAACTCGGCACTTAGTGAATTCGGCCGCACAAACTCGGCACTTGGTGAATTCGGCCGTGGTAGATCTCGTAGCGGTACCGGTCGCCATGATTGGTTACTGGAATGTTTGCCGGTGAACTTGGCACTTTGAGTGGTTGTCAATGTTGTACGGGGGTCAGGGCATGCGTAGATCACACAGTCACGGCATGATTAGATCACAGATTGCGTAATCGCGGGAAATAACGCAACGCTCTTCACTTGGTGAACTCGGCCCTTGGAGGAATTGGCACTAGAACACTTTCGCATTAGAAATGCATTTAATATGAATGAACAGTATCAAAAAGGAAATTTAAACGTGTCGTGGCTCGCGGTAGATCTCGTAATCTTGGGATCCTTCAACCCTGTTATCGAGACACCCTAACCCCAGAGTGGAATCGTCTCTCCAAAGGCAAAAAATAATTTATTTTGACGTGATCATGTGAAACATTTGTTGATGAGGAACACTGGCTTGTCGTGATCGATAAACGAAGAAGCGCCGCTTGATCTTCCACATTTTCGATCTCACATACAACGCCAAGATCCATCTTCTCAAAACTTACACGACACAGGCCCGTCACTCACGCCATCGATTCCAAGCAGACCGCGCGTGGTCGGTATATGAGCGCTGCGTTATTTCCCGCGGCTACGCAATCCGTGATCTAATCACGCCGTGACTGCGTGATCTACGGATGCCCTGACCTCCTTACAAGATTGACGAATCACTTGATAATACTATTATTAGTTTAATAATTCATATTAATAGCTGTTAATACACTTCATTACAAAATTTCCCGAGGGCCGAATTCACCAAGTGCCGAGCTCATCGGCAACCATCTGCCCACTTCTAGCACGGCCCACTCCTAGGCTTTTTAAGACATGGCTATGCGGATCAGATGGCGAGGAGGAGCCTAGATAAACGGCCAACACTTCGGTAGGAATTATGGAGTCGTGTCAGGCTCAAACGCGCAATTCATTGGTGTTTAGTTATAATGGAACGCACCACTACCTCGCCATACCTTGCAACTGCAACCAAATTTATAAAGAATATCTGTCACTGTTAATGCAGGGTGTGATCAGACTAGTTGACCCTACCCAGAGTCATATCGATTACACCCTGTCCTACACCGTTAAGTATCTTGTTATAATTTCATGCGCCAATGTTATTTTCGTTTCGGTTGGACGAATCAATAAATATTTCTCTCTCTCTCTCTCCTGTAAAATGGCACCGTAGCATTTGGCATTTCGTGTGGCGATTGACTTTTGTGTGGAAAATTGTGTTCGTTTTAGAACTTATCCGAAACCTTTATTCCGCCATAGATTGTATATGATAAAACGAAGCCACTCACCACAAAGGAGGATTTAAAGAAGTTTGATGACATATTGAATGAAAGCAAAAGCCTTTGCAAGAGATTTGGTATGTTGAATCTGTTTTGTTCTTTTCAAATGTTTGCCGATAGCAGACGGTATATATAAGTGTAAGATGTGGAAGCTATCAAGGTGTTATGTTTATTATTTTTAGAAATTCAGTCAGTCAAAGTGGACGATCGTATTGCTTGGATTATATTTAGGCTTATTTTAGCATCTTTGAGATGCAACTCTGAACGTGGACGGTCATGAACAGTCAACTAATTCTGTTCCTATATTGACATATCAGACATTTGCACTCGTACCGTTGGCGGCGACAATATTGGTCAGTCAGCAAAAAGCATCATGAAGAAGGTTGCCAGTCTGGTGAAATTATAGCAGAGTCGGAAAGAATGGGAAATACGCTTTCATCAACCTCCATTTGAACAAGATCACATATAGTAAGAGACATTCATGATATGCTGCAAATGTCACTGTGTTCTTTGTCTAGTCACCCCACTCATGTAACTATTGAGGCTTCATGCCAGGGTTGTAACCAAGTCACAAGGCTCCGAGTCGCAAGTCAATCTCACTTTTATAGTTTTTACTCTAGTCATTTTCAATTCACCACCGAGTCCAAGTCAGCGAGCAGAGGGCCGAGTCCGAGTTATGGTATTATGACTCGAGCCAGAGCCATTGTGTTAGCTGCTCAGTTTCCAATTTAAGTCTTGTTAAACCAACTTTTTTGTGATATCGAGTGGGTCGCATTTATAATATACGAATTTTCCTTACTTTTAGCAGTTTCTGGCCGCATTTTCAAATACCAGTATCAATAGACGAAATCCCAATAGCGATTTGCTGTACTATTCTTTGAAATAATCATGAAATGTCGGTCTTGGTAGTCTGAGTCTCAAGTCATGCGCAATGAGTCGAGTCATTTCAGTACTTTGAGAACATGACCTGAGTCAAGTCGAGTCAACAGAAAATCCTGACTCGAGTCTTACAACCCTGCTTCATGCAATGAGCATTTACTTTGAAGATAAATAGTAATTAAATAACTGGTTGGTGGTACAAAATTTTAATACTGCTTTCAAAAGTACCTTCATGAAAAACGTTATTGAAACCCGAAGAACTTTTCGCGTGCCTATTAAAGAGCTACCGGCACCATAAAGGAAGCAAAACAGAGTTTAATTCAAAACCAGATGGAGAATTATGACGCATTAATGTCGAATTTAGAAATAACATCAATGGAGCCAGAACACAGCAACAATGCAGTGCATAACAATGGTTGCGTAAAACAGTATGACAGCGTGACACAATTCTTTAATTATTTATTATAGTGGTGCCCACCGTAAATGCTATTTTATTAAAATCCGAATTTTTCGATGGCAATAACTCCGCTTCCACTGGTTTGAATCGAACCAAATTTGATGAACATCGTTTCTATACATAACCTAACACTTTCATGGGGTGAACAGAAAATTTTCAAATTTTTTCTATTTATTTTTATATAATAAATAGAAACATTCTTTTCCTGTAGCAATGCGGCTACTGGTTGGAATTGAACCAAATTTGGTGTGTAGGCTTGAATTAGGTAACCTAACAATTTTATCAAGTAGCAAGAACGATTTGAGAAAAAAAAGTCTAAGAGCCCTCTTCTAAGAGCCCTAATGTCCATGTCAGAGAAACGTTTTAGGGTAGGCCTACTCACATGTCTCGCAGCGTTCTATACATAATCGTCAATTGCGATACAAACTGTTCGCTTGTATCGGTTAAGCCATCCAACTTCGAATTGTAAAATGTTGGGAGTTTTGATATCAAATTTTTGAAAGGTGCACTTTGAGAAGATTTCAGAATCTGTCAAATTATACAAAAAAAATTTAGCAAATTCTTTGACATATTTCATCCATTTGCGACTCGATCAACGTAAAAGAATTAGTAATTATTTTATACAATATATTGTATTTGTAGTTGAAGTATAGTAATAATTCTTATGGTTACCGCACTTGTAACGATTCACGGCCATAACTGGGATAATTAGAATGATGTAACTTTCAAATTGTCATGCTTTTTGCAACAACATTGTTCTCAATTTTCAAGGTGCTGACCATTGGAGGAAGAATCACCCTTAAGCCGGGAATTCATGATCCGTAAACGCGGCCGACTGTTTCTCTCCTCAAGAGGAAGGAAGAGAAAAAGGGAGCAGAAATAGCAAGAGTGTGACAAGTCGCGTCCATTCGCTTTAATGCGTATGTCCATCCGCGAAGCGCGAAGTAGTAGGTGGGAAAACTAATGAGCGTTTGGTTAGCGCTTTATAAGGTTGACTCCAGCGCTGTATTTGCTAAATGTTGCGGGGAAATAGGGGTGGTGTCATTTGGTATCAATATTGACTATTAAAAGACCATTTGTTAGTGGTCATGGATTTGTTCGGCCAGTATGCAGTAATTTCTGATGGTCACTTCCCGGGCTTCTGTTCTCTAACCCCTCATGATTGTTATTCTGCTTCTAGTAAGACTGTCGATTCTAATGTTTTATCGTATCATTTGTCGGAGGTTTCGCTCGCTTTTTTTACAACGTTTTGCTCTCTGCTAGGTCAATTACTGGCTGAGTATCACTACAGCCTAAGAAACTGCACTAATTCTCATTTTAATGTCTTGCTGGTTATCTTGCTGTCAATTCTAATAATTTGTTAATGTCTATACCAGTGCCGCCACTCAAATGTTTTGTTCTCTGTACACAATATTGTTAGGTCTTCAGCTTTCCAGGCAGAGTATCATTCCACTTTCTAGACTCGAGTATATATCTCTCCAACTAGCTGCCAAATAACTGATTCATTTGGATTGTTGAATTGATCATTTTTGACAGAATGTGAAGAAATTTTAGTCAAGAATTCTTTTTGTGTTAGTGGCTGTTTTCAAAGATTGCTGAAGTAGTCATCGTTGATCTTGATAATCAAATAGAATTGGCGATTGAAGTCAGTTCTCTAGTCATATAATATTAAAAAATATAATAATAAAAACTTGAAAACTTGAGTGGAAATAGTCCAGAATCAAATCCATTTTAGTAAGTATGGGTGAAAAAAATGTAGGAGTCATTCTTTACTCGCTACCTCTGCCATTTTCGCAGTACGAATGTCTTAGCTAATAATCGTCATTTTCATTTTATTTCTACAGGGTGTTGAAAAGAAAACGCCAGAGGGATTATCATCATCAGACGATGAAGCCTTCTGATTACTGACTGTTCTCATAGTTTCATTCATTGCTACTTGACCCTTCAAGTAATTTCGTTCGTTTCATTTTTTACACCGGCATTATTTACTTGCCAATTCGTTTTGAATTAAATTACCGCAAATGTGATTAATATGTAGTAGATAATATGGTGTGTGTGTGTGTACGCAGCCGTGATCAGGTTATGCCCAGTGGTAGAAAACAGGTTATTATATCAGGATATTCTTTTAATGTAGGATCTACATTCTACTCACCATGTTTAAAGGCTGTAGCATCTGCATAATATTCACATTATTGAAGGACATGGAAAAGACATTGAATTGAGTCGACACAAAATCCCCCTTTCTACGACCTGCCGAGATCTAATATCTACTATATCGGTCTCGGCTTTCTACATCTTTGGTCTGTACTGTGTTTACTGGGTATGCGACAGGGGTCTTGGACTTATGACATGGTTCCCGGATATAAACGGCCATTTCCTGCATTCTCCACCTTTTCTCGCATGCTTTTAAATAAATGCCTACACTTTATAAATTGGGAGCATTATACTATCCGTCATATATATGCTGCTATTAGTTTTCAGCATTTTTTTTATTGCTGCAATATACTTTGATATTTTCCAATTGCAGACAATATCGCTTGGTGTCTTATCGACACATACTGGAATGGATTATTGATGGCGACGTTTTGGGTAGCAAAAACAGGATGCCCTTGCCAGCCTGCATTGTGACTGCTATAAGGCAAAAGTACCCTAGTGATGATGGACTGTATGTCGGTTTCAAATGGCCGATAGAAAACGAACTGTGATTGATAACACTACGGCTCTGCATATAAGTCTAAAGCAGTTCAGTAGCTGTATTAGACACTGAACTGGAACTTTTTGCATTCTATATTCCACCGATGGCTGCTGTGCCTGATACATCACTACTTTGCTTACTCGTTATTTAGTAAAAATGCAATTTTTAACTCGTTATTTATTAAAAACGCAATTTTTAATAAATAACAGAAACATCCGAGGAATATATAGCCAGGGTATTACAACGGGGAAGTCAGGCAGTGGAAGAATGAAATTGGGGTAGTAAGCTACGCAGCACGCCATACAACTCGAAGATGTACGGTAGAGATGTATTGTATTGTATCTCAGTCACGTTCTAGAACAGTGGTTCTTAAACTTTTTAGAATGTAGAACGACGTAATTCCTCTTTAGGGGGGAGGGGGGGGGGGGGCTGGTTCTGGTTCAATGCTGACTGGATGCACACTTCTTGAAATGTTACTGGGGAAGTTGATGCCAGCGCGATTCTCAGTAGTTCGCCTCAAAAGCTCTCTCGCATCGTGGTTCGTCTTCTTTTAATGCACGTTTTTCAAGATCCACTCTTTTGCTGACCGAGAGTAACTTTTTTTGCATCGTAGAACGCCTGCTTAAACAAATATAGAGTAAGTAACTAAGTACCTTGACTTGCAAACATTTCATCTGCACAGCAAACCTGCTCGTGTCACCGCCTGAAATCTACCAACATTCTCATTGTGGTCCAGGACAGCCAATTTGGTTCGTGCAAGCATCGTTTCATAAGTTAAATGAAGACGTTTAGGTGCAAATTTCAATATGACGTTGTGATAAACTTCCAAAGATCCTAAAAAAGGAAGGTGTGAATTGTAATGATCTGACCATGCTGCGATAACTGGTGTGCAGATGTGATGAGTCATACAAATTACCAGTATGTTTGAACAGAGTCATCTGCTCCAAATCCCGGATCAAACTTTTGTTTTCTATCAAAGATTTCGATGCTTTGAAACTAGGAGATCCACATTGCAACCATCTAGTTCTTAGGCACTGATCCCCAGTCAAAATGCCATGTCTGCAGGAAAATGTCTCCCCGTCAACTGTCCACTCATGTTCGCCGGTGATGTGACGCAGAAGAGATTACCATATTCTTTTTAGCACCTGCAATTGCATATTGTTATATAAAAAGTTCCTAATATGTGATGTCAGACGTAGTTGATATGTAGACTTACACTGCTATCTTGACCACAATGCTGACAGCACCACCACAAGTGATTAGTGATGCTTCTTGTCCATGGTAGCAAGTCTTCCATAGCTTTCTTCTTACCCAGAGACACCAACTTTTTTTCAGTGCTGAGAAATGGTTAGTAAGGCAAAAGAAGATTCAAATAATAACAGTATTCAGTTACCTTTGCAGACATGCCACACATCAAACTGGTGATTGATTGATGGATATTTATCCTTCAACAATTTCCTGATGCTTGGTGCCCGGTCAGTCACAACGGTTTCAATCGACAAACCTTGAGCAAGTAATGCATCCAAGGCACGCTCCATACCAACTTTTTCCATTGCAACACTGCTGGAGCACTCTGTTTTTTGAACCAATTGGACGTGGACAATCTTCTCAGTCTTCTCTTCCATAAATGAATAAACCATATATTTTGCAGAATACCCAAGTGAGTCTGATCGCCCATCACCGTCATTGGTTTACATTGACTCTTCATCTCCCGTAAGACATCCTCCATATGTTCCTCATAGTAGGTCGCAATAGTTGGCAAAATATATTGTGCGATTGTATATCATAAAAACGACGTTCCGAAATGTAGTTAGTGTCCAGTATTTTGAAAAAATCTGCAATATCAGTGTACGTGGCTCCCGAATATATCGTCGCGCCAACAGCCGAAAGGTTCATTGCAGACATATTTCTAATTTCTGGTGAAGAATTCCAGATCCTGATTTCAGAGCAGTTGTGGCATACAATTGCCATGGACATATGAGTACCCTTGTACGACGTCCTAATTTCAGTCTTTGAACAGCATAGCTGATAAAGGTGTACATAAAGAAGATGCACATGTCACAAAGTGCTGCAACATGACTTACTTCACACTTGCTGAATGCGTATCGAAGTAGTTGTTGAAATACCAGAATTGTCCTACTTTCATCAATTTGTTGACTGTTTGTCGCATCTTCACTACACAGGCTTGTTTCAACATTTGAAAGAGGCTCGATCGTGCTGAGTGACGACGTAATGCTGAAGTCCTTGGTAACAAAATGATGGGTTGTTATTTTGATGTACTGTGATTAGAAAAGTAGCAGGGCTATCTCACGTCACAATCACCTTTCCTGCGTTTAGAAACGGGGCTTTTAAACGGATCAGCAAGAGTTCTCCTTGGTTCTTTCAAGTTTATTGGAGTCAACCGAGAAATAATGTTATGGAACACATTAGCCTGACTTTGTAGAAAGTTGGTATACCCGTCACCACCTTGAACACAGGCGATTTTGTATTGCCGGATGAACGGCAAACTGGTGTCATGAAGTCGGAGTCTGATGACTGAATAGAAATATGTTGAAGATATTAATACGCACGGTATGATATGGGATATCTACTTACATGACTCGATTCAGTAGCTGCACCAGCAAGAAGTTCACGAGGGAGTCTTCTCACCAAAATCTACAGCAGAGGTCTCAAACTCAAATGTGCTCGCGGGCCAGTTTTCCAGTTTTGACGACAATGCGGGCCGCAGCATTTGTAGGTGTATTTTATGCCTTTCCAAGTAGGCCTTATTTGGCGGGAATGAATTGTCCTATTGAAGTGAGCCGATCCAACAGACTGACAGTAAACACAGATCGCCAAACTTTGATTTACTCTTGCATCAATTTAGACCTGACACGAAAAGAATCATCACATTTATAACTATTTGAATGGAATTGTTGTTGTACTTGATATATATTAATTATATGATATAGACACCATATGGCCGGACAAATGTATGGTGCCATCATGAATGCTATCGGGTGATAATTTTGCAGCTACTATGAATATTTTCAATTTAACAGATTGATAATAGAGACTGATCTGATATCAAAACATTTTTAGGTTGAGCATTGTAATTCCAATCCAGGATTCAGGTATACTTCTGATAAGTAGGCTATTAATCTCGTGTCCAAATATCTTCAAATATAGGAGCAGAAAAAATATAAATATAATATAAATATATTAATGAATGTGTCCCAGTGATTGAAATGTCGGAACGCCCAACGCCCCATTATTGTTATATCGTTGGAGCGTACCACCACGGTACTCGGTACCTTTAAGTGGCCTTAATAACATGATTTACCGACCAAAGATGTAACTAACAGATTGCCAATAGTTGCCATAACTACTTGCTTAGTTAGCGAAATACCAAGCTGCGACCTTCTGATTTAATACTATTCCCCTGATGCGCGATAATTTTGTTGCGTCCATGGTTCTGACAAATTCACGGCATTCCGAGTCACTCCGAGTCCACTCGAGTCATTTTCATTTTGTCATTGAGTTAGCCCGAGTCTGCGTAATTCTAAGAAAGGTCGCGTCCAAGTCCAACTCACAAATTTCAGTCACGAATCGTCTTAGGGTCAGGTTTTGTCATCATGCATTGGAAATGTGGCGTAATAGTGAATCTTTCACTGCATGGTAGCGTTTGCAATTGATGTGATCGTGAAGTTTGATGAATAGTTTCAGGCTTTCGGAGCAATGTAAGAGGGAATTTTCACTTTATAAGCTGAAAAGATATATGTGACACTTAGATATTGTCAAATTAATAAAAATCTAAAATGTCGCTGCGGGCCGCCCAAAATGCTCTGGCGGGCCGCGTGTTTGAGACCTCTGATCTACAATATTTGTCAAATAATAACCATCAAGTGGACAAATTGGGGTCACTGTACAAGTGCACTAACTGCAATCTTAGACAAAGCTTTTTTCATGCAATTCCAATGACTACACCAAGGGTCGGCAACCTTCGGCCCGCGGGCCGGATCCGGCCCGCCAAGCGAAATCGTCTGGCCCGCGACATGATAATTAGTTATCAAGAGAATGCGACCCGCCGTTTCCCGTGGAGTTCCAAACTGCAGTGTTGGCACTGTTTGGAAATAGTGTGGTATTTCTACTATATCAAAACACCCTAATAGACCATTGTTACGCCATAAAACTGTCTCGAAAACGATAGATTATAGTTATAGTATCTCGTACCAAGTAATTACGAGATTGTCTGCAGAGTAAACTCGTAGAGTAGACCAGTTCTCTTCATCCAGATGTATCGTACACCCGAAAGTGTGACTTAATTTTAGAAGGGCGTACCAGTATACGATGCACCGCATTACATTAGACCAGGGGTCACCAACACGCTGCCAGGTGTGTTTTTGCAGCCCGCGACCTTGTTTCAGATTTCGGAAAATGTATATCAATATTGTATTTCTAAATGCTTGAAATACTATTTGTAAAAATCTTGATCGTTTCCGCAAAGATTATTCTCTCGCTTTCAACATCACCATTTTGCGCTAAAAATGACTTCGACATTACATATAGCGTGCTCGCAAAAGACGACAGGCCGATGAAACTGAATTCACCCCGCCCACCATGCCCTTACTAGCAACTAGATAGCCATGGTCAACACAATGCAGTGGTTATCAACCGCGGGTCCGCGAAGCACTTTCAGGAGGCCCGAAAAATCTCTAAACCTCTTAATAGCATGATGTAGATTCTGTAGTATGCCCTGCACTCGATAGCTGGCCGCGCTTTTGCTGCGACTGGATGCTGATAGGTCGTTGATTTGCTGGTGTCAAGACCACTTGGAGATGTTCTGGCAGTCTCGAGCGTAAGGTAGATCCAATATGTCGGTGATTCCCAACCTTTTTGTCTTCACAGAACCCTTTTGAACGATCACGCACCCCCGCGGACCCCCCAGTTCAAGTTCAAATTTAGCTCAATTGTCGTGCCACCGTCTTATGCAAATATTAACTTAAACAGAATATGCATCATGCTATGATAAATACCGTCAAGATAGTGTAAAGGTGAAGCGTCCGGCTTCTTGATCGGTAGATTGCGGGTTTGATTCCTGGCCGGATCTGATCAAGGACCTGATTGAGTAACGCTGGGTGCAAGACTTGGAAATCCACCTTCCTTGTCCAGCGGCATATGCACATCCACGCACTGATGGTATGCGTATGCAGTATGCACAGATCGCGTGTTTGTAGGCCTATATCATGAATGGGTGTGTATGCCGCAAAAAAAATCAATGACAAAAATGGACTATGTCCTTTCCTTTCAATACGTATAATTATTAGTGCTGTATTAAGGTAAAGCAGCGATTCTTTTTAACAATATTTTTACCACACGTGTAGACGACAACACGTTACATTGATATAATGCCTTTTCACCTTAGCTAAAAGCTCATCAGATGCCAAATATTAGGTGTTGACAATAAAATCGTGCGGCCCGCGACGTCTATCAAGTTGGGAAAGTGATCCTAGACTAATTTGAGCTGGCGACCCCCTAAAGTGAGTGTGAATTATAGTAAAAATGAAAATTCCGGCCCGCCAAAGAGTTGTACAATCGATGTCTGGCCCGTGACTAGCAAAAGGTTGCCGACCCATGGACTACACAACAAAGACGCTACACACATATTCATGCAAGTATACCTTCTCAAATCAATTAACTCAAGTGTACTTACTTGAAGCTTCTGCGTGGAAGGTTTTTTATTGATGGCTGTATTAGATTTCGATTCAATAAAATCTGAATCCGATGACTGAAAGAAAACGTTGCAAATGCCTATGGAATCATTGTTATGTGAAATTGAAAACAAGGACTTACATTGCAAGATTAATTGAGTTTTGGTGACTATGGAGATTCTTTAATTGCTGTTGTTTTTGCAACTGCCTGTCGAGATAAAAGTCATATAATGCATATAGGGAACTTTAAATATAGTTACCCACCAATACCTTAGACTTGGTGGGCTTCCCACCAATCAATTTCGAACATGTTGAGCCCATAAAATCCGAGTCAGATGACTAAACAGAGAGGACCAAAAGTCAATCCAACACGTCTTAGGGGAAAGCAAATGCAGCCTTACTTGACAAGATTCCTCCAAAGATTGATCTTCCTTCAAAACTATAGTCAATTTGTGATCTGTTACGTTCTTGGTTTTATAGAACTTCTTCGTAAGATACATCGAAGGTACAGCTTCTGTCAATAAATACAAAGGAACATTATATAAATATACACAGGAGTTTGCTAGAGATGATTGCCACCAACCCTTTTTAAGTCGTCGGCGCTTGCTATTTCCTTTACGATGACGAGTAAAATCGCCCCTCTTGAAATGCTTACTGCATACAAATTTTTTTTTCTGCTCTTTCTTGGTCAACGAGATTCCTATGGCACTAAACCACTGTCGTCTTAGTGCAATTTCAGAAGGAATTTTATGAAGAGTATGCGATGCGTCATTCCTTTTGACATCACACGATGTAACGGCACAGCTTGTCGATGTCATTGCAGCTTGCAATAATGTCAATGTATATTGTATATACTATTACGAAGACTCTGGGTAGAGCAAGACAATACCGTAGACCAGTGCTTTTCAACCTTTTTGAGCTCCATTCGTACTTTTTTTGAAAAACAATTTAATTCGCACCAGCCAGCTGGAATTTATTACACGAAAAGAAAATGAAAAGCTTATCACTTTTGTATTTGTAGAGCTCCCTGTAGGTACAGAGCGTCATTATTTCACATTCAGCGTATCGTATTGCTGATTAATCAAATACTAAAATCACTGCAGTAGAAAACAACCGCTGTATCCCGTCTGGCAATTCTTAACCTCAATTTTCCTCGCTAATCCCCTGGGATATCGAACAAAAGAACTATCGCTGGCTTCCCGCCTGATGAAAGTTGCGAGTTGAGTGACTTTGCGCCTGATTAGCTCCTGTTATTAAATATAAAGATGACTATAACCCTTCAAGTCGATGTACCACCATACAATCTATTCTTAAGCCTACTTGGTGTTAGAACGGCTGGCCTACTGAAATTATGTCAACATGAAACTATTGATTGTTGCGATATTGAATTCCTATATCTATAAATGCATATTTTCAAAATGCTGATTGTCAGCAATCTCTGACACGCCGTGCTGAAATCGTACTAGCAAAATCGTAATACTGTACGGGTTTATGTAACCCTATTGTATATGGAATTACAATTTTATCAAAATCTTTCTTTCTTGGCCACAAGAAATGTCCACCCACACCCATTCGTGTGACAAATGAAATAATTTACGGATTGATTCGGTGAATCGAATTACGATCTCGTGTCCGTAATTGACTACGGCTTAAACAACCGTAAATTTAGTTACGATCACGTATGTAAACTCGTTTACTGCTCAAAAAGGTGTGAATTTACGGATTTTTCTAACAGTGTATGCCAATATCTCTCTAAGTACAATAGCCAGGTAAAAGTTATTGCGTGCAATCGATGTAACTTTCAGAGTTATACAATCTGATACCGGAATTGTAGCTCTAGGCCAGTGGTTCTCAACCTTTTTCACCTCGCGGACCGGTAAAATTTCAAAAATATTTCGCGGACCGGTGGACTTTCAGAAATTGAAATCAACCCCAAATGTAGAGTATGAAGCCGTTTTTTGCAAGTATATGGTGCTAGAGAGTGACATTTTAGGGTTTGGATCGTAATTAATTATGTTCATGATGGTATCCATGAGATTTTTCGGTAGTGAGTCTGCTGCGTCAAAGTAAAATTGCCTTGGCCAGATAAACGTGCGACCGCGGAGAGTCGTTTACAGTCTTTCGCGCCGTATGCCCTGGATTTAACCGACCATGTCAACTCGAATAAAATTATTCTCTTCGACAATATCGTGAGAAGAAGTGTTTGGGAGTCGAACCAAGCACCTTGTCGTGCTACCTTGCTGAATGCTGATTGCTCACTACCACCAGACGTAGGCTACTCTGGCTACTACGGATACAATGTGCCGCACGAAAACACCTGTCAACAGCTATACCTGGCCAATGGCCATACACAAAACCAGTGCCGAAAAGGCACTTTGTCAGTCAACCCCTGAAAAACGTTAGTTTTTGGCCCCACAGCTAGATGGATGCTCTCACCACTGCTTGAGAGCACATCCGTTCTACTAAGTGCCGGCAGAGAGTCTACGTAGCCTAATCGCTAAAAGCGTGGAAATTTTCTATAATTCATGACCAAATCCGTCAATAATATTGGTAATTGCGTATATATTGCTATATTTTATTTTATCCTATCAGAAGCAGATTCTCCGGTAGAGCTGAGTGAGGTGTCGTCTTGGAAAATTTATGGCATGTAATCAAATTAAACATATTCGGGCTGGACTGTCACTAATAATTACTTTGTTGCATGTCATTAATTCATGACCTACTGTCTGTTACATAGTGAATAGATATTGAAATCGCCCAAGTGTACTAAGCTAAAAGAAGCACACGATTCCAAATTGCTATTTCTTCACAGGAAAATAACTTTCTCTGTGGGATGGCGTTTTTCCTGTGGGGTAAAGATTGCCAGTACTGGGAAATTCGGCTCCATTCATTTAGCTGCCAATGGACAATTTAACATATTTATATCGCGGTTTTTTGTCTACAAAGGGCAGTCATTTCGGCCAAGGTTTTGTCGCTGCAAAATGTTTGGCACACTTCGCGCAGTCCTGTATTAGCCCAAACTTCATCATGCATTGGTGCGTCGTGACGCGGCAATGGCTGACGCCGAAAATGCCTGATCACTCAATATCCAATTTATTTAGTGACACCAAATCGGACAAAGTGTGAAATTTTGTTTTTAAAAGTTGGATGAAGTTTCACCTAAAATAATCTTTAGTTTATGTTCATTCACGAAATAACTTCGAGCTCCTTCAAGCTCGGCCCCTATCAATTAGGGGTTGTAGTGTGGCAGTTACCATAGTTACTATACTGCACAAAACGAATGAATGGAAAACCAATCATCCTGCAAACTGCGCATTTTAGCAAGTCATCTTGTACTGGTCGCTCACATGTCGTCGAATGACACGGCTTGAACTTCAAGTCAAATGTTTCCAGACCTAATACTACCTCACGATGTTCTCAATCAGTTTAAATTTTGATGCTTTATTGATTTTATCAATCGACAAGCCTTCAACATATTTCACCATGAAATTAAGGTATGAAATTGTAAAATGCCTCGCGGACCGGCAGTAAAGTCGTCGCGGACCGGCACCGGTCCGCGGACCGGCGGTTGAGAACCACTGCTCTAGGCCTTCGGGAGCATAGAGAAATCTTGGTCAATTTCATACCCCCCAAAATGTCTAAGTATGCCAATATCTCTCTAAGTACAATAGCCAGGGAAAAGTTATTGCGTGCAATCGGTGTAACTTTCAGAGTTATACAATCTGATACCGGAATTGTAGCTCTAGGCCTTCGGGAACATAGAGAAATCTTGGTGAATTTCATACACCCCAAAATGTCTAAGTATGCCAATATCTCTCTAAGTACATTAGCCAGGGAAAAGTTATTGCGTGCAATCGATGTAAATTTTAGAGTTATACAATCTGATACCGGAATTGTAGCTCTAGGCCCTCGGGAACATAGAGACATCTTGGTCAATTTCCTACCCCCGAAAATGTCGAGATATGCCAATATCTCTCTAAGTACAATAGCCAAGGAAAAGTTATTGCGTGCAATCGATGTAACTTTTAGAGTTATACAATCTGATACTGGAATTGTAGCTCCAGGTCTTCGGGGACATTGAGAAATCTTGGTCAATTTCATACCCCCCAAAATGTCTAAGTATGCCACTATCTCTCTAAGTACAATAGCCAGGGAAAAGTTATTGCGTGCAATCGATGTAAATTTCCGAGTTATACAATCTGATACCGGAATTGTAGCTCTAGGCCTTCGGGAACATAGAGAAATCTTGGTCATTTTCATACTCTCCAAAATGTCTAAGTATGCCAATATCTCTCTAAGTACAATAGCCAGGGAAAAGATATTGCTTGCAATCGATGTAACTTTCAGAGTTATACAATCTGATACCGGAATTGTAGCTCTTGGCCTTCGGGAACATAGAGAAATCTTGGTCAATTTCATACCCCCCAAAATGTCTAAGTATGCCAATATCTCTCTAAGTACAATAGCCAGGGAAAAGTTATTGCGTGCAATCGATGTAACTTTCAGAGTTATACAATCTGATACC
The DNA here is from genome assembly GCF_051294905.1 of Botryllus schlosseri. Taxonomy (NCBI): domain Eukaryota; kingdom Metazoa; phylum Chordata; class Ascidiacea; order Stolidobranchia; family Styelidae; genus Botryllus; species Botryllus schlosseri. Next base: position 26,525,203 of record NC_137237.1, on the reverse strand, counting down.
GGAATTGTAGCTCTAGGCCTTCGGGAACATAGAGAAATCTTGGTCAATTTCATACCCCCCAAAATGTCTAAGTATGCCAATATCTCTCTAAGTACAATTGCCAGGGAAAAGTTATTGCGTGCAATCGATGTAAATTTTAGAGTTATACAATCTGATACCGGAATTGTGACTCTAGGCCTTCGGGTACATAGAGAAATCTTGGTCAATTCCATACCCCCCAAAATGTCGAAATATGCCCATATCGCTCTAAGTACAATAGCCAGGGAAAAGTTATTGCGTGCAATCGATGTAACTTTTAGAGTTATACAATCTGATACTGGAATTGTAGCTCCAGATCTTCGGGAACATAGAGAAATCTTCGTCAATTTCATACCCCCCAAAATGTCGAAATATGCCAATATCTCTCTAAGTACAATAGCCAGGGAAAAGTTATTGCGTGCAATCGATGTAACTTTTAGAGTTATACAATCTGATCCCAGAATTGTAGCTCCAGATCTTCGGGAACATAGAGAAATCTTGGTCAATTTCATACAACCCAAAATGTCTAAGTATGCCAACATCTCTCTAAGTACAATAGCCAGGGAAAAGTTATTGCGTGCAATCGATGTAACTTTCAGAGTTATACAATCTGACACCGGAATTGTAGCTCTAAGACTTCGAGAACATAGAGAAATCTTGGTCAATTTCATACCCCTCAAAATGTCGAAATATGCCAATATCTATCTAAGTACAATAGCCAGGAAAAAGTTATTGCGTGCAATCGATGTAACTTTTAGAGTTATACAATCTGATACCGGAATTGTAGCTCCAGGCCTTCGGGAACATAGAGAAATCTTGGTCAGTTTCATACCCCCCAAAATGAGGAAATATGCCAATATCTCTCCAAGTACAATAGACATGGAAAAGTTTTTGCGTGCAATCGATGTAACTTTTAGAGTTATACAATCTGATACTGGAATTGTAGCTCCAGGCCTTCGGGAACATAGAGAAATCTTGGTCCATTTCATACCCCCAAAATGTCGAAATATGCCAATATCGCTCTAAGTACAATAGCCAGGGAAAAGTTATTGCGTGCAATCGATGTAACTTTTAGAGTTATACAATCTGATACCGGAATTGTAGCTCTAGGCCCCTGGGAACATAGAGAAATCTTGGTCAATTTCCTACCCCCCAAAATGTCGAAATATGCCAATATCTCTCTAAGTACAATAGCCAGGGAAAAGTTATTGCGTGCAATCGATGTAATTTTCAGAGTTATACAATCTGATACTGGAATTGTAGCTCTTGGCCTTCGGGAACATAGAGAAATCTTGGTCAATTTCATAACCCAAAAATGTCTAAGTATGCCAATATCTCTCTAAGTACATTAGCCAGGGAAAAGTTATTGCGTGCAATCGATGTAAATTTTAGAGTTATACAATCTGATACCGGAATTGTAGCTCTAGGCCCTCGGGAACATAGAGACATCTTGGTCAATTTCCTACCCCCGAAAATGTCGAGATATGCCAATATCTTTCCAAGTACAATAGCCAGGGAAAAGTTTTTGCGTGCAATCGATGTAACTTTTAGAGTTATACAATCTGATACTGGAATTGTAGCTCCAGGCCTTCGGGAACATAGAGAAATCTTGGTCCATTTCATACCCCCAAAAATGTCGAAATATGCCAATATCTCTCTAAGTACAATAGCCTGGGAAAGGTGGATGCGTGCAATCGATGTAACTTTTAGAGTTATACAATCTGATACCGGAATTGAAGCTCTAGGCCTTCGGGAATATAAAGAAATCTTGGTCAAATTCATACCCCCTAAAATGTCGAAATATGCCAATATCTCTCTAAGTACAATAGCCTGGGAAAGGTGGATGCGTGCAATCGATGTAACTTTTAGAGTTATACAATCTGATACCGGAATTGTAGCTCCAGGCCTTTGGGAACATAGAGAAATTTTGGTCAATTCCATACCCCCAAAATGTCGAAATATGCCAATATCGCTCTAAGTACAATAGCCAGGGAAAAGTTATTACGTGCAATCGATGTAACTTTTAGAGTTATACAATCTGATACCGGAATTGTAGCTCTAGGCCCCTGGGAACATAGAGAAATCTTGGTCAATTTCCTACCCTCCAAAATGTCGAAATATGCCAATATCTCTCTAAGTACAATAGCCAGGGAAAAGTTATTGCGTGCAATCGATGTAACTTTTAGAGTTATACAATCTGATGCCGGAATTATAGCTCTAGGCCTTCGGGTACATAGAGAAGTCTTGGTCAATTTCATACACCCTAAAATGTCGAAATATGCCAACATCTCTCTAAGTACAATAGCCTGGGAAAGGTGGATGCGTGCAATCGATGTAACTTTTAGAGTTATGCAATCTAATACCGGAATTGAAGCTCTAGGCCTTCGGGAATATAAAGAAATCTTGGTCAATTTCATACCCCCTAAAATGTCGAAATATGCCAATATCTCTCTAAGTACAATAGCCAGGGAAAAGTTTTTGCGTGCAATCGATGTAACTTTTAGAGTTAGACACTCTGATACCGGAATTGTAGCTCTAGGCCTTCGGGAACATAGAGAAATCTTGGTCAATTTCATACCCCCCAAAATGTCTAAGTATGCCAATATCTCTCTAAGTACAATTGCCAGGGAAAAGTTATTGCGTGCAATCGATGTAACTTTTAGAGTTATACAATCTGATACCGGAATTGTGACTCTAGGCCTTCGGGTACATAGAGAAATCTTGGTCAATTCCATACCCCCCAAAATGTCGAAATATGCCCATATCGCTCTAAGTACAATAGCCAGGGAAAAGTTATTGCGTGCAATCGATGTAACTTTTAGAGTTATACAATCTGATACTGGAATTGTAGCTCCAGATCTTCGGGAACATAGAGAAATCTTCGTCAATTTCATACCCCCCAAAATGTCGAAATATGCCAATATCTCTCTAAGTACAATAGCCAGGGAAAAGTTATTGCGTGCAATCGATGTAACTTTTAGAGTTATACAATCTGATCCCAGAATTGTAGCTCCAGATCTTCGGGAACATAGAGAAATCTTGGTCAATTTCGTACAACCCAAAATGTCTAAGTATGCCAACATCTCTCTAAGTACAATAGCCAGGGAAAAGTTATTGCGTGCAATCGATGTAACTTTCAGAGTTATACAATCTGACACCGGAATTGTAGCTCTAAGACTTCGAGAACATAGAGAAATCTTGGTCAATTTCATACCCCTCAAAATGTCGAAATATGCCAATATCTATCTAAGTACAATAGCCAGGAAAAAGTTATTGCGTGCAATCGATGTAACTTTTAGAGTTATACAATCTGATACCGGAATTGTAGCTCCAGGCCTTCGGGAACATAGAGAAATCTTGGTCAGTTTCATACCCCCCAAAATGAGGAAATATGCCAATATCTCTCCAAGTACAATAGACATGGAAAAGTTTTTGCGTGCAATCGATGTAACTTTTAGAGTTATACAATCTGATACTGGAATTGTAGCTCCAGGCCTTCGGGAACATAGAGAAATCTTGGTCCATTTCATACCCCCAAAATGTCGAAATATGCCAATATCGCTCTAAGTACAATAGCCAGGGAAAAGTTATTGCGTGCAATCGATGTAATTTTCAGAGTTATACAATCTGATACTGGAATTGTAGCTCTTGGCCTTCGGGAACATAGAGAAATCTTGGTCAATTTCATAACCCAAAAATGTCTAAGTATGCCAATATCTCTCTAAGTACATTAGCCAGGGAAAAGTTATTGCGTGCAATCGATGTAAATTTTAGAGTTATACAATCTGATACCGGAATTGTAGCTCTAGGCCCTCGGGAACATAGAGACATCTTGGTCAATTTCCTACCCCCGAAAATGTCGAGATATGCCAATATCTCTCCAAGTACAATAGCCAGGGAAAAGTTTTTGCGTGCAATCGATGTAACTTTTAGAGTTATACAATCTGATACTGGAATTGTAGCTCCAGGCCTTCGGGAACATAGAGAAATCTTGGTCCATTTCATACCCCCAAAAATGTCGAAATATGCCAATATCTCTCTAAGTACAATAGCCTGGGAAAGGTGGATGCGTGCAATCGATGTAACTTTTAGAGTTATGCAATCTAATACCGGAATTGAAGCTCTAGGCCTTCGGGAATATAAAGAAATCTTGGTCAATTTCATACCCCCTAAAATGTCGAAATATGCCAATATCTCTCTAAGTACAATAGCCAGGGAAAAGTTTTTGCGTGCAATCGATGTAACTTTTAGAGTTATACAATCTGATACCGGAATTGTAGCTCCAGGCCTTTGGGAACATAGAGAAATTTTGGTCAATTCCATACCCCCAAAATGTCGAAATATGCCAATATCGCTCTAAGTACAATAGCCAGGGAAAAGTTATTACGTGCAATCGATGTAACTTTTAGAGTTATACAATCTGATACCGGAATTGTAGCTCTAGGCCCCTGGGAACATAGAGAAATCTTGGTCAATTTCCTACCCTCCAAAATGTCGAAATATGCCAATATCTCTCTAAGTACAATAGCCAGGGAAAAGTTATTGCGTGCAATCGATGTAACTTTTAGAGTTATACAATCTGATGCCGGAATTATAGCTCTAGGCCTTCGGGTACATAGAGAAGTCTTGGTCAATTTCATACACCCTAAAATGTCGAAATATGCCAACATCTCTCTAAGTACAATAGCCAGGGAAAAGTTATTGCGTGCAATCGATGTAACTTTTAGAGTTATACAATCTGATCCCAGAATTGTAGCTCCAGGTCTTCGGGAACATAGAGAAATCTTGGTCAATTTCATACAACCCAAAATGTCTAAGTATGCCAACATCTCTCTAAGTACAATAGCCAGGGAAAAGTTATTGCGTGCAATCGATGTAACTTTCAGAGTTATACAATCTGACACCGGAATTGTAGCTCTAAGACTTCGAGAACATAGAGAAATCTTGGTACAAGTGAATTAAAGGCCGTAACCAATAACGGGGTATAATGGGAACACTGAGTGTAGATATTGAAGTGTTGCACTATATACGTGAAAATGTTGCACATAAATGGAAAATTAGCGGGTGGATTGAGTAGTACGACCCATATGGAACAGGTGTATTATAAGCCCTAGGATGTTAAAACGTGGATTTGCCAAATCCAGAAATGACGACTGGAGTGGGCGCTTGCGAGCAAACCTTCAAACCTAAAAATGTAACATTTTGTGCAGAGGCATGCCGGCTACATTATACGTTCGGTTAAAAGGGAAATATCATACAAATACGTGTATCTTTGCCGTCTTAATATTACAGAAGCATCAGGAGTACCTCACAACGTTCTGCGCCTGGCCCAATCTGGAATTCTGCTAAACAATCGGGATTGCATCATGTTCTTGAGGAGTCAGGGATTATTGGCTCGGCAAATGGATTGTCAAAGGTGCTCAGCCCCGATGGTGGAGGAACGGACGCGTACTATGGATGACGGGTGGAGGTTTCGTTGTCGGGATAAAGACTGCCGCACGACGAGTACTATACGAAAATGGTCACTATTCAACAACAGCAAGGTTGGACTCCCTGAATTACTTATAATATCGTATTTTTGGGCAGATGATAGTGTCCAAAATCACATCTCGCACGAATCCGAAATTAGCCCTCGATCAATCGTGGTATGGTCTGGCCATTTACGACGGGTGTGCGCAGCAGACGTACGACGCCATACGAAGAAACTGGGGGGCTATCAGAGAACTGTGGTAGTTGATGAATCCCATCTAGCTAAGCGCCGCCGTGGCGTGGCCGGGGGCCAGGCCGCTAGAAAGGCTATTTGGGTTGTAGGTGGCACTGACCGGACGACGGGAGAAATGTTCGCGGAAATAACGGCAGACAGGACTGCAGAGGTCATGAAACGTATCCTCGTCGAAAATATAGCCAGAGGCTCTACCATAGTGACAGATTGTTACCCGTCCTACAATGGAATAGAGCAGTGGGGCCAGGATTATCAACACAGATCCGTGGATCATTCAATTGGGTTCGTTTCTCAAGCCTTTGTTCATTCTAATGATCAGGAGGCCCAATGGAGTAGCCTGAAATACCACTTGAGGCGCTCAAGAGGTTTAGCAAGGCATCTTCTGCAAGAGTACGTTGATGAATGGTTATATAAACGGCGATATGGCAGGAGTAATGTATTTGCGGCTTTGTTGAAATCCAAACGCGAAGATCCGCGGTTTGACATGCGACAGGCTACTTGCACCTAGAACCGAATATCCGGACCTTCCTAGGCCAAACCTGCTTGCACAAACAAACACCGGACTGACGTATGACGTCAACTTTTCTCTCTTTCCCGAAAATATGTACCATGTTGCCTAGGTAGAACGTTTACATCTCATGACTAAACAATTAAATTAACTGATCGATCAAGAGTATCTGTAGAACCTAGAAGAGACAGGTCTAACCCTGTTCCTACTTTTACAGACTGATAGAATTACACATATTGCCAAATTTGATAATTAATGAATTTTCCTGACGTACCCGTGCCTGCACAATGGTCAGCGTTTCTTTTATTGGTCATTACGGTTGTATGCTGCTTCATACATCTGCTTTGTTACTGTCTTGGGCGGAAGGAACGACAATACCTGCAAGCAATATAACGACCACATCAAGCACCTTACCCAACTATGAGGACAGAGCTAGAACTATAACTCAGGCCCAGTTTGGAAAATTACCCAGAGAGTTTCCTAAAGATTGGGCTAAATTGGAGTCGTCACCGTGGGAGTTTATTTCGCTAGCAAAGTGCTGGGAAATAAGAAACACGACTCACAATTTTACAAACCCGGGTCTGTTTTTCTCATCGACGTTTGGCTATGTCAAGGCTGAGAGGGTCACGTTTCAAGAATACATGTATCCAACCGGACATTATTGGGATGACATAAATGCGTTTGAAAACACATGCACATGTAGGCGTCAAAAGGCATATATCACCCCAGATTTGGACTTAAAAGCCCTGGAGTCAGAGAGAACATATATAGTGCCTACCGGAAATGACTTCCGGTTAGCATGGCGATGGAAAATCGATGACTCAACCGTAAGGGGGTGGAATCCTCGAGGGCTATTTCAAATAGCCATCATGAAGTACAAACTAAAGGCCTTAAAAATGTTTGCCACATATTCGAGTGTTAAAATAAACTGTGTCACCGATACGGTGGCGAATGAAGAGATTATGAAGGAAAGGAATGTCTACAATGATAATTCTACAGATCTGGTAGATTGTGTTCGCTTGCTACAGATGCTGCGTTGCACTACCTGCTCTTTTCGCGGATTGGTCATTGCCTATCGACCCCATCCTAACAAGATTATCATTCAGGAAGAAGACGAAACTAGAAATCTAAGGACGTCATTGAACATTGAAATGGATTTTACTCCAGGTATACACAACTATCACCCTTCTACGCCCGTATGGTCAAATGCCATAGTCGGGGACAAACCAACCTTACCAGAAGAGATAGTTTGGGTTTTTCCCTCCTACCCTAACAAGTACGGAACGAACTACAGGGATTCACAGATACCTACAAAAATTGCTGGAGGACTGCCAATATACCGGCTGTATCCTTCATTACTAAAAGAAGATCAACGATGTGTCAGACGAATACGAGGAAACAAGGCAATCTGTAAAGATCCTGTGGGAAGTTTACATATGAAACTGGCCTATTGGGACCAAGTAATATATGATTCCCAGGCCAATCTAAAAAGGTACCCTGGGAAACCGCTTGTCGTATTAGGAGGTCGCAAAACTGATTTGGAAACTAGGGATCCTAATCTTCCAGGAGGAAAGGGGAGACGAAAGAGATTATTCTTCTCATTATTCGTACTGGCTTTTTCGACGATTCTAAGCTTGGCTATCACTTCTAACCTTGAAAGCATGATAAACCGCAACATGGACGACTTGACTTTTCAGATGAACGCGAGGTTTACTAAAATTGAAAGTGATCTGAAAACAGTGGCAGACGGATTGAATGACCTCTCGCTCATAGGAGTAGCTCGAGCTCAAAAGCTCAATGAATTGATTGTAACTAATCTACGTAAGGGGGCGGTAACTGAGGCAAGACTCCAAACAATCACAAGTATGATTTGGAACAACCGAAATATGATAATTTCTCAGGTAGATAGCCATTTGTCCACTATCCAGACCGTTCAAGAAATGTCGATTGCTGAACTTTCCCTTAACCAATTAGTTATGCAACAACTACAGAACCTAACGGCAAAACCCCTATTCGACAAGAACAAAGCTTATGCCGTACGAATAAAGTCAGGGATCCTAAGTCTACGTGAAATTGCTGAAAAAATTGTCAAATTAAAGAATGAATATGTGAATGTTTCTCAGAGCCAAGCGTTGGAACTACAAGCCACACGGAGAGAAATAGAAGCCATTGACAACCAGGCGGAAGTCGAAATAGAACGTTGGCAAAAAGAGGTGAACCATAGTGTTTACATCAACACTACAAATTTAGAACATGATAATGTCAGCTTTGCTCATTTGAATCGTATAATCGGGGAAGAGTTCTTTGATGATTTCGGCGACGCAGTGAAAAGTGCCACAAACGGGACTGGTGTAATTTTAAAGTCTTTAGCTTCTGGGGCTGGGGATATTATTTCTCAAGGGATCGAGGGTATTACCGGCATCTTTGGGTCAGGATTGGGTGCCATATTCAAACCCCTCATAACACCCATTATCATCATTGCTGTAATTCTAGTCACGTTATTTTTGATTGTTAAATTATACCCAGTTTGTTTTCCAAAAAAGAAGAGATCCCGAAATACGATAAGACAGCGTAACAACAAATCGGAAATGGAAGTTTATGTGACCTTAATGAATCCATCAAAAACTGCGCGGCGAATTGCAAAGAATCCCGATAGGTTTGGAAATCTCGGCTACTGATATCGTGCCCGGCTTATACTTGAAGGTAGGGCCACGGCTAACTCTCGTATTTCAATTGTGTGTATATTTGTAAGTGTGTTTGAGATTTACGGACTGTATGTTGTCAATAATGATCTGGCCCTGAGTAAAGTAAAATTGTTAGTTTTAACATTTGAGTCCCAAAATGAACCTATTGGTGTTAGTTGCGACCGTGCTCGTCACTAACATAGATGTGCGCTTGCAAGGTACTGAAGCGCTAAAGAGCGTCAGCCTATACAGCCAAAATTGTAGATTTAAGCATATAAAATACACTTGGGGTAATCTATTCAGGTATTCCATGCAGCTGTATCAACTAATTTAGTGCTATCCCGACATACATACTTGCAGAATACTTGGCCAACGAGAAGTACGATCCCCTAATTGATCCGTCTGGCAATAAATACAGGACTTTACTTTCCCTGGTCATTCCGACCTAATCCACAGGTTTCCTCAATAGGATTTGAGTGTGTCTGCTGCTCTAATGGTTAGCTAGGGCCTGCTGAAAGCGCGGAGTACAATCAGATTTTCACGAAAATCCGGCGTTGCGTAACCGGACAACGAGATCGTTCACTCACATAGGATAGTTGACAATGTTAGCCTTCAGCCAACAACGCTCTAGTTTAGCTCAGACTGGCTGCATCGCGTACCTCAGGTCCTAACAGAACTCTACACATGCTCTCTGTCTACTGTAAGTAGATAAATGTGCAAGTCGACCTACACCAACCGGGGTTACTGAACGATTTAAAATTACCAACGTTTACGGGGATTGCGAGTTTATTATATTATTGGATAAAAAAAAATGTTTTCATATGGATAAGATGTTGTTTTCGCATACCCCCGTACGGCCGCGGTCGTGCCGGGCGGGACCTATATCTATCATTATTGTTACCATACTTGTCAATACCTAAGAGTTATCGCTGTCAGGGTGCGGTCATTTTGAAGTATGAGTTTCTTGCAGGCAAAATTTACCTGACCCCACATTGAGTGTCTTGGTGATTCAAATCGAACCCTTTGGTATAAGTGTCTTAAAGAAGCCATAAGAAATAATGTTCATTATTTATTTAATGTACAACATTGTTTACTCGGTTGTTCAGATCTAAGATTAAAATATAAGATGGCAAATATTATATGGGCATTGCTGCTGTGCTGTGTTGGTGTGATAAATCACGCGTATGCGTCGGAACTACTCCCATTGTCAGCTGTAAATTCGGAGCCAGTGGTGGAGTTTAATCACACAGGATGGAATCGAGTTAGTGAGTTTGTAGGTATTAAACGAGTGCCGTTAAGTCAGATTTTCCCAAAAATTGGAATTGACTGGTCACGCGCAAATGGACGTTATTCCGTGTATGCTAATACAATAGAATTTGGTGCCGTAAAGGCCCACTCACAAAGGTTGTCCAGAATCCTGTCTCCAAGAGCCGGCAAATATTGGCGATCTCCAAAACAATTTGAGAGGGAGTGTTTATGTGTCCGAAATAATTCAAAAATATTACCAGAATTGACGCCCGGAAGCATAAAACAGGACATAACATACCGACGTGGTACTGGTGTTGATCTAATACATGTCTGGCGATGGGTGATAGGCGAAGATGAACTCCCTATATCATTTACTACCCTACGAGTGCTGACGGTCTATAAGGCGTTGGTCATCCACTTTCTAAGCCAATACCTAGAGGTGAATGCCTACTGCTCAAGGCCCAGTCCAACGGGAGGAAACTCACGTTGGAAGATTAGGGAAAACGGGTTCACTTATTGTGATAATAGGGGCGGACGAACACGTAGAATTATTTGTACGCGTTGTAGAATCACTGGTAGTCGGAAAATTGCAAATCTAGCTCACAGGGACTTTGTCGTTCATGAGAAAAGTAGGCAACAAACCACTCTAAGAATCCTATGGCCCGACGATATTCCTATGCCTACTCTGAATAAACACATAGTATGGCTACAGACGAGAGGGGTGAATTACAGGGTCGGCTCGCCGATACTGGAAAACCCGAACTTGAGAGTTTATAGATCATTTCCGGCGTTGGGAAAAAATAGCCCCTTTTGTCTGAGGAAACTTCAGAAACCGGAATGCGAATCTCCCGTTGGCAGTTTTGATACCGCGCTTGTGTTTGACTCGGTCTATTACGATGTGGCGGGAAATCAGCCCATATACCCAAATTTTAATGAAGCCATAATCCATCCGCTAAGAGCTGATATCCGAGTTTCATGCTCACGACCTCGGCCAGACAGATATTTTATGATATGGTCACCGTTCAAGGATCAAATAAGCAAATCACTACGTGGACTAAGCCATTTTTTGCAAGTAACTGCCTCAAGGTATCTTGCTGAGGCCAAACTGCTACTCAGACAGATGGCAGCTCCCATGAAAATTTTAAGAAATGAGCTATTACAATTACAGGACAAATATGCAATTACCAATGAAGTAAATAGGTTTCAGAACAGTGTCAATCAAACTCGACATAGGATAGGACGAAATCTTAACCGACAAGTGTTGGATTTACTGATGAGTGCGACAGCCGCAAATCTATTATTGAATGCCAAAATGGCAAACCTTACGCTTTTTGACCCCAATACAGTTTACAAAGCAGTAATTTGTCGAGGGGCCCTAATTTATTCAGTTTACGGGTATCGTAAAAATGAGAGCATTCCCCATACCTCTAGTCCACAGACAACAGATCTGGTGACCGAAATTGTCACTCACAGCCCAGCAAATACCCCTATAATCGCTACCAGATCTACAAAAATGCATGTAGAGACTTACGATGAAGCCCAGTCTACCTACGAACCTACCCTCATTGCCTCTAAAATCTCTCAGTCTCACAGTAATGGTAATATCGCAACGACAAAGGTGACTCCGGATGGGGGCCAAATTCAGAAAAGTACCACCCGTACATCCGAGATGTCCACAATTACTAGTGGATATAAGCCCTACTCTCCTGCTATCCAGCATGAACTGATCACCTCTGACTCAAGAGCCGCGAAATATATTACTAATAATGCTAGCGAAACACCCGATAATATTCAGTGGCTCGACTATGTAAGAAATGACACCGCCCGTGCTATAGTTACGTCTGAAAAACCCACAACTATTAATGCGAGCATGTCTAAATCTGGTTCCGTTACGCGCAGAAACGTTGGTAGAAGTAGCATAGCGTATACTCACACAGAAAATGCGTCTGGTATTGATATCGGCTTGACTTCAAATACAAGTGCAACAGTATCGTCGGTTGTGACCAACCCTACTTCTGGATTCCCGTCATTATCAAAAACTGTTATGGACAAGACGACAGCTGACCCTTTGACTTGGCCCACGAATACCTTTTCACCCACGGAAATGGTGAAACTGGCTAGTCTGTCAACTCGGCAGTCCGGAACAAAACCCCTGACCAATATTAGGAATATGCTTAATCCAAAAACCACACCTAGCATTCGGACTTCTAAAGTAGACTCTACAGTCTCAACCATAAGATCTGAAATCTCCGCAGGGGAAATCCAATCAATGTTAACACCCCCTGGACGGGCCACTGTTACTAATTCAAATGATACTACGCTGGCCACCTCAATAAGCACAAGTGTGGAAGACACTACATCGTACTTTCCAAATGAAAATGGTGACAGTGGACATATAGTGCAAGTAAATATATCCGCAAGAACCTTAAGTAACAACACGTTTGAGCAGGTACAGAACTTGATGCAGAAACTCTACCGAACAACTACAGCGGCGATGTTATTATCAAGCAAATTACACTCGAACGCGTCCCCGCGAGAATCAGCTACTAGTACCCAGCCTAAATCGGCAAATAACATCACCAGCGAATCATTTGGGTATGAGACAACCGACCCTTTGGAAAAGCTGAATAGCCGAAATTTACGAACGAAGGCCGCAGGTAAGACTTTGAATATTTACAAAATACGCAACAATACCCCACCAGCATGGGTTAACAAAGTGCCTTCCGGTCTGTTAAATAGGAAACAAACGAAAGATGATGAAATTATTATGCCCACGTCAACTACAATGTCAGTGTCGGATATAAAGACTAACGATTATGGTACGACCCTCGCTGAGCAAACAACTACTCCCGATTCGGTAGCTACACCTGATAACAGAGATACCTCAACAATTCTAAACCCACGGTCGCCTCTAATAGAGTCTTTAGCTTATTTCAGCCGTGACCAAAATACTACAACGGTTCCAAAATATTTACCTATCGGCGCAAGCACCTAGTGGAACGAGGTGACTCATACGCAGGTTGGAATCACCTCTGAAGTAAATTTGTCAGGTTATTCGAGGCTACATAAAATTGAGATTCCGAAGGTTTCGCGTTTGGTAGTTAGTTCCCACGATAAATCCCCCATATTGAGTAGTTCACCTGCCGTCCATACGACATTGCGTGATAATGCCTCGAATCTGGACCCGAGCACAAACCTTGTCCGTCAAACTAATTCAGAAAAAACAACAATTCCTGTCGCCCTTAACAACATCGCTATCGCGTCCGGACCCACAATAATACCTTTGGAAATCACATCTGACGAAGTTATAGATTCAAATGAAACGTTACCGGGCGAGATTAAAATGGATAATCCTGCAAACACCAGTACATTATATTTGATCAGGCTACGTGAACTATATCGAATCGAAAGTGGATATGCATTAGGGACGGAATTTCGTGCGGAAAATTTTAAAAATTTAAACTTTGATCGACATTTCAATAAGATTATTGTGTCCATAACCTTAATTTTCGCCGTAACTATGGCATTGTTAACCTATCGACTATGTAAATATCGGGACTCTGCCAACTATCTGAAAGGGGTGATTAAGCGTAACAACACGGGAAATTGGTTGGAGGCGATAGAAAACCACGAAAATGACTCTTGAAGTGGAATGGTTCCAATTCATTGCCGCAAGATTTAATGGTATATAATTTGAAGACAAAACTTACACTTACGGGATGACGTAAAATTGTTCAATTAATTCAAATAAGTGATTTAGGATAGCAACCTTTAGGAACCCTCGCGAACAGCTTGTTTAAAAAATGAAATATAGAGTGGCTGGCACATAATCGGCTATAATCTATCACATCTACCAGATTAATTAAAATTGGGTTGAAATCTTTTTTAATAAATTGTGCGTTGCGACGCGAGGAAACAAGTTCTAAAAAAGGTTAGCGAAATTATACTATACATAGGGTTGACATGCTGTTTTGCATGGCCATGGGCGCAAATGTTCGCACGATTTGAATTAAATAACGGGATCTTTTGCACATAATTACTGACCCTACTGTAAGTATAGCGTCGTGCCACCTTTTAAGTGCTAGAACACGTATGTTACGGTGCAGTCAATGGGCCATAGAAAGAATTACACGTGAACGGCCCTCGTATTCTTAATGAGCGACTCGGAAACCTTAACCTACAAAAATAGCCGATGATCAACGACAACTTTTACGCCTGTCAACTTTGTTGGTATCTAAATTTTGCTAGAGATAAAGTGGTGATATAATCTAAATGTTGTTGGGCGAAATTCCATAAATGAAGTACTGTCAGAAATTTTATCGCGTGTTAGAAAAAGCGGCCCCGAAGCCTTATTTGGAAGCTGCAATTGGAGGAACCTGACTTCCGGTGCAATTTTGCATGGGAACTGGCAACGATTGGGGTTTACCTGACCAATTATGGACACATAGGCGTTACGAAAGATCTATTTTTGATAAACCCGAATTTTGAGGCGTTCCTATAAACACCCAGTTGTCGCGGTCAATTGAATTTTCAGAATTGTTCTGGTGTTGCTAAAATTGGGGACACGGCGTTTTGACATCACAGAGTGTCACCTTACCGAAGGCTTTTTTTTTCTCTTCGGCAAAAGACGTGGCAACCAGTTAGTCAATATAATGATCGAGCAATCTACCCTCTTGTCATTCTGAAAGTAATGGTTAAGGCGGTGCACAGTGCTGAGACTTCAATGAGTTATTCAATATTCAACGCGAGTTGCAATGGTTGATCTATCGTTCAAGTTATAATCAATAAGTTACCAGTAATTGCGGAGCAGAATACAGGTCTCATGATTATTGAACTTAACCTTGCTTGAGGATATTACTAGATTGTTGGGAGTGCGTGATGTTCGATTAAGACCAAAATATCTTGACTTATTTTGAAAATAGGTTTGGAGTTGCGAAGTATTCGGTCAAATTGTGGGATTAAAACGTAACATATGATTTTTAGTAGAAGCAAATAAGGGGGCATCTATTGAGAAAGTTTCTGGATTTGAAACAGAGAGTCTCTGTGCCAACGCTAGTTTTACCGCGTTAATAGACCATAAGTGAACAATTGCTGACAGTATTGCGTAAGTCCGAAATCATATCAGGCGGACAGTTTAGAACCCCAACCCTAGTCAGGGTTTGAAGGGCTTACGGCAAAAGAAATAAGTATGTTGCAATTGCCTGAAATGAATTTCAATTACTTTCTGATAATACAAGAATTGAAGTGTAACGTGTAGTTTCATGGCGTAAATGCCTGCTGCGGCGATGGTCGATAATATAAAATAAAAGCTTTGAAATAGAATGCCAGTTGCTAAATTAATTATAATTACAGTGATCTCGACTCTTTTGACATTATGCTTTTCCTCAGGTGATTGTCACAAAATAACCAGAGGTTAAGCGTTGCCGATAGCGAATGACCGACATGTGTGCCCAATCGAGTTTTCAGTAAAACCGGTGCGTGCGAGTGTTGGGCGGATTCATCTTATGTACTGTTAGGAATAAATTGTGCTGCTTTAGAATTGATGCCTCATTCCAAAAATAGACAACTAGGCTAACAGATAAGTTTCAATAATGTTTTTTGATGCACGGGTATATCAAATTAATATGGCTTTTTCTATAAATATGTGTCCATTGTTTCCGTGTCTTGGGTTGATATCATATTGATTCAAAACTTGCGTCTTGGGTTGTAATTCGTATTATGCTAAAATGCGGCCTCTTAGGCCTTAAACCTTCCGTTCTATACTAAAGACTAGTCCTTTAAGGCCTATTGGCCTGAAGCAAGCGTCCTGATAAAAGGCGGTATACTGGCCTACAATCTAGGTCATAGGTCTCTTGGTCGGGGGGTACGGTTTCAAGGTAGATTGTATAGGTCGATTTCGTTTGAATCACGCTGCATCTGCTGAGCAATCGGTTCGTTCGTAGAATAGAGGTTTGGTTGGTGTAATAAACCGCTGCCCTGGACAAATTCGCGTTAATAGCCCACTACTTCCTCCGGCATTGAGTAAGATCGCAGGGTTTCGGCGCGCCTAGAGCAAAGTAAATATGTAAAAGCAGTAACACACGAAATGATCTAGCTATCGTCATTCCTCCTTCTGATTTTGGTAGTCATTATTCAATTTTATAGTCTCGGTGTACTATGACTTGATCAGCGGTCTGAGTTAGGCTAGATTTAAGAATACAAGATATCAAAATGGATTATAAATACGAGACATCATCTGGGTGAGTTTACTTCATGTATTCAGAGTTTAACGTTGAGTGCCTGGATTGTTAACTGTTGCTACACAATTACGATTAATTAATCTTACATTTGCTGTAAACCTTTAAAGGGGTAAATATTGATCCTATACCGAAATTGTTTAAATTTCTTGACTGCACCCCGGCGTCAGACTCAAATAAGAGGAATTACAATCCCATTTTACAAAATTCGTTACAGCCAGTATGCTATGGCCAATATAACGCACTATTGTTTTAAAACTAGGCAACAGCCAAAAACGTACATTATAATTAAGTATCAGTGAAGATAAGTTAGGATACGAGCTGCTTGTTTTTGCATTGTTGCCTATATGTTCTGTGCTGTCTAAGTGAATATGATTTATCAGGAAATTGTGAAATACTGTTTCGCAATCTAGCCCGTAGCTGGCACACACCTTATAAGACGCACTAATAAGTAAATTATCCCACCCCGTTGGCGCAACTCAATTCCCCATTGAGGATTCGTTCGAGCTCACTAACACTCAGAGTTGTGATGGCTCGAGTCAAGAAGTATAACTCGAGACTCAGACGGCCTAAACCGATAAAGCGAAGATTGACTTATGACGCGACGCCTTATAAATTGGTTACAACCTTACTACAATCTTAAATTGATCAGCTGGTGGCTATTCTGCTTGAATAAATTTTGTATGACCTTTTAAATTATCACTTCTACTCATGTTTAAATAATAATTGTGTCACTGCAGTTACCTCCACTTGAGTAACCTTGTTGACTACTTCGACCGCCTCCGAGCACATACAGATATGAAAAGGCGGCATTGCGGGTCAACATACCCGCACACTGCCGTCCTGAGCCGCATTCATTTTTGACTAAAAAACAATATAATATGGGTATGCCCTGGGCGAGGAAAATTTCGATTGTTTTTACACCTTTCGCAATATAGAATTTGGACCCGTCACTCTCGTATTTAAATCGAACTAATATAGTTTGAACGTTTAAGCATGCATTTCAGTTGCAACAAACTTTTAATTTTGAGGACTAGATAAGTCGGCCACGCATCGTATTGGGTTAAGTTATTTCCGTTTTTTGAGTTGTATGTTCTATGTTTCAGTCAGTTAGAATAGATGTGCTGATATAGACTAGGCAAATGTAGGTGGTCTGCTCTGGGAGCTTTGCAGTGCTGAACATGTGGCAAAGTTATACTTTGATTTCTGGCTGGTACAATTACTTTTATAATGATCCGCAATTTATATTAAATAACTACATAATTGATAGTTCAGACAATCTGCTGAATGTATTCATCTTGGCCATGGTTTCTGGTTTGGAAATTCATTTGGATTTGACTTATGTCACCTCCTAAAAAATTTTTTGGATATCTTGGCAAAACTAAGGTGCCCCGTCGCTAGTACAGCGGTCCTTTAAACTGGAACACGTGAGAAACCTTGTAAAAGTAAGCAAATCGGTC
Source organism: Botryllus schlosseri (assembly GCF_051294905.1). NCBI lineage: Eukaryota > Metazoa > Chordata > Ascidiacea > Stolidobranchia > Styelidae > Botryllus > Botryllus schlosseri. The sequence goes on along the minus strand of NC_137237.1, from coordinate 26,507,327 downwards.
CAACAAGCCTTTATGTTATAATATCCAATGTTAAGCGGTCGGTGGCCGGCGGACTCTGGACTAATACATTGTTTCGTATCGGCTAATGCGCGCCGTAATCACAAAAGGTCATGTTTTGAATAAATACTGCGTTTCGTTATCTAGTTGCGCGAGGCACAAGGTTTTATCGACTTCATGCATAAAATTCGTCATTGATATTTGGGATTGCAGATGGTGCTATCGAATAGTTGTCCTTTCCTAGCACATATGGTGAGATTTATCAATGTAATTAATGAGCGTATGCCTTCGAAAATTAGTGGCGGATATTAAGGATGATGTATCTTCGCGTGGACCGATTGTTATTGGTGTGACGATTATTAAAGAAAAAATGGGAGATTTTACACTAAAAGTGAACATTTTGGTATTTAGTGGACGTATAACAAAAGCCTAATTCTGACAAAATTCTGCATTCAAGTATTTAAATTAGGCATTGCTGCGCATAGTTTGGTAATAACACACACGCTGTTTCACACCACAATATTGGCTACATCGTAATTTTTTGACCGCTACCTAACACAAATTTTATGGTGATCTCGAGAATCACACATCCGTTGAGAATCACTGTACTAAGAGAAACTATGTCCCCAAGCCGTCAAATATCAGATTCAGAATTACGTTATGTGCGTAAGTTTGGGAAAACATAAGACCCTAAAATAGACTACAGGGTGTGGTCTAAAAAAGCGATAGGATAGGGTCACAGCCGCTGCAATCTCTACGTAAGAAACGAAATGTTGTTTGCAAAGCAAATTTGAATTACGTACAGAATTTTGACAATTTTTTTAACCAACGATATAATTTTTGAATTTCTCATGTATATCAAAGAATGGTCGCCCTAATATTGGTCATTTCGTTGCATGCTTTGATTTCTTGGCCTCCTATCGGGATTGGGAAAAATGTTGGACTCGCCTAGGTGTGCCGTAAACGACACTACGTACCCAAGTTGGTATTTTTTTTTTATGGATCACCTGATTTTCTTCTGCGGCTCGCGTTTGGCGTGTGGGGATCAGATTACACGACACTGCGGAGTTGGAATCGTAAAATCAATTCGCATCAAATCGTGCGTAACACGATGGGAATAGTTCTAAATCTCGCCAAAGCTGAGTCTGTATCCGCTGCATAAACTTTTCTGAACAACAAACTCTCCACTAGATTTACGGCGTCAGCTAGTGGCGATTATCAGGCCTTTGCAGCACAATTTCAATAAGTTCGCTACCAAATAGATGTAAACCTTCCGTAAAAGCTAAGTATTGCTGGCGCACTTTTAACCTATGATCAAGCCAAAACATACGCCTTCATTGCCCACGAGCTAATAACCTCTGTTCCGATCAATGTATTGCCTAAAAAAGTGTGCGGATACGATACGTATGAAAAGAGCTATAGTACGCGACATATGGGTAAGGCGTTTAAAACAGTGATAAGTGATTTGAAATTGGTTGAAATACGCGGTTCAAAATCAACTCGTTATTCAGTATTGCTAAATTCTGCTCAGGCTACAATGATGTTTGAGTAATCTGGCTTGCGGTGCGTAACTCTTTTTCATGAAATGTCTATTATCCACACTCCACAGTGTTTGGCTCTCGCTTGTAGCAAGTTCCGTGCATGGCTATAATCGAATCGATAATGCTTATGCGTTTGCGCCCTCATAAACGTAGCGTGTGTTTGCAGAACGGTATCTCATGAAAGTACAATTGTGCATGTGATTTTGGTCCTGCGTCATATCTACTTATCTTTACAATTTCTAATGCTTCAGACTCTACTCTATATATGCTAGGGCTTAACTCAATTTAGCAGCTTTGCGCTTGTGTGATTATTGACATTACCGATTTTCTAACATTTAAATCTGTGCTCGTTCGCTGTTGAGAATAACCATAGGTACCCGGTCTGTATACTGATCAGCTAATATAGTGCACGAATCATTGTGGTTGATAACTCTTTTGTAGACCCGACTCGGCATGCTCAGAACCACCTACTAATTTGGCTAGCACAAGAGATGTCATGACTCAAGATCTATTGTCGCACAAAGATGGTGACATATTTTTGAAACCAATGTGATTCCCTATTATTAGAAATACTCGCCAGCTTGTAACACTATTATGGTGTTCCCTCACTTTGCGTAAGCGCTGCTGTATTAGCGCAGGTTAGAAGAAAATAATTGGTCAGTAAAAGTGCTAATACTATTTATTCTTGATTGAACTAGCAAATTGGAGATCATACAAAAACACCCCATAATACTAAATACACCCCGTAGACAGGGTGGACAATAAACCTATATGTTGGTATATGCCTTACTTCTCGTGTTTAAATTCTGTTAATGATCCCTATTTGTAGCAAAGCGATATGGCGTTAGTTACCAGAAACAACGCCGAACTACCCTGCGTAAAAGTTTGAATTTATGTGACACTTCCCCTATTTGAGACGAAATATTTTCTGTGTCAACACCCGTATGAATTAACCTTTCATATCTATAGATGTGATTTATGGCGTACATATGATATTATTGATTGGCTAATAATGAGTTATGTACTATTCTAATTGTTTACAGTTGGTATCGAGCATTTTGTCATCATGGTACTTGTAGTTATCAGCCTATGTTTAGTCCGACTGCGCACTAACCAATTTGTTTGTAGAAATGCTATTTTTATACTGGATTGAGTGTAATCATAATGCCCTTTATTACCCCCACTCCCAAAGTGAGGCAGCGCACTTTGATTAACAGACGCTGTGCCTCGTCGCCATTTGAAGAATAAATTATTTTGTTTGAGGAAATACCATGCTCATATTCTCTACTGCCACGACACTAGGGAATAGCATGGCTTCATGGCATCCTCCGCTAATTAAAAGAAGGGGAGGGGTAACTTCGTTGTACATATTTTGTGGTATCCGTCAGAGAATGAAAATGATATAAAAAAAATGAATAAAAAAATTTTTTGTATCATGTATTGTAATTGAAAAAAATGATGCTAGTTTTGAGTGCAAACCTGAAGCTAGCTAACCCTAAAAATAACTACTTGTATATTATTAATTGAGAGTTATAATGCATATACCCTTAGTACTGCAAATGTACTACTTAATGCATAGCAATGGTTCTCGGCCTTTATGGCTAAGATCAAGTCACGAAAGCTCTACGTTCGTTCAACCGAAGACGCCGCCCACGCCGGACTACTCAACTCGACAGGAAGATTCTTCGACCGCCTCCGTCTCAGCAGCCGCTTGCCGCGCCTCTGCCGTGGGTCATCTGAACACCATCTCCTGCTACAACGTTGGAATCTCCGGAAAGGTTAGTTATTCCGGAGCTACAATTCCAACGCCGGCCAGAGATTCCTTGTTGCTCAACTAAGGCGTAGCCGTCTACGCTGCAACAAGGGATAAGCAACGAAGAAGTCCATCAATTCCGTTGCTTTTGCCACGGTACGGTGTGATTTGAACACGTCGTTCAACCACCGGAGTGATCTTGGATCGCTTGCCTTAACTGTTCGTTTATAGCAGAAAGGCTGCCGTGTGTAACTCTGGTCGAGGCCCTACACGTCGGGATTCCTCGCCACCTCGCTGCAAAGCATCTTCAAAGCAGCGAGACGAACTGCTACGCCGTCCAAAACAACATCATAAGAAGCGGAATATCGAGAACACCAAGACCGCTTCGTAAGGACGGCGTAAGATCGACGGCGAATCGTTGGGAATTAACATCTATATCAAGAAAGAGCCGTCGATCTGCAAAGGCGAGGAAAACCCGGGTGTTAACGCGCATTCGTAAGGTAAATTTCGTTTTTACCGTTCGCGTTAACATACGTGTAGGGCGTAGCAGTAGCGCTGCTGACGCGGGGGCAATCAAGTCCGGCGTGGGTATACAATTACGTCTGGCCTGCATCCTAACGCGTTCGCTATTCCTTTGTGAACCCTTAGTTAACCTTTTAAGTGTAATTGTCCGTTTGTATTCGTTTGTATTGTATTCGTTTGTATTGTGCTCTTTCCTATCCACTCTAATAGCGAACGCCGGTGCAGGCCCCTTAGTCTTTGCTTCTTGTTATTGTACCACTTCTAATTTCATTTCGTTTAATTGTATTCGTGGGTTGATTTTGGCTATATTCATATTATTATTTGTAATAGGTCGCGACTCGGTCACCTTTAGGCCTAGATTCCGCAATTTTCTTCGATGGCTAGTGGAAACTCAAGCCCTCTCGTTGTTCCGTACCACGGTCCAGGAACGAGCGTTGATGTCGCGTGTCCGAAACTAAATTGCGGTGCGTCCTTTTCTGCAGCCATAAGCTTAGCGGAACACTTGGCTTTTTTGCACCGCTGTGACAGTCTTATATACAAGTGTATGAAATGCGGTAATTTCTTTTCTGATTCTGATCATAAAATAAGCTGTCACTATAGGCGGTGCAAGGGCACGCGACATCATAGTTGGTTTGCCTGTCCCACTTGTGGAAAGTGTTTTAACGCGATTCCGAAAGCGAAGGACCATTTTAAATCCAGTCACCCCGAGTCTGCTCTCCCCTTGGACTCGGCTTTTAAGCAATCTGGAATCCCCTCTGAAATTTTATTGACGGTCCCCATTAAATATAACGGCAAGGATGCAACTAGGTATCCTTGCCCAGTTACCGGGTGCAATAAGCAGGGCTTCCCGTACAAATTGTTGGTTTCTCTTCAGAAGCACATTTGTAGCAAGCACGACATCACAAAAAATCTTATAAATTTTGATGTCGTGTGCGGCAGGTGTGACCAATGGACAATTCTTGCGCAGCCAGACATGATCGCTGCCAAGAACCATTGGTCCGCCTGCCGCCTACGGGAAGCTGTGCCTGCACCCGGTAACTTATCCCCAACCACGTCCACGACTGTTTCGCGAGTCGACTCGATCTCCCCTATTTCTTCGCGTTCTGTAGTCCCCTTTGCCGTTGACGCAGCGGAAAACTCTCCTACTTCTTTTCCCGGTACTATACCGGACCCTGCCTTATCCGTGGCCAATCTCTCACTCTCGTCGGATACCACCTCCTTGGTAACCGTGTCATCTAGGCCTTGGTCACGGATTTCGAATAAATCTCGACGCTCTGTCAATTCTTGTAAAAAGTCAAAAAATAAAATAAAGTCCATGAGATTCTATCCCTCTTCTAGTAGTAACAGCTCCGTGTCTTCTGCTACATCCTCTGGGCCGCGCGACTCGCCAACAGTCGTGACGTCACCAAATTCCTCTGCGCCCCGAACCCCTTCCCCTATCCTTATCAGCCGATTCCCGGTCCGTAGGCCAGTCGCTGGGGCCTTACCTGCCGCCCGTGCCTGGCTTCGGACTGCCGGGGATAGCAGACAGTCCCTAAGCCGACGTACCACACCCCCGAAAATTGTGGTTTCCCCCCCAAGGGAGTTTACTCCCTCCCCACCCCAAACGTTAGTGAAGAGACGTTTGACCCCTGTCTCTTCACCAAGCCCCATTCCATCGCTTTCGGAATTGTTTAAAGCACCTTTGCCTGGCAGCCCGAGCTCTACTCAAGAGCTCCTTGCCAGGTTGGACCGGGGAAGTCCCTTCCCCACCACACGCGATGATCTGAAACAGATATCGTCGGCGGGATCGAGTCCGAACATCGTAGACTCGCCTCCCGTCGGTCAGGGCATGTCTCCCTCGCGCCCACTTGCGGACGAGACATGTGCTGTGACGGCTGGACCAGCGGTCGAACGCTCCGAAGTTACCGGAGCTGTCGGCGGCTGTGAAAGCCCGACGAGATTGTCTCCTTCGGTAAATGCACGCGACCAAATAGATGTCGACGTGCCTTCTCCCGAACCGGGCGCACCTCGTGCACAAGTCGATCTGCGCGAGTTGCGCTCGGAGCTTGCGGACTTGGTGTCAGAATGTCCTCACACCATCGAGGCTTTCGGGCACCTTGAACGTGAGCTGGAGCTCTGGACTGACCGTGCCTCTGATTGCAGCCGCCCTCCCGGCCGTAAACGCCCTAGGAACCGATACTCGCGCGAAGCACAACGCCGTGCTAAGGTCAATCAATTGAATGGCCAGCGCGAGTGTCGACCTGGGGCAGCCCAACATCTTCGGTCCGCTTTCTGGCGCAATCAGAAGGAAACGGTCAGACAGATCATCGAGGATGATTCTGGCGGTAAACGGTGCGAAATTCCTGCCGACATAATCGAGCGGAAATTTCGTGCTGACGCCGCCGCTGACGTCACTGATAATATTGCTGCTTTTCCTCGCTGGATGTCTCAGCACAGTTACCAGGGCAACCTGGCTTCTGCTGTTGACGACGAGTCGATTACTTCATCAGAGGTAGCAGGAGTGCTGGCGACCCTAAACACCAGTAGTTCGCCAGGCTCCGATGGTCTCACCTATGGATTTTGGAAACGCTTAGACCCCAAGGGAGAAATCCTCTCTGAGCTTTTCGAAGTCTGTAGGCGTTGCCGACGTATTCCACTTGTGTGGCGCTCGTCGCGGGTAATCCTGATTCCAAAGGACCGCGACGGCGACATGCAAGACGTCGGTAACTGGAGACCCATCGCGCTATCCAGGACGCTGTACAAGATCTACGCGTCCGTAATCGCTCGCCGTCTTCAGAGCTGGGCTTCCGATGGAGACGTTATCTCCATGGAACAAAAGGGGTTTGTTCCGCGAGAGGGGGTCTTCGAGCACGTGTTCATGCTTGAGTCCTTGCTTGCGGATGCCAAGTCGTCAAGGCAGGATATTTATCTTGCCTGGCTTGACATCCGCAATGCATTCGGTACCGTTCGGCATGGATCCGTGATCGAGGTCCTGAAGCACTTTAACGCCCCGGAGTATCTGGTGGAGGTGATGACCGATATCTACGCGTCTAACGTGTTTGCAGTCGCGACCAGCTCTGGTCCGACAGACCCCATTCCAGCGGGGAAGGGTGTCCGTCAAGGATGCCCTTTATCGGCCATCACCTTCAACCTGGTCATGGAGGTTCTCCTGCGTGGCGTTGCTGGGCTTCAAAGCAGCGGTTATCGGTTTTCTGCAGCGGATGGCGTCACCGTCAGAGTTCAGGGTTACGCAGATGACACCTGTCTGTGTGCTTCGTCTCGCGACCAGCTTCAAGCACAACTAGATCTGTGCGATGAATTTTCTCGGTGGTCTGGTATGAAGTTCAAGCCCGCCAAGTGTCGTGTTCTTGCCTTGGGTTTCAAGGGAAGCCGATCGATCGTGGACTCGGCCCCGTTCTGCCTCGATGGTGGCGAGGTCCGGGTCCTCGATCGTGACTCTTTCTGGCGATACCTGGGCAAGAACATGGGTTACCAGGCAACCGAGAAAGGTGGGAAGGCCCTTAAAACTTTCGAGGCCTATTGTGACAGACTTTTCCTGTCACATCTCACCTCATTTCAGAAGCTGCTCGCACTGAAGAGGTTCGTTATTCCAAGAATCCTTTTTCAGTTGAGAATCCGCAAGTTTTTCCGAGGCGATCTGCGTCGCCTGGATGCGCGTGTCCGCACGTTGGTGAAGGCGGAATTCCGCCTCCCTAACAGAGCGTGTCAGCCCTTCTTCCATGCTGGGCTGACGACTGGCGGTCTGGGGATTCCCAACCTCTGCTGCGAAGCAGATGTGTTGAGGCTTTCCCAGGCCGTCAAAATGGTCAATTCCACTGACCCCTCTGTGCGGGCGGTTGCGCGTGGAAGGTTGGCGCTGGTCGTCCGGAGGACTTGCCGAGTCCCAGAGGCGTCGGAGACCCTGACAGTCGAGTTCTTGAACTGCGTGAGTCTAACAGGGCACGATTCCAGGGCGTACGGAGACGCCTACGGGCTTTGGACCGAGGTCCGACCCGTTGCTAGGCGTCTCGGTGCTCGCTGGTTCGTGACCGAAGACGGGCTCTACCAGTTGGCTCTAGGCGCCGACTGCTGTCAGGATTTGGGTCGTTTAACCAAATTCCTTCACCTGAAGGTGAACCAACGTTGGAAGACACGGTGGATGGAGCTTCCCGACCAGGGCAAAACTGTGGAGTGCCACAGCCGGTACGGGAGCTCCAATCGCTTCCTCCGGTCTTCCAACGTCCTGACGGCAGTCGAGCGTAGCTGGATGCTTAAAGCTCGACTGAATCTTCTGCCGCTCCGGTCGATCCGGGGTCGGTTTAGAAAACGTGTGGAGCCAAGTGTGGTCTGCTGCAAGTGCGGACAGCATACTGAGACCCTGCCCCACGTACTGAACCACTGCCTGCCAGTGATGGATAGCATCACGAACAGGCACAATTCGGTACTTGGGGTGCTCCTGGACTGTATACCAAGCTCCTCTTCTTTTTCCAGATTCGATGTGGACCGCGTTTGCGAGGAGCACGCCACATTGGCCAACAGGCGGCTGAGGCCCGACCTCATCTTAGCGGATCGTCGCCGGGTCTTGGTCATCGATGTGGTGTGCCCCTTCGAGAATGGAGTAGCCAGTATGGACGCTGCCGTTGCACTGAAACACTCAAAGTACAAGGACCTCTGTGAGTCTCTCCGCGTTGCCACGGCCAAGGTGGTGGAGATGCATACGTTCGCGGTCGGGTCCCTGGGGAGTTACCACCCCGGGAACCTGACCACCTTACGTGCAATGGGTGTTTCGGTCTTCGAGTCCAGACTGGTCTCCGAGCGAGCCGTGGTCGCTTCTCAGCGCGGCTCTCATCGTGTCTGGAAGGCTTGGTGTAGTGTGCGGGACCACGAGAGGACTTGATCCCCCCCTTCACGTGCTTTTTATTTGTTATGTGTTTTGTGTTCTGGTTATTAGCTTAGTCCGCTAGCCATCACGGGGTTCGACTGCAGGCAACTGGACACTGGATTGATTCACGGAACTCCTCCCCAAATTAACATAAATGGACCCCTGATAGTTTTAGTTTTCGAATTTAGTTTCAGAGTGGTACTAAATGCTAAGGGGAGGAGTTCCCCCACCTCATGTTGCATAACTTCATTTTTGGATTTTCATCACCACAATACTTATGATAATGCCCGCAGTCGGACCTCGCCAGTTCGCCCCCTTATTTTTGTGTTGTTTGTCGGCCTCCACCACATATATTGTGTGTTTTTGGTGGAGGCCTTTGTTTGTTGGTGCCCCCCGTCCCCGGGCGAACTGGCCATGTCTTCTCTGGCCCATGTCAATATATTATCGCATTTTCATTTTGTGATTTCTCGCATTTATTTTTTGTTAAATAAAATCTTTTCCCCACCACCGTAAATGGTGGGTTTTGTTCTGCGTTTATGTTTTTCCATTTTCGCAAGGTGACCGAAGTCGCGAGTATATTTATTCAACGTGCATATTTCATTTTTTGAACATGCCGAATAAAATATTACAAACAAAAAAATATGTACTGTACACGGGATGCTTGGAATTCGCTTGTTTTGTGATATATCAGTGTACTAACAAAAATGAAATATTGATGATATGAGTCAAATATGTAGTTATGTATATATTAATTAGATCGACACGGTCTCTTTAGGATTCCGATAAGGTCCTCCCCACCTAAAAGCTAAGAAAATAGCACCATTATAGCTACTAGAGTATGGAGAAGGCTATAGTAACTGAAAAGAATAGCGGTGGTCTATATGAATCGCCTAGCTACCCATATGAAGCTGCTAATACGGAATAAGCCATCGCGGAAGCGACAGATATGTAATCACCCTGTCTTGTTTGTATTGATTATTATAATTATAAATCTGTAACCTTACGCATAAAGACAATTCGAAGAAAGTAATTCTGAATAATACTTGGTCAAGAATAATATCACTAGTAGTGCGCCATATTTGGCACGATAGCTGTGTTCATTGAGCTAAGACGGTGGCATTCTTGACACTGGAATCGAACCTATATGCGTAATTGCAGAGTATGGGCTATATCCTCCCGCCCCTATGTAAGAGTGGATGGACCCCGAAATCGAAAATCAAATATAAAAGTATATAAGTATTATGCCTAGCAGGGCACAGCTTGCCCTGGTCATAATAAAAAAAAAATCTTAAATACCATCTAAATTTAATGATTGGAAAAGAGTGGGCAGTTTCGGAAGGTTGATTGGAATGAGCTGGCCATAACTTGTGGTATATTTGCCTGGCTGGATAATCTGATTGGCGTCTCTATGTAGTGCGGCGTAGCCATTCAATCACCAGTACGGAACTGAAACTATGGTTTGCGATGCAAATGTGTCGAAAATAGAGTGATGCTTATATGGAATTGTCGTATGCATGCCAGTTTTACGATCATGCTGCCATTAAATGGGGCCACCATTTTTCGTGCATGCGAACTTTTGCAGTAAGTGTTGCCGTTATTTTATATTAGTGTATGCATTTTATATCTATGTGTCATGTGGTGCCCACACGAATTGTATAGCAGCTGCTGTGAACAATTGTTACCCATGTAGGCAGCATGGATGCCAAATTCAACCACCACCACCACCTCCACCACCACCGAAGCAGAACATCCACAAAACATTGACGACGGCATTGAAAGAGTCTGACGTCGTTTGGGCTCATAGGGTGATGTTCGGATGTCCCCGTAAAGGCTCTCAAGCATACATTGATAGGATCGCCTGCTTGCCACAGTTGTAAGGTACACAGAAATGAAGCAGTGCGAATAAATGCGTCGGTACAGGTCCATGAAGTCGATGAACTGATGGACCAAACCAGAACAGTATTCGAGATATATTGAATTTGAAATCTCGCTACTACAGAGCCCCGCACGAACCCCCGTATCCTGATGGAATTCCCTGTCCCCGAATATGACACGAAAGGATTTGAAGAAACGACTCAACAAGAAATCAATGCCTCAACTGAAAATGGGTATATACATATACACCTGCAATCTGCAAAGACTGTGATACTTTTATGAATGAACTGGTGATCTGCCAATTGGTTGGCTTGGACTCTGAGTGCTGATACTTTTGTGGGCATCTACTGGCATATCACTTGCATATTATGTATCTGGCAGGAAAGGCCATCACATCTATTGTGAAAACAAACCTTGGAGAATTATTTTGATTTTAGATCGTGCATGATGATAAATAGGTTAACTTTTGGTTTTTTATCAGTATGTGTAATGTGCATAGAGAAGCCCTATTGTTATCTGCACGACCTGATTGGAGTATTTGGTTGTATTAAGGTTATAGGCTACCGTATAAGAGTTATAATAGTCATCTGGGCCTTGAACGGTCATTGCTGTAGCTGCTGCAACTACAAAGACTTCAATCAAAGATCGACTTCGCCGAAAAGAGTGGGGATCACACAAAGACATACATCAAGTGAACTTTTGCATCCGCTGAGGTATATGAACACGGTTCTATACCAATACCGAGAAAACCATTACCGAGAATGGACATTACCGAGAACGGCATTACCGAGAATGGACATTACCGAGAATGGACATTACCGAGAATGATCATTACCGAGAATGGACACCACCGAGAATGGACATTACCGAGAATGGCCAATGTCAAGAATATAGCTAACTGGGACTGACGTTGTCGAGAAATTTATACCTGAGCATCGCTACTGAATGTGGCAACGCCGTGATGCACTCACACGACCTGTGCATATGCACAACATGCCTGCATTGCATATATGGCATTCTCGGTAATGTCCATTCTCGGTGGTGTCCATTCTCGGTAATGTCCATTCTCTGTGGTGTCCATTCTCGGTAATGTCCATTCTCGGTGGTGTCCATTCTCGGTAATGGCATTCTCGGTAATGGTTTTCTCGGTATTGACCGGACACCTATGAACACAGTGTAGGCTACTTGGAGGCCACAAAGACCTCAAGCTACACTATAAACTACTGGAGGTCCCAACCGTTTCTCAGCGGCGTCAAAAGTAACTACTTGAGCCCCACTCGCATAAGAAGGGAGCTGGAAGCTGATGCGACCCGATCCCTGCGTTGTTCGAACTCTGTCTTTCGTCACCTTCATCTCGGTACTGATCACGCTATTTGCCAGACTGAACTCTATCTACTTGCGGCGATTTGCAGCTGATTTAGAGATCGGTACTACGAACAAGCGGTTCTCTAACAAAATCGCCCGTCAATAGGGAGGCGAGATGAAGAAATTCTTCCGAAAGAAAAAATCGCCGGAGGCGGTTGCTGAGCTTGAGCAGGGTATACAACTGTTCAAAGCTACGCAAAGGCGTCACGAAAACGTAAGAGACCAGGAGAAAAGACTAGCTCAAAGCGCCGCTGAACAGACGAAGCTCCTTCAGGACGTCAAAGCAGTTTTGCCAGTAGCGGTAAAAGAATTGGACAAAGCCAAAGAAGAGGTTAAACAGGCCCAAGCTGATTTGAAAGCAGTCAGCGATGCCACAGCTAAAGTCAGTGGTAAAGTGTCCACTGATGTACTGAATCAAGTCTTGAAGGCCGAGTTTGAGTTAGGGAGAGAACACACTAGAGCGGTCGGAGATAAGCCCCCCCCCGACCATCTCCCGCTCTCGCAATATTACCTGCCACGCTACCATCGTCATACGATCAACAATCTGGACGAGGCACCGATAGGGCGACGCTCCGACCTAAACTCCAGGTTACCAAAGGCCTAGATTGTCATACAGTAACGGCAGTCTATCCCACTCTACCCGGATCAAAATCTGGAGATATGGTACGTAAGACGGCCCGAACATCATCGGCTCGTCGCACCGGAACATCACAACAGGCCGGTCCTGCACTTCGACTGACTACGACGCCCGGCCAGAGACTGTCGGACGCAATGGAACAGATGCGATCGAGGTCCCTGGACAGGTGTGAGCGAGACAATATGCCCGCTCCTGCTCCTAAAAATGGCCCTGGATCAGACGTCGAAGTGCGATTTGATGACGATTACCTACCCAGATACACCGAACCGTCAAGGTTTTTGCAGGCGGGGGTAGCCAGGAATGGCCGGGACAATGTACGACTAACTTTCAACGCGCTAGGAAAGCGTCGGGCGCGTAGTGAACCTGATGAGACAAGGCATGTGGTTTTCGAAGAAGCTGGCCGGGTCTCCCAGGGAGGAGAGCCAAAATGTGAGGGCCCCTCTCCAAATGACTTGCCACGACAGCATGAACGCCGACCAGATGAGCTGTTTGACGCGCTTAGGGGTCCAGGTTATTTTGATGAAGATTATGCGCCTTCTCAGTTCACAACAGGACCACCTAGATTTCAATCTACCCCTGATGACATTGATGGGAGCCCCAATCGCCCACAACGACAATTCGGCGGCCCGTATGGGGAGCTTGCTGGCAACCGGGCTCATGCACATACAGTACATGTTGCCGAAAGACCTGCCAGACTTCAGACTGAGAAAGAAATGATGCAGCTCATGATGGACCCTGATGACATGCCGCTCGTCAAATGGATGGCGAATACAATGGAGCGCATTGAGCATGGGGAGGGTGATACTAACGAAGATATCATATTGTCAAATGCGATGCAGAAAAAGCTGAAACAAGCTGGACGCCAAAAACAAGTCAGGCAATTGGGAAATTTCTTCAATACCAATTCTGGTAAACCCAGCTGGGAGTCTGTCATGCGATCTCTATCATTGTCCAACCCACAAGGATTGGCGAACAATGAGAAAATCATAAATGAGTTTCGAAATAACTACTCCTGGGACGACGAACCACTACCACTGCTCAACAGCACGCTAAAGCAGCTTGAAATTAATATGAGTGATTGTATCACGAAAAATCCGGATGGACTGCGCCTTTTCAGACACTTACGACGTCAACTCCCTCAGGCCCTTAGGATCTTAATCCGTGGGTATGAATATGGCTCTTGGAGAAATGTGGCTGAGGAATTGCAGATGTTCTGGAACACGGAATTTTTGGATGATCAAGAAGAGGGAAGATTCCCCCGAAAAGACAAACACAACAGTAAGCGAAAGAATGCTGATACTGTGCCACCCCTACCACCAGTGCATATCTATAATGTGCAACCGGCGGGGCAGATAATGCCGAGTTATCCTACTCGACCGGTGCAAGCTGGTACAGCGCCTGCCGTGATAAATTCAGCCCCACCGCCCCCTCCGCCGCCCATGCCTGCTAGCAGGCCTCCCCAGTCTGCGCAAGCAACCGGACGTCAGCGAAACCCGGCACCGGATCGTAATCCGCTGCCACGACGAAATCCTGGTCGTACAGCCAAAACAAATCGTTTTCCTAATGCCGTGATGGCTGGTGGAAACCCCTATCGAAGGAGTGCTGCACCCGAGAGGCAGACGGGATCGAGGGTCCTAGGAAGGTCGGGAAGACAGCCCGACGCGAGCAGAAACAACGGCCAGCGTCCACGAAACTCTCAGAACGCACGACCGACTCCGGGGATGCCAGCTTCAGACCAGAGGGGGCGCGGCCTTCCGCAGACTTAAGATTCGGGTGTCGGGGTTGACCATTCGCAGCTGACGCCGTCCAACAGTCAAGAGGCGAGCCAGATTTCGAACACCCAAGGTGAGAGGTATAATTTCCTTGGCAACCCTAATATATTTGCGCCGTTAGGATTGTATTTAAACCCCTCGCAGGGACAGGCCTTGTCGGTCTGTTATTATTGTAAATCACCGGGGCATCAATCTCGCAATTGCGTGGTAAAATTCATATTATGGCTGAATGATCAAGTACTGACTAAAGATGATGTATTGGGCTGGGTTATAAGAAAACGTGTTCGACCGGTGCCCGCCCATGTCAAAGAAACAACTGAGAGAAATTGGCTTCCTTTTTTGGAGGCTAACCAACTACTAACAATACCCGATTTGGACCGGTATTTTGCGTCCCAGGGGTCTCCCTCGTTCATTGAGAGAACCACCCTATGTGAGAATTATTATGACGATAGACCCAAAAATCGTGACAAGACGCATTGGCATAATAGAGAGCAATGGGGGCCACAAGGACCACCAAATACGGGGGGTCAGCCTGCCAATAACGCTAATACTGTCGCATGGACCCAACCTCAATATGCCCCATCCCAATATCACCAAACCCAATATCACGAACCCCATTATCACCCACAATTCCAACCCAGTAATAACCCGTACTGGACTGATGAGGAATTGCACCAGGGTTTGGTGCTGGCAAAAAACGCTTGGGGGCGCTGATGGATCCGGTAAATCAGTTGCCCGATTTAGTGTTACACCATTATACAAAGACTATACATAACTCTGAATTACCCTTATTTACATTTTTCGATTTGCCGGACAAAATGCCGCAGCCCGATTTTAGGGACTTATTTGGCGGCCAATTATTGTATTTTACAGACACAAAAACAGGTACACAATTTCTTGCGGATACAAGAAGTGTTCCTAACCTGATAACCCAAGATGCGGTTAAAGCGGCCTACCCAGAAAGCTGGACTGAAAGGCAGCAACTCGATATGAAATTACGCGGCATAGGAGGATCATCCAGTGTCGACTTTGTCGTCATCATCAAGCTGGACAACTTACCGGTTCCATTTGCAACTGGTGAAGGAGTCCCGTTGAACATTATCGGACTAAAGTGGATTGAGCAAGTTCAACGGCTACCCTCAGTAGCGACAGAATTGAAGGATCCCACTACAGTGAATTATGAACTATCATTGTCCGTGTATTCGGACACGGCAAAAACCATAGCTGGGAGCAGTACTTGCAACGCTGCTACTGGTGATGGGTCGGTGGAAGCTGCAACGTTACATAGCGTCGAGACTGGAAGCCCAGCTGACGCCCCTCGGGACCATAGATGTCCCTGTCTCTCGGAAGGATTTTGCGCCAAGTGTGGAGAAACCACGGATACAAAATTAAGTCGGGTGAGCGCTGTGACCCCGAAATCCTTGCGTGCTGAGCGCGGAAGCCCCGCTAGCACCTCTCAGGAACGACATGTTCAAGAGATTCCTGAAAACTACGGCTACTGCATTCGCCACGATAGAAGAGTGGGAATCGTTCACGACGGCTCCATGGCCGCAGCAGTTGTGCCGCAAACCGAGAAGATAGCATTGAAAGCAGCTGTCGACATCCACACTACAAATTTTGTGGATGAAGAAGAGTCTGGAGGCCATATGCACGCCTCTCCAGAAAAAGGGCCCCCGGCGGGCGTTGAAACCGCCGGCGTGAAGTTGGATGCGGGCACGCAGCCCCTTCAGAGGCAGAAAAAAATCGAGTGTGGAAGCCCCACTGATTACTGATACCCTCGCTCTCTCTCCACCGGCATCAAAACCGCGCCACGGCCTCTATAGACATGGTCGTGGCCCGATAAAAACGTATGAACTGTATGATGGAACTGATAAGAAAGTGAGGACAGAGTTGGAACGGCTATGCAGCCAAGCAGTTGAACTTGCCAAATCTCCATACAAACCTCCGGACCTCACATGTCCGGATAATACAATCATACCGGACCAGGTTTGGAGAGAGATTTACGAGCCGTACGCGAACGAACTTGAAGACCTGCGAGGTCATCTCAAAGCTCCACAAGTTATGGATTATAAATGTGACATTGAACTTAAGGACCCCTCTACCAAACCATTTGTGTCAGGTCCATATAACCTGAAGGGGGAGGAACAGGCTAAGGCATTGCAAGAATCCGTAGAAAACTTCCTGGATTTGGGAGTCATTGAACAAGGGTTTGCCCAATGGAAACTGGCCATTTTCGTGGTACCCCAGAAAATGAATGAACGGCAAAAACAAGAGGACGGATGGAAACAAGCGTGGAGGGTTGTACAAAATCTTCAGCCTCTGAATGCAGCCATCAAGTCTATAGAGGTTCCCCCACCCCTTGTACCTGACGTAAAGCAGCTCGCGCAAGGCCGAGAGGTACTTTCCCTGCTGGACTTGAAGAAGGCCTATTTCCACATGGATATGACGGAAAGGTCTAAGCAGTATGTAGGCATTGCTGTGAAGGGAATGCATATACGATGGCGCAAGATGCCGATGGGGCTCCGCATTTCTCTGGCTTTTTGGATGTCAAATATGCAGAAATGCGTGGTCACGCCTATCACAGAGAGTTACCGGAAGTGCATGAAAGAACATGGTCGTCTGGACGAAGCTACAGCGACGCCCATCGAGGCCTACATTGATGATATATTTCTAAGTACGAAGACAGTCGACGATCACCTGGTGCTATTACGACTGGTGTTTGAACAACTGGCTAAGATGAAACTGACTGTAAGCATCAATAAGTGTTTCTTTGGTAAACGACGGGTAAATCTGCTGGGTGCAACCGTAACGGGTAAGGAAATCGAAGTTCAGCCCGAACGAGTGCGAGCGCTCAAAGAACTTGCGCCACCCCACAATATTTACGAACTCCGGGGGTGGATTGGTGCACTTCGATATATCTCAGAACATATACCGGAGTTGAGCCTAAAACTGGCTAAGTTTGATGCTCTCACTGGAAAAGTTCCAGCGACTCAGGGCAGGATAACACCGTTGCTTTGGACTAAAGAATTGCTGCAGGATTTCAAGACAGCGCAAGCCCTGCTAAACGATACAAGGGTGCTGTATCATCTCAACCCAAATCTTCCCTTGTATGTCGAATCAGATGCGTCTGATGTGGGTTTTGGTTCAGTGATATTTCAGACTGAAGTGGGATGTACCCCACCATTCGACAAGGTGTACCCTATCGCCTTTTACAGCCAAAAATGGGCTACACCCACGGCGAAAGTGTACGACCCCTGTACAAAAGAACTAAAGGCTCTGAAGGATTCTGTGGAAAAATGGCAATCGATGTTACGCGCACTACCGTTCACAATCATCACAGACAACATGGGCGTGTTTGGGCTGTTGAAAAGAATGACAGACAATGCCAAGAACCCAAGCCCTAAACCACTAATTCAACGGTGGCTCAATCAGTTATCGGGTTTCCAAATCGAAAAGGTGATACACTTGAGTACCTTACAAGTGTTTACTTCCGACGGCCTTTCCCGCTCTTACTGGATGGAGATGGCTGCTGGAGAAGATGACCCCGGAGTATGGACGGCTCGTCCTTCAAGCTAAAACACCAAGGGACACACAGTCAACAGCGCACGAGATCGCGAAAGTGTGCAGAGATTTTTGATACGTCACTGTAGACACGAAGTATGTGATAACAGTCAAAACGGTATTCATCCCTGGGAAAACGTACAACAACTCCTGAAAGAGAAGTTGGGGAGGGATCTCCCGATGGCCACGCTAAAACAGATAATGCGGGACAGTACCAGAGCGGTAGTCTCGGATAAAGGGTTGGCGGCCACACAGGGACATACCGTGGGAGAACCCCCTCATTATGAACAATATTTAAATAATGACAAATTGTATCATATGACTACACGTACCAGAGCCATACAAATCATGAATAGCGAACTCAGACGTATGGGTAGGAGGTATGTACACCTCAGCATACAGGAGCCAAGCTATAAATATATTCGGGGAGCTGCTTCAGAAATGGACTCATGCGATCTCCGAAAATTGGGATTAACTCTATTGCAATCGCCCAATTCGGACGTAGTTTTATGTGAAGACCCTATCCCTAACTCACATATACGACTCGCGCACGGGATCGTGAAACGAACACGATCGAACAGCGCATAAAGTCGTGGGCAAAAGGTAATTAAAAATAAAAAAATAAAAAATATTTTTTTTCTTGTTTGAATCTGCTTTAAATGTTTAGAAGTAGTACTGCGAAGATTGGTTGTTTGTTGCATTTGCTTCTATATGCAATACATGAATTATAAGCCCTAAAATGTATACGTAATTTCGATGTTCATGGGGAAACACTTGAGTTTAGATAAAAAATACATGTGAAACACTAAATAGATAGTGATTCACATGTACGAGTAAAGGACGGCGTCTGGTGCAGGAGTTCCGAAATCTTGGTCAATTTCATACCCCTCAAAATGTCGAAATATGCCAATATCTATCTAAGTACAATAGCCAGGAAAAAGTTATTGCGTGCAATCGATGTAACTTTTAGAGTTATACAATCTGATACCGGAATTGTAGCTCCAGGCTTTCGGGAACATAGAGAAATCTTGGTCAATTTCATACCCCCCAAAATGAGGAAATATGCCAATATCTCTCCAAGTACAAGAGCCAGGGAAAAGTTTTTGCGTGCAATCGATGTAACGTTTAGAGTTATACAATCTGATACTGGAATTGTAGCTCCAGGCCTTCGGGAACATAGAGAAATCTTGGTCCATTTCATACCCCCTAAAATGTCAAAGTATGCCAATATCTCTCTAAGTACAATAGCCAGGGAAAAGTTATTGCGTGCAATCGATGTAATTTTCAGAGTTATACAATCTGATACTGGAATTGTAGCTCTTGGCCTTCGGGAACATAGAGAAATCTTGGTCAATTTCATAACCCAAAAATGTCTAAGTATGCCAATATCTCTCTAAGTACATTAGCCAGGGAAAAGTTATTGCGTGCAATCGATGTAAATTTTAGAGTTATACAATCTGATACCGGAATTGTAGCTCTAGGCCCTCGGGAACATAGAGACATCTTGGTCAATTTCCTACCCCCGAAAATGTCGAGATATGCCAATATCTCTCCAAGTACAATAGCCAGGGAAAAGTTTTTGCGTGCAATCGATGTAACTTTTAGAGTTATACAATCTGATACTGGAATTGTAGCTCCAGGCCTTCGGGAACATAAAGAAATCTTGGTCCATTTCATACCCCCAAAAATGTCGAAATATGCCAATATCTCTCTAAGTACAATAGCCTGGGAAAGGTGGATGCGTGCAATCGATGTAACTTTTAGAGTTATGCAATCTAATACCGGAATTGAAGCTCTAGGCCTTCGGGAATATAAAGAAATCTTGGTCAATTTCATACCCCCTTAAAATGTCGAAATATGCCAATATCTGTCTAAGTACAATAGCCAGGGAAAAGTTTTTGCGTGCAATCGATGTAACTTTTAGAGTTATACAATCTGATACCGGAATTGTAGCTCCAGGCCTTCGGGAACATAGAGAAATCTTGGTCAATTCCATACCCCCAAAATGTCGAAATATGCCAATATCGCTCTAAGTACAATAGCCAGGGAAAAGTTATTACGTGCAATCGATGTAACTTTCAGAGTTATACAATCTGATACCGGAATTGTAGCTCTAGGCCTTCGGGGACATAGAGAAATCTTGGTCAATTTCATACCCCCCAAAATGTCTAAGTATGCCAATATCTCTCTAAGTACAATAGCCAGGGAAAAGTTATTGCGTGCAATCGATATAACTTTTAGAGTTATACAATCTGATACCGGAATTATAGCTCTAGGCCTTCGGGTACATAGAGAAGTCTTGGTCAATTTCATACACCCTAAAATGTCGAAATATGCTAATATCTCTCTAAGTACAATAGCCAAGGAAAAGTTATTGCGTGCAATCGATGTAACTTTTAGAGTTATACGATCTGATACTGGAATTGTAGCTCCAGGTCTTCGGGGACATAGAGAAATCTTGGTCAATTTCATACCCCCCAAAATGTCTAAGTATGCCAATATCTCTCTAAGTACAATAGCAAGGGAAAAGTTATTGCGTGCAATCGATGTAACTTTCAGACTTATACAATCTGATACCGGAATTGTAGCTCTAGGCCTTCGGGAACATAGAGAAATCTTGGTCATTTTCATACTCTCCAAAATGTCTAAGTATGCCAATATCTCTCTAAGTACAATAGCCAGGGAAAAGATATTGCTTGCAATCGATGTAACTTTCAGAGTTATACCATCTGATACCGGAATTGTAGCTCCAGGCCTTCGGGAACATAGAGAAATCTTGGTCAATTTCATACCCCCCAAAATGTCTAAGTATGCCAATATCTCTCTAAGTACAATAGCCAGGGAAAAGTTATTGCGTGCAATCGATGTAAATTTTAGAGTTATACAATCTGATACCGGAATTGTGACTCTAGGCCTTCGGGTACATAGAGAAATCTTGGTCAATTCCATTCCCCCCAAAATGTCGAAATATGCCCATATCGCTCTAAGTACAATAGCCAGGGAAAAGTTATTGCATGCAATCGATGTAACTTTTAGAGTTATACAATCTGATCCCAGAATTGTAGCTCCAGGTCTTCGGGAACATAGAGAAATCTTGGTCAATTTCATACATCCCAAAATGTCTAAGTATGCCAACATCTCTCTAAGTACAATAGCCAGGGAAAAGTTATTGCGTGCAATCGATGTAACTTTCAGAGTTATACAATCTGACACCGGAATTGTAGCTCTAAGACTTCGAGAACATAGAAAAATCTTGGTCAATTTCATACCCCTCAAAATGTCGAAATATGCCAATATCTATCTAAGTACAATAGTCAGGAAAAAGTTATTGCGTGCAATCGATGTAACTTTTAGAGTTATACAATCTGATACCGGAATTGTAGCTCCAGGCCTTCGGGAACATAGAGAAATCTTGGTCAGTTTCATACCCCCCAAAATGAGGAAATATGCCAATATCTCTCCAAGTACAATAGCCAGGGAAAAGTTTTTGCGTGCAATCGATGTAACTTTTAGAGTTATACAATCTGATACTGGAATTGTAGCTCCAGGCCTTCGGGAACATAGAGAAATCTTGGTCCATTTCATACCCCCAAAAATGTCGAAATATGCCAATATCTCTCTAAGTACAATAGCCTGGGAAAGGTGGATGCGTGCAATCGATGTAACTTTTAGAGTTATGCAATCTAATACCGGAATTGAAGCTCTAGGCCTTCGGGAATATAAAGAAATCTTGGTCAATTTCATACCCCCTAAAATGTCGAAATATGCCAATATCTCTCTAAGTACAATAGCCAGGGAAAAGTTTTTGCGTGCAATCGATGTAACTTTTAGAGTTATACAATCTGATACCGGAATTGTAGCTCCAGGCCTTCGGGAACATAGAGAAATTTTGGTCAATTCCATACCCCCAAAATGTCGAAATATGCCAATATCGCTCTAAGTACAATAGCCAGGGAAAAGTTATTGCGTGCAGTCGATGTAACTTTTAGAGTTATACAATCTGATACCGGAATTGTAGCTCTAGGCCCCTGGGAACATAGAGAAATCTTGGTAAATTTCCTACCCCCCAAAATGTCGAAATATGCCAATATCTCTCTAAGTACAATAGCCAGGGAAAAGTTTTTGCGTGCAATCGATGTAACTTTCAGAGTTATACAATCTGATACCGGAATTGTAGCTCTAGGCCTTCGGGGACATAGAGAAATCTTGGTCAATTTCATACCCCCCAAAATGTCTAAGTATGCCAATATCTCTCTAAGTACAATAGCCAGGGAAAAGTTATTGCGTGCAATCGATGTAATTTTCAGAGTCATACAATCTGATACTGGAATTGTAGCTCTTGACCTTCGGGAACATAGAGAAATCTTGGTCAATTTCATAACCCAAAAATGTCTAAGTATGCCAATATCTCTCTAAGTACATTAGCCAGGGAAAAGTTATTGCGTGCAATCGATGTAAATTTTAGAGTTATACAATCTGATACCGGAATTGTAGCTCTAGGCCCTCGGGAACATAGAGACATCTTGGTCAATTTCCTACCCCCGAAAATGTCGAGATATGCCAATATCTATCTAAGTACAATAGTCAGGAAAAAGTTATTGCGTGCAATCGATGTAACTTTTCGAGTTATACAATCTGATACCGGAATTGTAGCTCCAGGCCTTCGGGAACATAGAGAAATCTTGGTCAATTTCATACCCCCCAAAATGAGGAAATATGCCAATATCTCTCCAAGTACAATAGCCAGGGAAAAGTTTTTGCGTGCAATCGATGTAACTTTTAGAGTTATACAATCTGATACTGGAATTGTAGCTCCAGGCCTTCGGGAACATAGAGAAATCTTGGTCAATTTCATAACCCAAAAATGTCTAAGTATGCCAATATCTCTCTAAGTACATTAGCCAGGGAAAAGTTATTGCGTGCAATCGATGTAAATTTTAGAGTTATACAATCTGATACCGGAATTGTAGCTCTAGGCCCTCGGGAACATAGAGACATCTTGGTCAATTTCATACCCCCAAAAATGTCTAAGTATGCCAATATCTCTCTAAGTACAATAGCCAGGGAAAAGTTATTGCGTGCAATCGATGTAAATTTTAGAGTTATGCAATCTGATACCGGAATTGTGACTCTAGGCCTTCGGGTACATAGAGAAATCTTGGTCAATTCCATACCCCCCAAAATGTCGAAATATGCCCATATCGCTCTAAGTACAATAGCCAAGGAAAAGTTATTGCGTGCAATCGATGTAACTTTCTGAGTTATACAATCTGATACCGGAATTATAGCTCTAGGCCTTGGGTACATAGAGAAGTCTTGGTCAATTTCATACACCCTAAAATGTCTAAATATGCCAACATCTCTCTAAGTACAATAGCCAGGGAAAAGTTATTGCGTGCAATCGATGTAACTTTCTGAGTTATACAATCTGATACCGGAATTATAGCTCTAGGCCTTCGGGTACATAGAGAAGTCTTGGTCAATTTCATACACCCTAAAATGTCGAAATATGCCAACATCTCTCTAAGTACAATAGCCAGGAAAAAGTTATTGCGTGCAATCTATGCAACTTTTAGAGTTATACAATCTGATACTGGAATTGTAGCTCCAGGCCTTCGGGAACATAGAGAAATCTTGGTAAATTTCATACCCCCAAAAATGTCTAAGTATGCCAATATCTCTCTAAGTACAATAGCCAGGGAAAAGTTATTGCGTGCAATCGATGTAAATTTTAGAGTTATACAATCTGATACCGGAATTGTGACTCTAGGCCTTCGGGTACATAGAGAAATCTTGGTCAATTCCATTCCCCCCAAAATGTCGAAATATGCCCATATCGCTCTAAGTACAATAGCCAGGGAAAAGTTATTGCATGCAATCGATGTAACTTTTAGAGTTATACAATCTGATCCCAGAATTGTAGCTCCAGGTCTTCGGGAACATAGAGAAATCTTGGTCAATTTCATACATCCCAAAATGTCTAAGTATGCCAACATCTCTCTAAGTACAATAGCCAGGGAAAAGTTATTGCGTGCAATCGATGTAACTTTCAGAGTTATACAATCTGACACCGGAATTGTAGCTCTAAGACTTCGAGAACATAGAAAAATCTTGGTCAATTTCATACCCCTCAAAATGTCGAAATATGCCAATATCTATCTAAGTACAATAGTCAGGAAAAAGTTATTGCGTGCAATCGATGTAACTTTTAGAGTTATACAATCTGATACCGGAATTGTAGCTCCAGGCCTTCGGGAACATAGAGAAATCTTGGTCAGTTTCATACCCCCCAAAATGAGGAAATATGCCAATATCTCTCCAAGTACAATAGCCAGGGAAAAGTTTTTGCGTGCAATCGATGTAACTTTTAGAGTTATACAATCTGATACTGGAATTGTAGCTCCAGGCCTTCGGGAACATAGAGAAATCTTGGTCCATTTCATACCCCCAAAAATGTCGAAATATGCCAATATCTCTCTAAGTACAATAGCCTGGGAAAGGTGGATGCGTGCAAGCGATGTAACTTTTAGAGTTATGCAATCTAATACCGGAATTGAAGCTCTAGGCCTTCGGGAATATAAAGAAATCTTGGTCAATTTCATACCCCCTAAAATGTCGAAATATGCCAATATCTCTCTAAGTACAATAGCCAGGGAAAAGTTTTTGCGTGCAATCGATGTAACTTTTAGAGTTATACAATCTGATACCGGAATTGTAGCTCCAGGCCTTCGGGAACATAGAGAAATTTTGGTCAATTCCATACCCCCAAAATGTCGAAATATGCCAATATCGCTCTAAGTACAATAGCCAGGGAAAAGTTATTGCGTGCAGTCGATGTAACTTTTAGAGTTATACAATCTGATACCGGAATTGTAGCTCTAGGCCCCTGGGAACATAGAGAAATCTTGGTAAATTTCCTACCCCCCAAAATGTCGAAATATGCCAATATCTCTCTAAGTACAATAGCCAGGGAAAAGTTTTTGCGTGCAATCGATGTAACTTTCAGAGTTATACAATCTGATACCGGAATTGTAGCTCTAGGCCTTCGGGGACATAGAGAAATCTTGGTCAATTTCATACCCCCCAAAATGTCTAAGTATGCCAATATCTCTCTAAGTACAATAGCCAGGGAAAAGTTATTGCGTGCAATCGATGTAATTTTCAGAGTCATACAATCTGATACTGGAATTGTAGCTCTTGACCTTCGGGAACATAGAGAAATCTTGGTCAATTTCATAACCCAAAAATGTCTAAGTATGCCAATATCTCTCTAAGTACATTAGCCAGGGAAAAGTTATTGCGTGCAATCGATGTAAATTTTAGAGTTATACAATCTGATACCGGAATTGTAGCTCTAGGCCCTCGGGAACATAGAGACATCTTGGTCAATTTCCTACCCCCGAAAATGTCGAGATATGCCAATATCTATCTAAGTACAATAGTCAGGAAAAAGTTATTGCGTGCAATCGATGTAACTTTTAGAGTTATACAATCTGATACCGGAATTGTAGCTCCAGGCCTTCGGGAACATAGAGAAATCTTGGTCAATTTCATACCCCCCAAAATGAGGAAATATGCCAATATCTCTCCAAGTACAATAGCCAGGGAAAAGTTTTTGCGTGCAATCGATGTAACTTTTAGAGTTATACAATCTGATACTGGAATTGTAGCTCCAGGCCTTCGGGAACATAGAGAAATCTTGGTCAATTTCATAACCCAAAAATGTCTAAGTATGCCAATATCTCTCTAAGTACATTAGCCAGGGAAAAGTTATTGCGTGCAATCGATGTAAATTTTAGAGTTATACAATCTGATACCGGAATTGTAGCTCTAGGCCCTCGGGAACATAGAGACATCTTGGTCAATTTCATACCCCCAAAAATGTCTAAGTATGCCAATATCTCTCTAAGTACAATAGCCAGGGAAAAGTTATTGCGTGCAATCGATGTAAATTTTAGAGTTATGCAATCTGATACCGGAATTGTGACTCTAGGCCTTCGGGTACATAGAGAAATCTTGGTCAATTCCATACCCCCCAAAATGTCGAAATATGCCCATATCGCTCTAAGTACAATAGCCAAGGAAAAGTTATTGCGTGCAATCGATGTAACTTTCTGAGTTATACAATCTGATACCGGAATTATAGCTCTAGGCCTTGGGTACATAGAGAAGTCTTGGTCAATTTCATACACCCTAAAATGTCTAAATATGCCAACATCTCTCTAAGTACAATAGCCAGGGAAAAGTTATTGCGTGCAATCGATGTAACTTTTAGAGTTATACAATCTGATACCGGAATTATAGCTCTAGGCCTTCGGGTACATAGAGAAGTCTTGGTCAATTTCATACACCCTAAAATGTCGAAATATGCCAACATCTCTCTAAGTACAATAGCCAGGAAAAAGTTATTGCGTGCAATCTATGCAACTTTTAGAGTTATACAATCTGATACTGGAATTGTAGCTCCAGGCCTTCGGGAACATAGAGAAATCTTGGTAAATTTCATACCCCCAAAAATGTCGAAATATGCCAATATCTCTCTAAGTACCATAGCCTGGAAAGGTGAATGCGTGCAATCGATGTAACTTTTAGAGTTATGCAATCTAATACCGGAATTGAAGCTCTAGGCCTTCGGGAACATAGAGAAATCTTTGTAAATTTCATACCCCCAAAAATGTCAAAGTATGCCAATATCTCTCTAAGTACAATAGCCAGGGAAAAGTTATTGCGTGCAATCGATGTAACTTTCTGAGTTAGATACTCTGATACCGGAATTGTAGTTCTAGGCCTTCGGGAACATAGAGAAATCTTGGTAAATTTCATACCCCCCAAAATGTCAAAGTATGCCAATATCTCTCTAAGTACAATAGCCAGGGAAAAGTTATTGCGTGCAATCGATGAAACTTTCAGAGTTAGACACTCTGATACCGGAATTGTAGTTCTAGGCCTTCGGGAATATAGAGAAATCTTGGTAAATTTCATAGAGAGATATTGGCATACTTTGACATTTTGGGGGGAATGAATTTTGAATATTTCCGTTTACGGAGTAAAGATGGATCGCCCGAAGCGAACATGTTGAATATTTCCGTTTACGGTGTAAAGATGGATCGCCGGAGGCTAAGATTTATAATATTTCCGTTTACGGTGTAAAGATTTTTTATTTTTTTAGGGTCTTGAGGGACCGCAGCCAACCTCCCCCTGTAGGGTTTGCCAGGGTGTCTATGTGGTACACATAGACACCCATCTCGTTTTGCTTCAGTTTCTCTCTTGTTACTGGTGCAACGAGTCTGCATAGCCAGGCTTTGAGGGGCTTGAGTCTGCGGCCACAAGCTTGTCCTCGCCACCATGACTATGCATGGGATACTGCCCCGTCAAGCGGTTTCCGATCCCGTTCAGGAATATGAAGGCCAAGGGCCATACTCTTCCTGGGTGTGAGAGTGATTGGAAGTATTGGTTGTACCGCTAGGGCTTCGCATCCCTCAGCGTCCAACAAAGGGATGCTTACGTTAATACAACCAAATAACGGTTGGCGTGCTCTATCGTGGGCACGCGTTCTTCTAGGTCCGCGGCTCGATAAGTCAAAGTAGACAAGTCAGCATTGCTCTTTTAATAAAATGACTAAAACATGACGACGCTCGTCCGACGGAGACTAAAAGACGACTGCCTCCGACGGTGACTAAAAGCCGACTGCACCTCCGACGGTGACTAAGAGCCGACCGCGCCTCGGACGGTGACAAAATGCGACTGCCACATAGGTTCGCAACAGCAACAAGTATAGAAGCATAATCAGTGATCAGCGAGGGTAATTAGGATAATCGTGGAGCGGTACGCTACAAGGGCCCCCCTGGTTGGTAAAAGCTTTAGGATATTACGGAAACCAGAGACAACGATTTAACTACTAAGTGAAGGACTCTATCAGCATGACACGGTAGTGATAACAGACTAAAATTCGAATACTTAGTACAACTCTAATGGTTTAACGGCGAACGAAAGGGGGGTGGGTATGGTGGTAAAGACATTAACGACAAAATATTGCTTTAGCGATAAATAAACAATTGCCAAAGTGAAAGGCTCGGTAGACGCATATGACATACAAAGAGGTGAATATAAGCTTGCGGCGAAACTAATAAGTGATGACGGAAAAATGAACGATTGTCACACTAAATATACAATTCAAATACTGGTGACAACACAAAATCGTGGGGTGCAAATATTACGGCCATTGGCATATTAACAAAGTCAATCGGTTGAGGCGTCATGCTAACAGTTCGAATTGTGAAAAACATTTCAGTGCGGATCAAAACTTGATGTGGACAGAATAAACTGGATCGAGTGATGTACGGTGTGATTATCATTTCAAAAACACGTGTGCGTAATTGTTTAATCGTTTGGGACGTGTGATTTTGAATTCGAAGTGTTATTTTGAATTCGAATTAAAGTTAACTGGAATCTGCGCGACCCAGAGAAGAGCGTTTGGATTAACTAGCGTAGCCGATACCATCGGAGTGAATAGTGAATAATACTAGAAGAGGGATTCACTAAATGGCGAGGCAACACATTCAAGTGCCATGTACATTACAGAGCTTCGATGGCGAAAAAGATTAGTTGATCGAGTAACGGTTGAGTAAGATTTTTTTTATAATTGCGCGACTACAAGCAGATTGCATAACTCTGAAAGTTACATCGATTGCACGCAATAACCTTTCCCTGGCTATTGTACTTAGAGAGATATTGGCATACTTAGACATTTTGGGGGGTATGAAATTGACCAAGATTTCTCTATGCTCCCGAAGGCCTAGAGCAGTGGTTCTCAACCGCCGGTCCGCGACGACTTTACTGCCGGTCCGCGAGGCATTTTACAATTTCATACCTTAATTTCAAGGTGAAATATGTTGAAGGCTTGTCGATTGATAAAATCAATAAAGCATCAAAATTTAAACTGATTGAGAACATCGTGAGCAACCAGTACAAGATGACTTGCTAAAATGCGCAGTTTGCAGGATGATTGGTTTTCCATTCATTCATTTTGTGCAGTATAGTAACTATGGTAACTGCCACACTACAACCCCTAATTGATAGGGGCCGAGCTTGAAGGAGCTCGAAGTTATTTCGTGAATGAACATAAACTAAAGATTATTTTAGGTGAAACTTCATCCAACTTTTAAAAACAAAATTTCACACTTTGTCCGATTTGGTGTCACTAAATAAATTGGATATTGAGTGATCAGGCATTTTCGGCGTCAGCCATTGCCGCGTCACGACGCACCAATGCATGATGAAGTTTGGGCTAATACAGGACTGCGCGAAGTGTGCCAAACATTTTGCAGCGACAAAACCTTGGCCGAAATGACTGCCCTTTGTAGACAAAAAACCGCGATATAAATATGTCAAATTGTCCATTGGCAGCTAAATGAATGGAGCCGAATTTCCCAGTACTGGCAATCTGTACCCCACAGGAAAAACGCCATCCCACAGAGAAAGTTATTTTCCTGTGAAGAAATAGCAATTTGGAATCGTGTGCTTCTTTTAGCTTAGTACGCTTGGGCGATTTCAATATCTATTCACTATGTAACAGACAGTAGGTCATGAATTAATGACATGCAACAAAGTAATTATTACTGACAGTCCAGCCCGAATATGTTTAATTTAATTACATGCCATAAATTTTCCAAGACGACACCTCACTCAGCTCTACCGGAGAATCTGATTCTGATAGGATAAAATAAAATATAGCAATATATACGCAATTACCAATATTATTGACGGATTTGGTCATGAATTATAGAAAATTTCCACGCTTTTAGCGATTAGGCTACGTAGACTCTCTGCCGGCACTTAGTAGAACGGATGTGCTCTCAAGCAGTGGTGAGAGCATCCATCTAGCTGTGGGGCCAAAAACTAACGTTTTTCAGGGGTTGACTGACAAAGTGCCTTTTCGGCACTGGTTTTGTGTATGGCCATTGGCCAGGTATAGCTGTTGACAGGTGTTTTCGTGCGGCACATTGAATCCGTAGTAGCCAGAGTAGCCTACGTCTGGTGGTAGTGAGCAATCAGCTTTCAGCAAGGTAGCACGACAAGGTGCTTGGTTCGACTCCCAAACACTTCTTCTCACGATATTGTCGAAGAGAATAATTTTATTCGAGTTGACATGGTCGGTTAAATCCAGGGCATACGGGGCGAAAGACTTTAAACGACTGTCCGCGGTCGCACGTTTATCTGGCCAAGGCAATTTTACCTTGACGCAGCAGACTCACTACCGAAAAATCTCATGGATACCATCATGAACATAATTAATTACGATCCAAACCCTAAAATGTCACTCTCTAGCACCATATACTTGCAAAAAACGGCTTCATACTCTACATTTGGGGTTGATTTCAATTTCTGAAAGTCCACCGGTCCGCAAAATATTTTTTTGAAATTTTACCGGTCCGCGAGGTGAAAAAGGTTGAGAACCACTGGCCTAGAGCTACAATTCCGGTATCAGATTGTATAACTCTGAAAGTTACATCGATTGCACGCAATAACTTTTACCTGGCTATTGTACTTAGAGAGATATTGGCATACACTGTTAGAAAAATCCGTAAATTCACACCTTTTTGAGCAGTAAACGAGTTTACATACGTGATCGTAACTAAATTTACGGTTATTTAAGCCGTAGTCAATTATGGACACGAGATCGTAATTCGATTCACCGAATCAATCCGTAAATTTACACTTTTTGAGCAGTAAACGAGTTTACATGCGTGGTCGTAACGAAATTTACTGTTATTTACGCCGTATTCAATTACGGACATGAGATCGTAATTCGATTCACCGAATCAATCCGTAAATTTACACTTTTTGAGCAGTAAACGAGTTTACATGCGTGGTCGTAACGAAATTTACTGTTATTTACGCCGTATTCAATTACGGACATGAGATCGTAATTCGATTCACCGAATCAATCCGTAAATTATTTCATTTGTCACACGTATGGGTGTGGGACGTGGGTGGACATTTCTTGTGGCCAAGAAAGAAAGATTTTGATAAAATTGTAATTCCATATACAATAGGGTTACATAAACCCGTAGAGTATTACGATTTTGCTAGTACGATTTCAGCACGGCGTGTCAGAGATTGCTGACAATCAGCATTTTGAAAATATGCATTTATAGATATAGGAATTCAATATCGCAACAATCAATAGTTTCATATTGACATAATTTCAGTAGGCCAGCCGTTCTAACACCAAGTAGGCTTAAGAATAGATTGTATGGTGGTACATCGACTTGAAGGGTTATAGTCATCTTTATATTTAATAACAGGAGCTAATCAGGCGCAAAGTCACTCAACTCGCAACTTTCATCAGGCGGGAAGCCAGCGATAGTTCTTTTGTTCGATATCCCAGGGGATTAGCGAGGAAGATTGAGGTTAAGAATTGCCAGACGGGATACAGCGGTTGTTTTCTACTGCAGTGATTTTAGTATTTGACTAATCAGCAATACGATACGCTGAATGTGAAATAATGACGCTCTGTACCTACAGGGAGCTCTACAAATACAAAAGTGATAAGCTTTTCATTTTCTTTTCGTGTAATAAATTCCAGCTGGCTGGTGCGAATTAAATTGTTTTTCAAAAAAAGTACGAATGGAGCTCAAAAAGGTTGAAAAGCACTGGTCTACGGTATTGTCTTGCTCTACCCAGAGTCTTCGTAATAGTATATACAATATACATTGACATTATTGCAAGCTGCAATGACATCGACAAGCTGTGCCGTTACATCGTGTGATGTCAAAAGGAATGACGCATCGCATACTCTTCATAAAATTCCTTCTGAAATTGCACTAAGACGACAGTGGTTTAGTGCCATAGGAATCTCGTTGACCAAGAAAAAGCAGAAAAAAAAAATTTGTATGCAGTAAGCATTTCAAGAGGGGCGATTTTACTCGTCATCGTAAAGGAAATAGCAAGCGCCGACGACTTAAAAAGGGTTGGTGGCAATCATCTCTAGCAAACTCCTGTGTATATTTATATAATGTTCCTTTGTATTTATTGACAGAAGCTGTACCTTCGATGTATCTTACGAAGAAGTTCTATAAAACCAAGAACGTAACAGATCACAAATTGACTATAGTTTTGAAGAAAGATCAATCTTTGGAGGAATCTTGTCAAGTAAGGCTGCATTTGCTTTCCCCTAAGACGTGTTGGATTGACTTTTGGTCCTCTCTGTTTAGTCATCTGACTCGGATTTTATGGGCTCAACATGTTCGAAATTGATTGGTGGGAAGCCCACCAAGTCTAAGGTATTGGTGGGTAACTATATTTAAAGTTCCCTATATGCATTATATGACTTTTATCTCGACAGACAGTTGCGAAAACAACAGCAATTAAAGAATCTCCATAGTCACCAAAACTCAATTAATCTTGCAATGTAAGTCCTTGTTTTCAATTTCACATAACAATGATTCCATAGGCATTTGCAACGTTTTCTTTCAGTCATCGGATTCAGATTTTATTGAATCGAAATCTAATACAGCCATCAAAAAAAAACCTTCCACGCAGAAGCTTCAAGTAAGTACACTTGAGTTAATTGATTTGAGAAGGTATACTTGCATGAATATGTGTGTAGCGTCTTTGTTGTGTAGTCCATGGGTCGGCAACCTTTTGCTAGTCACGGGCCAGACATCGATTGTACAACTCTTTGGCGGGCCGGAATTTTCATTTTTACTATAATTCACACTCACTTTAGGGGGTCGCCAGCTCAAATTAGTCTAGGATCACTTTCCCAACTTGATAGACGTCGCGGGCCGCACGATTTTATTGTCAACACCTAATATTTGGCATCTGATGAGCTTTTAGCTAAGGTGAAAAGGCATTATATCAATGTAACGTGTTGTCGTCTACACGTGTGGTAAAAATATTGTTAAAAAGAATCGCTGCTTTACCTTAATACAGCACTAATAATTATACGTATTGAAAGGAAAGGACATAGTCCATTTTTGTCATTGATTTTTTTTGCGGCATACACACCCATTCATGATATAGGCCTACAAATACGCGATCTGTGCATACTGCATACGCATACCATCAGTGCGTGGATGTGCATATGCCGCTGGACAAGGAAGGTGGATTTCCAAGTCTTGCACCCAGCGTTACTAATCAGGTCCTTGATCAGATCCGGCCAGGAATCAAACCCGCAATCTACCGATCAAGAAGCCGGACGCTTCACCTTTACACTATCTTGACGGTATTTATCATAGCATGATGCATATTCTGTTTAAGTTAATATTTGCATAAGACGGTGGCACGACAATTGAGCTAAATTTGAACTTGAACTGGGGGGTCCGCGGGGGTGCGTGATCGTTCAAAAGGGTTCTGTGAAAACAAAAAGGTTGGGAATCACCGACATATTGGATCTACCTTACGCTCGAGACTGCCAGAACATCTCCAAGTGGTCTTGACACCAGCAAATCAACGACATATCAGCATCCAGTCGCAGCAAAAGCGCGGCCAGCTATCGAGTGCAGGGCATACTACAGAATCTACATCATGCTATTAAGAGGTTTAGAGATTTTTCGGGCCTCCTGAAAGTGCTTCGCGGACCCGCGGTTGATAACCACTGCATTGTGTTGACCATGGCTATCTAGTTGCTAGTAAGGGCATGGTGGGCGAGGTGAATTCAGTTTCATCGGCCTGTCGTCTTTTGCGAGCACGCTATATGTAATGTCGAAGTCATTTTTAGCGCAAAATGGTGATGTTGAAAGCGAGAGAATAATCTTTGCGGAAACGATCAAGATTTTTACAAATAGTATTTCAAGCATTTAGAAATACAATATTGATATACATTTTCCGAAATCTGAAACAAGGTCGCGGGCTGCAAAAACACACCTGGCAGCGTGTTGGTGACCCCTGGTCTAATGTAATGCGGTGCATCGTATACTGGTACGCCCTTCTAAAATTAAGTCACACTTTCGGGTGTACGATACATCTGGATGAAGAGAACTGGTCTACTCTACGAGTTTACTCTGCAGACAATCTCGTAATTACTTGGTACGAGATACTATAACTATAATCTATCGTTTTCGAGACAGTTTTATGGCGTAACAATGGTCTATTAGGGTGTTTTGATATAGTAGAAATACCACACTATTTCCAAACAGTGCCAACACTGCAGTTTGGAACTCCACGGGAAACGGCGGGTCGCATTCTCTTGATAACTAATTATCATGTCGCGGGCCAGACGATTTCGCTTGGCGGGCCGGATCCGGCCCGCGGGCCGAAGGTTGCCGACCCTTGGTGTAGTCATTGGAATTGCATGAAAAAAGCTTTGTCTAAGATTGCAGTTAGTGCACTTGCACAGTGACCCCAATTTGTCCACTTGATGGTTATTATTTGACAAATATTGTAGATCAGAGGTCTCAAACACGCGGCCCGCCAGAGCATTTTGGGCGGCCCGCAGCGACATTTTAGATTTTTATTAATTTGACAATATCTAAGTGTCACATATATCTTTTCAGCTTATAAAGTGAAAATTCCCTCTTACATTGCTCCGAAAGCCTGAAACTATTCATCAAACTTCACGATCACATCAATTGCAAACGCTACCATGCAGTGAAAGATTCACTATTACGCCACATTTCCAATGCATGATGACAAAACCTGACCCTAAGACGATTCGTGACTGAAATTTGTGAGTTGGACTTGGACGCGACCTTTCTTAGAATTACGCAGACTCGGGCTAACTCAATGACAAAATGAAAATGACTCGAGTGGACTCGGAGTGACTCGGAATGCCGTGAATTTGTCAGAACCATGGACGCAACAAAATTATCGCGCATCAGGGGAATAGTATTAAATCAGAAGGTCGCAGCTTGGTATTTCGCTAACTAAGCAAGTAGTTATGGCAACTATTGGCAATCTGTTAGTTACATCTTTGGTCGGTAAATCATGTTATTAAGGCCACTTAAAGGTACCGAGTACCGTGGTGGTACGCTCCAACGATATAACAATAATGGGGCGTTGGGCGTTCCGACATTTCAATCACTGGGACACATTCATTAATATATTTATATTATATTTATATTTTTTCTGCTCCTATATTTGAAGATATTTGGACACGAGATTAATAGCCTACTTATCAGAAGTATACCTGAATCCTGGATTGGAATTACAATGCTCAACCTAAAAATGTTTTGATATCAGATCAGTCTCTATTATCAATCTGTTAAATTGAAAATATTCATAGTAGCTGCAAAATTATCACCCGATAGCATTCATGATGGCACCAT
Organism: Botryllus schlosseri; assembly: GCF_051294905.1. Taxonomy (NCBI): domain Eukaryota; kingdom Metazoa; phylum Chordata; class Ascidiacea; order Stolidobranchia; family Styelidae; genus Botryllus; species Botryllus schlosseri. Next base: position 26,472,170 of record NC_137237.1, on the reverse strand, counting down.
ACATTTGTCCGGCCATATGGTGTCTATATCATATAATTAATATATATCAAGTACAACAACAATTCCATTCAAATAGTTATAAATGTGATGATTCTTTTCGTGTCAGGTCTAAATTGATGCAAGAGTAAATCAAAGTTTGGCGATCTGTGTTTACTGTCAGTCTGTTGGATCGGCTCACTTCAATAGGACAATTCATTCCCGCCAAATAAGGCCTACTTGGAAAGGCATAAAATACACCTACAAATGCTGCGGCCCGCATTGTCGTCAAAACTGGAAAACTGGCCCGCGAGCACATTTGAGTTTGAGACCTCTGCTGTAGATTTTGGTGAGAAGACTCCCTCGTGAACTTCTTGCTGGTGCAGCTACTGAATCGAGTCATGTAAGTAGATATCCCATATCATACCGTGCGTATTAATATCTTCAACATATTTCTATTCAGTCATCAGACTCCGACTTCATGACACCAGTTTGCCGTTCATCCGGCAATACAAAATCGCCTGTGTTCAAGGTGGTGACGGGTATACCAACTTTCTACAAAGTCAGGCTAATGTGTTCCATAACATTATTTCTCGGTTGACTCCAATAAACTTGAAAGAACCAAGGAGAACTCTTGCTGATCCGTTTAAAAGCCCCGTTTCTAAACGCAGGAAAGGTGATTGTGACGTGAGATAGCCCTGCTACTTTTCTAATCACAGTACATCAAAATAACAACCCATCATTTTGTTACCAAGGACTTCAGCATTACGTCGTCACTCAGCACGATCGAGCCTCTTTCAAATGTTGAAACAAGCCTGTGTAGTGAAGATGCGACAAACAGTCAACAAATTGATGAAAGTAGGACAATTCTGGTATTTCAACAACTACTTCGATACGCATTCAGCAAGTGTGAAGTAAGTCATGTTGCAGCACTTTGTGACATGTGCATCTTCTTTATGTACACCTTTATCAGCTATGCTGTTCAAAGACTGAAATTAGGACGTCGTACAAGGGTACTCATATGTCCATGGCAATTGTATGCCACAACTGCTCTGAAACCAGGATCTGGAATTCTTCACCAGAAATTAGAAATATGTCTGCAATGAACCTTTCGGCTGTTGGCGCGACGATATATTCGGGAGCCACGTACACTGATATTGCAGATTTTTTCAAAATACTGGACACTAACTACATTTCGGAACGTCGTTTTTATGATATACAATCGCACAATATATTTTGCCAACTATTGCGACCTACTATGAGGAACATATGGAGGATGTCTTACGGGAGATGAAGAGTCAATGTAAACCAATTACGGTGATGGGCGATCAGACTCACTTGGGTATTCTGCAAAATATATGGTTTATTCATTTATGGAAGAGAAGACTGAGAAGATTGTCCACGTCCAATTGGTTCAAAAAACAGAGTGCTCCAGCAGTGTTGCAATGGAAAAAGTTGGTATGGAGCGTGCCTTGGATGCATTACTTGCTCAAGGTTTGTCGATTGAAACCGTTGTGACTGACCGGGCACCAAGCATCAGGAAATTGTTGAAGGATAAATATCCATCAATCAATCACCAGTTTGATGTGTGGCATGTCTGCAAAGGTAACTGAATACTGTTATTATTTGAATCTTCTTTTGCCTTACTAACCATTTCTCAGCACTGAAAAAAAGTTGGTGTCTCTGGGTAAGAAGAAAGCTATGGAAGACTTGCTACCATGGACAAGAAGCATCACTAATCACTTGTGGTGGTGCTGTCAGCATTGTGGTCAAGATAGCAGTGTAAGTCTACATATCAACTACGTCTGACATCACATATTAGGAACTTTTTATATAACAATATGCAATTGCAGGTGCTAAAAAGAATATGGTAATCTCTTCTGCGTCACATCACCGGCGAACATGAGTGGACATGGCATTTTGACTGGGGATCAGTGCCTAAGAACTAGATGGTTGCAATGTGGATCTCCTAGTTTCAAAGCATCGAAATCTTTGATAGAAAACAAAAGTTTGATCCGGGATTTGGAGCAGATGACTCTGTTCAAACATACTGGTAATTTGTATGACTCATCACATCTGCACACCAGTTATCGCAGCATGGTCAGATCATTACAATTCACACCTTCCTTTTTTAGGATCTTTGGAAGTTTATCACAACGTCATATTGAAATTTGCACCTAAACGTCTTCATTTAACTTATGAAACGATGCTTGCACGAACCAAATTGGCTGTCCTGGACCACAATGAGAATGTTGGTAGATTTCAGGCGGTGACACGAGCAGGTTTGCTGTGCAGATGAAATGTTTGCAAGTCAAGGTACTTAGTTACTTACTCTATATTTGTTTAAGCAGGCGTTCTACGATGCAAAAAAAAGTTACTCTCGGTCAGCAAAAGAGTGGATCTTGAAAAACGTGCATTAAAAGAAGACGAACCACGATGCGAGAGAGCTTTTGAGGCGAACTACTGAGAATCGCGCTGGCATCAACTTCCCCAGTAACATTTCAAGAAGTGTGCATCCAGTCAGCATTGAACCAGAACCAGCCCCCCCCCCCCCTCCCCCCTAAAGAGGAATTACGTCGTTCTACATTCTAAAAAGTTTAAGAACCACTGTTCTAGAACGTGACTGAGATACAATACAATACATCTCTACTGTACATCTTCGAGTTGTATGGCGTGCTGCGTAGCTTACTACCCCAATTTCATTCTTCCACTGCCTGACTTCCCCGTTGTAATACCCTGGCTATATATTCCTCGGATGTTTCTGTTATTTATTAAAAATTGCATTTTTACTAAATAACGAGTAAGCAAAGTAGTGATGTATCAGGCACAGCAGCCATCGGTGGAATATAGAATGCAAAAAGTTCCAGTTCAGTGTCTAATACAGCTACTGAACTGCTTTAGACTTATATGCAGAGCCGTAGTGTCATCAATCACAGTTCGTTTTCTATCGGCCATTTGAAACCGACATACAGTCCATCATCACTAGGGTACTTTTGCCTTATAGCAGTCACAATGCAGGCTGGCAAGGGCATCCTGTTTTTGCTACCCAAAACGTCGCCATCAATAATCCATTCCAGTATGTGTCGATAAGACACCAAGCGATATTGTCTGCAATTGGAAAATATCAAAGTATATTGCAGCAATAAAAAAAATGCTGAAAACTAATAGCAGCATATATATGACGGATAGTATAATGCTCCCAATTTATAAAGTGTAGGCATTTATTTAAAAGCATGCGAGAAAAGGTGGAGAATGCAGGAAATGGCCGTTTATATCCGGGAACCATGTCATAAGTCCAAGACCCCTGTCGCATACCCAGTAAACACAGTACAGACCAAAGATGTAGAAAGCCGAGACCGATATAGTAGATATTAGATCTCGGCAGGTCGTAGAAAGGGGGATTTTGTGTCGACTCAATTCAATGTCTTTTCCATGTCCTTCAATAATGTGAATATTATGCAGATGCTACAGCCTTTAAACATGGTGAGTAGAATGTAGATCCTACATTAAAAGAATATCCTGATATAATAACCTGTTTTCTACCACTGGGCATAACCTGATCACGGCTGCGTACACACACACACACCATATTATCTACTACATATTAATCACATTTGCGGTAATTTAATTCAAAACGAATTGGCAAGTAAATAATGCCGGTGTAAAAAATGAAACGAACGAAATTACTTGAAGGGTCAAGTAGCAATGAATGAAACTATGAGAACAGTCAGTAATCAGAAGGCTTCATCGTCTGATGATGATAATCCCTCTGGCGTTTTCTTTTCAACACCCTGTAGAAATAAAATGAAAATGACGATTATTAGCTAAGACATTCGTACTGCGAAAATGGCAGAGGTAGCGAGTAAAGAATGACTCCTACATTTTTTTCACCCATACTTACTAAAATGGATTTGATTCTGGACTATTTCCACTCAAGTTTTCAAGTTTTTATTATTATATTTTTTAATATTATATGACTAGAGAACTGACTTCAATCGCCAATTCTATTTGATTATCAAGATCAACGATGACTACTTCAGCAATCTTTGAAAACAGCCACTAACACAAAAAGAATTCTTGACTAAAATTTCTTCACATTCTGTCAAAAATGATCAATTCAACAATCCAAATGAATCAGTTATTTGGCAGCTAGTTGGAGAGATATATACTCGAGTCTAGAAAGTGGAATGATACTCTGCCTGGAAAGCTGAAGACCTAACAATATTGTGTACAGAGAACAAAACATTTGAGTGGCGGCACTGGTATAGACATTAACAAATTATTAGAATTGACAGCAAGATAACCAGCAAGACATTAAAATGAGAATTAGTGCAGTTTCTTAGGCTGTAGTGATACTCAGCCAGTAATTGACCTAGCAGAGAGCAAAACGTTGTAAAAAAAGCGAGCGAAACCTCCGACAAATGATACGATAAAACATTAGAATCGACAGTCTTACTAGAAGCAGAATAACAATCATGAGGGGTTAGAGAACAGAAGCCCGGGAAGTGACCATCAGAAATTACTGCATACTGGCCGAACAAATCCATGACCACTAACAAATGGTCTTTTAGTAGTCAATATTGATACCAAATGACACCACCCCTATTTCCCCGCAACATTTAGCAAATACAGCGCTGGAGTCAACCTTATAAAGCGCTAACCAAACGCTCATTAGTTTTCCCACCTACTACTTCGCGCTTCGCGGATGGACATACGCATTAAAGCGAATGGACGCGACTTGTCACACTCTTGCTATTTCTGCTCCCTTTTTCTCTTCCTTCCTCTTGAGGAGAGAAACAGTCGGCCGCGTTTACGGATCATGAATTCCCGGCTCAAGGGTGATTCTTCCTCCAATGGTCAGCACCTTGAAAATTGAGAACAATGTTGTTGCAAAAAGCATGACAATTTGAAAGTTACATCATTCTAATTATCCCAGTTATGGCCGTGAATCGTTACAAGTGCGGTAACCATAAGAATTATTACTATACTTCAACTACAAATACAATATATTGTATAAAATAATTACTAATTCTTTTACGTTGATCGAGTCGCAAATGGATGAAATATGTCAAAGAATTTGCTAAATTTTTTTTGTATAATTTGACAGATTCTGAAATCTTCTCAAAGTGCACCTTTCAAAAATTTGATATCAAAACTCCCAACATTTTACAATTCGAAGTTGGATGGCTTAACCGATACAAGCGAACAGTTTGTATCGCAATTGACGATTATGTATAGAACGCTGCGAGACATGTGAGTAGGCCTACCCTAAAACGTTTCTCTGACATGGACATTAGGGCTCTTAGAAAATGACTTTTTTTTCTCAAATCGTTCTTGCTACTTGATAAAATTGTTAGGTTACCTAATTCAAGCCTACACACCAAATTTGGTTCAATTCCAACCAGTAGCCGCATTGCTACAGGAAAAGAATGTTTCTATTTATTATATAAAAATAAATAGAAAAAATTTGAAAATTTTCTGTTCACCCCATGAAAGTGTTAGGTTCAAACAAGTGGAAGCGGAGTTATTGCCATCGAAAAATTCGGATTTTAATAAAATAGCATTTACGGTGGGCACCACTATAATAAATAATTAAAGAATTGTGTCACGCTGTCATACTGTTTTACGCAACCATTGTTATGCACTGCATTGTTGCTGTGTTCTGGCTCCATTGATGTTATTTCTAAATTCGACATTAATGCGTCATAATTCTCCATCTGGTTTTGAATTAAACTCTGTTTTGCTTCCTTTATGGTGCCGGTAGCTCTTTAATAGGCACGCGAAAAGTTCTTCGGGTTTCAATAACGTTTTTCATGAAGGTACTTTTGAAAGCAGTATTAAAATTTTGTACCACCAACCAGTTATTTAATTACTATTTATCTTCAAAGTAAATGCTCATTGCATGAAGCAGGGTTGTAAGACTCGAGTCAGGATTTTCTGTTGACTCGACTTGACTCAGGTCATGTTCTCAAAGTACTGAAATGACTCGACTCATTGCGCATGACTTGAGACTCAGACTACCAAGACCGACATTTCATGATTATTTCAAAGAATAGTACAGCAAATCGCTATTGGGATTTCGTCTATTGATACTGGTATTTGAAAATGCGGCCAGAAACTGCTAAAAGTAAGGAAAATTCGTATATTATAAATGCGACCCACTCGATATCACAAAAAAGTTGGTTTAACAAGACTTAAATTGGAAACTGAGCAGCTAACACAATGGCTCTGGCTCGAGTCATAATACCATAACTCGGACTCGGCCCTCTGCTCGCTGACTTGGACTCGGTGGTGAATTGAAAATGACTAGAGTAAAAACTATAAAAGTGAGATTGACTTGCGACTCGGAGCCTTGTGACTTGGTTACAACCCTGGCATGAAGCCTCAATAGTTACATGAGTGGGGTGACTAGACAAAGAACACAGTGACATTTGCAGCATATCATGAATGTCTCTTACTATATGTGATCTTGTTCAAATGGAGGTTGATGAAAGCGTATTTCCCATTCTTTCCGACTCTGCTATAATTTCACCAGACTGGCAACCTTCTTCATGATGCTTTTTGCTGACTGACCAATATTGTCGCCGCCAACGGTACGAGTGCAAATGTCTGATATGTCAATATAGGAACAGAATTAGTTGACTGTTCATGACCGTCCACGTTCAGAGTTGCATCTCAAAGATGCTAAAATAAGCCTAAATATAATCCAAGCAATACGATCGTCCACTTTGACTGACTGAATTTCTAAAAATAATAAACATAACACCTTGATAGCTTCCACATCTTACACTTATATATACCGTCTGCTATCGGCAAACATTTGAAAAGAACAAAACAGATTCAACATACCAAATCTCTTGCAAAGGCTTTTGCTTTCATTCAATATGTCATCAAACTTCTTTAAATCCTCCTTTGTGGTGAGTGGCTTCGTTTTATCATATACAATCTATGGCGGAATAAAGGTTTCGGATAAGTTCTAAAACGAACACAATTTTCCACACAAAAGTCAATCGCCACACGAAATGCCAAATGCTACGGTCCCATTTTACAGGAGAGAGAGAGAGAGAAATATTTATTGATTCGTCCAACCGAAACGAAAATAACATTGGCGCATGAAATTATAACAAGATACTTAACGGTGTAGGACAGGGTGTAATCGATATGACTCTGGGTAGGGTCAACTAGTCTGATCACACCCTGCATTAACAGTGACAGATATTCTTTATAAATTTGGTTGCAGTTGCAAGGTATGGCGAGGTAGTGGTGCGTTCCATTATAACTAAACACCAATGAATTGCGCGTTTGAGCCTGACACGACTCCATAATTCCTACCGAAGTGTTGGCCGTTTATCTAGGCTCCTCCTCGCCATCTGATCCGCATAGCCATGTCTTAAAAAGCCTAGGAGTGGGCCGTGCTAGAAGTGGGCAGATGGTTGCCGATGAGCTCGGCACTTGGTGAATTCGGCCCTCGGGAAATTTTGTAATGAAGTGTATTAACAGCTATTAATATGAATTATTAAACTAATAATAGTATTATCAAGTGATTCGTCAATCTTGTAAGGAGGTCAGGGCATCCGTAGATCACGCAGTCACGGCGTGATTAGATCACGGATTGCGTAGCCGCGGGAAATAACGCAGCGCTCATATACCGACCACGCGCGGTCTGCTTGGAATCGATGGCGTGAGTGACGGGCCTGTGTCGTGTAAGTTTTGAGAAGATGGATCTTGGCGTTGTATGTGAGATCGAAAATGTGGAAGATCAAGCGGCGCTTCTTCGTTTATCGATCACGACAAGCCAGTGTTCCTCATCAACAAATGTTTCACATGATCACGTCAAAATAAATTATTTTTTGCCTTTGGAGAGACGATTCCACTCTGGGGTTAGGGTGTCTCGATAACAGGGTTGAAGGATCCCAAGATTACGAGATCTACCGCGAGCCACGACACGTTTAAATTTCCTTTTTGATACTGTTCATTCATATTAAATGCATTTCTAATGCGAAAGTGTTCTAGTGCCAATTCCTCCAAGGGCCGAGTTCACCAAGTGAAGAGCGTTGCGTTATTTCCCGCGATTACGCAATCTGTGATCTAATCATGCCGTGACTGTGTGATCTACGCATGCCCTGACCCCCGTACAACATTGACAACCACTCAAAGTGCCAAGTTCACCGGCAAACATTCCAGTAACCAATCATGGCGACCGGTACCGCTACGAGATCTACCACGGCCGAATTCACCAAGTGCCGAGTTTGTGCGGCCGAATTCACTAAGTGCCGAGTTCACTGGTAACCGGGCAGATACGGAATGATAATAATAAGAACCGGCCTGGTGTAAAATGACCAGTGTAGTCGAACCATCACCATGAACACCACAAACAAACAAACAAACATCTAACATGGAAAAGAAATTACCTTTACAGCCTTTGACAAACACAGTTACCATTGAAATCAGCAATTTAGGTCTTATTCGAAAGCAGAATAACAATTGTTTTAGCGGACATATCAAATCAAATGTTGGAAAGTTCATGTAAATTAGCCCAAAATATTATCTTACTGTGACCATATTCTATCAATATGGTCTGGCTAGCCAAATTCTCTGGGCCAACATAAACAAGCTGCGTTTGGTTTCAACGATTAATAATCTTGTCACTGGATTCGAGGTATAATTGCACTCAAATATCAAATTTTGCTCCATTAATCAACATCAAGTTGAAAATGTCCATTCTTGCACCAACTTTTATGAAATCACGAATCAGTGTTATGACTTATATACCTAGAAAATTCAAGCATAAATATTATGATATACCGTAGGTATAGGTACCGGTAATTCAGATGTTTGAAGCGACTTGGACAACTAGATAATTATAGTGGTCTAATTTCACTAAATTAGAGCGAAATGCCAGCAATATAATTGTAATCTAATTCGGAAAAAACGGTTTAGCTCTAATTCTAGCCTGGAAAAGCTGAAACTTTTCTATAGTTGTCTACACCTGTTTGCAGAAAGTCAAACAGCTCTAGGCGTCATATACTACAGGCAATTCGAAATACCCCATAAGCTATATGCTACTGCGTATATACCTTTAACCCGCTACCTCAGTCAGTCACAATTCCTATATATTTACGGCATTTACCATACAGAAAGAGCGAACTATGCCTGGCTGCGACCTGTTGCGCGGCAAATCTTTGTCCGGCGCGATGACGTAAAATTTGAATCGCCGAAATATTCTAGAAGTCACGCATCGATAATCATATTCCTAAACGTACAACATCTCACTTAGAGAGAGAGAGAGAGAGAGATATGATATTCTTTCTCGCCTGCACCATCGAGATGCTTTGGCGACGGAGTTGCGATACGGCCCCATGAGGTCATCTAGTCTGCGCCCCGTTTTTTTCTCCTCCATGCTATCCGTGATTGCTGAGCGCCTAGCAGGATAGCTGCGGATACCATTTTTCGAGTCTTTGGTATGACCCGGCCGCACATATAGGTCCAATACTAAACAACACAAAATGTTCTAGGACCCACTTGGTAGAAAGCCTTCTGCCAGGACCATGTGGTTGATTGTTATTATTCCAGTTTTTTCTGTTCACTTTGAAAAACGTTTCAAGAATGGAAGGTTGTATAATGTATATGTAGGAAAAATCGTCATGTTCTGTTATGCAAGTCGACCCTCTATTCCCCAGAAGCTCCATTATCTGTTGTATTTCCCTGCAGCAGACGCGCTCATTCTGGTTCGGCATGCATGCACAGTTCAAGCAACTGCACCATTCATTGTCAAGTGTCCGAAGTTGACTCTGGTTTTCTGACGATTCCTTTGACCAATACAATGAGATTGATAAATTGCATTCAAGCAACACAGGTACAATACTTACAGAGACATGAGTTTGTGCTTCTAGAGTTGCAACAAGACGGGCGAATTCCTCCTCTGAATATTGTGGCTCGAGTTGATAAGGCAGGCTCTCACCAAATATCGTGATATCATCAAAATCTTCTGCATCTGTATCTTCATTAGAAGTTAATTCATCAACAAGATCTTCTTCCATACCATTATTAATTTTAACAAATTTTACGTTATCTACGTGTCAAAGGAATTGCATGAATGAACTGATGGAGACAGAAGATTCGTTTGTGAAACTGAGTACAACAATGTTACGATAAAAATTTCCACAACAATATTGGAACTTTGATGAGAATGAAATAATGATATTTTCGTGTTGACTATCTATACATCTGTGTCTTGAACAAGTAAACTGGACCGTATCAAGATAGTTGATATGCCATGGGTAAATGATGCAAAATATCCTGTGTCTGTCTCTTCCGCAAGACCACTACACCGAAGGTTGTGCACTGTGCAGTCATTAATACATCTTGAAAATGACAGGATCATCAATATAGCTTTGCATCAATATACAACTGTAATGGCATCTCAGTATCAGGCAACTGGCAAATACTATAGAGCAGGGGTGGGCAATTATTTTCCTCCGCGGGCCAAATGAGAAATAAAAATACGTTGGCGGGCCGAGTGAAAATTTTTAGTTATATTCTCCGGCGTATCTCAATTTTATTTCTAAATTGCATTGTCAGTAAATGCTGCTTAGTGGGTGTGTTGATATTATAGGTAATGAGAAATTGACGATTAATTAAAAATATCCATTTGTCGTCATAATTGGAAACAATGTTAAACATGATACATATTTAACTCTCTTCAAACCCCTATCCACGTTCTGCTGGTAAGACTCTAAAACAGTGGTTCTCAAGCTTTTTTCGGCACGCCTTCCTATAGGATAGTGAAAAATTTCCCGCCCGCCTTATCATGATATAACAAAATATTAAAAACTGTAACCAGAATGCTAGCAATCTCAACGGATAGTTTGATGGCATGGAAGGTTCTGGCTGTTGATACGAGAATCATGAAATATAAAAGTCTGACAATACGCAGAGCATAAACGATACGCTGGAAATTAATCGGGCGGAGCACGAAAAATTATTTCGGTCAACTTCAGCTTCGCGCCACCCTTTTGATGCTTTAACGCCCCCTGTTCGAGAACCACTGCACTGAAATGTACATGGAATAGTACGAAGCTCGTTTTCTTGTTCGCTACCTTCCGAGCAGTGTGCAAAGCTTGCAGTTTTCTGAACTGTGCCCTCCCTTGACCACGTGTTTCGTGCTTTCGTCATAACATCGACTTTAATTAATACCCTTAATCTCGGCGACATGCTCGGCAAAAACTAAAAGGACGAGTTTACCCCTGAAACAAGTATAAAATATTTAATGCTCTAGGGTAAACCTAAAGCTTTTTCGACGTTTTTTGGGCATGCCCGTGCCGGTTAATATAATTTATAGGTGATAGATATGAGTGGTATAGTAATCGAGAGCACTGATTGACTTGTTTTACGAATTGGGGATTTGGAAACGTATGAATTTGAAATACATGTCGTATAATGCGTAATGTGACGTAGTCACAGTGACAATGGCAATAAAGAAGGTGTGAACTAAACTATATGGAAAGAGTGATTTCTTGTGACTTCAATTGCTACTCATACTTTGCCACATTACCTTTATTTTGAATTTAGACAAAGCATGCGAGGTGCATAAGCAGTGTAATCGTGGCATATTAATTAGAAGGTTCCAAAGGAAACAAATTTCCAGTTCATTTGATACAGCATGGTTTTAGTCATTCAAAGAGCAAGTTTTATGTTTTGAATTCCAAGCAACCTGTCGCGGGCCGCACAGAATAGCTTCGCGGGCCGCACATTGCCCAGGTGTGCTATAGAGTCGTGACAAGCTCCAGACACAAATCCTCCTGACTTAACGCCGTACGTTGAGCGTCGCCTTGGTGTGCAACACATGATTCCTTCATAACATCGACTGACAACTATCTAAAGTCCGTCCTCTGCGTGACTGCCTAATCGCACCGAGCAAGTGCTACGATGAACTCATCGTGCCATGTAACGGGTTAAGAAATGAACCGGAGCCGCGACAGCGGCAGCCGGATGTGTTTCTGGAAATTTCAATAAATTGCTGCTCCATTTCGGTGGCGTTCTGAGGAAAACGGCTGTAGCAAAAAATTTTCTTTCGTTTTGCCCTTCAATTTGAGACCACATCATTTTTTGAGTGCAGTGCTCCTTTAAAGAAATCACGAGGAAGTGTCGCTTCATAATTGCTAAAGTTTATGACTCACATAAGCAGAATGGCCGTCTGTGATGAAATATTCTGCTGTGCAAACTCATTTTAATTTCTAAGCTGCCAAATTCCCAAATTGTCTGCTATTATAAACATATTGCTGTGATCAAAGTTTTGATGGGGTTTTGTTTCCAATAATCCATTTCTTCTGGGATATACATAACCGCTATTCCAGAATAACTCCAGGATGAGCTGCGAGATAGGCGAGGCTCGGCGTTATATGTTTATTAAAAATATGTTTCTCAATTTTGGTGCCATATATGTTGAAATCATGCCCAAAGGTGTCGCCGGAAGCGATCCACGTTGTTATTACATTAGACAGAACCTATCTTTGTGGAAATGGATTTTCGGCACTCATTCATATCAAATCCATGACGTGGATTTTCAAGACACGACCTCATATTTCAAGTCATTCGACTACAAAATTCGCTTTGAAATGGTAAAAGTTTTACCAATTTCTCCATACATAGTATGATGGTATTTTTGGAAGTCATTTTGTTGCTGTTCAGTACTAGTCCACAGTTAATATTTGCAAAAGACCGATGACGATTACACATCAATTTAGCTAACTTTGAACTAAAACGAGAAGGGGTCCGTGACGGTTGAAAGGGGGTCAACGAAGACAAAACGTTTTTTTGTCCACCATATGATAGTTGGACAGCGTAGATGCGCGAGTGTCGCACTTATGCACTTTTGATACCTCCACTTTTGATACCGAAATAAAGAAGTCATTGAAGTTTTCGGGGCAGTGGAACTGATACATAAATTTGGCAATTTCTAGTTTTCGCATATCTTTTATGTGTAGAACACCGAATCTTTTGGGTAGTGATTTGTTGGACACACATCCTGGTCCCTTTCGGGCCCTAGCTATGATACGGAGGACCAGATGTGGTAGTTTTTGCAGCGGCTGCAGTGCAGTTTTACTGGCAGCCCTCCAACAGATGGTTCCATATTGTAACTTCAATTGGAATAATGATTTAAAGAGTATCGGAAGGACCCAGACTGGCAGGGTAGTCTCTAAGGCTGTAGAACAGACCACAGTTTCGTGATATTTTTCTTGCGATTGAATGTGACTCTTCCAGGACATGTTCCAGTCATGTAAAACCCGAAGGCAAAGCATAAGATAGTTTCGCTTCATAATTGCTAAAATCTCTGGACTCAGATCATTAGAATGGTTGTCTCCAGAGATAAAATATCCTACTGTGCAAAATCATTTTAGTTGCCAAATTGCGAATAGTCTACTGATACAAACATATTGCTGTTTAGAGACGTTTTGTTGGGGTAGTTTGAAATAGCAATTCCTGAATTTATTTTTCTTAACCAGTCCCAATGAAAGGATTGAAACCCCGCTACGAAGTCCATTTTCTACAATGACATATCCTGCATAATCACTATTCCAGAATACCTTCAAGATGAGATGCTAGATATAAATGACAAGGCTGAACGTAGATGTTAATTATTAATTCTGTTCCTCCATTTTTGGGCCATATATGTGGTGATCACACCAAAAGGTGTCGTTGGAAGCGCTACGCGTCAATATTACATTCGCCAGCACCTATCTTCGTGGAAAAATTTTCGGCACTCGTTTATACCAAATCGACCCCTGACTGTCCAAAAGGGGTCCGCGAAGAGAAAAAGGTTGAGAACCACTGGCCTAGGCGATGTAAAGAGGGGGCATGCACATCAGACATGGGGTATTCGCGATTAGTAATCGTAATCGATCACGACGATTACAGCATTTTTAAGTAATCGTAATCGCAATCGATTACATTTGAAAAAATTCCGAAGTAATCGTAATCGTAATCGACTACTTCACATATCTAATCGATTTATTTGCGAAAGAACGATTACTTTTTATTTGTACAAGGACTATGACATTAACTGAACATTTGTGAACAGGGAAGAGGTATTATACCAGGTTCAGTGATAGCACAAACGTCTGATTTTCAAACGAAACTGCTCATTATTACGTCAGAAGCATTCGATTTGCTCACCATTGCGTAAGATGTATCCACACATCGTAAATAGATAAAAGATATACGATGTACATGAACAATAGTGTGATTGTAAGAACGCCTGCAATGTTGTATATCAGGTCATCAATACACTCCAGACTCCACTGCCTCGCAGCAGGATAATAATCACCTCTCTGCCTAGTTTCAAATAGTAACTTAAGTATTGATGTCTGGTTATTCTTATAGTTAGCTTACATGCAGCTCGACCGTTGTTGCTTGGCGGGAAGTAGGCCTATGGTTTGAAATTTTGTACTCGTCAAATGAAAGAAACATTGCGATTTCCACAATGAATCATTAAAAACCAACAGCTGCTGATATATATCATAACCGAGTCGCTTTTGGCCGTTTCTCGTAATGGAAGCTTACATTATATGTATTAAGTGGATGGCAGAATTTTATTTTCATTTTATCTTTTTCTCGTATGACTCTACCTGAAACGGGTGCCAATCGTTATTTCGCAATTCTATACCCAAACTTTGGACCTGTCGCCGTAGTTATCCGCTTATACACCATGCTAGCTTGGGTTGTAGCTAGAATCAGGAAAAAAACAGCAATTCAGCCCCCAACTCCAAACGTTGGTCTTGGGCCTCATATAGGGTGGTCAATTTTCAGGTTGACAATTGAATTTCCTCAGAATATTGGCAATTGCATTATATTACTATTCATTTTTAATCATCTGCAACTCTCGGTGGTCAGATTTATACCGGTAGAGCTGCGATCACGTAATTCATAATTATAACATCTGCCAGTGGCGGCTCGTGACAATATCGGGTGGTGGGGCAAGGGCTGCGAGCGACTTTTATCAACATGACGTCACAATGGCGTTTTCCAACGTAAAAAAGTAACTTTAATATGATGGTCACATGAATTTCCCGACAACAGTGATTTTAACGTAGGTGCCGCGAGAGGTTTGCCGGTGAGCCGTGACTTGAAGTGTGGTAACAAATGTTTTATTCATTTTTTTTTAATCAAAGGATTATTTTACATAATGTACGTGAACTAAGAATCGTCCCTATGCCACGAATCAATTATCAGGTCATCCTTAGTAGCATGCGTTATGATTTCATGGTAGAGTTAGAGATTACGCAAATCGATAGGCCGTCCGAAAGTGTTTCGTACACGATCCTGGTGTGTTACGACCACTGAGCTGGTGGTTACGAGTTACGACCAGGTGATAGGCAACCAAAGCGGAGGTACCCGGCGTACGATTGGATCAATGGACTGGACAATTTCTATCATCATCATCATTGGTTTATTAGCAATTTTATCAGTTCAATACACCACAAAAATGCGATACAATGAAAAGACAGGAATATGTCGAAGCGACAAGGAGTAGTCTTCTAGACCTTTAATTTTCGCTCTAAAGGCAACTGCGTAAACTAGCCTACGTACGGAGCAAAGATTCAATACGATTCATGTTCGCACTTGACTTGACCAGACTAATTCCAATCACTAGAACTCGAGAGATTGCGTAAGCCTAACTGCAAAGGTCAACGACTTCGGACACATACGTAATTGTTATCTCATAGATTGGGCCTGTCATATTGAATCCAGAACATCAATTTGAATGGTCTTTGAAGAACTAAGGACAGCGGCCTCGGAACTTCGGTCTCGGAACAACATAGTACATTTTGGCCTTGAAACTGGAGATTGTGACGCAACACATACGGCTTACTGTCTGCTGCCAAATCGCCGTTGGAAAACATATTAATCAATAAATACATGAATGAAAGCCGTAAACTTAGCATACTGTTACATGAAATCATCGAGAAGTAGCATTCGCAATCTCATAACCCATTCCGGCATGGTACACTGTCAAAATCAATACAAACAGACGAACACCGAACTTTGAGTAAAATAGATCGAGGAATAGGCTGATCGAATGATCAGCTGTTAGCCGACATCGAAAATGAAATAGCTATCGCATTTGACAGGGGATTGTAAGCAAATGGTTTGAAGGCCACAATTTCACAGTGAAATGCACATTGGCGAACATAAAATTATGTGAATATTTGAATGCAAACCGAGAATCTTAGTTAGCTGTTTCATGCGATCATCAAGATATACCATTGGAAATATCATCACCGATCTCGTTATGGAACGCAGACTAGATTAGCACAGACAGACACCGGCTTTTCCGTGAGATGCGCAATGATGTAGGTAGGCTGAGTATCAGATCAGCGCGCATCTCTACCATACTCGACCTCGAAAACGAAATAACTGCCTCAATCATTGAGCGTCAACTTTAAGACTTGGCACCGCGTTCGATACTAAAATCAAGACATACCGTGCGAAAGCTCATGACAGATCTAGGTATGGAACATCGTTAAAATCAATAGAGACCAATAACGGCTTTTGCGTAAATCTGTTAGCGATAAATGAAGAGTCAGCTCTCACTCGACTTTGGAAACGAAATTACCACCCACATAGTTCAGTGACAAACTTAAAACTTATTACAGCGGTCGATACTAACATTAAGACTTACTGTGCCAAATGTCATGACCGATCTCGGTATGGAACATCGTGAAAATCAATGGAGATCAATACCGGCTTTTGAGTAAAATCTGTTTGCTGTACAATGTACATGATAGATCAGCACACACTGAACTTCGGAAACGAAATTACCACCCTTATCTTTGAGAAGCAAGCCTGAAACTTGGAGCAGTGCTAAATACTACCTTCACGACATATCGTACCAAGTTTCAAGAATTATCATGTTGCGAAACACCGTCAAAATCGACATATACCAGCAAAGGTCGAGTCAACGCATATCACGGTAACCGAGTTCAGATATAGATACGATTGTTACATCACACCTTAAGGGCGACAGGCATAGTTGCCCCACTTGCTCGGCCATTTTACGAATAGGAGAGAGTAAATCACCGTTTCTTTATTGTGCGCGGCTTTGAGAGAATAGATAGTGAAAGCTTGTTATGAGCGCTACCGGGGCAAGCCCCGGCTAGGCATTCACAAAGCGAAAACACAGAAGAGAATTCGATTTTCGCAGAGACTTCGCTATGTATGGGCATTTGTTAGCGAAAGCACAAGAATAATGCTGGTTTCGCCGTGATCTCGGTATATACTGATTGCTGTGCGTCTATAAATGGTTAAACTGTTATTGAACAGAATTTTAGGTGGGGCAATGCCCCAGTTGCCCTATAGGACGAGCCGCCACTGACATCTGCTATGTTTTGCTTTATTGTATGTTGTTCATTCGTGATCTCCGGTCTGTTATATAAAGAAAATATATTGTAGTCACCCAAACGTATCAGACTAAACTTTCGTGAGACGCGCACACAAACTGTCATGTCTTCTTTCCTCTGTGGGAGCCCGTTGGCATTTGTATTGTGGGGCCCAGATTGGAAGGACATGACTATTCGTCATGCCTCTGATACCGGAATTGTATTTCTAGGCCTTCGGGAACATAGAGAAATCTTGGTAAATTTCATACCCCCCAAAATGTCAAAGTATGCCAATATCTCTCTAAGTACAATAGCCAAGGAAAAGTCATTGCGTGCAATCGATGTAACTTTCAGAGTTAGACACTCTGATACCGGAATTGTAGTTCTAGGCCTTCGGGAACATAGAGAAATCTTGGTAAATTTCATACCCAACAAAATGTCAAAGTATGCCAATATCTCTTTAAGTACAATAGCCAGGGAAAAGTTATTGCGTGCAATCGATGTAACTTTCAGAGTTAGACACTCTGATACCGGAATTGTAGTTCTAAGCCTTCGGGAACATAGAGAAATCTTGGTAAATTTCATACCCCCCAAAATGTCAAAGTATGCCAATATCTCTCTAAGTACAATAGCCAGGGAAAAGTTATTGCGTGCAATTGGTGTAACTTTCAGAGTTAGACACTCTGATACCGGAATTGTAGTTCTAGGCCTTCGGGAACATAGAGAAATCTTGGTAAATTTCATACCCCCCAAAATGTGAAAGTATGCCAATATCTCTCTAAGTACAATAGCCAGGGAAAAGTTATTGCGTGCAATCGGTCTAACTTTCAGAGTTAGACACTCTGATACCGGAATTGTAGTTCTAGGCCTTCGGGAACATAGAGAAATCTTGGTAAATTTCATACCCCCCAAAATGTCAAAGTATGCCAATATCTCTCTAAGTACAATAGCCAGGGAAAAGTTATTGCGTGCAATCGGTGTAACTTTCAGAGTTAGACACTCTGATACCGGAATTGTAGTTCTAGGCCTTCGGGAACATAGAGAAATCTTGGTAAATTTCATACCCCCAAAAATGTCAAAGTATGCCAATATCTCTCTAAGTACAATAGCCAGGGAAAAGTTATTGCGTGCAATCGGTGTAACTTTCAGAGTTAGACACTCTGATACCGGAATTGTAGTTCTAGGCCTTCAGGAACATAGAGAAATCTTGGTAAATTTCATACCCCCCAAAATGACAAAGTATGCCAATATCTCTCTAAGTACAATAGCCAGGGAAAAGTTATTACGTGCAATCGGTGTAACTTTCAGAGTTAGACACTCTGATACCGGAATTGTAGTTCTAGGCCTTCGGGAACATAGAGAAATCTTGGTAAATTTCATACCCCCCAAAATGTCAAAGTATGCCAATATCTCTCTAAGTACAATAGCCAGGAAAAAGTTATTGCGTGCAATCGGTGTAACTTTCAGAGTTAGACACTCTGATACCGGAATTGTAGTTCTAGGCCTTCGGGAACATAGAGAAATCTTGGTAAATTTCATACCCCCCAAAATGTCAAAGTATGCCAATATCTCTCTAAGTACAATCGTCAGGGAAAAGTTATTGCGTGCAATCGGTGTAATTTTCAGAGTTAGACACTCGGATACCGGAATTGTAGTTCTAGGCCTTCGGGAACATAGAGAAATCTTGGTAAATTTCATACCCCCCAAAATGTCAAAGTATGCCAATATCTCTCTAAGTACAATAGCCAGGGAAAAGTTATTGCGTGCAATCGGTGTAACTTTCAGAGTTAGACACTCTGATACCGGAATTGTAGTTCTAGGCCTTCGGGAACATAGAGAAATCTTGGTAAATTTCATACCCCCCAAAATGTCAAAGTATGCCAATATCTCTCTAAGTACAATAGCCAGGGAAAAGTTATTGCGTGCAATCGGTGTAACTTTCAGAGTTAGACACTCTGATACCGGAATTGTAGTTCTAGGCCTTCGGGAACATAGAGAAATCTTCGTAAATTTCATACCCCCCAAAATGTCAAAGTATGCCAATATCTCTCTAAGTACGATAGCCAGGGAAAAGTTATTGCGTGCAATCGGTCTAACTTTCAGAGTTAGACACTCTGATACCGGAATTGTAGTTCTAGGCCTTCGGGAACATAGAGAAATCTTGGTAAATTTCATACCCCCCAAAATGTCAAAGTATGCCAATATCTCTCTAAGTACAATAGCCAGGGAAAAGTTATTTCGTACAATCGGTCTAACTTTCAGAGTTAGACACTCTGATACCGGAATTGTAGTTCTAGGCCTTCGGGAACATAGAGAAATCTTGGTAAATTTCATACCCCCCAAAATGTCAAAGTATGCCAATATCTCTCTAAGTACAATAGCCAGGGAAAAGTTATTGCGTGCAATCGGTCTAACTTTCAGAGTTAGACACTCTGATACCGGAATTGTAGTTCTAGGCCTTCGGGAACATAGAGAAATCTTGGTAAATTTCATACCCCCCAAAATGTCAAAGTATGCCAATATCTCTCTAAGTACAATAGCCAGAGAAAAGTTATTGCGTGCAATCGGTCTAACTTTCAGAGTTAGACACTCTGATACCGGAATTGTAGTTCTAGGCCTTCGGGAACATAGAGAAATCTTGGTAAATTTCATACCCCCCAAAATGTCAAAGTATGCCAAAATCTCTCTAAGTACAATAGCCAGGGAAAAGTTATTGCGTGCAATCGGTGTAACTTTCAGAGTTAGACACTCTGATACCGGAATTGTAGTTCTAGGCCTTCGGGAACATAGAGAAATCTTGGTAAATTTCATACCCCCCAAAATGTCAAAGTATGCCAATATCTCTCTAAGTACAATAGCCAGGGAAAATTTATTGCGTGCAATCGGTGTAACTTTCAGAGTTAGACACTCTGATACCGGAATTGTAGTTCTAGGCCTTCGGGAACATGGAGAAATCTTGGTAAATTTCATACCCCCAAAAATGTCAAAGTATGCCAATATCTCTCTAAGTACAATAGCCAGGGAAAAGTTATTGCGTGCAATCGGTGTAACTTTCAGAGTTAGACACTCTGATACCGGAATTGTAGTTCTAGGCCTTCGGGAACATAGAGAAATCTTGGTAAATTTCATACCCCTCAAAATGTCAAAGTATGCCAATATCTCTCTAAGTACAATAGCAAGGGAAAAGTTATTGCGTGCAATCGGTGTAACTTTCAGAGTTAGACACTCTGATACCGGAATTGTGGTTCTAGGCCTTCGGGAACATAGAGAAATCTTGGTAAATTTCATACCCCCCAAAATGTCAAAGTATGCCAATATCTCTTCAAGTACAATAGCCAGGGAAAAGTTATTGCGTGCAATCGGTGTAACTTTCAGAGTTAGACACTCTGATACCGGAATTGTAGTTCTAGGCCTTCGGGAACATAGAGAAATTTTGGTAAATTTCATACCCCCCAAAATGTCAAAGTATGCCAATATCTCTCTAAGTACAATAGCCAGGGAAAAGTTATTGCGTGCAATCGGTGTAACTTTCAGAGTTAGACACTCTGATACCGGAATTGTAGTTCTAGGCCTTCGGGAACATAGAGAAATCTTGGTAAATTTCATAACCCCCAAAATGTCAAAGTATGCCAATATCTCTCTAAGTACAATAGCCAGGGAAAAGTTATTGCGTGCAATCGGTGTAACTTTCAGAGTTAGACACTCTGATACCGGAATTGTAGTTCTAGGCCTTCGGGAACATAGAGAAATCTTGGTAAATTTCATACCCCCCAAAATGTCAAAGTATGCCAATATCTCTCTAAGTACAATAGCCAGGGAAAAGTTATTGCGTGCAATCGGTGTAACTTCCAGAGTTAGACACTCTGATACCGGAATTGTAGTTCTAGGCCTTCGGGAACATAGAGAAATCTTGGTAAATTTCATACCCCCCAAAATGTCAAAGTATGCCAATATCTCTCTAAGTACAACAGCCAGGGAAAAGTTATTGCGTGCAATCGGTGTAACTTTCAGAGTTAGACACTCTGATACCGGAATTGTAGTTCTAGGCCTTCGGGAACATAGAGAAATCTTGGTAAATTTCATACCCCTCAAAATGTCAAAGTATGCCAATATCTCTCTAAGTACAATAGCCAGGGAAAAGTTATTGCGTGCAATCGGTGTAACTTTCAGAGTTAGACACTCTGATACCGGAATTGTAGTTCTAGGCCTTCGGGAACATAGAGAAATCTTGGTAAATTTCATACCCCCCAAAATGTCAAAGTATGCCAATATCCCTCTAAGTACAATAGCCAGGGAAAAGTTATTGCGTGCAATCGGTGTAACTTTCAGAGTTAGACACTCTGATACCGGAATTGTAGTTCTAGGCCTTCGGGAACATAGAGAAATCTTGGTAAATTTCATACCCCCCAAAATGTCAAAGTATGCCAATATCTCTCTAAGTACAATAGTCAGGGAAAAGTTATTGCGTGCAATCGGTGTAATTTTCAGAGTTAGACACTCGGATACCGGAATTGTAGTTCTAGGCCTTCGGGAACATAGAGAAATCTTGGTAAATTTCATACCCCCCAAAATGTCAAAGTATGCCAATATCTCTCTAAGTACAATAGCCAGGGAAAAGATATTGCGTGCAATCGGTGTAACTTTCAGAGTTAGACACTCTGATACGGGAATTGTAGTTCTAGGCCTTCGGGAACATAGAGAAATCTTGGTAAATTTCATACCCCCCAAAATGTCAAAGTATGCCAATATCTCTCTAAGTACAATAGCCACGGAAAAGTTATTGCGTGCAATCGGTGTAACTTCCAGAGTTAGACACTCTGATACCGGAATTGTAGTTCTAGGCCTTCGGGAACATAGAGAAATCTTGGTAAATTTCATACCCCCCAAAATGTCAAAGTATGCCAATATCTCTCTAAGTACAATAGCCAGGGAAAAGTTATTGCGTGCAATCGGTGTAACTTTCAGAGTTAGACACTCTGATACCGGAATTGTAGTTCTAGGCCTTCGGGAACATAGAGAAATCTTGGTAAATTTCATACCCCTCAAAATGTCAAAGTATGCCAATATCTCTCTAAGTACAATAGCCAGGGAAAAGTTATTGCGTGCAATCGGTGTAACTTTCAGAGTTAGACACTCTGATACCGGAATTGTAGTTCTAGGCCTTCGGGAACATAGAGAAATCTTGGTAAATTTCATACCCCCCAAAATGTCAAAGTATGCCAATATCCCTCTAAGTACAATAGCCAGGGAAAAGTTATTGCGTGCAATCGGTGTAACTTTCAGAGTTAGACACTCTGATACCGGAATTGTAGTTCTAGGCCTTCGGGAACATAGAGAAATCTTGGTAAATTTCATACCCCCCAAAATGTCAAAGTATGCCAATATCTCTCTAAGTACAATAGCCAGGGAAAAGTTATTGCGTGCAATCGGTGTAACTTCCAGAGTTAGACACTCTGATACCGGAATTGTAGTTCTAGGCCTTCGGGAACATAGAGAAATCTTGGTAAATTTCATACCCCCCAAAATGTCAAAGTATGCCAATATCTCTCTAAGTACAATAGTCAGGGAAAAGTTATTGCGTGCAATCGGTGTAACTTTCAGAGTTAGACACTCTGATACCGGAATTGTAGTTCTAGGCCTTCGGGAACATAGAGAAATCTTGGTAAATTTCATACCCCTCAAAATGTCAAAGTATGCCAATATCTCTCTAAGTACAATAGCCAGGGAAAAGTTATTGCGTGCAATCGGTGTAACTTTCAGAGTTAGACACTCTGATACCGGAATTGTAGTTCTAGGCCTTCGGGAACATAGAGAAATCTTGGTAAATTTCATACCCCCCAAAATGTCAAAGTATGCCAATATCTCTCTAAGTACAATAGCCAGGGAAAAGTTATTGCGTGCAATCGGTGTAACTTTCAGAGTTAGACACTCTGATACCGGAATTGTAGTTCTAGGCCTTCGGGAACATAGAGAAATCTTGGTAAATTTCATACCCCCCAAAATGTCAAAGTATGCCAATATCTCTCTAAGTACAATAGCCAGGGAAAAGTTATTGCGTGCAATCGGTGTAACTTTCAGAGTTAGACACTCTGATACCGGAATTGTAGTTCTAGGCCTTCGGGAACATAGAGAAATCTTGGTAAATTTCATACCCCTCAAAATGTCAAAGTATGCCAATATCTCTCTAAGTACAATAGCCAGGGAAAAGTTATTGCGTGCAATCGGTGTAACTTTCAGAGTTAGACACTCTGATACCGGAATTGTAGTTCTAGGCCTTCGGGAACATACAGAAATCTTGGTAAATTTCATACCCCCCAAAATGTCAAAGTATGCCAATATCCCTCTAAGTACAATAGCCAGGGAAAAGTTATTGCGTGCAATCGGTGTAACTTTCAGAGTTAGACACTCTGATACCGGAATTGTAGTTCTAGGCCTTCGGGAACATAGAGAAATCTGGGTAAATTTCATACCCCCCAAAATGTCAAAGTATGCCAATATCTCTCTAAGTACAATAGTCAGGGAAAAGTTATTGCGTGCAATCGGTGTAATTTTCAGAGTTAGACTCTCGGATACCGGAATTGTAGTTCTAGGCCTTCGGGAACATAGAGAAATCTTGGTAAATTTCATACCCCCCAAAATGTCAAAGTATGCCAATATCTCTCTAAGTACAATAGCCAGGCAAAAGTTATTGCGTGCAATCGGTGTAACTTTCAGAGTTAGACACTCTGATACCGGAATTGTAGTTCTAGGCCTTCGGGAACATAGAGAAATCTTGGTAAATTTCATACCCCCCAAAATGTCAAAGTATGCCAATATCTCTCTAAGTACAATAGCCAGGGAAAAGTTATTGCGTGCAATCGGTGTAACTTTCAGAGTTAGACACTCTGATACCGGAATTGTAGTTCTAGGCCTTCGGGAACATAGAGAAATCTTGGTAAATTTCATACCCCCCAAAATGTCAAAGTATGCCAATATCTCTCTAAGTACAATAGCCAGGGAAAAGTTATTGCGTGCAATCGGTCTAACTTTCAGAGTTAGACACTCTGATACCGGAATTGTAGTTCTAGGCCTTCGGGAACATAGAGAAATCTTGGTAAATTTCATACCCCCCAAAATGTCAAAGTATGCCAATATCTCTCTAAGTACAATAGCCAGGGAAAAGTTATTGCGTGCAATCGGTCTAACTTTCAGAGTTAGACACTCTGATACCGGAATTGTAGTTCTAGGCCTTCGGGAACATAGAGAAATCTTGGTAAATTTCATACCCCCCAAAATGTCAAAGTATGCCAATATCTCTCTAAGTACAATAGCCAGAGAAAAGTTATTGCGTGCAATCGGTCTAACTTTCAGAGTTAGACACTCTGATACCGGAATTGTAGTTCTAGGCCTTCGGGAACATAGAGAAATCTTGGTAAATTTCATACCCCCCAAAATGTCAAAGTATGCCAAAATCTCTCTAAGTACAATAGCCAGGGAAAAGTTATTGCGTGCAATCGGTGTAACTTTCAGAGTTAGACACTCTGATACCGGAATTGTAGTTCTAGGCCTTCGGGAACATAGAGAAATCTTGGTAAATTTCATACCCCCCAAAATGTCAAAGTATGCCAATATCTCTCTAAGTACAATAGCAAGGGAAAAGTTATTGCGGCAATCGGTGTAACTTTCAGAGTTAGACACTCTGATACCGGAATTGTAGTTCTAGGCCTTCGGGAACATAGAGAAATCTTGGTAAATTTCATACCCCCCAAAATGTCAAAGTATGCCAATATCTCTCTAAGTACAATAGCCAGGGAAAAGTTATTGCGTGCAATCGGGGTAACTTTCAGAGTTAGACACTCTGATACCGGAATTGTAGTTCTAGGCCTTCGGGAACATAGAGAAATCTTGGTAAATTTCATACCCCCCAAAATGTCAAAGTATGCCAATATCTCTCTAAGTACAATAGCCAGGGAAAAGTTATTGCGTGCAATCGGTGTAACTTTCAGAGTTAGACACTCTGATACCGGAATTGTAGTTCTAGGCCTTCGGGAACATAGAGAAATCTTGGTAAATTTCATAACCCCCAAAATGTCAAAGTATGCCAATATCTCTCTAAGTACAATAGCCAGGGAAAAGTTATTGCGTGCAATCGGTGTAACTTTCAGAGTTAGACACTCTGATACCGGAATTGTAGTTCTAGGCCTTCGGGAACATAGAGAAATCTTGGTAAATTTCATACCCCCCAAAATGTCAAAGTATGCCAATATCTCTCTAAGTACAATAGCCAGGGAAAAGTTATTGCGTGCAATCGGTGTAACTTCCAGAGTTAGACACTCTGATACCGGAATTGTAGTTCTAGGCCTTCGGGAACATAGAGAAATCATGGTAAATTTCATACCCCCCAAAATGTCAAAGTATGCCAATATCTCTCTAAGTACAATAGCCAGGGAAAAGTTATTGCGTGCAATCGGTGTAACTTTCAGAGTTAGACACTCTGATACCGGAATTGTAGTTCTAGGCCTTCGGGAACATAGAGAAATCTTGGTAAATTTCATACCTCTCAAAATGTCAAAGTATGCCAATATCTCTCTAAGTACAATAGCCAGGGAAAAGTTATTGCGTGCAATCGGTGTAACTTTCAGAGTTAGACACTCTGATACCGGAATTGTAGTTCTAGGCCTTCGGGAACATAGAGAAATCTTGGTAAATTTCATACCCCCCAAAATGTCAAAGTATGCCAATATCCCTCTAAGTACAATAGCCAGGGAAAAGTTATTGCGTGCAATCGGTGTAACTTTCAGAGTTAGACACTCTGATACCGGAATTGTAGTTCTAGGCCTTCGGGAACATAGAGAAATCTTGGTAAATTTCATACCCCCCAAAATGTCAAAGTATGCCAATATCTCTCTAAGTACAATAGTCAGGGAAAAGTTATTGCGTGCAATCGGTGTAACTTTCAGAGTTAGACACTCTGATACCGGAATTGTAGTTCTAGGCCTTCGGGAACATAGAGAAATCTGGGTAAATTTCATACCCCCCAAAATGTCAAAGTATGCCAATATCTCTCTAAGTACAATAGTCAGGGAAAAGTTATTGCGTGCAATCGGTGTAATTTTCAGAGTTAGACTCTCGGATACCGGAATTGTAGTTCTAGGCCTTCGGGAACATAGAGAAATCTTGGTAAATTTCATACCCCCCAAAATGTCAAAGTATGCCAATATCTCTCTAAGTACAATAGCCAGGGAAAAGTTATTGCGTGCAATCGGTGTAACTTTCAGAGTTAGACACTCTGATACCGGAATTGTAGTTCTAGGCCTTCGGGAACATAGAGAAATCTTGGTAAATTTCATACCCCCCAAAATGTCAAAGTATGCCAATATCTCTCTAAGTACAATAGCCAGGGAAAAGTTATTGCGTGCAATCGGTGTAACTTTCAGAGTTAGACACTCTGATACCGGAATTGTAGTTCTAGGCCTTCGGGAACATAGAGAAATCTTGGTAAATTTCATACCCCCCAAAATGTGAAAGTATGCCAATATCTCTCTAAGTACAATAGCCAGGGAAAAGTTATTGCGTGCAATCGGTCTAACTTTCAGAGTTAGACACTCTGATACCGGAATTGTAGTTCTAGCCCTTCGGGAACATAGAGAAATCTTGGTAAATTTCATACCCCCCAAAATGTCAAAGTATGCCAATATCTCTCTAAGTACAATAGCCAGGGAAAAGTTATTGCGTGCAATCGGTCTAACTTTCAGAGTTAGACACTCTGATACCGGAATTGTAGTTCTAGGCCTTCGGGAACATAGAGAAATCTTGGTAAATTTCATACCCCCCAAAATGTCAAAGTATGCCAATATCTCTCTAAGTACAATAGCCAGAGAAAAGTTATTGCGTGCAATCGGTCTAACTTTCAGAGTTAGACACTCTGATACCGGAATTGTAGTTCTAGGCCTTCGGGAACATAGAGAAATCTTGGTAAATTTCATACCCCCCAAAATGTCAAAGTATGCCAAAATCTCTCTAAGTACAATAGCCAGGGAAAAGTTATTGCGTGCAATCGGTGTAACTTTCAGAGTTAGACACTCTGATACCGGAATTGTAGTTCTAGGCCTTCGGGAACATAGAGAAATCTTGGTAAATTTCATACCCCCCAAAATGTCAAAGTATGCCAATATCTCTCTAAGTGCAATAGCAAGGGAAAAGTTATTGCGTGCAATCGGTGTAACTTTCAGAGTTAGACACTCTGATACCGGAATTGTAGTTCTAGGCCTTCGGGAACATAGAGAAATCTTGGTAAATTTCATACCCCCCAAAATGTCAAAGTATGCCAATATCTCTCTAAGTACAATAGCCAGGGAAAAGTTATTGCGTGCAATCGGTGTAACTTTCAGAGTTAGACACTCTGATACCGGAATTGTAGTTCTAGGCCTTCGGGAACATAGAGAAATCTTGGTAAATTTCATACCCCCCAAAATGTCAAAGTATGCCAATATCTCTCTAAGTACAATAGCCAGGGAAAAGTTATTGCGTGCAATCGGTGTAACTTTCAGAGTTAGACACTCTGATACCGGAATTGTAGTTCTAGGCCTTCGGGAACATAGAGAAATCTTGGTAAATTTCATAACCCCCAAAATGTCAAAGTATGCCAATATCTCTCTAAGTACAATAGCCAGGGAAAAGTTATTGCGTGCAATCGGTGTAACTTCCAGAGTTAGACACTCTGATACCGGAATTGTAGTTCTAGGCCTTCGGGAACATAGAGAAATCTTGGTAAATTTCATACCCCCCAAAATGTCAAAGTATGCCAATATCTCTCTAAGTACAATAGCCAGGGAAAAGTTATTGCGTGCAATCGGTGTAACTTTCAGAGTTAGACACTCTGATACCGGAATTGTAGTTCTAGGCCTTCGGGAACATAGAGAAATCTTGGTAAATTTCATACCCCTCAAAATGTCAAAGTATGCCAATATCTCTCTTAGTACAATAGCCAGGGAAAAGTTATTGCGTGCAATCGGTGTAACTTTCAGAGTTAGACACTCTGATACCGGAATTGTAGTTCTAGGCCTTCGGGAACATAGAGAAATCTTGGTAAATTTCATACCCCCCAAAATGTCAAAGTATGCCAATATCCCTCTAAGTACAATAGCCAGGGAAAAGTTATTGCGTGCAATCGGTGTAACTTTCAGAGTTAGACACTCTGATACCGGAATTGTAGTTCTAGGCCTTCGGGAACATAGAGAAATCTTGGTAAATTTCATACCCCCCAAAATGTCAAAGTATGCCAATATCTCTCTAAGTACAATAGCCAGGGAAAAGTTATTGCGTGCAATCGGTGTAACTTTCAGAGTTAGACACTCTGATACCGGAATTGTAGTTCTAGGCCTTCGGGAACATAGAGAAATCTTGGTAAATTTCATACCCCCCAAAATGTCAAAGTATGCCAATATCCCTCTAAGTACAATAGCCAGGGAAAAGTTATTGCGTGCAATCGGTGTAACTTTCAGAGTTAGACACTCTGATACCGGAATTGTAGTTCTAGGCCTTCGGGAACATAGAGAAATCTTGGTAAATTTCATACCCCCCAAAATGTCAAAGTATGCCAATATCTCTCTAAGTACAATAGCCAGGGAAAAGTTATTGCGTGCAATCGGTGTAACTTCCAGAGTTAGACACTCTGATACCGGAATTGTAGTTCTAGGCCTTCGGGAACATAGAGAAATCTTGGTAAATTTCATACCCCCCAAAATGTCAAAGTATGCCAATATCTCTCTAAGTACAATAGCCAGGGAAAAGTTATTGCGTGCAATCGGTGTAACTTTCAGAGTTAGACACTCTGATACCGGAATTGTAGTTCTAGGCCTTCGGGAACATAGAGAAATCTTGGTAAATTTCATACCCCCCAAAATGTCAAAGTATGCCAATATCTCTCTAAGTACAATAGCCAGGGAAAAGTTATTGCGTGCAATCGGTGTAACTTCCAGAGTTAGACACTCTGATACCGGAATTGTAGTTCTAGGCCTTCGGGAACATAGAGAAATCTTGGTAAATTTCATACCCCCCAAAATGTCAAAGTATGCCAATATCTCTCTAAGTACAATAGCCAGGGAAAAGTTATTGCGTGCAATCGGTGTAACTTTCGGAGTTAGACACTCTGATACCGGAATTGTAGTTCTAGGCCTTCGGGAACATAGAGAAATCTTGGTAAATTTCATACCCCTCGAAATGTCAAAGTATGCCAATATCTCTCTAAGTACAATAGCCAGGGAAAAGTTATTGCGTGCAATCGGTGTAACTTTCAGAGTTAGACACTCTGATACCGGAATTGTAGTTCTAGGCCTTCGGGAACATAGAGAAATCTTGGTAAATTTCATACCCCCCAAAATGTCAAAGTATGCCAATATCTCTCTAAGTACAATAGCCAGGGAAAAGTTATTGCGTGCAATCGGTGTAACTTTCAGAGTTAGACACTCTGATACCGGAATTGTAGTTCTAGGCCTTCGGGAACATAGAGAAATCTTGGTAAATTTCATACCCCCCAAAATGTCAAAGTATGCCAATATCTCTCTAAGTACAATAGCCAGGGAAAAGTTATTGCGTGCAATCGGTGTAACTTCC
Source organism: Botryllus schlosseri (assembly GCF_051294905.1). NCBI lineage: Eukaryota > Metazoa > Chordata > Ascidiacea > Stolidobranchia > Styelidae > Botryllus > Botryllus schlosseri. The sequence continues at coordinate 26,442,222 of NC_137237.1, read as the reverse complement.
AGAGTTAGACACTCTGATACCGGAATTGTAGTTCTAGGCCTTCGGGAACATAGAGAAATCTTGGTAAATTTCATACCCCCCAAAATGTCAAAGTATGCCAATATCTCTCTAAGTACAATAGCCAGGGAAAAGTTATTGCGTGCAATCGGTGTAACTTTCAGAGTTAGACACTCTGATACCGGAATTGTAGTTCTAGGCCTTCGGGAACATAGAGAAATCTTGGTAAATTTCATACCCCTCAAAATGTCAAAGTATGCCAATATCTCTCTAAGTACAATAGCCAGGGAAAAGTTATTGCGTGCAATCGGTGTAACTTTCAGAGTTAGACACTCTGATACCGGAATTGTAGTTCTAGGCCTTCGGGAACATAGAGAAATCTTGGTAAATTTCATACCCCCCAAAATGTCAAAGTATGCCAATATCTCTCTAAGTACAATAGCCAGGGAAAAGTTATTGCGTGCAATCGGTGTAACTTTCAGAGTTAGACACTCTGATACCGGAATTGTAGTTCTAGGCCTTCGGGAACATAGAGAAATCTTGGTAAATTTCATACCCCCAAAATGTCAAAGTATGCCAATATCTCTCTAAGTACAATAGCCAGGGAAAAGTTATTGCGTGCAATCGGTGTAACTTTCAGAGTTAGACACTATGATACCGGAATTGTAGTTCTAGGCCTTCGGGAACATAGAGAAATCTTGGTAAATTTCATACCCCCCAAAATGTCAAAGTATGCCAATATCTCTCTAAGTACAATAGCCAGGGAAAAGTTATTGCGTGCAATCGGTCTAACTTTCAGAGTTAGACACTCTGATTCCGGAATTGTAGTTCTATGCCTTCGGGAACATAGAGAAATCTTGGTAAATTTCATACCCCCCAAAATGTCAAAGTATGCCAATATCTCTCTAAGTACAATAGCCAGGGAAAAGTTATTGCGTGCAATCGATGTAACTTTCAGAGTTAGACACTCTGATACCGGAATTGTAGTTCTAGGCCTTCGGGAACATAGAGAAATCTTGGTAAATTTCATACCCCCCAAAATGTCAAAGTATGCCAATATCTCTCTAAGCACAATAGACAGGACAAAGTTATTGCGTGCAATCGGTCTAACTTTCAGAGTTAGACACTCTGATACCGGAATTGTAGTTCTAGGCCTTCGGGAACATAGAGAAATCTTGGTAAATTTCATACCCCCCAAAATGTCAAAGTATGCCAATATCTCTCTAAGTACAATAGCCAGGGAAAAGTTATTGCGTGCAATCGTTGTAACTTTCAGAGTTAGACACTTTGATACCGGAATTGTAGTTCTAGGCCTTCGGGAACATAGAGAAATCTTGGTAAATTTCATACCCCCCAAAATGTCAAAGTATGCCAATATCTCTCTAAGTACAATAGCCAGGGAAAAGTTATTGCGTGCAATCGGTCTAACTTTCAGAGTTAGACACTCTGATACCGGAATTGTAGTTCTAGGCCTTCGGGAACATAGAGAAATCTTGGTAAATTTCATACCCCCCAAAATGTCAAAGTATGCCAATATCTCTCTAAGTACAATAGCCAGGGAAAAGTTATTGCGTGCAATCGGTGTAACTTTCAGAGTTAGACACTCTGATACCGGAATTGTAGTTCTAGGCCAGTGGTTCTTAACCTTTTTTCCTTCAGCGCCCCCTTTCAAAAATTATCGTGCTCCAGCGCCCCCCCCCCAAACTTCATAATGTAGTGAATGTAATAAAGACAATGAGTAAGAGGGAGGGCACTTTGTCAACCCCCTAAAACTGATTGCCTTGCGCTCCCACAGCGTGATAGACCGAACTTCTGAGGGCTTCGCACCCACGAACCCCATATCGTGATTTCGATGGTCAGCAAAGTTTGTGTGGCCTGGTCGACCTAGGTACCAAAATTTTCTATAATGCATGAATGAATAGGTGGTAATTACATATATAAGTCGCTATAAACTTTTTATCCTCTCAGCCCACGTAATCAGATTTACCAGTAGCACTGAGTTAGCTGTTGTATAGGAAAATAAAGGGCACGTAATTAATAATTAAACATATTCGGGCGTGCCCGCAGGTACAATTATTCGTTACCAGGGCCGTAACACCACTTCGTCAGTATCTACATTGGGTGTCCATTTACTGAGGAAGCTATTCTCGCCTAGTCGCGCGAATCGCGAAAAATTTCTGATTGAATTGGTCAATATCATCGGGAATTGCATGTAAATTGAAATTAATTTTTATCCTCTCTCTGCTCACGTAAACTGTAGGGCCAGTTACTAAAAAACCATATTCGGGCGGGCGAACCCGTTGGTATGACTTCGTTGCATGATGTTATTTCGTGACCCCCTGTCTGCAATATCAAAAAATATAGAAACGCTCAACGGGGATATCGCCCAACAGGAATATCCCTGTCGCCCAATCGTACTAAACTAAAAGAAGCAGACGATTTCAGATTGGTATTTCTTCACTGACATAAAATTTTTCCCTGTCAGATGGAATTCGTCTTCTGGGGTTCAGATTGCCAAGACAGGAACATTCGGTGTCAGTCATTTAGGCGCCCATGGACAATTAAACCTATATGTATTTTGAAGGCAATATGTAACGAAGTTTTCGGTGTTAATTTGCTCTGAATACTCATTAAGGATATGTCCTATCACCACATCATCTACTGCGAAGCCATTTTTCTCCAGCGCCCCCCATTCCGCCCCCCTGAGCCCAGCGCCCCCCATATCGCCCCCTGAGCGTTTCCGCCCCCCTTCAAAATCGCCAGCGCCCCCTGGGGGGCGCTGGGAGCAAGGTTAAGAACCACTGTTCTAGGCCTTCGGGAACATAGAGAAATCTTGGTAAATTTCATACCCCACAAAATGTCAAAGTATGCCAATATCTCTCTAAGTACAATAGCCAGGGAAAAGTTATTGCGTGCAATCGGTGTAACTTTCAGAGTTAGACACTCTGATACCGGAATTGTAGTTCTAGGCTTTCGGGAACATAGAGAAATCTTGGTAAATTTCATACCCCCCAAAATGTCAAAGTATGCCAATATCTCTCTAAGTACAATAGCCAGGGAAAAGTTATTGCGTGCAATCGGTGTAACTTTCAGAGTTAGACACTCTGATACCGGAATTGTAGTTCTAGGCCTTCGGGAACATAGAGAAATCTTGGTAAATTTCATACCCCCCAAAATGTCAAAGTATGCCAATATCTCTCTAAGTACAATAGCCAGGGAAAAGTTATTGCGTGCAATCGGTGTAACTTTCAGAGTTAGACACTATGATACCGGAATTGTAGTTCTAGGCCTTCGGGAACATAGAGAAATCTTGGTAAATTTCATACCCCCCAAAATGTCAAAGTATGCCAATATCTCTCTAAGTACAATAGCCAGGGAAAAGTTATTGCGTGCAATCGGTCTAACTTTCAGAGTTAGACACTCTGATTCCGGAATTGTAGTTCTAGGCCTTCGGGAACATAGAGAAATCTTGGTAAATTTCATACCCCCCAAAATGTCAAAGTATGCCAATATCTCTCTAAGTACAATAGCCTGGGAAAAGTTATTGCGTGCAATCGATGTAACTTTCAGAGTTAGACACTCTGATACCGGAATTGTAGTTCTAGGCCTTCGGGAACATAGAGAAATCTTGGTAAATTTCATACCCCCCAAAATGTCAAAGTATGCCAATATCTCTCTAAGCACAATAGACAGGACAAAGTTTTTGCGTGCAATCGGTCTAACTTTCAGAGTTAGACACTCTGATTCCGGAATTGTAGTTCTAGGCCTTCGGGAACATAGAGAAATCTTGGTAAATTTCATACCCCCCAAAATGTCAAAGTATGCCAATATCTCTCTAAGTACAATAGCCAGGGAAAAGTTATTGCGTGCAATCGTTGTAACTTTCAGAGTTAGACACTCTGATACCGGAATTGTAGTTCTAGGCCTTCGGGAACATAGAGAAATCTTGGTAAATTTCATACCCCCCAAAATGTCAAAGTATGCCAATATCTCTCTAAGTACAATAGCCAGGGAAAAGTTATTGCGCGCAATCGGTCTAACTTTCAGAGTTGGACACTCTGATACCGGAATTGTAGTTCTAGGCCTTCGGGAACATGGAGAAATCGAGGTCAATTTCATACCCCCCAAAATGTCAAAATTTGCCAATATCTCTCTAAGTACAACAGTCAGGGAAAAGTTATTGCGTGCAATCGGTCTAACTTTCAGAGTTAGACACTCTGATACTGGAATTGTAGTTCTAGGCCTTCGGGAACATGGAGAAATCGAGGTCAATTTCATACCCCCCAAAATGTCAAAATTTGCCAATATCTCTCTAAGTACAACGGTCAGGGAAAAGTTATTGCGTGCAATCGGTCTAACTTTCAGAGTTAGACACTCTGATACCGGAATTGTAGTTCTAGGCCTTCGGGAACATGGAGAAATCGAGGTCAATTTCATACCCCCCAAAATGTCAAAATTTGCCAATATCTCTCTAAGTACAACAGTCAGGGAAAAGTTATTGCGTGCAATCGGTCTAACTTTCAGAGTTAGACACTCTGATACCGGAATTGTAGTTCTAGGCCTTCGGGAACATGGAGAAATCGAGGTCAATTTCATACCCCCCAAAATGTCAAAATTTGCCAATATCTCTCTAAGTACAACAGTCAGGGAAAAGTTATTGCGTGCAATCGGTCTAACTTTCAGAGTTAGACACTCTGATACCGGAATTGTAGTTCTAGGCCTTCGGGAACATGGAGAAATCGAGGTCAATTTCATACCCCCCAAAATGTCAAAATTTGCCAATATCTCTCTAAGTACAACAGTCAGGGAAAAGTTATTGCGTGCAATCGGTCTAACTTTCAGAGTTAGACACTCTGATACCGGAATTGTAGTTCTAGGCCTTCGGGAACATGGAGAAATCGAGGTCAATTTCATACCCCCCAAAATGTCAAAATTTGCCAATATCTCTCTAAGTACAACAGTCAGGGAAAAGTTATTGCGTGCAATCGGTCTAACTTTCAGAGTTAGACACTCTGATACCGGAATTGTAGTTCTAGGCCTTCGGGAACATAGAGAAATCTTGGTAAATTTCATACCCCCCAAAATGTCAAAGTATGCCAATATCTCTCTAAGTACAATAGCCAGGGAAAAGTTATTGCGTGCAATCGGTCTAACTTTCAGAGTTAGACACTCTGATTCCGGAATTGTAGTTCTAGGCCTTCGGGAAAATAGAGAAATCTTGGTAAATTTCATACCCCCCAAAATGTCAAAGTATGCCAATATCTCTCTAAGTACAATAGCCTGGGAAAAGTTATTGCGTGCAATCGATGTAACTTTCAGAGTTAGACACTCTGATACCGGAATTGTAGTTCTAGGCCTTCGGGAACATAGAGAAATCTTGGTAAATTTCATACCCCCCAAAATGTCAAAGTATGCCAATATCTCTCTAAGCACAATAGACAGGACAAAGTTTTTGCGTGCAATCGGTCTAACTTTCAGAGTTAGACACTCTGATTCCGGAATTGTAGTTCTAGGCCTTCGGGAACATAGAGAAATCTTGGTAAATTTCATACCCCCCAAAATGTCAAAGTATGCCAATATCTCTCTAAGTACAATAGCCAGGGAAAAGTTATTGCGTGCAATCGTTGTAACTTTCAGAGTTAGACACTCTGATACCGGAATTGTAGTTCTAGGCCTTCGGGAACATAGAGAAATCTTGGTAAATTTCATACCCCCCAAAATGTCAAAGTATGCCAATATCTCTCTAAGTACAATAGCCAGGGAAAAGTTATTGCGCGCAATCGGTCTAACTTTCAGAGTTGGACACTCTGATACCGGAATTGTAGTTCTAGGCCTTCGGGAACATGGAGAAATCGAGGTCAATTTCATACCCCCCAAAATGTCAAAATTTGCCAATATCTCTCTAAGTACAACAGTCAGGGAAAAGTTATTGCGTGCAATCGGTCTAACTTTCAGAGTTAGACACTCTGATACTGGAATTGTAGTTCTAGGCCTTCGGGAACATGGAGAAATCGAGGTCAATTTCATACCCCCCAAAATGTCAAAATTTGCCAATATCTCTCTAAGTACAACGGTCAGGGAAAAGTTATTGCGTGCAATCGGTCTAACTTTCAGAGTTAGACACTCTGATACCGGAATTGTAGTTCTAGGCCTTCGGGAACATGGAGAAATCGAGGTCAATTTCATACCCCCCAAAATGTCAAAATTTGCCAATATCTCTCTAAGTACAACAGTCAGGGAAAAGTTATTGCGTGCAATCGGTCTAACTTTCAGAGTTAGACACTCTGATACCGGAATTGTAGTTCTAGGCCTTCGGGAACATGGAGAAATCGAGGTCAATTTCATACCCCCCAAAATGTCAAAATTTGCCAATATCTCTCTAAGTACAACAGTCAGGGAAAAGTTATTGCGTGCAATCGGTCTAACTTTCAGAGTTAGACACTCTGATACCGGAATTGTAGTTCTAGGCCTTCGGGAACATGGAGAAATCGAGGTCAATTTCATACCCCCCAAAATGTCAAAATTTGCCAATATCTCTCTAAGTACAACAGTCAGGGAAAAGTTATTGCGTGCAATCGGTCTAACTTTCAGAGTTAGACACTCTGATACCGGAATTGTAGTTCTAGGCCTTCGGGAACATGGAGAAATCGAGGTCAATTTCATACCCCCCAAAATGTCAAAATTTGCCAATATCTCTCTAAGTACAACAGTCAGGGAAAAGTTATTGCGTGCAATCGGTCTAACTTTCAGAGATAGACACTCTGATACCGGAATTGTAGTTCTAGGCCTTCGGGAACATGGAGAAATCGAGGTCAATTTCATACCCCCCAAAATGTCAAAATTTGCCAATATCTCTCTAAGTACAACAGTCAGGGAAAAGTTATTGCGTGCAATCGGTCTAACTTTCAGAGTTAGACACTCTGATACCGGAATTGTAGTTCTAGGCCTTCGGGAACATGGAGAAATCGAGGTCAATTTCATACCCCCCAAAATGTCAAAATTTGCCAATATCTCTCTAAGTACAACAGTCAGGGAAAAGTTATTGCGTGCAATCGGTCTAACTGTCAGAGTTAGACACTCTGATACCGGAATTGTAGTTCTAGGCCTTCGGGAACATGGAGAAATCGAGGTCAATTTCATACCCCCCAAAATGTCAAAATTTGCCAATATCTCTCTAAGTACAACAGTCAGGGAAAAGTTATTGCGTGCAATCGGTCTAACTTTCAGAGTTAGACACTCTGATACCGGAATTGTAATTCTAGGCCTTCGGGAACATGGAGAAATCGAGGTAAATTTCATACCCCCCAAAATGTCAAAATTTGCCAATATCTCTCTAAGTACAACAGTCAGGGAAAAGTTATTGCGTGCAATCGGTCTAACTTTCAGAGTTAGACACTCTGATACCGGAATTGTAGTTCTAGGCCTTCGGGAACATGGAGAAATCGAGGTCAATTTCATACCCCCCAAAATGTCAAAATTTGCCAATATCTCTCTAAGTACAACAGCCAGGGAAAAGTTATTGCGTGCAATCGGTCTAACTTTCAGAGTTAGACACTCTGATACCGGAATTGTAGTTCTAGGCCTTCGGGAACATGGAGAAATCTTGGTAAATTTCATACCCCCCAAAATGTCAAAGTATGCCAATATCTCTCTAAGTACAATAGCCAGGGAAAAGTTATTGCGTGCAATCGGTGTAACTTTCAGAGTTAGACACTCTGATACCGGAATTGTAGTTCTAGGCCTTCGGGAACATAGAGAAATCTTGGTAAATTTCATACCCCCCAAAATGTCAAAGTATGCCAATATCTCTCTAAGTACAATAGCCAGGGAAAAGTTATTGCGTGCAATCGGTGTAACTTTCAGAGTTAGACACTCTGATACCGGAATTGTAGTTCTAGGCCTTCTGGAACATAGAGAAATCTTGGTAAATTTCATACCCCCCAAAATGTCAAAGTATGCCAATATCTCTCTAAGTACAATAGCCAGGGAAAAGTTATTGCGTGCAATCGGTGTAACTTCCAGAGTTAGACACTCTGATACCGGAATTGTAGTTCTAGGCCTTCGGGAACATAGAGAAATCTTGGTAAATTTCATACCCCCCAAAATGTCAAAGTATGCCAATATCTCTCTAAGTACAATAGCCAGGGAAAAGTTATTGCGTGCAATCGGTGTAACTTTCAGAGTTAGACACTCTGATACCGGAATTGTAATTCTAGGCCTTCGGGAACATAGAGAAATCTTGGTAAATTTCATACCCCCCAAAATGTCAAAGTATGCCAATATCTCTCTAAGTACAATAGCCAGGGAGAAGTTATTGCGTGCAATCGGTGTAACTTTCAGAGTTAGACACTCTGATACCGGAATTGTAGTTCTAGGCCTTCGGGAACATAGAGAAATCTTGGTAAATTTCATACCCCCCCAAATGTCAAAGTATGCCAATATCTCTCTAAGTACAATAGCCAGGGAAAAGTTACTGCGTGCACTCAGTGTAACTTTCAGAGTTAGACACTCTGATACCGGTATTGTAATTCTAGGCCTTCGGGAACATAGAGAAATCTTGGTAAATTTCATACCCCCCAAAATGTCAAAGTATGCCAATATCTCTCTAAGTACAATAGCCAGGGAAAAGTTATTGCGTGCAATCGGTCTAACTTTCAGAGTTAGACACTCTGATACCGGAATTGTAGTTCTAGGCCTTCGGGAACATAGAGAAATCTTGGTAAATTTCATACCCCCCAAAATGTCAAAGTATGCCAATATCTCTCTAAGTACAATAGCCAGGGAAAAGTTATTGCGTGCAATCGGTGTAACTTTCAGAGTTAGACACTATGATACCGGAATTGTAGTTCTAGGCCTTCGGGAACATAGAGAAATCTTGGTAAATTTCATACCCCCCAAAATGTCAAAGTATGCCAATATCTCTCTAAGTACAATAGCCAGGGAAAAGTTATTGCGTGCAATCGGTCTAACTTTCAGAGTTAGACACTCTGATTCCGGAATTGTAGTTCTAGGCCTTCGGGAACATAGAGAAATCTTGGTAAATTTCATACCCCCCAAAATGTCAAAGTATGCCAATATCTCTCTAAGTACAATAGCCTGGGAAAAGTTATTGCGTGCAATCGATGTAACTTTCAGAGTTAGACACTCTGATACCGGAATTGTAGTTCTAGGCCTTCGGGAACATAGAGAAATCTTGGTAAATTTCATACCCCCAAAAATGTCAAAGTATGCCAATATCTCTCTAAGCACAATAGACAGGACAAAGTTATTGCGTGCAATCGGTCTAACTTTCAGAGTTAGACACTCTGATACCGGAATTGTAGTTCTAGGCCTTCGGGAACATAGAGAAATCTTGGTAAATTTCATACCCCCCAAAATGTCAAAGTATGCCAATATCTCACTAAGTACAATAGCCAGGGAAAAGTTATTGCGTGCAATCGTTGTAACTTTCAGAGTTAGACACTCTGATACCGGAATTGTAGTTCTAGGCCTTCGGGAACATAGAGAAATCTTGGTAAATTTCATACCCCCCAAAATGTCAAAGTATGCCAATATCTCTCTAAGTACAATAGCCAGGAAAAAGTTATTGCGTGCAATCGGTCTAACTTTCAGAGTTAGACACTCTGATACCGGAATTGTAGTTCTAGGCTTTCGGGAACATAGAGAAATCTTGGTAAATTTCATACCCCCCAAAATGTCAAAGTATGCCAATATCTCTCTAAGTACAATAGCCAGGGAAAAGTTATTGCGTGCAATCGGTGTAACTTTCAGAGTTAGACACTCTGATACCGGAATTGTAGTTCTAGGCCTTCGGGAACATAGAGAAATCTTGGTAAATTTCATACCCCCCAAAATGTCAAAGTATGCCAATATCTCTCTAAGTACAATAGCCAGGGAAAAGTTATTGCGTGCAATCGGTGTAACTTTCAGAGTTAGACACTATGATACCGGAATTGTAGTTCTAGGCCTTCGGGAACATAGAGAAATCTTGGTAAATTTCATACCCCCCAAAATGTCAAAGTATGCCAATATCTCTCTAAGTACAATAGCCAGGGAAAAGTTTCTGAGTGCAATCAGTGTAACTTTCAGTGTTAGACACTCTGATACCGGAATTGTAATTCTAGGCCTTCGGGAACATAGAGAAATCTTGGTAAATTTCATACCCCCCAAAATGTCAAAGTATGCCAATATCTCTCTAAGTACAATAGCCAGGGAGAAGTTATTGCGTGCAATCGGTGTAACTTTCAGAGTTAGACACTCTGATACCGGAATTGTAGTTCTAGGCCTTCGGGAACATAGAGAAATCTTGGTAAATTTCATACCCCCCAAAATGTCAAAGTATGCCAATATCTCTCTAAGTACAATAGCCAGGGAAAAGTTATTGCGTGCAATCGGTGTAACTTTCAGAGTTAGACACTCTGATACCGGAATTGTAGTTCTAGGCCTTCGGGAACATAGAGAAATCTTGGTAAATTTCATACCCCCCAAAATGTCAAAGTATGCCAATATCTCTCTAAGTACAATAGCCTGGGAAAAGTTATTGCGTGCAATCGATGTAACTTTCAGAGTTAGACACTCTGATACCGGAATTGTAGTTCTAGGCCTTCGGGAACATAGAGAAATCTTGGTAAATTTCATACCCCCCAAAATGTCAAAGTATGCCAATATCTCTCTAAGCACAATAGACAGGACAAAGTTATTGCGTGCAATCGGTCTAACTTTCAGAGTTAGACACTCTGATACCGGAATTGTAGTTCTAGGCCTTCGGGAACATAGAGAAATCTTGGTAAATTTCATACCCCCCAAAATGTCAAAGTATGCCAATATCTCACTAAGTACAATAGCCAGGGAAAAGTTATTGCGTGCAATCGTTGTAACTTTCAGAGTTAGACACTCTGATACCGGAATTGTAGTTCTAGGCCTTCGGGAACATAGAGAAATCTTGGTAAATTTCATACCCCCCAAAATGTCAAAGTATGCCAATATCTCTCTAAGTACAATAGCCAGGAAAAAGTTATTGCGTGCAATCGGTCTAACTTTCAGAGTTAGACACTCTGATACCGGAATTGTAGTTCTAGGCCTTCGGGAACACAGAGAAATCTTGGTAAATTTCATACCCCCCAAAATGTCAAAGTATGCCAATATCTCTCTAAGTACAATAGCCAGGGAAAAGTTATTGCGTGCAATCGGTGTAACTTTCAGAGTTAGACACTCTGATACCGGAATTGTAGTTCTAGGCCTTCGGGAACATAGAGAAATCTTGGTAAATTTCATACCCCACAAAATGTCAAAGTATGCCAATATCTCTCTAAGTACAATAGCCAGGGAAAAGTTATTGCGTGCAATCGGTGTAACTTTCAGAGTTAGACACTCTGATACCGGAATTGTAGTTCTAGGCTTTCGGGAACATAGAGAAATCTTGGTAAATTTCATACCCCCCAAAATGTCAAAGTATGCCAATATCTCTCTAAGTACAATAGCCAGGGAAAAGTTATTGCGTGCAATCGGTGTAACTTTCAGAGTTAGACACTCTGATACCGGAATTGTAGTTCTAGGCCTTCGGGAACATAGAGAAATCTTGGTAAATTTCATACCCCCCAAAATGTCAAAGTATGCCAATATCTCTCTAAGTACAATAGCCAGGGAAAAGTTATTGCGTGCAATCGGTGTAACTTTCAGAGTTAGACACTATGATACCGGAATTGTAGTTCTAGGCCTTCGGGAACATAGAGAAATCTTGGTAAATTTCATACCCCCCAAAATGTCAAAGTATGCCAATATCTCTCTAAGTACAATAGCCAGGGAAAAGTTTCTGCGTGCAATCAGTGTAACTTTCAGAGTTAGACACTCTGATACCGGAATTGTAATTCTAGGCCTTCGGGAACATAGAGAAATCTTGGTAAATTTCATACCCCCCAAAATGTCAAAGTATGCCAATATCTCTCTAAGTACAATAGCCAGGGAGAAGTTATTGCGTGCAATCGGTGTAACTTTCAGAGTTAGACACTCTGATACCGGAATTGTAGTTCTAGGCCTTCGGGAACATAGAGAAATCTTGGTAAATTTCATACCCCCCAAAATGTCAAAGTATGCCAATATCTCTCTAAGTACAATAGCCAGGGAAAAGTTATTGCGTGCAATCGGTGTAACTTTCAGAGTTAGACACTATGATACCGGAATTGTAGTTCTAGGCCTTCGGGAACATAGAGAAATCTTGGTAAATTTCATACCCCCCAAAATGTCAAAGTATGCCAATATCTCTCTAAGTACAATAGCCAGGGAAAAGTTATTGCGTGCAATCGGTCTAACTTTCAGAGTTAGACACTCTGATTCCGGAATTGTAGTTCTAGGCCTTCGGGAACATAGAGAAATCTTGGTAAATTTCATACCCCCCAAAATGTCAAAGTATGCCAATATCTCTCTAAGTACAATAGCCTGGGAAAAGTTATTGCGTGCAATCGATGTAACTTTCAGAGTTAGACACTCTGATACCGGAATTGTAGTTCTAGGCCTTCGGGAACATAGAGAAATCTTGGTAAATTTCATACCCCCCAAAATGTCATAGTATGCCAATATCTCTCTAAGCACAATAGACAGGACAAAGTTATTGCGTGCAATCGGTCTAACTTTCAGAGTTAGACACTCTGATACCGGAATTGTAGTTCTAGGCCTTCGGGAACATAGAGAAATCTTGGTAAATTTCATACCCCCCAAAATGTCAAAGTATGCCAATATCTCTCTAAGTACAATAGCCAGGGAAAAGTTATTGCGTGCAATCGTTGTAACTTTCAGAGTTAGACACTCTGATACCGGAATTGTAGTTCTAGGCCTTCGGGAACATAGAGAAATCTTGGTAAATTTCATACCCCCCAAAATGTCAAAGTATGCCAATATCTCTCTAAGTACAATAGCCAGGGAAAAGTTATTGCGTGCAATCGGTCTAACTTTCAGAGTTAGACACTCTGATACCGGAATTGTAGTTCTAGGCCTTCGGGAACACAGAGAAATCTTGGTAAATTTCATACCCCCCAAAATGTCAAAGTATGCCAATATCTCTCTAAGTACAATAGCCAGGGAAAAGTTATTGCGTGCAATCGGTGTAACTTTCAGAGTTAGACACTCTGATACCGGAATTGTAGTTCTAGGCCTTCGGGAACATAGAGAAATCTTGGTAAATTTCATACCCCACAAAATGTCAAAGTATGCCAATATCTCTCTAAGTACAATAGCCAGGGAAAAGTTATTGCGTGCAATCGGTGTAACTTTCAGAGTTAGACACTCTGATACCGGAATTGTAGTTCTAGGCTTTCGGGAACATAGAGAAATCTTGGTAAATTTCATACCCCCCAAAATGTCAAAGTATGCCAATATCTCTCTAAGTACAATAGCCAGGGAAAAGTTATTGCGTGCAATCGGTGTAACTTTCAGAGTTAGACACTCTGATACCGGAATTGTAGTTCTAGGCCTTCGGGAACATAGAGAAATCTTGGTAAATTTCATACCCCCCCAAAATGTCAAAGTATGCCAATATCTCTCTAAGTACAATAGCCAGGGAAAAGTTATTGCGTGCAATCGGTGTAACTTTCAGAGTTAGACACTATGATACCGGAATTGTAGTTCTAGGCCTTCGGGAACATAGAGAAATCTTGGTAAATTTCATACCCCCCAAAATGTCAAAGTATGCCAATATCTCTCTAAGTACAATAGCCAGGGAAAAGTTATTGCGTGCAATCGGTCTAACTTTCAGAGTTAGACACTCTGATTCCGGAATTGTAGTTCTAGGCCTTCGGGAACATAGAGAAATCTTGGTAAATTTCATACCCCCCAAAATGTCAAAGTATGCCAATATCTCTCTAAGTACAATAGCCTGGGAAAAGTTATTGCGTGCAATCGATGTAACTTTCAGAGGTAGACACTCTGATACCGGAATTGTAGTTCTAGGCCTTCGGGAACATAGAGAAATCTTGGTAAATTTCATACCCCCCAAAATGTCAAAGTATGCCAATATCTCTCTAAGCACAATAGACAGGACAAAGTTATTGCGTGCAATCGGTCTAACTTTCAGAGTTAGACACTCTGATTCCGGAATTGTAGTTCTAGGCCTTCGGGAACATAGAGAAATCTTGGTAAATTTCATACCCCCCAAAATGTCAAAGTATGCCAATATCTCTCTAAGTACAATAGCCAGGGAAAAGTTATTGCGTGCAATCGTTGTAACTTTCAGAGTTAGACACTCTGATACCGGAATTGTAGTTCTAGGCCTTCGGGAACATAGAGAAATCTTGGTAAATTTCATACCCCCCAAAATGTCAAAGTATGCCAATATCTCTCTAAGTACAATAGCCAGGGAAAAGTTATTGCGTGCAATCGGTCTAACTTTCAGAGTTGGACACTCTGATATCGGAATTGTAATTCTAGGCCTTCGGGAACATAGAGAAATCTTGGTAAATTTCATACCCCCCAAAATGTCAAAGTATGCCAATATCTCTCTAAGTACAATAGCCAGGGAGAAGTTATTGCGTGCAATCGGTGTAACTTTCAGAGTTAGACACTCTGATACCGGAATTGTAGTTCTAGGCCTTCGGGAACATAGAGAAATCTTGGTAAATTTCATACCCCCCAAAATGTCAAAGTATGCCAATATCTCTCTAAGTACAATAGCCAGGGAAAAGTTATTGCGTGCAATCGGTGTAACTTTCAGAGTTAGACACTATGATACCGGAATTGTAGTTCTAGGCCTTCGGGAACATAGAGAAATCTTGGTAAATTTCATACCCCCCAAAATGTCAAAGTATGCCAATATCTCTCTAAGTACAATAGCCAGGGAAAAGTTACTGCGTGCAATCAGTGTAACTTTCAGAGTTAGACACTCTGATACCGGAATTGTAATTCTAGGCCTTCGGGAACATAGAGAAATCTTGGTAAATTTCATACCCCCCAAAATGTCAAAGTATGCCAATATCTCTCTAAGTACAATAGCCAGGGAGAAGTTATTGCGTGCAATCGGTGTAACTTTCAGAGTTAGACACTCTGATACCGGAATTGTAGTTCTAGGCCTTCGGGAACATAGAGAAATCTTGGTAAATTTCATACCCCCCAAAATGTCAAAGTATGCCAATATCTCTCTAAGTACAATAGCCAGGGAAAAGTTATTGCGTGCAATCGGTGTAACTTTCAGAGTTAGACACTATGATACCGGAATTGTAGTTCTAGGCCTTCGGGAACATAGAGAAATCTTGGTAAATTTCATACCCCCCAAAATGTCAAAGTATGCCAATATCTCTCTAAGTACAATAGCCAGGGAAAAGTTATTGCGTGCAATCGGTCTAACTTTCAGAGTTAGACACTCTGATTCCGGAATTGTAGTTCTAGGCCTTCGGGAACATAGAGAAATCTTGGTAAATTTCATACCCCCCAAAATGTCAAAGTATGCCAATATCTCTCTAAGTACAATAGCCTGGGAAAAGTTATTGCGTGCAATCGATGTAACTTTCAGAGTTAGACACTCTGATACCGGAATTGTAGTTCTAGGCCTTCGGGAACATAGAGAAATCTTGGTAAATTTCATACCCCCCAAAATGTCAAAGTATGCCAATATCTCTCTAAGCACAATAGACAGGACAAAGTTATTGCGTGCAATCGGTCTAACTTTCAGAGTTAGACACTCTGATACCGGAATTGTAGTTCTAGGCCTTCGGGAACATAGAGAAATCTTGGTAAATTTCATACCCCCCAAAATGTCAAAGTATGCCAATATCTCTCTAAGTACAATAGCCAGGGAAAAGTTATTGCGTGCAATCGTTGTAACTTTCAGAGTTAGACACTCTGATACCGGAATTGTAGTTCTAGGCCTTCGGGAACATAGAGAAATCTTGGTAAATTTCATACCCCCCAAAATGTCAAAGTATGCCAATATCTCTCTAAGTACAATAGCCAGGGAAAAGTTATTGCGTGCAATCGGTGTAACTTTCAGAGTTAGACACTCTGATACCGGAATTGTAGTTCTAGGCCTTCGGGAACATAGAGAAATCTTGGTAAATTTCATACCCCCCAAAATGTCAAAGTATGCCAATATCTCTCTAAGTACAATAGCCAGGGAAAAGTTATTGCGTGTAATCGTTGTAACTTTCAGAGTTAGACACTCTGATACCGGAATTGTAGTTCTAGGCCTTCGGGAACATAGAGAAATCTTGGTAAATTTCATACCCCCCAAAATGTCAAAGTATGCCAATATCTCTCTAAGTACAATAGCCAGGGAAAAGTTATTGCGTGCAATCGGTCTAACTTTCAGAGTTAGACACTCTGATACCGGAATTGTAGTTCTAGGCCTTCGGGAACACAGAGAAATCTTGGTAAATTTCATACCCCCCAAAATGTCAAAGTATGCCAATATCTCTCTAAGTACAATAGCCAGGGAAAAGTTATTGCGTGCAATCGGTGTAACTTTCAGAGTTAGACACTCTGATACCGGAATTGTAGTTCTAGGCCTTCGGGAACATAGAGAAATCTTGGTAAATTTCATACCCCACAAAATGTCAAAGTATGCCAATATCTCTCTAAGTACAATAGCCAGGGAAAAGTTATTGCGTGCAATCGGTGTAACTTTCAGAGTTAGACACTCTGATACCGGAATTGTAGTTCTAGGCTTTCGGGAACATAGAGAAATCTTGGTAAATTTCATACCCCCCAAAATGTCAAAGTATGCCAATATCTCTCTAAGTACAATAGCCAGGGAAAAGTTATTGCGTGCAATCGGTGTAACTTTCAGAGTTAGACACTCTGATACCGGAATTGTAGTTCTAGGCCTTCGGGAACATAGAGAAATCTTGGTAAATTTCATACCCCCCCAAAATGTCAAAGTATGCCAATATCTCTCTAAGTACAATAGCCAGGGAAAAGTTATTGCGTGCAATCGGTGTAACTTTCAGAGTTAGAC
Source organism: Botryllus schlosseri (assembly GCF_051294905.1). Taxonomy (NCBI): domain Eukaryota; kingdom Metazoa; phylum Chordata; class Ascidiacea; order Stolidobranchia; family Styelidae; genus Botryllus; species Botryllus schlosseri. Next base: position 26,425,289 of record NC_137237.1, on the reverse strand, counting down.
ACTATGATACCGGAATTGTAGTTCTAGGCCTTCGGGAACATAGAGAAATCTTGGTAAATTTCATACCCCCCAAAATGTCAAAGTATGCCAATATCTCTCTAAGTACAATAGCCAGGGAAAAGTTATTGCGTGCAATCGGTCTAACTTTCAGAGTTAGACACTCTGATTCCGGAATTGTAGTTCTAGGCCTTCGGGAACATAGAGAAATCTTGGTAAATTTCATACCCCCCAAAATGTCAAAGTATGCCAATATCTCTCTAAGTACAATAGCCTGGGAAAAGTTATTGCGTGCAATCGATGTAACTTTCAGAGGTAGACACTCTGATACCGGAATTGTAGTTCTAGGCCTTCGGGAACATAGAGAAATCTTGGTAAATTTCATACCCCCCAAAATGTCAAAGTATGCCAATATCTCTCTAAGCACAATAGACAGGACAAAGTTATTGCGTGCAATCGGTCTAACTTTCAGAGTTAGACACTCTGATTCCGGAATTGTAGTTCTAGGCCTTCGGGAACATAGAGAAATCTTGGTAAATTTCATACCCCCCAAAATGTCAAAGTATGCCAATATCTCTCTAAGTACAATAGCCAGGGAAAAGTTATTGCGTGCAATCGTTGTAACTTTCAGAGTTAGACACTCTGATACCGGAATTGTAGTTCTAGGCCTTCGGGAACATAGAGAAATCTTGGTAAATTTCATACCCCCCAAAATGTCAAAGTATGCCAATATCTCTCTAAGTACAATAGCCAGGGAAAAGTTATTGCGTGCAATCGGTCTAACTTTCAGAGTTGGACACTCTGATATCGGAATTGTAATTCTAGGCCTTCGGGAACATAGAGAAATCTTGGTAAATTTCATACCCCCCAAAATGTCAAAGTATGCCAATATCTCTCTAAGTACAATAGCCAGGGAGAAGTTATTGCGTGCAATCGGTGTAACTTTCAGAGTTAGACACTCTGATACCGGAATTGTAGTTCTAGGCCTTCGGGAACATAGAGAAATCTTGGTAAATTTCATACCCCCCAAAATGTCAAAGTATGCCAATATCTCTCTAAGTACAATAGCCAGGGAAAAGTTATTGCGTGCAATCGGTGTAACTTTCAGAGTTAGACACTATGATACCGGAATTGTAGTTCTAGGCCTTCGGGAACATAGAGAAATCTTGGTAAATTTCATACCCCCCAAAATGTCAAAGTATGCCAATATCTCTCTAAGTACAATAGCCAGGGAAAAGTTACTGCGTGCAATCAGTGTAACTTTCAGAGTTAGACACTCTGATACCGGAATTGTAATTCTAGGCCTTCGGGAACATAGAGAAATCTTGGTAAATTTCATACCCCCCAAAATGTCAAAGTATGCCAATATCTCTCTAAGTACAATAGCCAGGGAGAAGTTATTGCGTGCAATCGGTGTAACTTTCAGAGTTAGACACTCTGATACCGGAATTGTAGTTCTAGGCCTTCGGGAACATAGAGAAATCTTGGTAAATTTCATACCCCCCAAAATGTCAAAGTATGCCAATATCTCTCTAAGTACAATAGCCAGGGAAAAGTTATTGCGTGCAATCGGTGTAACTTTCAGAGTTAGACACTATGATACCGGAATTGTAGTTCTAGGCCTTCGGGAACATAGAGAAATCTTGGTAAATTTCATACCCCCCAAAATGTCAAAGTATGCCAATATCTCTCTAAGTACAATAGCCAGGGAAGAGTTATTGCGTGCAATCGGTCTAACTTTCAGAGTTAGACACTCTGATTCCGGAATTGTAGTTCTAGGCCTTCGGGAACATAGAGAAATCTTGGTAAATTTCATACCCCCCAAAATGTCAAAGTATGCCAATATCTCTCTAAGTACAATAGCCTGGGAAAAGTTATTGCGTGCAATCGATGTAACTTTCAGAGTTAGACACTCTGATACCGGAATTGTAGTTCTAGGCCTTCGGGAACATAGAGAAATCTTGGTAAATTTCATACCCCCCAAAATGTCAAAGTATGCCAATATCTCTCTAAGCACAATAGACAGGACAAAGTTATTGCGTGCAATCGGTCTAACTTTCAGAGTTAGACACTCTGATACCGGAATTGTAGTTCTAGGCCTTCGGGAACATAGAGAAATCTTGGTAAATTTCATACCCCCCAAAATGTCAAAGTATGCCAATATCTCTCTAAGTACAATAGCCAGGGAAAAGTTATTGCGTGCAATCGTTGTAACTTTCAGAGTTAGACACTCTGATACCGGAATTGTAGTTCTAGGCCTTCGGGAACATAGAGAAATCTTGGTAAATTTCATACCCCCCAAAATGTCAAAGTATGCCAATATCTCTCTAAGTACAATAGCCAGGGAAAAGTTATTGCGTGCAATCGGTCTAACTTTCAGAGTTAGACACTCTGATACCGGAATTGTAGTTCTAGGCCTTCGGGAACACAGAGAAATCTTGGTAAATTTCATACCCCCCAAAATGTCAAAGTATGCCAATATCTCTCTAAGTACAATAGCCAGGGAAAAGTTATTGCGTGCAATCGGTGTAACTTTCAGAGTTAGACACTCTGATACCGGAATTGTAGTTCTAGGCCTTCGGGAACATAGAGAAATCTTGGTAAATTTCATACCCCACAAAATGTCAAAGTATGCCAATATCTCTCTAAGTACAATAGCCAGGGAAAAGTTATTGCGTGCAATCGGTGTAACTTTCAGAGTTAGACACTCTGATACCGGAATTGTAGTTCTAGGCCTTCGGGAACATAGAGAAATCTTGGTAAATTTCATACCCCCCAAAATGTCAAAGTATGCCAATATCTCTCTAAGTACAATAGCCAGGGAAAAGTTATTGCGTGCAATCGGTGTAACTTTCAGAGTTAGACACTATGATACCGGAATTGTAGTTCTAGGCCTTCGGGAACATAGAGAAATCTTGGTAAATTTCATACCCCCGAAAATGTCAAAGTATGCCAATATCTCTCTAAGTACAATAGCCAGGGAAAAGTTATTGCGTGCAATCGGTCTAACTTTCAGAGTTAGACACTCTGATTCCGGAATTGTAGTTCTAGGCCTTCGGGAACATAGAGAAATCTTGGTAAATTTCATACCCCCCAAAATGTCAAAGTATGCCAATATCTCTCTAAGTACAATAGCCTGGGAAAAGTTATTGCGTGCAATCGATGTAACTTTCAGAGGTAGACACTCTGATACCGGAATTGTAGTTCTAGGCCTTCGGGAACATAGAGAAATCTTGGTAAATTTCATACCCCCCAAAATGTCAAAGTATGCCAATATCTCTCTAAGCACAATAGACAGGACAAAGTTATTGCGTGCAATCGGTCTAACTTTCAGAGTTAGACACTCTGATTCCGGAATTGTAGTTCTAGGCCTTCGGGAACATAGAGAAATCTTGGTAAATTTCATACCCCCCAAAATGTCAAAGTATGCCAATATCTCTCTAAGTACAATAGCCAGGGAAAAGTTATTGCGTGCAATCGTTGTAACTTTCAGAGTTAGACACTCTGATACCGGAATTGTAGTTCTAGGCCTTCGGGAACATAGAGAAATCTTGGTAAATTTCATACCCCCCAAAATGTCAAAGTATGCCAATATCTCTCTAAGTACAATAGCCAGGGAAAAGTTATTGCGTGCAATCGGTCTAACTTTCAGAGTTGGACACTCTGATATCGGAATTGTAATTCTAGGCCTTCGGGAACATAGAGAAATCTTGGTAAATTTCATACCCCCCAAAATGTCAAAGTATGCCAATATCTCTCTAAGTACAATAGCCAGGGAGAAGTTATTGCGTGCAATCGGTGTAACTTTCAGAGTTAGACACTCTGATACCGGAATTGTAGTTCTAGGCCTTCGGGAACATAGAGAAATCTTGGTAAATTTCATACCCCCCAAAATGTCAAAGTATGCCAATATCTCTCTAAGTACAATAGCCAGGGAAAAGTTATTGCGTGCAATCGGTGTAACTTTCAGAGTTAGACACTATGATACCGGAATTGTAGTTCTAGGCCTTCGGGAACATAGAGAAATCTTGGTAAATTTCATACCCCACAAAATGTCAAAGTATGCCAATATCTCTCTAAGTACAATAGCCAGGGAAAAGTTATTGCGTGCAATCGGTGTAACTTTCAGAGTTAGACACTCTGATACCGGAATTGTAGTTCTAGGCCTTCGGGAACATAGAGAAATCTTGGTAAATTTCATACCCCCCAAAATGTCAAAGTATGCCAATATCTCTCTAAGTACAATAGCCAGGGAAAAGTTATTGCGTGCAATCGGTGTAACTTTCAGAGTTAGACACTCTGATACCGGAATTGTAGTTCTAGGCCTTCGGGAACATAGAGAAATCTTGGTAAATTTCATACCCCACAAAATGTCAAAGTATGCCAATATCTCTCTAAGACTTAGAGAGATATTGGCATACTTTGACATTTTGTGGGGTATGAAATTTACCAAGATTTCTCTATGTTCCCGAAGGCCTAGAACTACAATTCCGGTATCAGAGTGTCTAACTCTGAAAGTTACACCGATTGCACGCAATAACTTTTCCCTGGCTATTGTACTTAGAGTCTAAGTACAATAGCCAGGGAAAAGTTATTGCGTGCAATCGGTGTAACTTTCAGAGTTAGACACTCTGATACCGGAATTGTAGTTCTAGGCCTTCGGGAACATAGAGAAATCTTGGTAAATTTCATACCCCCCAAAATGTCAAAGTATGCCAATATCTCTCTAAGTACAATAGCCAGGGAAAAGTTATTGCGTGCAATCGGTGTAACTTTCAGAGTTAGACACTATGATACCGGAATTGTAGTTCTAGGCCTTCGGGAACATAGAGAAATCTTGGTAAATTTCATACCCCCGAAAATGTCAAAGTATGCCAATATCTCTCTAAGTACAATAGCCAGGGAAAAGTTATTGCGTGCAATCGGTCTAACTTTCAGAGTTAGACACTCTGATTCCGGAATTGTAGTTCTAGGCCTTCGGGAACATAGAGAAATCTTGGTAAATTTCATACCCCCCAAAATGTCAAAGTATGCCAATATCTCTCTAAGTACAATAGCCTGGGAAAAGTTATTGCGTGCAATCGATGTAACTTTCAGAGGTAGACACTCTGATACCGGAATTGTAGTTCTAGGCCTTCGGGAACATAGAGAAATCTTGGTAAATTTCATACCCCCCAAAATGTCAAAGTATGCCAATATCTCTCTAAGCACAATAGACAGGACAAAGTTATTGCGTGCAATCGGTCTAACTTTCAGAGTTAGACACTCTGATTCCGGAATTGTAGTTCTAGGCCTTCGGGAACATAGAGAAATCTTGGTAAATTTCATACCCCCCAAAATGTCAAAGTATGCCAATATCTCTCTAAGTACAATAGCCAGGGAAAAGTTATTGCGTGCAATCGTTGTAACTTTCAGAGTTAGACACTCTGATACCGGAATTGTAGTTCTAGGCCTTCGGGAACATAGAGAAATCTTGGTAAATTTCATACCCCCCAAAATGTCAAAGTATGCCAATATCTCTCTAAGTACAATAGCCAGGGAAAAGTTATTGCGTGCAATCGGTCTAACTTTCAGAGTTGGACACTCTGATATCGGAATTGTAATTCTAGGCCTTCGGGAACATAGAGAAATCTTGGTAAATTTCATACCCCCCAAAATGTCAAAGTATGCCAATATCTCTCTAAGTACAATAGCCAGGGAGAAGTTATTGCGTGCAATCGGTGTAACTTTCAGAGTTAGACACTCTGATACCGGAATTGTAGTTCTAGGCCTTCGGGAACATAGAGAAATCTTGGTAAATTTCATACCCCCCAAAATGTCAAAGTATGCCAATATCTCTCTAAGTACAATAGCCAGGGAAAAGTTATTGCGTGCAATCGGTGTAACTTTCAGAGTTAGACACTATGATACCGGAATTGTAGTTCTAGGCCTTCGGGAACATAGAGAAATCTTGGTAAATTTCATACCCCCCAAAATGTCAAAGTATGCCAATATCTCTCTAAGTACAATAGCCAGGGAAAAGTTACTGCGTGCAATCAGTGTAACTTTCAGAGTTAGACACTCTGATACCGGAATTGTAATTCTAGGCCTTCGGGAACATAGAGAAATCTTGGTAAATTTCATACCCCCCAAAATGTCAAAGTATGCCAATATCTCTCTAAGTACAATAGCCAGGGAGAAGTTATTGCGTGCAATCGGTGTAACTTTCAGAGTTAGACACTCTGATACCGGAATTGTAGTTCTAGGCCTTCGGGAACATAGAGAAATCTTGGTAAATTTCATACCCCCCAAAATGTCAAAGTATGCCAATATCTCTCTAAGTACAATAGCCAGGGAAAAGTTATTGCGTGCAATCGGTGTAACTTTCAGAGTTAGACACTATGATACCGGAATTGTAGTTCTAGGCCTTCGGGAACATAGAGAAATCTTGGTAAATTTCATACCCCCCAAAATGTCAAAGTATGCCAATATCTCTCTAAGTACAATAGCCAGGGAAAAGTTATTGCGTGCAATCGGTCTAACTTTCAGAGTTAGACACTCTGATTCCGGAATTGTAGTTCTAGGCCTTCGGGAACATAGAGAAATCTTGGTAAATTTCATACCCCCCAAAATGTCAAAGTATGCCAATATCTCTCTAAGTACAATAGCCTGGGAAAAGTTATTGCGTGCAATCGATGTAACTTTCAGAGTTAGACACTCTGATACCGGAATTGTAGTTCTAGGCCTTCGGGAACATAGAGAAATCTTGGTAAATTTCATACCCCCCAAAATGTCAAAGTATGCCAATATCTCTCTAAGCACAATAGACAGGACAAAGTTATTGCGTGCAATCGGTCTAACTTTCAGAGTTAGACACTCTGATACCGGAATTGTAGTTCTAGGCCTTCGGGAACATAGAGAAATCTTGGTAAATTTCATACCCCCCAAAATGTCAAAGTATGCCAATATCTCTCTAAGTACAATAGCCAGGGAAAAGTTATTGCGTGCAATCGGTGTAACTTTCAGAGTTAGACACTCTGATACCGGAATTGTAGTTCTAGGCCTTCGGGAACATAGAGAAATCTTGGTAAATTTCATACCCCCCAAAATGTCAAAGTATGCCAATATCTCTCTAAGTACAATAGCCAGGGAAAAGTTATTGCGTGCAATCGGTGTAACTTTCAGAGTTAGACACTATGATACCGGAATTGTAGTTCTAGGCCTTCGGGAACATAGAGAAATCTTGGTAAATTTCATACCCCACAAAATGTCAAAGTATGCCAATATCTCTCTAAGTACAATAGCCAGGGAAAAGTTATTGCGTGCAATCGGTGTAACTTTCAGAGTTAGACACTCTGATACCGGAATTGTAGTTCTAGGCCTTCGGGAACATAGAGAAATCTTGGTAAATTTCATACCCCCCAAAATGTCAAAGTATGCCAATATCTCTCTAAGTACAATAGCCAGGGAAAAGTTATTGCGTGCAATCGGTGTAACTTTCAGAGTTAGACACTCTGATACCGGAATTGTAGTTCTAGGCCTTCGGGAACATAGAGAAATCTTGGTAAATTTCATACCCCACAAAATGTCAAAGTATGCCAATATCTCTCTAAGACTTAGAGAGATATTGGCATACTTTGACATTTTGTGGGGTATGAAATTTACCAAGATTTCTCTATGTTCCCGAAGGCCTAGAACTACAATTCCGGTATCAGAGTGTCTAACTCTGAAAGTTACACCGATTGCACGCAATAACTTTTCCCTGGCTATTGTACTTAGAGTCTAAGTACAATAGCCAGGGAAAAGTTATTGCGTGCAATCGGTGTAACTTTCAGAGTTAGACACTCTGATACCGGAATTGTAGTTCTAGGCCTTCGGGAACATAGAGAAATCTTGGTAAATTTCATACCCCCCAAAATGTCAAAGTATGCCAATATCTCTCTAAGTACAATAGCCAGGGAAAAGTTATTGCGTGCAATCGGTGTAACTTTCAGAGTTAGACACTATGATACCGGAATTGTAGTTCTAGGCCTTCGGGAACATAGAGAAATCTTGGTAAATTTCATACCCCCGAAAATGTCAAAGTATGCCAATATCTCTCTAAGTACAATAGCCAGGGAAAAGTTATTGCGTGCAATCGGTCTAACTTTCAGAGTTAGACACTCTGATTCCGGAATTGTAGTTCTAGGCCTTCGGGAACATAGAGAAATCTTGGTAAATTTCATACCCCCCAAAATGTCAAAGTATGCCAATATCTCTCTAAGTACAATAGCCTGGGAAAAGTTATTGCGTGCAATCGATGTAACTTTCAGAGGTAGACACTCTGATACCGGAATTGTAGTTCTAGGCCTTCGGGAACATAGAGAAATCTTGGTAAATTTCATACCCCCCAAAATGTCAAAGTATGCCAATATCTCTCTAAGCACAATAGACAGGACAAAGTTATTGCGTGCAATCGGTCTAACTTTCAGAGTTAGACACTCTGATTCCGGAATTGTAGTTCTAGGCCTTCGGGAACATAGAGAAATCTTGGTAAATTTCATACCCCCCAAAATGTCAAAGTATGCCAATATCTCTCTAAGTACAATAGCCAGGGAAAAGTTATTGCGTGCAATCGTTGTAACTTTCAGAGTTAGACACTCTGATACCGGAATTGTAGTTCTAGGCCTTCGGGAACATAGAGAAATCTTGGTAAATTTCATACCCCCCAAAATGTCAAAGTATGCCAATATCTCTCTAAGTACAATAGCCAGGGAAAAGTTATTGCGTGCAATCGGTCTAACTTTCAGAGTTGGACACTCTGATATCGGAATTGTAATTCTAGGCCTTCGGGAACATAGAGAAATCTTGGTAAATTTCATACCCCCCAAAATGTCAAAGTATGCCAATATCTCTCTAAGTACAATAGCCAGGGAGAAGTTATTGCGTGCAATCGGTGTAACTTTCAGAGTTAGACACTCTGATACCGGAATTGTAGTTCTAGGCCTTCGGGAACATAGAGAAATCTTGGTAAATTTCATACCCCCCAAAATGTCAAAGTATGCCAATATCTCTCTAAGTACAATAGCCAGGGAAAAGTTATTGCGTGCAATCGGTGTAACTTTCAGAGTTAGACACTATGATACCGGAATTGTAGTTCTAGGCCTTCGGGAACATAGAGAAATCTTGGTAAATTTCATACCCCCCAAAATGTCAAAGTATGCCAATATCTCTCTAAGTACAATAGCCAGGGAAAAGTTACTGCGTGCAATCAGTGTAACTTTCAGAGTTAGACACTCTGATACCGGAATTGTAATTCTAGGCCTTCGGGAACATAGAGAAATCTTGGTAAATTTCATACCCCCCAAAATGTCAAAGTATGCCAATATCTCTCTAAGTACAATAGCCAGGGAGAAGTTATTGCGTGCAATCGGTGTAACTTTCAGAGTTAGACACTCTGATACCGGAATTGTAGTTCTAGGCCTTCGGGAACATAGAGAAATCTTGGTAAATTTCATACCCCCCAAAATGTCAAAGTATGCCAATATCTCTCTAAGTACAATAGCCAGGGAAAAGTTATTGCGTGCAATCGGTGTAACTTTCAGAGTTAGACACTATGATACCGGAATTGTAGTTCTAGGCCTTCGGGAACATAGAGAAATCTTGGTAAATTTCATACCCCCCAAAATGTCAAAGTATGCCAATATCTCTCTAAGTACAATAGCCAGGGAAAAGTTATTGCGTGCAATCGGTCTAACTTTCAGAGTTAGACACTCTGATTCCGGAATTGTAGTTCTAGGCCTTCGGGAACATAGAGAAATCTTGGTAAATTTCATACCCCCCAAAATGTCAAAGTATGCCAATATCTCTCTAAGTACAATAGCCTGGGAAAAGTTATTGCGTGCAATCGATGTAACTTTCAGAGTTAGACACTCTGATACCGGAATTGTAGTTCTAGGCCTTCGGGAACATAGAGAAATCTTGGTAAATTTCATACCCCCCAAAATGTCAAAGTATGCCAATATCTCTCTAAGCACAATAGACAGGACAAAGTTATTGCGTGCAATCGGTCTAACTTTCAGAGTTAGACACTCTGATACCGGAATTGTAGTTCTAGGCCTTCGGGAACATAGAGAAATCTTGGTAAATTTCATACCCCCCAAAATGTCAAAGTATGCCAATATCTCTCTAAGTACAATAGCCAGGGAAAAGTTATTGCGTGCAATCGTTGTAACTTTCAGAGTTAGACACTCTGATACCGGAATTGTAGTTCTAGGCCTTCGGGAACATAGAGAAATCTTGGTAAATTTCATACCCCCCAAAATGTCAAAGTATGCCAATATCTCTCTAAGTACAATAGCCAGGGAAAAGTTATTGCGTGCAATCGGTCTAACTTTCAGAGTTAGACACTCTGATACCGGAATTGTAGTTCTAGGCCTTCGGGAACACAGAGAAATCTTGGTAAATTTCATACCCCCCAAAATGTCAAAGTATGCCAATATCTCTCTAAGTACAATAGCCAGGGAAAAGTTATTGCGTGCAATCGGTGTAACTTTCAGAGTTAGACACTCTGATACCGGAATTGTAGTTCTAGGCCTTCGGGAACATAGAGAAATCTTGGTAAATTTCATACCCCACAAAATGTCAAAGTATGCCAATATCTCTCTAAGTACAATAGCCAGGGAAAAGTTATTGCGTGCAATCGGTGTAACTTTCAGAGTTAGACACTCTGATACCGGAATTGTAGTTCTAGGCTTTCGGGAACATAGAGAAATCTTGGTAAATTTCATACCCCCCAAAATGTCAAAGTATGCCAATATCTCTCTAAGTACAATAGCCAGGGAAAAGTTATTGCGTGCAATCGGTGTAACTTTCAGAGTTAGACACTCTGATACCGGAATTGTAGTTCTAGGCCTTCGGGAACATAGAGAAATCTTGGTAAATTTCATACCCCCCAAAATGTCAAAGTATGCCAATATCTCTCTAAGTACAATAGCCAGGGAAAAGTTATTGCGTGCAATCGGTGTAACTTTCAGAGTTAGACACTATGATACCGGAATTGTAGTTCTAGGCCTTCGGGAACATAGCGAAATCTTGGTAAATTTCATACCCCCCAAAATGTCAAAGTATGCCAATATCTCTCTAAGTACAATAGCCAGGGAAAAGTTATTGCGTGCAATCGGTCTAACTTTCAGAGTTAGACACTCTGATTCCGGAATTGTAGTTCTAGGCCTTCGGGAACATAGAGAAATCTTGGTAAATTTCATACCCCCCAAAATGTCAAAGTATGCCAATATCTCTCTAAGTACAATAGCCTGGGAAAAGTTATTGCGTGCAATCGATGTAACTTTCAGAGTTAGACACTCTGATACCGGAATTGTAGTTCTAGGCCTTCGGGAACATAAAGAAATCTTGGTAAATTTCATACCCCCCAAAATGTCAAAGTATGCCAATATCTCTCTAAGCACAATAGACAGGACAAAGTTATTGCGTGCAATCGGTCTAACTTTCAGAGTTAGACACTCTGATTCCGGAATTGTAGTTCTAGGCCTTCGGGAACATAGAGAAATCGAGGTCAATTTCATACCCCCCAAAATGTCAAAATTTGCCAATATCTCTCTAAGTACAACAGTCAGGGAAAAGTTATTGCGTGCAATCGGTCTAACTTTCAGAGTTAGACACTCTGATACCGGAATTGTAGTTCTAGGCCTTCGGGAACATGGAGAAATCGAGGTCAATTTCATACCCCCCAAAATGTCAAAATTTGCCAATATCTCTCTAAGTACAACAGTCAGGGAAAAGTTATTGCGTGCAATCGGTCTAACTTTCAGAGTTAGACACTCTGATACCGGAATTGTAGTTCTAGGCCTTCGGGAACATGGAGAAATCGAGGTCAATTTCATACCCCCCAAAATGTCAAAATTTGCCAATATCTCTCTAAGTACAACAGTCAGGGAAAAGTTATTGCGTGCAATCGGTCTAACTTTCAGAGTTAGACACTCTGATACCGGAATTGTAGTTCTAGGCCTTCGGGAACATGGAGAAATCGAGGTCAATTTCATACCCCCCAAAATGTCAAAATTTGCCAATATCTCTCTAAGTACAACAGTCAGGGAAAAGTTATTGCGTGCAATCGGTCTAACTTTCAGAGTTAGACACTCTGATACCGGAATTGTAGTTCTAGGCCTTCGGGAACATGGAGAAATCGAGGTCAATTTCATACCCCCCAAAATGTCAAAATTTGCCAATATCTCTCTAAGTACAACAGTCAGGGAAAAGTTATTGCGTGCAATCGGTCTAACTTTCAGAGTTAGACACTCTGATACCGGAATTGTAGTTCTAGGCCTTCGGGAACATGGAGAAATCGAGGTCAATTTCATACCCCCCAAAATGTCAAAATTTGCCAATATCTCTCTAAGTACAACAGTCAGGGAAAAGTTATTGCGTGCAATCGGTCTAACTTTCAGAGTTAGACACTCTGATACCGGAATTGTAATTCTAGGCCTTCGGGAACATGGAGAAATCGAGGTCAATTTCATACCCCCCAAAATGTCAAAATTTGCCAATATCTCTCTAAGTACAACAGTCAGGGAAAAGTTATTGCGTGCAATCGGTCTAACTTTCAGAGTTAGACACTCTGATACCGGAATTGTAGTTCTAGGCCTTCGGGAACATGGAGAAATCGAGGTCAATTTCATACCCCCCAAAATGTCAAAATTTGCCAATATCTCTCTAAGTACAACAGTCAGGGAAAAGTTATTGCGTGCAATCGGTCTAACTTTCAGAGTTAGACACTCTGATACCGGAATTGTAGTTCTAGGCCTTCGGGAACATGGAGATATCGAGGTCAATTTCATACCCCCCAAAATGTCAAAATTTGCCAATATCTCTCTAAGTACAACAGTCAGGGAAAAGTTATTGCGTGCAATCGGTCTAACTTTCAGAGTTAGACACTCTGATACCGGAATTGTAGTTCTAGGCCTTCGGGAACATGGAGAAATCGAGGTCAATTTCATACCCCCCAAAATGTCAAAGTATGCCAATATCCCTCTAAGTACAATAGCCAGGGAAAAGTTATTGCGTGCAATCGGTGTAACTTTCAGAGTTAGACACTCTGATACCGGAATTGTAGTTCTAGGCCTTCGGGAACATAGAGAAATCTTGGTAAATTTCATACCCCCCAAAATGTCAAAGTCTGCCAATATCTCTCTAAGTACAATAGCCAGGGAAAAGTTATTGCGTGAAATCGGTGTAACTTTCAGAGTTAGACACTCTGATACCGGAATTGTAGTTCTAGGCCTTCGGGAACATAGAGAAATCTTTGTAAATTTCATACCCCCCAAAATGTCAAAGTATGCCAATATCTCTCTAAGTACAATAGCCAGGGAAAAGTTATTGCGTGCAATCGGTGTAACTTCCAGAGTTAGACACTCTGATAGCGGAATTGTAGTTCTAGGCCTTCGGGAACATAGAGAAATCTTGGTAAATTTCATACCCCCCAAAATGTCAAAGTATGCCAATATCTCTCTAAGTACAATAGCCAGGGAAAAGTTATTGCGTGCAATCGGTGTAACTTTCAGAGTTAGACACTCTGATACCGGAATTGTAGTTCTAGGCCTTCGGGAACATAGAGAAATCTTGGTAAATTTCATACCCCTCAAAATGTCAAAGTATGCCAATATCTCTCTAAGTACAATAGCCAGGGAAAAGTTATTGCGTGCAATCGGTGTAACTTTCAGAGTTAGACACTCTGATACCGGAATTGTAGTTCCAGGCCTTCGGGAACATAGAGAAATCTTGGTAAATTTCATACCCCCCAAAATGTCAAAGTATGCCAATATCCCTCTAAGTACAATAGCCAGGCAAAAGTTATTGCGTGCAATCGGTGTAACTTTCAGAGTTAGACACTCTGATACCGGAATTGTAGTTCTAGGCCTTCGGGAACATAGAGAAATCTTGGTAAATTTCATACCCCCCAAAATGTCAATGTATGCCAATATCTCTCTAAGTACAATAGTCAGGGAAAAGTTATTGCGTGCAATCGGTGTAATTTTCAGAGTTAGACACTCGGATACCGGAATTGTAGTTCTAGGCCTTCGGGAACATAGAGAAATCTTGGTAAATTTCATACCCCCCAAAATGTCAAAGTATGCCAATATCTCTCTAAGTACAATAGCCAGGGAAAAGTTATTGCGTGCAATCGGTGTAACTTTCAGAGTTAGACACTCTGATACCGGAATTGTAGTTCTAGGCCTTCGGGAACATAGAGAAATCTTGGTAAATTTCATACCCCCCAAAATGTCAAAGTATGCCAATATCTCTCTAAGTACAATAGCCAGGGAAAAGTTATTGCGTGCAATCGGTGTAACTTCCAGAGTTAGACACTCTGATACCGGAATTGTAGTTCTAGGCCTTCGGGAACATAGAGAAATCTTGGTAAATTTCATACCCCCCAAAATGTCAAAGTATGCCAATATCTCTCTAAGTACAATAGCCAGGGAAAAGTTATTGCGTGCAATCGGTGTAACTTTCAGAGTTAGACACTCTGATACCGGAATTGTAGTTCTAGGCCTTCGGGAACATAGAGAAATCTTGGTAAATTTCATACCCCCCAAAATGTCAAAGTATGCCAATATCTCTCTAAGTACAATAGCCAGGGAAAAGTTATTGCGTGCAATCGGTGTAACTTTCAGAGTTAGACACTCTGATACCGGAATTGTAGTTCTAGGCCTTCGGGAACATAGAGAAATCTTGGTAAATTTCATACCCCCCAAAATGTCAAAGTATGCCAATATCTCTCTAAGTACAATAGTCAGGGAAAAGTTATTGCGTGCAATCGGTGTAATTTTCAGAGTTAGACACTCGGATACCGGAATTGTAGTTCTAGGCCTTCGGGAACATAGAGAAATCTTGGTAAATTTCATACCCCCCAAAATGTCAAAGTATGCCAATATCTCTCTAAGTACAATAGCCAGGGAGAAGTTATTGCGTGCAATCGGTGTAACTTTCAGAGTTAGACACTCTGATACCGGAATTGTAGTTCTAGGCCTTCGGGAACATAGAGAAATCTTGGTAAATTTCATACCCCCCAAAATGTCAAAGTATGCCAATATCTCTCTAAGTACAATAGCCAGGGAAAAGTTATTGCGTGCAATCGGTGTAACTTTCAGAGTTAGACACTATGATACCGGAATTGTAGTTCTAGGCCTTCGGGAACATAGAGAAATCTTGGTAAATTTCAAACCCCCCAAAATGTCAAAGTATGCCAATATCTCTCTAAGTACAATAGCCAGGGAAAAGTTATTGCGTGCAATCGGTGTAACTTCCAGAGTTAGACACTCTGATACCGGAATTGTAGTTCTAGGCCTTCGGGAACATAGAGAAATCTTGGTAAATTTCATACCCCCCAAAATGTCAAAGTATGCCAATATCTCTCTAAGTACAATAGCCAGGGAAAAGTTATTGCGTGCAATCGGTGTAACTTTCAGAGTTAGACACTCTGATACCGGAATTGTAGTTCTAGGCCTTCGGGAACATAGAGAAATCTTGGTAAATTTCATACCCCCCAAAATGTCAAAGTATGCCAATATCTCTCTAAGTACAATAGCCAGGGAAAAGTTATTGCGTGCAATCGGTGTAACTTTCAGAGTTAGACACTCTGATACCGGAATTGTAGTTCTAGGCCTTCGGGAACATAGAGAAATCTTGGTAAATTTCATACCCCCCAAAATGTCAAAGTATGCCAATATCCCTCTAAGTACAATAGCCAGGGAAAAGTTATTGCGTGCAATCGGTCTAACTTTCAGAGTTAGACACTCTGATACCGGAATTGTAGTTCTAGGCCTTCGGGATCATAGAGAAATCTTGGTAAATTTCATACCCCCCAAAATGTCAAAGTATGCCAATATCTCTCTAAGTACAATAGCCAGGGAAAAATTACTGCGTGCAATCGGTGTAACTTTCAGAGTTAGACACTCTGATACCGGAATTGTAGTTCTAGGCCTTCGGGAACATAGAGAAATCT
Organism: Botryllus schlosseri; assembly: GCF_051294905.1. NCBI lineage: Eukaryota > Metazoa > Chordata > Ascidiacea > Stolidobranchia > Styelidae > Botryllus > Botryllus schlosseri. Next base: position 26,409,310 of record NC_137237.1, on the reverse strand, counting down.
TGGTAAATTTCATACCCCCCAAAATGTCAAAGTATGCCAATATCTCTCTAAGTACAATAGCCAGGGAAAAGTTATTGCGTGCAATCGGTCTAACTTTCAGAGTTAGACACTCTGATACCGGAATTGTAGTTCTAGGCCTTCGGGAACATAGAGAAATCTTGGTAAATTTCATACCCCCAAAAATGTCAAAGTATGCCAATATCTCTCTAAGTACAATAGCCAGGGAAAAGTTATTGCGTGCAATCGGTGTAACTTTCAGAGTTAGACACTCTGATACCGGAATTGTAGTTCTAGGCCTTCGGGAACATAGAGAAATCTTGGTAAATTTCATACCCCCCAAAATGTCAAAGTATGCCAATATCTCTCTAAGTACAATAGCCAGGGAAAAGTTATTGCGTGCAATCGGTGTAACTTTCAGAGTTAGACACTATGATACCGGAATTGTAGTTCTAGGCCTTCGGGAACATAGAGAAATCTTGGTAAATTTCATACCCCCCAAAATGTCAAAGTATGCCAATATCTCTCTAAGTACAATAGCCAGGGAAAAGTTATTGCGTGCAATCGGTCTAACTTTCAGAGTTAGACACTCTGATTCCGGAATTGTAGTTCTAGGCCTTCGGGAACATAGAGAAATCTTGGTAAATTTCATACCCCCCAAAATGTCAAAGTATGCCAATATCTCTCTAAGTACAATAGCCTGGGAAAAGTTATTGCGTGCAATCGATGTAACTTTCAGAGTTAGACACTCTGATACCGGAATTGTAGTTCTAGGCCTTCGGGAACATAGAGAAATCTTGGTAAATTTCATACCCCCCAAAATGTCAAAGTATGCCAATATCTCTCTAAATACAATAGCCAGGGAAAAGTTATTGCGTGCAATCGGTGTAACTTTCAGAGTTAGACACTCTGATACCGGAATTGTAGTTCTAGGCCTTCGGGAACATAGAGAAATCTTGGTAAATTTCATACCCCCCAAAATGTCAAAGTATGCCAATATCCCTCTAAGTACAATAGCCAGGGAAAAGTTATTGCGTGCAATCGGTCTAACTTTCAGAGTTAGACACTCTGATACCGGAATTGTAGTTCTAGGCCTTCGGGATCATAGAGAAATCTTGGTAAATTTCATACCCCCCAAAATGTCAAAGTATGCCAATATCTCTCTAAGTACAATGGCCAGGGAAAAATTATTGCGTGCAATCGGTGTAACTTTCAGAGTTAGACACTCTGATACCGGAATTGTAGTTCTAGGCCTTCGGGAACATAGAGAAATCTTGGTAAATTTCATACCCCCCAAAATGTCAAAGTATGCCAATATCTCTCTAAGTACAATAGCCAGGGAAAAGTTATTGCGTGCAATCGGTCTAACTTTCAGAGTTAGACACTCTGATACCGGAATTGTAGTTCTAGGCCTTCGGGAACATAGAGAAATCTTGGTAAATTTCATACCCCCCAAAATGTCAAAGTATGCCAATATCTCTCTAAGTACAATAGCCAGGGAAAAGTTATTGCGTGCAATCGGTGTAACTTTCAGAGTTAGACACTCTGATACCGGAATTGTAGTTCTAGGCCTTCGGAACATAGAGAAATCTTCGTAAATTTCATACCCCCCAAAATGTCAAAGTTATGCCAATATCTCTCTAAGTACAATAGCCAGGGAAAAGTTATTGCGTGCAATCGGTCTAACTTTCAGAGTTAGACACTCTGATACCGGAATTGTAGTTCTAGGCCTTCGGGAACATAGAGAAATCTTGGTAAATTTCATACCCCCAAAATGTCAAAGTATGCCAATATCTCTCTAAGTACAATAGCCAGGAAAAGTTATTGCGTGCAATCCGTCTAACTTTCAGAGTTAGACACTCTGATACCGGAATTGTAGTTCTAGGCCTTCGGGAACATAGAGAAATCTTGGTAAATTTCATACCCCCCAAAATGTCAAAGTATGCCAATATCTCTCTAAGTACAATAGCCAGGGAAAAGCTATTGCGTGCAATCGGTCTAACTTTCAGAGTTGGACACTCTGATACCGGAATTGTAGATTTAGGCCTTCGGGAACATAGAGAAATCTTGGTAAATTTCATACCCCCCAAAATGTCAAAGTATGCCAATATCTCTCTAAGTACAATAGCCAGGGAAAAGTTATTGCGTGCAATCGGTGTAACTTTCAGAGTTAGACACTCTGATACCGGAATTGTAGTTCTAGGCCTTCGGGAACATAGAGAAATCTTGGTAAATTTCATACCCCCCAAAATGTCAAAGTATGCCAATATCCCTCTAAGTACAATAGCCAGGGAAAAGTTATTGCGTGCAATCGGTCTAACTTTCAGAGTTAGACACTCTGATACCGGAATTGTAGTTCTAGGCCTTCGGGATCATAGAGAAATCTTGGTAAATTTCATACCCCCCAAAATGTCAAAGTATGCCAATATCTCTCTAAGTACAATAGCCAGGGAAAAATTATTGCGTGCAATCGGTGTAACTTTCAGAGTTAGACACTCTGATACCGGAATTGTAGTTCTAGGCCTTCGGGAACATAGAGAAATCTTGGTAAATTTCATACCCCCCAAAATGTCAAAGTATGCCAATATCTCTCTAAGTACAATAGCCAGGGAAAAGTTATTGTCGTGCAATCGGTCTAACTTTCAGAGTTAGACACTCTGATACCGGAATTGTAGTTCTAGGCCTTCGGGAACGTAGAGAAATCTTGGTAAATTTCATACCCCCCAAAATGTCAAAGTATGCCAATATCTCTCTAAGTACAATAGCCAGGGAAAAGTTATTGCGTGCAATCGGTGTAACTTTCAGAGATAGACACTCTGATACCGGAATTGTAGTTCTAGGCCTTCGGGAACATAGAGAAATCTTGGTAAATTTCATACCCCCCCAAATGTCAAAGTATGCCAATATCTCTCTAAGTACAATAGCCAGGGAAAAGTTATTGCGTGCAATCGGTGTAACTTTCAGAGTTAGACACTATGATACCGGAATTGTAGTTCTAGGCCTTCGGGAACATAGAGAAATCTTGGTAAATTTCATACCCCCAAAATGTCAAAGTATGCCAATATCTCTCTAAGTACAATAGCCAGGGTAAAGTTATTGCGTGCAATCGGTCTAACTTTCAGAGTTAGACACTCTGATCCGGAATTGTAGTTCTAGGCCTTCGGGAACATAGAGAAATCTTGGTAAATTTCATACCCCCAAAATGTCAAAGTATGCCAATATCTCTCTAAGTACAATAGCCTGGGAAAAGTTATTGCGTGCAATCGATGTAAGTTTCAGAGTTAGACACTCTGATACCGGAATTGTAGTTCTAGGCCTTCGGGAACATAGAGAAATCTTGGTAAATTTCATACCCCCCAAAATGTCAAAGTATGCCAATATCTCTCTAAGTACAATAGCCAGGGAAAAGTTATTGCGTGCAATCGGTGTAACTTTCAGAGTTAGACACTCTGATACCGGAATTGTAGTTCTAGGCCTTCGGGAACATAGAGAAATCTTGGTAAATTTCATACCCCCCAAAATGTCAAAGTATGCCAATATCTCTCTAAGTACAATAGCCAGGGAAAAGGTTTTGCGTACAATCGGTGTAACTTTCAGAGTTAGACACTATGATACCGGAATTGTAGTTCTAGGCCTTCGGGAACATAGAGAAATCTTGGTAAATTTCATACCCCCCAAAATGTCAAAGTATGCCAATACTCTCTAAGTACAATAGCCAGGGTAAAGTTATTGCGTGCAATCGGTCTAACTTTCAGAGTTAGACACTCTGATTCCGGAATTGTAGTTCTAGGCCTTCTGGAACATAGAGAAATCTTGGTAAATTTCATACCCCCCAAAATGTCAAAGTATGCCAATATCTCTCTAAGTACAATAGCCAGGGAAAAGTTATTGCGTGCAATCGGTGTAACTTTCAGAGTTAGACACTCTGATACCGGAATTGTAGTTCTAGGCCTTCGGGAACATAGAGAAATCTTGGTAAATTTCATACCCCCCAAAATGTCAAAGTATGCCAATATCCCTCTAAGTACAATAGCCAGGGAAAAGTTATTGCGTGCAATCGGTCTAACTTTCAGAGTTAGACACTCTGATACCGGAATTGTAGTTCTAGGCCTTCGGGAACATAGAGAAATCTTGGTAAATTTCATACCCCCCAAAATGTCAAAGTATGCCAATATCTCTCTAAGTACAATAGCCAGGGAAAAGTTATTGCGTGCAATCGGTGTAACTTTTAGAGATAGACACTCTGATACCGGAATTGTAGTTCTAGGCCTTCGGGAACATAGAGAAATCTTGGTAAATTTCATACCCCCCAAAATGTCAAAGTATGCCAATATCTCTCTAAGTACAACAGTCAGGGAAAAGTTATTGCGTGCAATCGGAGTAACTTTCAGAGTTAGACACTCTGATACCGGAATTGTAGTTCTAGGCCTTCGGGAACATGGAGAAATCGAGGTCAATTTCATACCCCCCAAAATGTCAAAATTTGCCAATATCTCTCTAAGTACAACAGTCAGGGAAAAGTTATTGCGTGCAATCGGTCTAACTTTCAGAGTTAGACACTCTGATACCGGAATTGTAGTTCTAGGCCTTCGGGAACATGGAGAAATCGAGGTCAATTTCAAACCCCCCAAAATGTCAAAATTTGCCAATATCTCTCTAAGTACAACAGTCAGGGAAAAGTTATTGCGTGCAATCGGTCTAACTTTCAGAGTTAGACACTCTGATACCGGAATTGTAGTTCTAGGCCTTCGGGAACATGGAGAAATCGAGGTCAATTTCATACCCCCCAAAATGTCAAAGTATGCCAATATCTCTCTAAGTACAATAGCCTGGGAAAAGTTATTGCGTGCAATCGATGTAAGTTTCAGAGTTAGACACTCTGATACCGGAATTGTAGTTCTAGGCCTTCGGGAACATAGAGAAATCTTGGTAAATTTCATACCCCCCAAAATGTCAAAGTATGCCAATATCTCTCTAAGTACAATAGCCAGGGAAAAGTTATTGCGTGCAATCGGTGTAACTTTCAGAGTTAGACACTCTGATACCGGAATTGTAGTTCTACGCCTTCGGGAACATAGAGAAATCTTGGTAAATTTCATACCCCCCAAAATGTCAAAGTATGCCAATATCTCTCTAAGTACAATAGCCAGGGAAAAGGTTTTGCGTGCAATCGGTGTAACTTTCAGAGTTAGACACTATGATACCGGAATTGTAGTTCTAGGCCTTCGGGAACATAGAGAAATCTTGGTAAATTTCATACCCCCCAAAATGTCAAAGTATGCCAATATCTCTCTAAGTACAATAGCCAGGGTAAAGTTATTGCGTGCAATCGGTCTAACTTTCAGAGTTAGACACTCTGATTCCGGAATTGTAGTTCTAGGCCTTCTGGAACATAGAGAAATCTTGTAAATTTCATACCCCCCAAAATGTCAAAGTATGCAATATCTCTCTAAGTACAATAGCCAGGGAAAAGTTATTGCGTGCAATCGGTGTAACTTTCAGAGTTAGACACTCTGATACCGGAATTGTAGTTCTAGGCCTTCGGGAACATAGAGAAATCTTGGTAAATTTCATACCCCCAAAATGTCAAAGTATGCCAATATCCCTCTAAGTACAATAGCCAGGAAAAGTTATTGCGTGCAATCGGTCTAACTTTCAGAGTTAGACACTCTGATACCGGAATTGTAGTTCTAGGCCTTCGGGAACATAGAGAAATCTTGGTAAATTTCATACCCCCCAAAATGTCAATTGCCAATATCTCTCTAAGTACAACAGTCAGGGAAAAGTTATTGCGTGCAATCGGTCTAACTTTCAGAGTTAGACACTCTGATACCGGAATTGTAGTTCTAGGCCTTCGGGAACATGGAGAAATCGAGGTCAATTTCATACCCCCCAAAATGTCAAAATTTGCCAATATCTCTCTAAGTACAACAGTCAGGGAAAAGTTATTGCGTGCAATCGGTCTAACTTTCAGAGTTAGACACTCTGATACCGGAATTGTAGTTCTAGGCCTTCGGGAACATGGAGAAATCGATGTCAATTTCATACCCCCCAAAATGTCAAAATTTGCCAATATCTCTCTAAGTACAACAGTCAGGGAAAAGTTATTGCGTGCAATCGGTCTAACTTTCAGAGTTAGACACTCTGATACCGGAATTGTAGTTCTAGGCCTTCGGGAACATGGAGAAATCGAGGTCAATTTCATACCCCCCAAAATGTCAAAATTTGCCAATATCTCTCTAAGTACAACAGTCAGGGAAAAGTTATTGCGTGCAATCGGTCTAACTTTCAGAGTTAGACACTCTGATACCGGAATTGTAGTTCTAGGCCTTCGGGAACATGGAGAAATCGAGGTCAATTTCATACCCCCCAAAATGTCAAAATTTGCCAATATCTCTCTAAGTACAACAGTCAGGGAAAAGTTATTGCGTGCAATCGGTCTAACTTTCAGAGTTAGACACTCTGATACCGGAATTGTAGTTCTAGGCCTTCGGGAACATGGAGAAATCGAGGTCAATTTCATACCCCCCAAAATGTCAAAATTTGCCAATATCTCTCTAAGTACAACAGTCAGGGAAAAGTTATTGCGTGCAATCGGTCTAACTTTCAGAGTTAGACACTCTGATACCGGAATTGTAGTTCTAGGCCTTCGGGAACATGGAGAAATCGAGGTCAATTTCATACCCCCCAAAATGTCAAAATTTGCCAATATCTCTCTAAGTACAACAGTCAGGGAAAAGTTATTGCGTGCAATCGGTCTAACTTTCAGAGTTAGACACTCTGATACCGGAATTGTAGTTCTAGGCCTTCGGGAACATGGAGAAATCGAGGTCAATTTCATACCCCCCAAAATGTCAAAATTTGCCAATATCTCTCTAAGTACAACAGTCAGGGAAAAGTTATTGCGTGCAATCGGTCTAACTTTCAGAGTTAGACACTCTGATACCGGAATTGTAGTTCTAGGCCTTCGGGAACATGGAGAAATCGAGGTCAATTTCATACCCCCCAAAATGTCAAAATTTGCCAATATCTCTCTAAGTACAACAGTCAGGGAAAAGTTATTGCGTGCAATCGGTCTAACTTTCAGAGTTAGACACTCTGATACCGGAATTGTAGTTCTAGGCCTTCGGGAACATGGAGAAATCGAGGTCAATTTCATACCCCCCAAAATGTCAAAATTTGCCAATATCTCTCTAAGTACAACAGTCAGGGAAAAGTTATTGCGTGCAATCGGTCTAACTTTCAGAGTTAGACACTCTGATACCGGAATTGTAGTTCTAGGCCTTCGGGAACATGGAGAAATCGAGGTCAATTTCATACCCCCCAAAATGTCAAAATTTGCCAATATCTCTCTAAGTACAACAGTCAGGGAAAAGTTATTGCGTGCAATCGGTCTAACTTTCAGAGTTAGACACTCTGATACCGGAATTGTAGTTCTAGGCCTTCGGGAACATGGAGAAATCGAGGTCAATTTCATACCCCCCAAAATGTCAAAATTTGCCAATATCTCTCTAAGTACAACAGTCAGGGAAAAGTTATTGCGTGCAATCGGTCTAACTTTCAGAGTTAGACACTCTGATACCGGAATTGTAGTTCTAGGCCTTCGGGAACATGGAGAAATCGAGGTCAATTTCATACCCCCCAAAATGTCAAAATTTGCCAATATCTCTCTAAGTACAACAGTCAGGGAAAAGTTATTGCGTGCAATCGGTCTAACTTTCAGAGTTAGACACTCTGATACCGGAATTGTAGTTCTAGGCCTTCGGGAACATGGAGAAATCGAGGTCAATTTCATACCCCCCAAAATGTCAAAATTTGCCAATATCTCTCTAAGTACAACAGTCAGGGAAAAGTTATTGCGTGCAATCGGTCTAACTTTCAGAGTTAGACACTCTGATACCGGAATTGTAGTTCTAGGCCTTCGGGAACATGGAGAAATCGAGGTCAATTTCATACCCCCCAAAATGTCAAAATTTGCCAATATCTCTCTAAGTACAACAGTCAGGGAAAAGTTATTGCGTGCAATCGGTCTAACTTTCAGAGTTAGACACTCTGATACCGGAATTGTAGTTCTAGGCCTTCGGGAACATGGAGAAATCGAGGTCAATTTCATACCCCCCAAAATGTCAAAATTTGCCAATATCTCTCTAAGTACAACAGTCAGGGAAAAGTTATTGCGTGCAATCGGTCTAACTTTCAGAGTTAGACACTCTGATACCGGAATTGTAGTTCTAGGCCTTCGGGAACATGGAGAAATCGAGGTCAATTTCATACCCCCCAAAATGTCAAAATTTGCCAATATCTCTCTAAGTACAACAGTCAGGGAAAAGTTATTGCGTGCAATCGGTCTAACTTTCAGAGTTAGACACTCTGATACCGGAATTGTAGTTCTAGGCCTTCGGGAACATGGAGAAATCGAGGTCAATTTCATACCCCCCAAAATGTCAAAATTTGCCAATATCTCTCTAAGTACAACAGTCAGGGAAAAGTTATTGCGTGCAATCGGTCTAACTTTCAGAGTTAGACACTCTGATACCGGAATTGTAGTTCTAGGCCTTCGGGAACATGGAGAAATCGAGGTCAATTTCATACCCCCCAAAATGTCAAAATTTGCCAATATCTCTCTAAGTACAACAGTCAGGGAAAAGTTATTGCGTGCAATCGGTCTAACTTTCAGAGTTAGACACTCTGATACCGGAATTGTAGTTCTAGGCCTTCGGGAACATGGAGAAATCGAGGTCAATTTCATACCCCCCAAAATGTCAAAATTTGCCAATATCTCTCTAAGTACAACAGTCAGGGAAAAGTTATTGCGTGCAATCGGTCTAACTTTCAGAGTTAGACACTCTGATACCGGAATTGTAGTTCTAGGCCTTCGGGAACATGGAGAAATCGAGGTCAATTTCATACCCCCCAAAATGTCAAAATTTGCCAATATCTCTCTAAGTACAACAGTCAGGGAAAAGTTATTGCGTGCAATCGGTCTAACTTTCAGAGTTAGACACTCTGATACCGGAATTGTAGTTCTAGGCCTTCGGGAACATGGAGAAATCGAGGTCAATTTCATACCCCCCAAAATGTCAAAATTTGCCAATATCTCTCTAAGTACAACAGTCAGGGAAAAGTTATTGCGTGCAATCGGTCTAACTTTCAGAGTTAGACACTCTGATACCGGAATTGTAGTTCTAGGCCTTCGGGAACATGGAGAAATCGAGGTCAATTTCATACCCCCCAAAATGTCAAAATTTGCCAATATCTCTCTAAGTACAACAGTCAGGGAAAAGTTATTGCGTGCAATCGGTCTAACTTTCAGAGTTAGACACTCTGATACCGGAATTGTAGTTCTAGGCCTTCGGGAACATGGAGAAATCGAGGTCAATTTCATACCCCCCAAAATGTCAAAATTTGCCAATATCTCTCTAAGTACAACAGTCAGGGAAAAGTTATTGCGTGCAATCGGTCTAACTTTCAGAGTTAGACACTCTGATACCGGAATTGTAGTTCTAGGCCTTCGGGAACATGGAGAAATCGAGGTCAATTTCATACCCCCCAAAATGTCAAAATTTGCCAATATCTCTCTAAGTACAACAGTCAGGGAAAAGTTATTGCGTGCAATCGGTCTAACTTTCAGAGTTAGACACTCTGATACCGGAATTGTAGTTCTAGGCCTTCGGGAACATGGAGAAATCGAGGTCAATTTCATACCCCCCAAAATGTCAAAATTTGCCAATATCTCTCTAAGTACAACAGTCAGGGAAAAGTTATTGCGTGCAATCGGTCTAACTTTCAGAGTTAGACACTCTGATACCGGAATTGTAGTTCTAGGCCTTCGGGAACATGGAGAAATCGAGGTCAATTTCATACCCCCCAAAATGTCAAAATTTGCCAATATCTCTCTAAGTACAACAGTCAGGGAAAAGTTATTGCGTGCAATCGGTCTAACTTTCAGAGTTAGACACTCTGATACCGGAATTGTAGTTCTAGGCCTTCGGGAACATGGAGAAATCGAGGTCAATTTCATACCCCCCAAAATGTCAAAATTTGCCAATATCTCTCTAAGTACAACAGTCAGGGAAAAGTTATTGCGTGCAATCGGTCTAACTTTCAGAGTTAGACACTCTGATACCGGAATTGTAGTTCTAGGCCTTCGGGAACATGGAGAAATCGAGGTCAATTTCATACCCCCCAAAATGTCAAAATTTGCCAATATCTCTCTAAGTACAACAGTCAGGGAAAAGTTATTGCGTGCAATCGGTCTAACTTTCAGAGTTAGACACTCTGATACCGGAATTGTAGTTCTAGGCCTTCGGGAACATGGAGAAATCGAGGTCAATTTCATACCCCCCAAAATGTCAAAATTTGCCAATATCTCTCTAAGTACAACAGTCAGGGAAAAGTTATTGCGTGCAATCGGTCTAACTTTCAGAGTTAGACACTCTGATACCGGAATTGTAGTTCTAGGCCTTCGGGAACATGGAGAAATCGAGGTCAATTTCATACCCCCCAAAATGTCAAAATTTGCCAATATCTCTCTAAGTACAACAGTCAGGGAAAAGTTATTGCGTGCAATCGTTCTAACTTTCAGAGTTAGACACTCTGATACCGGAATTGTAGTTCTAGGCCTTCGGGAACATGGAGAAATCGAGGTCAATTTCATACCCCCCAAAATGTCAAAATTTGCCAATATCTCTCTAAGTACAACAGTCAGGGAAAAGTTATTGCGTGCAATCGGTCTAACTTTCAGAGTTAGACACTCTGATACCGGAATTGTGGATCTAGGCCTTCGGGAACATGGAGAAATCGAGGTCAATTTCATACCCCCCAAAATGTCAAAATTTGCCAATATCTCTCTAAGTACAACTGTAAGGGAAAAGTTATTGCGTGCAATCGGTCTAACTTTCAGAGTTAGACACTCTGATACCGGAATTGTAGTTCTAGGCCTTCGGGAACATGGAGAAATCGAGGTCAATTTCATACCCCCCAAAATGTCAAAATTTGCCAATATCTCTCTAAGTACAACTGTCAGGGAAAAGTTATTGCGTGCAATCGGTCTAACTTTCAGAGTTAGACACTCTGATACCGGAATTGTAGTTCTAGGCCTCCGGGAACATGGAGAAATCGAGGTCAATTTCATACCCCTCAAAATGTCAAAATTTGCCAATATCTCTCTAAGTACAACAGTCAGGGAAAAGTTATTGCGTGCAATCGGTCTAACTTTCAGAGTTAGACACTCTGATACCGGAATTGTAGTTCTAGGCCTTCGGGAACATGGAGAAATCGAGGTCAATTTCATACCCCCAAAATGTCAAAATTTGCCAATATCTCTCTAAGTACAACAGTCAGGGAAAAGTTATTGCGTGCAATCGGTCTAACTTTCAGAGTTAGACACTCTGATACCGGAATTGTAGTTCTAGGCCTTCGGGAACATGGAGAAATCGAGGTCAATTTCATACGCCCCAAAATGTCAAAATTTGCCAATATCTCTCTAAGTACAACAGTCAGGGAAAAGTTATTGCGTGCAATCGGTCTAACTTTCAGAGTTAGACACTCTGATACCGGAATTGTAGTTCTAGGCCTTCGGGAACATGGAGAAATCGAGGTCAATTTCATACCCCCCAAAATGTCAAAATTTGCCAATATCTCTCTAAGTACAACAGTCAGGGAAAAGTTATTGCGTGCAATCGGTCTAACTTTCAGAGTTAGACACTCTGATACCGGAATTGTAGTTCTAGGCCTTCGGGAACATGGAGAAATCGAGGTCAATTTCATACCCCCCAAAATGTCAAAATTTGCCAATATCTCTCTAAGTACAACAGTCAGGGAAAAGTTATTGCGTGCAATCGGTCTAACTTTCAGAGTTAGACACTCTGATACCGGAATTGTAGTTCTAGGCCTTCGGGAACATGGAGAAATCGAGGTCAATTTCATACCCCCCAAAATGTCAAAATTTGCCAATATCTCTCTAAGTACAACTGTAAGGGAAAAGTTATTGCGTGCAATCGGTCTAACTTTCAGAGTTAGACACTCTGATACCGGAATTGTAGTTCTAGGCCTTCGGGAACATGGAGAAATCGAGGTCAATTTCATACCCCCCAAAATGTCAAAATTTGCCAATATCTCTCTAAGTACAACTGTCAGGGAAAAGTTATTGCGTGCAATCGGTCTAACTTTCAGAGTTAGACGCTCTGATACCGGAATTGTAGTTCTAGGCCTTCGGGAACATGGAGAAATCGAGGTCAATTTCATACCCTCCAAAATGTCAAAATTTGCCAATATCTCTCTAAGTACAACAGTCAGGGAAAAGTTATTGCGTGCAATCGGTCTAACTTTCAGAGTTAGACACTCTGATACCGGAATTGTAGTTCTAGGCCTTCGGGAACATGGAGAAATCGAGGTCAATTTCATACCCCCAAAAATGTCAAAATTTGCCAATATCTCTCTAAGTACAACAGTCAGGGAAAAGTTATTGCGTGCAATCGGTCTAACTTTCAGAGTTAGACACTCTGATACCGGAATTGTAGTTCTAGGCCTTCGGGAACATGGAGAAATCGAGGTCAATTTCATACCCCCCAAAATGTCAAAATTTGCCAATATCTCTCTAAGTACAACTGTAAGGGAAAAGTTATTGCGTGCAATCGGTCTAACTTTCAGAGTTAGACACTCTGATACCGGAATTGTAGTTCTAGGCCTTCGGGAACATGGAAAAATCGAGGTCAATTTCATACCCCCCAAAATGTCAAAATTTGCCAATATCTCTCTAAGTACAACAGTCAGGGAAAAGTTATTGCGTGCAATCGTTCTAACTTTCAGAGTTAGACACTCTGATACCGGAATTGTAGTTCTAGGCCTTCGGGAACATGGAGAAATCGAGGTCAATTTCATACCCCCCAAAATGTCAAAATTTGCCAATATCTCTCTAAGTACAACAGTCAGGGAAAAGTTATTGCGTGCAATCGGTCTAACTTTCAGAGTTAGACACTCTGATACCGGAATTGTAGTTCTAGGCCTTCGGGAACATGGAGAAATCGAGGTCAATTTCATACCCCCCAAAATGTCAAAATTTGCCAATATCTCTCTAAGTACAACAGTCAGAGAAAAGTTATTGCGTGCAATCGTTCTAACTTTCAGAGTTAGACACTCTGATACCGGAATTGTAGTTCTAGGCCTTCGGGAACATGGAGAAATCGAGGTCAATTTCATACCCCCCAAAATGTCAAAATTTGCCAATATCATTCTAAGTACAACTGTAAGGGAAAAGTTATTGCGTGCAATCGGTCTAACTTTCAGAGTTAGACACTCTGATACCGGAATTGTAGTTCTAGGCCTTCGGGAACATGGAGAAATCGAGGTCAATTTCATACCCCCCAAAATGTCAAAATTTGCCAATATCTCTCTAAGTACAACTGTCAGGGAAAAGTTATTGCGTGCAATCGGTCTAACTTTCAGAGTTAGACACTCTGATACCGGAATTGTAGTTCTAGGCCTTCGGGAACATGGAGAAATCGAGGTCAATTTCATACCCCCCAAAATGTCAAAATTTGCCAATATCTCTCTAAGTACAACAGTCAGGGAAAAGTTATTGCGTGCAATCGGTCTAACTTTCAGAGTTAGACACTCGGATACCGGAATTGTAGTTCTAGGCCTTCGGGAACATGGAGAAATCGAGGTCAATTTCATACCCCCAAAAATGTCAAAATTTGCCAATATCTCTCTAAGTACAACAGTCAGGGAAAAGTTATTGCGTGCAATCGGTCTAACTTTCAGAGTTAGACACTCTGATACCGGAATTGTAGTTCTAGGCCTTCGGGAACATGGAGAAATCGAGGTCAATTTCATACCCCCCAAAATGTCAAAATTTGCCAATATCTCTCTAAGTACAACTGTAAGGGAAAAGTTATTGCGTGCAATCGGTCTAACTTTCAGAGTTAGACACTCTGATACCGGAATTGTAGTTCTAGGCCTTCGGGAACATGGAGAAATCGAGGTCAATTTCATACCCCCCAAAATGTCAAAATTTGCCAATATCTCTCTAAGTACAACAGTCAGGGAAAAGTTATTGCGTGCAATCGTTCTAACTTTCAGAGTTAGACACTCTGATACCGGAATTGTAGTTCTAGGCCTTCGGGAACATGGAGAAATCGAGGTCAATTTCATACCCCCCAAAATGTCAAAATTTGCCAATATCTCTCTAAGTACAACAGTCAGGGAAAAGTTATTGCGTGCAATCGGTCTAACTTTCAGAGTTAGACACTCTGATACCGGAATTGTAGTTCTAGGCCTTCGGGAACATGGAGAAATCGAGGTCAATTTCATACCCCCCAAAATGTCAAAATTTGCCAATATCTCTCTAAGTACAACTGTCAGGGAAAAGTTATTGCGTGCAATCGGTCTAACTTTCAGAGTTAGACACTCTGATACCGGAATTGTAGTTCTAGGCCTTCGGGAACATGGAGAAATCGAGGTCAATTTCATACCCCCCAAAATGTTAAAATTTGCCAATATCTCTCTAAGTACAACTGTCAGGGAAAAGTTATTGCGTGCAATCGGTCTAACTTTCAGAGTTAGACACTCTGATACCGGAATTGTAGTTCTAGGCCTTCGGGAACATGGAGAAATCGAGGTCAATTTCATACCCCCCAAAATGTCAAAATTTGCCAATATCTCTCTAAGTACAACAGTCAGGGAAAAGTTATCGCGTGCAATCGGTCTAACTTTCAGAGTTAGACACTCTGATACCGGAATTGTAGTTCTAGGCCTTCGGGAACATGGAGAAATCGAGGTCAATTTCATACCCCCCAAAATGTCAAAATTTGCCAATATCTATCTAAGTACAACAGTCAGGGAAAAGTTATTGCGTGCAATCGGTCTAACTTTCAGAGTTAGACACTCTGATACCGGAATTGTAGTTCTAGGCCTTCGGGAACATGGAGAAATCGAGGTCAATTTCATACCCCCCAAAATGTCAAAATTTGCCAATATCTCTCCAAGTACAACAGTCAGGGAAAAGTTATTGCGTGCAATCGGTCTAACTTTCAGAGTTAGACACTCGGATACCGGAATTGTAGTTCTAGGCCTTCGGGAACATGGAGAAATCGAGGTCAATTTCATACCCCCAAAAATGTCAAAATTTGCCAATATCTCTCTAAGTACAACAGTCAGGGAAAAGTTATTGCGTGCAATCGGTCTAACTTTCAGAGTTAGACACTCTGATACCGGAATTGTAGTTCTAGGCCTTCGGGAACATGGAGAAATCGAGGTCAATTTCATACCCCCCAAAATGTCAAAATTTGCCAATATCTCTCTAAGTACAACTGTAAGGGAAAAGTTATTGCGTGCAATCGGTCTAACTTTCAGAGTTAGACACTCTGATACCGGAATTGTAGTTCTAGGCCTTCGGGAACATGGAGAAATCGAGGTCAATTTCATACCCCCCAAAATGTCAAAATTTGCCAATATCTCTCTAAGTACAACAGTCAGGGAAAAGTTATTGCGTGCAATCGTTCTAACTTTCAGAGTTAGACACTCTGATACCGGAATTGTAGTTCTAGGCCTTCGGGAACATGGAGAAATCGAGGTCAATTTCATACCCCCCAAAATGTCAAAATTTGCCAATATCTCTCTAAGTACAACAGTCAGGGAAAAGTTATTGCGTGCAATCGGTCTAACTTTCAGAGTTAGACACTCTGATACCGGAATTGTAGTTCTAGGCCTTCGGGAACATGGAGAAATCGAGGTCAATTTCATAACCCCCAAAATGTCAAAATTTGCCAATATCTCTCTAAGTACAACTGTCAGGGAAAAGTTATTGCGTGCAATCGGTCTAACTTTCAGAGTTAGACACTCTGATACCGGAATTGTAGTTCTAGGCCTTCGGGAACATGGAGAAATCGAGGTCAATTTCATACCCCCCAAAATGTTAAAATTTGCCAATATCTCTCTAAGTACAACTGTCAGGGAAAAGTTATTGCGTGCAATCGGTCTAACTTTCAGAGTTAGACACTCTGATACCGGAATTGTAGTTCTAGGCCTTCGGGAACATGGAGAAATCGAGGTCAATTTCATACCCCCCAAAATGTCAAAATTTGCCAATATCTCTCTAAGTACAACAGTCAGGGAAAAGTTATTGCGTGCAATCGGTCTAACTTTCAGAGTTAGACACTCTGATACCGGAATTGTAGTTCTAGGCCTTCGGGAACATGGAGAAATCGAGGTCAATTTCATACAACCAAAATGTCAAAATTTGCCAATATCTCTCTAAGTACAACAGTCAGGGAAAAGTTATTGCGTGCAATCGGTCTAACTTTCAGAGTTAGACACTCTGATACCGGAATTGTAGTTCTAGGCCTTCGGGAACATGGAGAAATCGAGGTCAATTTCATACCCCCCAAAATGTCAAAATTTGCCAATATCTCTCTAAGTACAACTGTCAGGGAAAAGTTATTGCGTGCAATCGGTCTAACTTTCAGAGTTAGACACTCTGATACCGGAATTGTAGTTCTAGGCCTTCGGGAACATGGAGAAATCGAGGTCAATTTCATACCCCCAAAATGTCAAAATTTGCCAATATCTCTCTAAGTACAACAGTCAGGGAAAAGTTATTGCGTGCAATCGGTCTAACTTTCAGAGTTAGACACTCTGATACCGGAATTGTAGTTCTAGGCCTTCGGGAACATGGAGAAATCGAGGTCAATTTCATACCCCCCAAAATGTCAAAATTTGCCAATATCTCTCTAAGTACAACAGTCAGGGAAAAGTTATTGCGTGCAATCGGTCTAACTTTCAGAGTTAGACACTCTGATACCGGAATTGTAGTTCTAGGCCTTCGGGAACATGGAGAAATCGAGGTCAATTTCATACCCCCCAAAATGTCAAAATTTGCCAATATCTCTCTAAGTACAACAGTCAGGGAAAAGTTATTGCGTGCAATCGGTCTAACTTTCAGAGTTAGACACTCTGATACCGGAATTGTAGTTCTAGGCCTTCGGGAACATGGAGAAATCGAGGTCAATTTCATACCCCCCAAAATGTCAAAATTTGCCAATATCTCTCTAAGTACAACAGTCAGGGAGAAGTTATTGCGTGCAATCGGTCTAACTTTCAGAGTTAGACACTCTGATACCGGAATTGTAGTGCTAGGCCTTCGGGAACATGGAGAAATCGAGGTCAATTTCATACCCCCCAAAATGTCAAAATTTGCCAATATCTCTCTAAGTACAACAGTCAGAGAAAAGTTATTGCGTGCAATCGGTCTAACTTTCAGAGTTAGACACTCTGATACCGGAATTGTAGTTCTAGGCCTTCGGGAACATGGAGAAATCGAGGTCAATTTCATACCCCCCCAAAATGTCAAAATTTGCCAATATCTCTCTAAGTACAACTGTCAGGGAAAAGTTATTGCGTGCAATCGGTCTAACTTTCAGAGTTAGACACTCTGATACCGGAATTGTAGTTCTAGGCCTTCGGGAACATGGAGAAATCGAGGTCAATTTCATACCCCCCAAAATGTCAAAATTTGCCAATATCTCTCTAAGTACAACAGTCAGGGAAAAGTTATTGCGTGCAATCGGTCTAACTTTCAGAGTTAGACACTCTGATACCGGAATTGTAGTTCTAGGCCTTCGGGAACATGGAGAAATCGAGGTCAATTTCATACCCCCCAAAATGTCAAAATTTGCCAATATCTCTCTAAGTACAACAGTCAGGGAAAAGTTATTGCGTGCAATCGGTCTAACTTTCAGAGTTAGACACTCTGATACCGGAATTGTAGTTCTAGGCATTCGGGAACATGGAGAAATCGAGGTCAATTTCATACCCCCCAAAATGTCAAAATTTGCCAATATCTCTCTAAGTACAACAGTCAGGGAAAAGTTATTGCGTGCAATCGGTCTAACTTTCAGAGTTAGACACTCTGATACCGGAATTGTAGTTCTAGGCCTTCGGGAACATGGAGAAATCGAGGTCAATTTCATACCCCCCAAAATGTCAAAATTTGCCAATATCTCTCTAAGTACAACAGTCAGGGAGAAGTTATTGCGTGCAATCGGTCTAACTTTCAGAGTTAGACACTCTGATATCGGAATTGTAGTTCTAGGCCTTCGGGAACATGGAGAAATCGAGGTCAATTTCATACCCCCCAAAATGTCAAAATTTGCCAATATCTCTCTAAGTACAACAGTCAGGGAAAAGTTATTGCGTGCAATCGGTCTAACTTTCAGAGTTAGACACTCTGATACCGGAATTGTAGTTCTAGGCCAGAGGTCTCAAACTCAAATGTGCTCGCGGGCCATTTCCCAGTTTTTGATGACGCCGCGGGCCGCAGCACCACTCTTAGGGATATTCAATGTATAATTTCAAAATAGGCCTTATTTGACGGGACCTTGCAGACAGGCATTCCACAAACATCGTG
This sequence comes from Botryllus schlosseri, assembly GCF_051294905.1. Classification (NCBI taxonomy): domain Eukaryota; kingdom Metazoa; phylum Chordata; class Ascidiacea; order Stolidobranchia; family Styelidae; genus Botryllus; species Botryllus schlosseri. The sequence continues at coordinate 26,390,907 of NC_137237.1, read as the reverse complement.
GTAATGTAATTTACTATTGCATTATTCACTCTTGACACGAAAATAACACATTGTGAAGTATTTCAATAAAATTGATTTTTTACCGGGCATAATCTTTTTAATTATATATATTATTATTATATATAGATATCATACGAGAGCATGCCTCATGACATCGTAAGACTGTCGGGTTATAATATTGCAGCTAGTGGACATTTAACGTGCCACAATTCTATGTAAAATATTTTAAAATCTACTGAAGATTGATCTGATATCAGAGCATTTGAGCGGTGTAGCCTAATCCTGGTTTTGATACAGTCGTGATAAGTATCGGCTGTTGTTTCTGTCATTACCAAAGTCAAACTAAATCAGCGTTAGATTTTGCCTTCGATTTATATTGGAATATATCAATAACCAATAGCAACTTAAATATAATCATTATTGAGCAATAGTAATAGCATTGCTTCCTAACCTTTTTAGCGATCGTACCCCTTGTGCTTTCAATAAGATTTCTCGTAGCCCCTGTCCATTTACACCACAGTTTCTGATGGTACTTCTACCTATATTAAAATCAGAAAGACCATTCACTTGAAATCGTGCGTAACACTATTTCATCGAATCGAGACATAAATAATTAATTATAATTATAATTTGCGACGTAACCATTGAAAGTGACGTCATAATATCGAATGCCAAAGTTGTTGCGGCTTACAAGTCATTTGGGAAGCGCGGGGAATATTTTCCAGTTGAATCAATTGGCCAAGAAAATATTCCACAGCATATTGGACTAATTCCACCATGTATCTCGTACACCCTGATGTGGTGCTTGGTACCCCGATGTAGTCTACGGACCCTGCTGGTTAAGAACCCCTGGAATTGAAATGTCCAATCGGCGAAGAATTCATTGGTGTTACAGCTTGAGAGCGAAATACTACCTTACTCGCCAACGATAATAACATGGATAAAGAGCACAAACAACACGTAGCATATATTCAACTATACGTCACGGGGGTCACAGAATACCAATGGCTGCCATTCTGACCTGATTAGATAGCCATGTACCCCACCCAACGCAAGCTACAACCTTTTGATATATTACCATTCCCCATGACGGTTTCATAGATTGTTGCGTCCGTAGGATTACCAAACAAGTCACCGTTCCGAGTCGCAAGTCCTTCTCTGATTTTGACGTTTGATTCGACTCAACTCGAGTCATTTTAATTTAATCACCCAGTCCATCCGAAATCGAGTAACGAAAAGGTCGCATCAAACCAAATCACAATATTCAGTCACGATTCATCAACGGGTCATGTCTTATCATTATAAACTTATAATGAAACGTAATAAGCCGATCTTCCATAGCATGGTAGCTTTTAAAAGAGATGTGATAGTGAAGTTTGTTGAGATTTCGGTTATTTTGTAGTAGTTTTAGCGTGAACTTTAAGTTCTTATATCTAAAAAAGATATACGGCACTTGAATATATTGGTGAATACTTGAAATTCCAAAATGCCGTCGCGGGCCGCACAAAATGGTCTCCCGGGCCGCATGCGGCCCGCGGGCCGCGTGTTTGAGACCTCTGTTCTAGGCCTTCGGGAACATGGAGAAATCGAGGTCAATTTCATACCCCCCAAAATGTCAAAATTTGCCAATATCTCTCTAAGTACAACAGTCAGGGAAAAGTTATTGCGTGCAATCGGTCTAACTTTCAGAGTTAGACACTCTGATACCGGAATTGTAGTTCTAGGCCTTCGGGAACATGGAGAAATCGAGATCAATTTCATACCCCCAAAATGTCAAAATTTGCCAATATCTCTCTAAGTACAACAGTCAGGGAAAAGTTATTGCGTGCAATCGGTCTAACTTTCAGAGTTAGACACTCTGATACCGGAATTGTAGTTCTAGGCCTTCGGGAACATGGAGAAATCGAGGTCAATTTCATACCCCCCAAAATGTCAAAATTTGCCAATATCTCTCTAAGTACAACAGTCAGGGAAAAGTTATTGCGTGCAATCGGTCTAACTTTCAGAGTTAGACACTCTGATACCGGAATTGTAGTTCTAGGCCTTCGGGAACATGGAGAAATCGAGGTCAATTTCATACCCCCCAAAATGTCAAAATTTGCCAATATCTCTCTAAGTACAACAGTCAGGGAAAAGTTATTGCGTGCAATCGGTCTGACTTTCAGAGTTAGACACTCTGATACCGGAATTGTAGTTCTAGGCCTTCGGGAACATGGAGAAATCGAGGTCAATTTCATACCCCCCAAAATGTCAAAATTTGCCAATATCTCTCTAAGTACAACAGTCAGGGAAAAGTTATTGCGTGCAATCGGTCTAACTTTCAGAGTTAGACACTCTGATACCGGAATTGTAGTTCTAGGCCTTCGGGAACATGGAGAAATCGAGGTCAATTTCATACCCCCCAAAATGTCAAAATTTGCCAATATCTCTTTAAGTACAACAGTCAGGGAAAAGTTATTGCGTGCAATCGGTCTAACTTTCAGAGTTAGACACTCTGATACCGGAATTGTAGTTCTAGGCCTTCGGGAACATGGAGAAATCGAGGTCAATTTCATACCCCCCAAAATGTCAAAATTTGCCAATATCTCTTTAAGTACAACAGTCAGGGAAAAGTTATTGCGTGCAATCGGTCTAACTTTCAGAGTTAGACACTCTGATACCGGAATTGTAGTTCTAGGCCTTCGGGAACATGGAGAAATCGAGGTCAATTTCATACCCCCCAAAATGTCAAAATTTGCCAATATCTCTCTAAGTACAACAGTCAGGGAAAAGTTATTGCGTGCAATCGGTCTAACTTTCAGAGTTAGACACTCTGATACCGGAATTGTAGTTCTAGGCCTTCGGGAACATGGAGAAATCGAGGTCAATTTCATACCCCCCAAAATGTCAAAATTTGCCAATATCTCTCTAAGTACAACAGTCAGGGAAAAGTTATTGCGTGCAATCGGTCTAACTTTCAGAGTTAGACACTCTGATACCGGAATTGTAGTTCTAGGCCTTCGGGAACATGGAGAAATCGAGGTCAATTTCATACCCCCCAAAATGTCAAAATTTGCCAATATCTCTCTAAGTACAACAGTCAGGGAAAAGTTATTGCGTGCAATCGGTCTAACTTTCAGAGTTAGACACTCTGATACCGGAATTGTAGTTCTAGGCCTTCGGGAACATGGAGAAATCGAGGTCAATTTCATACCCCCCAAAATGTCAAAATTTGCCAATATCTCTCTAAGTACAACAGTCAGGGAAAAGTTATTGCGTGCAATCGGTCTAACTTTCAGAGTTAGACACTCTGATACCGGAATTGTAGTTCTAGGCCTTCGGGAACATGGAGAAATCGAGGTCAATTTCATACCCCCCAAAATGTCAAAATTTGCCAATATCTCTCTAAGTACAACAGTCAGGGAAAAGTTATTGCGTGCAATCGGTCTAACTTTCAGAGTTAGACACTCTGATACCGGAATTGTAGTTCTAGGCCTTCGGGAACATGGAGAAATCGAGGTCAATTTCATACCCCCCAAAATGTCAAAATTTGCCAATATCTCTCTAAGTACAACAGTCAGGGAAAAGTTATTGCGTGCAATCGGTCTAACTTTCAGAGTTAGACACTCTGATACCGGAATTGTAGTTCTAGGCCTTCGGGAACATGGAGAAATCGAGGTCAATTTCATACCCCCCAAAATGTCAAAATTTGCCAATATCTCTCTAAGTACAACAGTCAGGGAAAAGTTATTGCATGCAATCGGTCTAACTTTCAGAGTTAGACACTCTGATACCGGAATTGTAGTTCTAGGCCTTCGGGAACATGGAGAAATCGAGGTCAATTTCATACCCCCCAAAATGTCAAAATTTGCCAATATCTCTCTAAGTACAACAGTCAGGGAAAAGTTATTGCGTGCAATCGGTCTAACTTTCAGAGTTAGACACTCTGATACCGGAATTGTAGTTCTAGGCCTTCGGGAACATGGAGAAATCGAGGTCAATTTCATACCCCCCAAAATGTCAAAATTTGCCAATATCTCTCTAAGTACAACAGTCAGGGAAAAGTTATTGCGTGCAATCGGTCTAACTTTCAGAGTTAGACACTCTGATACCGGAATTGTAGTTCTAGGCCTTCGGGAACATGGAGAAATCGAGGTCAATTTCATACCCCCCAAAATGTCAAAATTTGCCAATATCTCTTTAAGTACAACAGTCAGGGAAAAGTTATTGCGTGCAATCGGTCTAACTTTCAGAGTTAGACACTCTGATACCGGAATTGTAGTTCTAGGCCTTCGGGAACATGGAGAAATCGAGGTCAATTTCATACCCCCCAAAATGTCAAAATTTGCCAATATCTCTCTAAGTACAACAGTCAGGGAAAAGTTATTGCGTGCAATCGGTCTAACTTTCAGAGTTAGACACTCTGATACCGGAATTGTAGTTCTAGGCCTTCGGGAACATGGAGAAATCGAGGTCAATTTCATACCCCCCAAAATGTCAAAATTTGCCAATATCTCTCTAAGTACAACAGTCAGGGAAAAGTTATTGCGTGCAATCGGTCTAACTTTCAGAGTTAGACACTCTGATACCGGAATTGTAGTTCTAGGCCTTCGGGAACATGGAGAAATCGAGGTCAATTTCATACCCCCCAAAATGTCAAAATTTGCCAATATCTCTCTAAGTACAACAGTCAGGGAAAAGTTATTGCGTGCAATCGGTCTAACTTTCAGAGTTAGACACTCTGATACCGGAATTGTAGTTCTAGGCCTTCGGGAACATGGAGAAATCGAGGTCAATTTCATACCCCCCAAAATGTCAAAATTTGCCAATATCTCTCTAAGTACAACAGTCAGGGAAAAGTTATTGCGTGCAATCGGTCTAACTTTCAGAGTTAGACACTCTGATACCGGAATTGTAGTTCTAGGCCTTCGGGAACATGGAGAAATCGAGGTCAATTTCATACCCCCCAAAATGTCAAAATTTGCCAATATCTCTCTAAGTACAACAGTCAGGGAAAAGTTATTGCGTGCAATCGGTCTAACTTTCAGAGTTAGACACTCTGATACCGGAATTGTAGTTCTAGGCCTTCGGGAACATGGAGAAATCGAGGTCAATTTCATACCCCCCAAAATGTCAAAATTTGCCAATATCTCTCTAAGTACAACAGTCAGGGAAAAGTTATTGCGTGCAATCGGTCTAACTTTCAGAGTTAGACACTCTGATACCGGAATTGTAGTTCTAGGCCTTCGGGAACATGGAGAAATCGAGGTCAATTTCATACCCCCCAAAATGTCAAAATTTGCCAATATCTCTCTAAGTACAACAGTCAGGGAAAAGTTATTGCGTGCAATCGGTCTAACTTTCAGAGTTAGACACTCTGATACCGGAATTGTAGTTCTAGGCCTTCGGGAACATGGAGAAATCGAGGTCAATTTCATACCCCCCAAAATGTCAAAATTTGCCAATATCTCTCTAAGTACAACAGTCAGGGAAAAGTTATTGCGTGCAATCGGTCTAACTTTCAGAGTTAGACACTCTGATACCGGAATTGTAGTTCTAGGCCTTCGGGAACATGGAGAAATCGAGGTCAATTTCATACCCCCCAAAATGTCAAAATTTGCCAATATCTCTCTAAGTACAACAGTCAGGGAAAAGTTATTGCGTGCAATCGGTCTAACTTTCAGAGTTAGACACTCTGATACCGGAATTGTAGTTCTAGGCCTTCGGGAACATGGAGAAATCGAGGTCAATTTCATACCCCCCAAAATGTCAAAATTTGCCAATATCTCTCTAAGTACAACAGTCAGGGAAAAGTTATTGCGTGCAATCGGTCTAACTTTCAGAGTTAGACACTCTGATACCGGAATTGTAGTTCTAGGCCTTCGGGAACATGGAGAAATCGAGGTCAATTTCATACCCCCCAAAATGTCAAAATTTGCCAATATCTCTCTAAGTACAACAGTCAGGGAGAAGTTATTGCGTGTATTCGGTCTAACTTTCAGAGTTAGACACTCTGATACCGGAATTGTAGTTCTAGGCCTTCGGGAACATGGAGAAATCGAGGTCAATTTCATACCCCCCAAAATGTCAAAATTTGCCAATATCTCTCTAAGTACAACAGTCAGGGAAAAGTTATTGCGTGCAATCGGTCTAACTTTCAGAGTTAGACACTCTGATACCGGAATTGTAGTTCTAGGCCTTCGGGAACATGGAGAAATCGAGGTCAATTTCATACCCCCCAAAATGTCAAAATTTGCCAATATCTCTCTAAGTACAACAGTCAGGGAAAAGTTATTGCGTGCAATCGGTCTAACTTTCAGAGTTAGACACTCTGATACCGGAATTGTAGTTCTAGGCCTTCGGGAACATGGAGAAATCGAGGTCAATTTCATACCCCCCAAAATGTCAAAATTTGCCAATATCTCTCTAAGTACAACAGTCAGGGAAAAGTTATTGCGTGCAATCGGTCTAACTTTCAGAGTTAGACACTCTGATACCGGAATTGTAGTTCTAGGCCTTCGGGAACATGGAGAAATCGAGGTCAATTTCATACCCCCCAAAATGTCAAAATTTGCCAATATCTCTCTAAGTACAACAGTCAGGGAAAAGTTATTGCGTGCCATCGGTCTAACTATCAGAGGTAAACACTCTGATACCGGAATTGTAGTTCTAGGCCTTCGGGAACATGGAGAAATCGAGGTCAATTTCATACCCCCCAAAATGTCAAAATTTGTCAATATCTCTCTAAGTACAACTGTCAGGGAAAAGTTATTGCGTGCAATCGGTCTAACTTTCAGAGTTAGACACTCTGATACCGGAATTGTAGTTCTAGGCCTTCGGGAACATGGAGAAATCGAGGTCAATTTCATACCCCCCAAAATGTCAAAATTTGCCAATATCTCTCTAAGTACAACAGTCAGGGAAAAGTTATTGCGTGCAATCGGTCTAACTTTCAGAGTTAGACACTCTGATACCGGAATTGTAGTTCTAGGCCTTCGGGAACATGGAGAAATCGAGGTCAATTTCATACCCCCCAAAATGTTAAAATTTGCCAATATCTCTCTAAGTACAACTGTCAGGGAAAAGTTATTGCGTGCAATCGGTCTAACTTTCAGAGTTAGACACTCTGATACCGGAATTGTAGTTCTAGGCCTTCGGGAACATGGAGAAATCGAGGTCAATTTCATACCCCCCAAAATGTCAAAATTTGCCAATATCTCTCTAAGTACAACAGTCAGGGAAAAGTTATTGCGTGCAATCGGTCTAACTTTCAGAGTTAGACACTCTGATACCGGAATTGTAGTTCTAGGCCTTCGGGAACATGGAGAAATCGAGGTCAATTTCATACCCCCCAAAATGTCAAAATTTGCCAATATCTCTCTAAGTACAACAGTCAGGGAAAAGTTATTGCGTGCAATCGGTCTAACTTTCAGAGTTAGACACTCTGATACCGGAATTGTAGTTCTAGGCCTTCGGGAACATGGAGAAATCGAGGTCAATTTCATACCCCCCAAAATGTCAAAATTTGCCAATATCTCTCTAAGTACAACAGTCAGGGAAAAGTTATTGCGTGCAATCGGTCTAACTTTCAGAGTTAGACACTCTGATACCGGAATTGTAGTTCTAGGCCTTCGGGAACATGGAGAAATCGAGGTCAATTTCATACCCCCCAAAATGTCAAAATTTGCCAATATCTCTCTAAGTACAACAGTCAGGGAAAAGTTATTGCGTGCAATCGGTCTAACTTTCAGAGTTAGACACTCTGATACCGGAATTGTAGTTCTAGGCCTTCGGGAACATGGAGAAATCGAGGTCAATTTCATACCCCCCAAAATGTCAAAATTTGCCAATATCTCTCTAAGTACAACAGTCAGGGAAAAGTTATTGCGTGCAATCGGTCTAACTTTCAGAGTTAGACACTCTGATACCGGAATTGTAGTTCTAGGCCTTCGGGAACATGGAGAAATCGAGGTCAATTTCATACCCCCCAAAATGTCAAAATTTGCCAATATCTCTCTAAGTACAACAGTCAGGGAAAAGTTATTGCGTGCAATCGGTCTAACTTTCAGAGTTAGACACTCTGATACCGGAATTGTAGTTCTAGGCCTTCGGGAACATGGAGAAATCGAGGTCAATTTCATACCCCCCAAAATGTCAAAATTTGCCAATATCTCTCTAAGTACAACAGTCAGGGAAAAGTTATTGCGTGCAATCGGTCTAACTTTCAGAGTTAGACACTCTGATACCGGAATTGTAGTTCTAGGCCTTCGGGAACATGGAGAAATCGAGGTCAATTTCATACCCCCCAAAATGTCAAAATTTGCCAATATCTCTCTAAGTACAACAGTCAGGGAAAAGTTATTGCGTGCAATCGGTCTAACTTTCAGAGTTAGACACTCTGATACCGGAATTGTAGTTCTAGGCCTTCGGGAACATGGAGAAATCGAGGTCAATTTCATACCCCCCAAAATGTCAAAATTTGCCAATATCTCTCTAAGTACAACAGTCAGGGAAAAGTTATTGCGTGCAATCGGTCTAACTTTCAGAGTTAGACACTCTGATACCGGAATTGTAGTTCTAGGCCTTCGGGAACATGGAGAAATCGAGGTCAATTTCATACCCCCCAAAATGTCAAAATTTGCCAATATCTCTCTAAGTACAACAGTCAGGGAAAAGTTATTGCGTGCAATCGGTCTAACTTTCAGAGTTAGACACTCTGATACCGGAATTGTAGTTCTAGGCCTTCGGGAACATGGAGAAATCGAGGTCAATTTCATACCCCCCAAAATGTCAAAATTTGCCAATATCTCTCTAAGTACAACAGTCAGGGAAAAGTTATTGCGTGCAATCGGTCTAACTTTCAGAGTTAGACACTCTGATACCGGAATTGTAGTTCTAGGCCTTCGGGAACATGGAGAAATCGAGGTCAATTTCATACCCCCCAAAATGTCAAAATTTGCCAATATCTCTCTAAGTACAACAGTCAGGGAAAAGTTATTGCGTGCAATCGGTCTAACTTTCAGAGTTAGACACTCTGATACCGGAATTGTAGTTCTAGGCCTTCGGGAACATGGAGAAATCGAGGTCAATTTCATACCCCCCAAAATGTCAAAATTTGCCAATATCTCTCTAAGTACAACAGTCAGGGAAAAGTTATTGCGTGCAATCGGTCTAACTTTCAGAGTTAGACACTCTGATACCGGAATTGTAGTTCTAGGCCTTCGGGAACATGGAGAAATCGAGGTCAATTTCATACCCCCCAAAATGTCAAAATTTGCCAATATCTCTCTAAGTACAACAGTCAGGGAAAAGTTATTGCGTGCAATCGGTCTAACTTTCAGAGTTAGACACTCTGATACCGGAATTGTAGTTCTAGGCCTTCGGGAACATGGAGAAATCGAGGTCAATTTCATACCCCCCAAAATGTCAAAATTTGCCAATATCTCTCTAAGTACAACAGTCAGGGAAAAGTTATTGCGTGCAATCGGTCTAACTTTCAGAGTTAGACACTCTGATACCGGAATTGTAGTTCTAGGCCTTCGGGAACATGGAGAAATCGAGGTCAATTTCATACCCCCCAAAATGTCAAAATTTGCCAATATCTCTCTAAGTACAACTGTCAGGGAAAAGTTATTGCGTGCAATCGGTCTAACTTTCAGAGTTAGACACTCTGATACCGGAATTGTAGTTCTAGGCCTTCGGGAACATGGAGAAATCGAGGTCAATTTCATACCCCCCAAAATGTCAAAATTTGCCAATATCTCTCTAAGTACAACAGTCAGGGAAAAGTTATTGCGTGCAATCGGTCTAACTTTCAGAGTTAGACACTCTGATACCGGAATTGTAGTTCTAGGCCTTCGGGAACATGGAGAAATCGAGGTCAATTTCATACCCCCCAAAATGTCAAAATTTGCCAATATCTCTCTAAGTACAACAGTCAGGGAAAAGTTATTGCGTGCAATCGGTCTAACTTTCAGAGTTAGACACTCTGATACCGGAATTGTAGTTCTAGGCCTTCGGGAACATGGAGAAATCGAGGTCAATTTCATACCCCCCAAAATGTCAAAATTTGCCAATATCTCTCTAAGTACAACAGTCAGGGAAAAGTTATTGCGTGCAATCGGTCTAACTTTCAGAGTTAGACACTCTGATACCGGAATTGTAGTTCTAGGCCTTCGGGAACATGGAGAAATCGAGGTCAATTTCATACCCCCCAAAATGTCAAAATTTGCCAATATCTCTCTAAGTACAACAGTCAGGGAAAAGTTATTGCGTGCAATCGGTCTAACTTTCAGAGTTAGACACTCTGATACCGGAATTGTAGTTCTAGGCCTTCGGGAACATGGAGAAATCGAGGTCAATTTCAT